>NC_091406.1:16459987-17084987 GCF_032191515.1 Phaenicophaeus curvirostris | reverse complement strand
TTCTGCCCCTCTACTCATGCTCTCATGAGACCTAACCTGGGTCCTGCATCCAGTTCTGGAGTCCTCAGCACCAGCAGGACATGGAGTTGTTAGAGCGAGTCCAGAGGAGGCCACAGAGATGATCCAAGGGCTGAAGAACGTCCTGTACAAGGCCAGGCTGAGAGAGTTGGGATTGTTCAGCCTGGAGAAGAGAAGGCTGTGGGGAGACCTTAGAGCAGCTTCCAGTACTGAAAGGGGCTCCAGGAAACCTGGGGAGGGGCTCTTGATCAGGAAGCACAAGGATAGGACAAGGGGGAATGGTTTTCGTCTGAAAGAGAGGAGATTGAGATGAGATCTTAGGAAAAAATATTTTCCTGTGAGGGTGGTGAGGCCCTGGACCAGGTTGCCCAGAGAATTGGTGGCTGCCCCATCCCTGGAGGTGTTCGAAGCCAGGCTGGATGAGGCTTTGAGCAACCTGATCCATAGTAGAAACTAGATTTTCAGTTTATGTGTGCCTTCTTCAAGCAATGGTGCAGAATATGGTGATACCACATATGGTATATTACCATGACTTGATTTACAAGGAGGAAACAAAATGGTCATTATTTTTGGGGGCCAATATATGTCAGTATTTTTAAATGTGTACACTGTGTTAGGGAGCATCAGTCTTGGAATATCAGCAGAGCTATTTCATCCTGGTTATTGAATGCAGAGCAGCGAGTGAATTTGTGGTTCGGTCTCCTACCTTCTAGGTGACAGCTGCAACCACTGTGCAGCTGGTTATTCTAGAAACTGTCTTTATTTTCTCAATAATGAGAAATCTCACAGTGAATCTAAAAAGAAAGCCAAATGCATGATGAGTTTTATTAGAACTGATGATTATCTCTTTCTGTTTTGATTAATACATATTTTCCAGTGAAAAACTGACTAGAGCATCACTTTCACTTGCACAACATTACAAGTAAAATAGCTTCGTAGGTTATCAGTGACTTCAGCTTATGACAGGTATTTTAAAAGCCCAGTCCCATCCTTCACCAGGAAATGAAAATGAAGAGCTGCAGTTTCCAAAGTTAACGAGGCACTGGTCCTATGTCAGGGCTTCACCCTCTGACACCCATAGGACAGGGAGTAAACTCTGCCCCTGTGCTGTGTAGAGGTAACACCGCGTCTTTAAGTGATTTTATTCCTTATGAATCCAAAATAAAAGCAGTCTATCAAGGAAACTGTCTGGCCAAATTCTGCAGAACCTGCTCATGCAATTAATTCTGCTGTCTGCAAAGGAGCGAGGAGCAGAGCCGTATGCAGCAATCCTTTCTGCTGAAGCAGCATCTGCACGTGTGCGTGTAGCTGTTGTGTGCTGGGCAGGCAGCCAGCATGTCCTGCCCATGGTGAGGCTGCATGCCTGATGGCATCAGGACTCAGGTCTAGATTCAGAGAATTATGGCTCGCCAAAAGACAGTGCCTTTCTGGATAATAACAAAACCAAGCACAGGGTTAAAGCTAGAAGCATGCACCAGCTTCATAAATAAAATCTACTGAATGAGATGTTAAAAGGTTTTCTTAATACGGATGAGATGTTAACTCCCAGGAGGAACAAGAAAAATATGCAAAATAAAAATAAATCTCAAAAACTCAGAGCAGACTCCAGCAAGGTGTTGAAACAATTCCCCAGGGAGCACAGGATGAAATAATGCCTCCCAGAGCTGGCACGCAGAGAGGCCGAGTGAGTGATGCAGTGTGCAAGGTACCACAGTGCCAGGGGTGTACATACAGTCTCGTGCCCCACGGGAATGAGCATTGGATATCCTGGTTTGCCTGGCTTCAATTCACAGATCTAATCACAGAGAATAGCCTCTGAGCTTAACCGTGCACTTTAAAGCTCTCATAAAGGCTTTCCAAGGAGCAGAAGACCTTTTATTAGTAAATAGGTTTAATAATACTGAATAACAGGGGGAAGAATTCAGTTAGCACACCTGCCTTCCAGAGTTTCTTTTTTTTTGTACACAAACCCATTGAAGCCTAAACTTTTCCTTTTTTCATCTGCAAACCAGAATATTTGAGTGCAAACCCCAAAGACTTTGTTTTGGAAGTGTTGTGAATACACACATGGAAGCTCTGGATGAGCCTCGTGCTTGCTTTTATATCTGTATGGACAGAACTTATGAGAGTAAGTTCCTTGTCCCATGACACCTCCATAACAAAGACTGGGCATTGGGGCTCAACATGGGAAGTGGTCTGAACCCCAAAAGGATGTGAATATTCAAGGTTTGAAGGCACTGGGTTGACACGTCCCCAGGTGCCCAGGCTCTCTTTCTTGCTAGCTGTGGGGATAAATAAAAACCAGCTGAGATCCCTCCCTTAGTCTACATTTCTTGTTTTACCCCTAGTCCTGGCTTGTTTGCGCTACCTAGTCTGCACAGGGCAAGACGATGCATGCTATGCATTCTAATTACAGTGGAGGGAAAGTCCTTCAAACAAAGTGAATTACAGTAATGAGATTATTTTTTTCTTTCAGAAAAAGCTCCTTCATAGTGAGCTAAACAGGGGGCTTTAGCAGCAGGGACACAAGGGCTCCTTTGGGGCGAAAGGCAATGAGACCTCTTGGAGCAAGAAGTCTTGCTGCCTTTCCCCCAGAGAAAAGTTCACCCAGCTCTTCCAGTGCCAAAGCACATTTTGGTACAAGCTGATGGTTGCAGCCCTTTCCACCCCCCTGATTTTCACAGCAAAACAATTAATTCCTTTTTTTATTTATTTATCTGGGGGCTTCTGCAGCTTTGAATGTGTTGGGAATAGTTGCAAAGAAGTACTCTCTGGGCTCTGTGCACATGTGGCATTTGTAAGTCTGAAGGGCAATGCACACTGGTGGGAAGCAAAGGGATTGTCTGTTATCAGTCACAATACTCATCAAAACTTGTGCAGTAAAGAACTCTACTTGGGTTTTTCAACTAATTTGTCCGCCGACTGCTGTTTACTCAGGAATCTGGTTTAAAACCCTATGTGGTAATATAATTGACAGAAGAACCATAATGTAACCAGAAAATGAATCAGAAGGAATTATTTTACAAACCCACTACTTAGCTGTGAGCTGGTGGCAATCCACAGTGGCCCTTTTTATCTGCTTATCTTTATTACGGCTTTGCCAGGCTAACCCCACATGCACAAACATCCGCTCTTTTCTCATTTGCTTTTCCTTGAGCAAAACGTAGCTTTCTGCTAATATCCTAACCTCTTGATCAGAGAAAGTAGATAACAAATGGGTACTAATGAATAAATAAGAGTCTCAGTAATCCTTATGCTGTTTGTATTCTATAGAATCTTTATAGAATCATGGAATGGTTTGAGTCAGAAGGGACCTTAAAGCCCATCCAGTTCCACCCCCTGCCACAAGCAGGGACACCTGCCACTGGATCAGCTTGCTCCAAGCCCCATCTAACCTGGCCTTCAACACCTCCAGGGATGGGGCAGCCACCACTGCTCTGGACAACCTGGGCCAGGGCTTCCCCACCCTCACAGCAGAACATTTCTTCCTAAAAATCTTATCTAAACCTCCCCTCTTTCAGCTTAAAGTTTTTTGTTGGCAAAGTGCAATGCAGTTGTTGACTGTGATGAAGTTGGCCATGGGGTACAGGATTACAGGTGGTACTGATGCTTTTTTACTCAATACTTCCCATGATACCACACAAGAGGGGAGAAAGGAGGTGATTTTGCAGGAGATCTTGCAGGAGAGGGATGTGATGGGTGCAGCTGCAGTGACTGTGTTGCTGCCTCTGGCCACTCAAAGCTTTGTCTTGCAGCAGTGCCGTCATGGGGGATAGGAGAGCACACAAGCATCAAAGATTCATGATTTGAGTCTTTATAAATTTGGGGGAGCTCACTGAAATCTCATTCTGCATGAAGCATCAGGCTTTCTTAGATGTATGGGTAGCCAAGAGTTTAGGGACCCCTGTTCAGATGGGTCCTATAGAAGCACTATCTTATTTTAATTCTCCTAACATGTCCTGTTATTATTTGTTGTAGTTAAAAGGCAGAGAGATCACAGCCTGATTCTTATAAACTTGATTGTATCTGCAATTAGAAACTAGATGATCTTTAAGGTCCCTTCCAACTCAAACTATTCTATGATTCTATGATCTGGAGTAATCTTCAGAGAATGCAGAATCCACCAGATCCTTTCCAGAAATTCATTTCTAGCTTCACAAATAACATTAAAGTTCAGAGAAGGAGGGTAGAAAGCATCAGGTGCAGGGTACCACAGTCATGTTTCCAGCTAGAACTGCCTTGTATTCTTGAAATTGTTTTCTTAGAAGTCGGTTTGTTGTGTAATTTCTTCCTTCTTTTTTTCTTGATGGTTATTATGATCTCTGTTCTGTGTTTACCGTAACGTGTGTTTACTAATAGTGTGGTGGCATGCCACGCCAAGCTGCTTCTGCTAGCAATAAAAAGAGGGGAAAATTGATATTTATGGAGACTTGGGGGCTGGCTGGGTTGTAGCTCTTGATTTTTATTGTAGCTGACTGCAAACTTCTCAGACACGAGAATCTGTATCTCATTGTGGAGAGCTGGTTTCCATTTCAGTCTGGGTCCCATTATTAGGGTTTGGTTTACATTCTGTAAGGTTAGCCATGTGCGGATTCACACAAACAAATATGCAATTTATGTCTGTAACTTTCACTTGTGGTATTTGAAACTCCACCTATTTGAAATGTCTCTGGAAGGGGATGAGAGAAACTACAATGTTCCTCTTCCTAATGGGTGGGTATGTTGTAGAGCAACAAACAGTCTAATAAAAATAGTTTGAATTAATTTCCACGCTCCGCTGAGCCCACCAGGGCAGGAGCAAGCTGTGCTGGGAAGAAGTATTGCAGAAGAGCTGAACCACCACTGCTCACGCTGTCTATCTCTTGTACTTACATGGAGGACCCTGACTTCAAGGTTGTCATTAGCTCAGCACACTTCCCCAGCACCAGCTGCTACTTGGAGAGTACTTCATGCTGTTCACCGAGGCTTTCGGGTTCAAGGTATTTCATGTTTGGAGAGCATTTGCAGTGGTTCCTAGTCAATATAGAAGAAAAGATTGATTTCTGGAAAAGCTGTTGATCTCTGGGCACAAACCGGTTCCATTTAAGGCAAGATTTCACCTTGGATGACGCAATCTACATTGATAGAGATAGAATATTGGAATCCTAATCATGCATGAGAATATTAGGTGTTGGGATGGAGCTTCTTTTAAAAAGTGTCTCTAAGCAGAGCTATGTGTCTGTGAAGAGTTGATTTCCTTTGGAGGAATATGTTATGCCAAGGAGGTGATTTGGCAGAGATTACGCATTTCTAGGCAAGGTGCCTGGAGAAAGGCAGTTGGCACCATCTGCCTCTGAGCTAGGGCTTTTCTTGACACTGCAGTCAAGGACAAGGGGAGTTGTGCTAAAACCAAAGGACATCATTCTGTCTTTCCCTTCTGCAAATAGGGTCCACTTGTTCTCAAGAGCCTCCAAGTCTGTTTCTTCAGCTCCAAAGGAGAGTTTGAGTCCTACAGCTTCCATTCACCTCCTGGGAATTACTTATTATGTCTCCTTCCTTCTTTTTTTTTTTTTCAAATTGCACACTAGCAGAAGCTGCGTGACTCCTGTCTTCACCTCTTTGGTTTTCCCCTGTGACTGCTAATCCAAAACACTCATAGATGAAATAATGACTTGACTGGACCTTTTTACTGACCAAACTGGGTTGTGACAGTGCTTGAATAAAGGAGACCACCTAGAAAAATACTTATTTTTTGAAGCAAAAAGTAATTTCTTTAGACTTTGTGGTAATAGGAGGAGTTGATTCTCCTCCCTTGAATCACATACCAGTAGCAGCCCAGCATTATGACCATTCACGCTGCTGACAAAGAAACAGACTCAGTTAGGACAGACGCTTTCACAGGTAAACTCTCTTCTACGTCAATATATATTGTTCCATGTCAGACACAATGTACATTTAAATCTTCTGCTGTCAATCTGCAAAATTCAAATGATAGAAACTGAATCTTTTAATGCTAAAAGTTATGCCTATTATACATTATTCAATTATGAGTTTGTTACTCTCAGTCTCTCATCATTACAGGGAAGAGGAGAATGGTATTTTAGAAGTAGTTGGTTGCCTGCAACACAGCTGTGTTATAGTGTGTCTTAAAGTTTTAATGAGCTTAATGATTTTAAGCTGGCTTCTTGAGAACTTAACCATGCAACTCCATAGTCTCTAGACAAAGTTATATTACAAGAACATGTAAACATCATAGGCCTGATTTGTCCTTTTCCAGTCCTACATATTCTCAATTACTTGGGTGCAGAATGTGTGCTCCACTTTCAGTTCCCATTTCTATTGAATCCTACTTCATAAATGCATTGAATAAATGAAATATGAAGTATGGAAAATACTGGATTTGGAAAATTTCCTGCTTTTCTTACTTATATTTCTAGTTTATGTACACAAAGGATACTAACCATATTAAAATTATAAAAAATTAACATGAAAACCATACATATTACTATTTAGTGATCCCTTTTTACTCAGGGAAGAAAATAATGACTCAGCTCCAGAACAAATGAAACTTACGGTTTACAAAAAGTAGAAAGATGAGTGTCAAAATGAGTTCAGAGATGGCAGTAGACCTTAATTTTGAGCATTCACTGCTGTGAATTGTTCTTCACCCTGTCACATCAAACCAAAACATACTAGATTTGGTTGTCATCTTCTGCTAGGAACTCAAGGAGACCTTTGCTTGCAAATTATGGATGCTTTTGCGGCATTAAATACATGACTATTTCTGACCTTGAAATTTGTTTTACTTCTCAAACAAGAGCTTTTTATTTGTATGAAATGCAGAATGTTTTTAATATTAACATTAGATTTGAAATTATATCCAGATTCTTGATGAATATAAGCTGGCAGAACTCCTTTGGTGACATGAAGTGTTGACACATATGGATCCTGGCACTTTGCTTGTTCCTGTTGTATAAACTGATCGTAGTATGAGATGCCTTCAAGAAACCCAGCTTCTTTGGCAGCTAGACTGGCCATGGCCATGAAAATCTGTTCCATAGCCATGTTTCTTACCTCTGGATTTTGGCTATGTGTTGGATTGAAAGATGTATCGAGCCATCACATGAGAAGCTTTTCCAAGTGGAGGTGGTATCTCCCCTCCTTCCTGTTGCCTCGCTGCTTTATGACCCCTCTCACCATGAAGTCATTTTCATAATATTCTTACAAGAGTTGGTCCCCTGAGGCTGTGACTCATCTCTTCATGGCTGTTGGCATCTTCTGCTGGCAGCCAGGGGAGGCTGATGGAGAGAAATGCTCTTGCAGACAGCCCCCTCCAACAAAGCCAGGGAAGAGAGAGTTAATCAGAAGGAGTGGATTCTGTGTTTGGAAAAAGAATCAAGACATTAGCTTGTTGCTGGTAATTTATTATACCCGGACTGTGTTTTTACTGCAGAACCTCATAAATACTGCTTCATTTAAGATTTCCAAGGATGAAGTGAGGTATTTTAAGGACCAGACTGTTTGTATCATCACCGGCTTTAATTCACTGCTCTTTGTGAACTGTTAGAAGATTGTGGGTTCAGGGACTACTAATAAATACAGTATATTGAACCAGTATATGCTTAAAAACCTAGGTATTTTATTATTTTAGCTCTAAGCTTATCTCTAACACCTTGGGACACCCTTAAGGACTCCATTTTTAGTAACTCGTGTGCATGAGAGATATAAATTAAAGGCAAATGTTTTTCTGCTGGTATAATTATTGTAGTGGAAGCGTGGTTTACATCAGCTGACTGTCTGGCTTTGGGAGAGTAAATGACACCACCTTGGACTCCTGAGATTTCCTGATGTGAAGGGGTAGGTCTTCAGGAGGAAGAGGATAGTCAAGAGAGCCATGGGCACTTGCACAGGCTGTGGATTTATCTCAAGCTCATCTTCCGTGTTCAATGTAAACCACATTGCATAGCATCTTTTAACTGAAGGCACTACCACCACAGGTACCTTGATGTAGAAGCCCTAACTAAGGTAGTGGCTTTAGGTGAATGAAACCATGGGACAGGAGGGCTTTCATGGAACTGCAACTCTGTTGCGGAGAGGCAACTGGCTATTTAGGAGCATCTGATGCTGTGAGTCTATTTGTTACATGAGATTTAACCAGCTGAAGCTGGAAGGGAGGAATTTAAGAGGGGAATAATCCACTTTCATAGAATCATGGAATCACAACATCTTCCTCTTGGAGAAAAGAAAATAGAGATTTCATGAGATCCAGAGGCAATCCTGTGCGCCTTTTAAATAATTCCGTTAGCTCAGATAAAACTTGTGGTAACAACAAACACATGAGTAATTCAACAGGGCACAGCTTGGCAATCATCTCCACGGCCTCCTCAGGACTTGCTCTTAACAGTTCCATGTCCTTCCTGTGCTGAGGAGTCCAGAACAGAATGCAGGACTCCAGGTAGGGTCTCAGCAAAGTAGGGGGGAGAATCCTTTCCCTCAAGGTGGTTATGGATACCATCAAGCTGTCTGTAGTAAATTATTTTGCATCTCTCTGGAATCATACTTACAACACAGATTCAGCCACTGGGTCCTACTTTGTGTTTGTGTATCTTGCACTGAAGTTTGTGTCCTACCCACTGCACTGCAGTTGCTCTCTTGCCACTTGGAGCAGAAATGGTTCAAATGTGCATTTACCCTGAACCGCAGGTCACGTTAGGTTGTAAAAATATAAAAGCAGGAGCAGCACCTTTTAGCTTGACACAGAAATGGTTCTCAGCAGCTTGGTCTGGGAAGGATTACATCTGGAAGGGGACCCTCTGAGAGGATACAGCTGAACATTGTACAGTTGCCCAAGGTACCAAAGACACAACTTCAGCCAAGATACTCAGTAAAACTCTTCAGGTTTTGTTGTCACAGGTGTTCCTCATTACCACAGCTGATCAGGTGCTGGCTTCTTTTTTCCCCTAACCATCATCAGGAGCACGGGATCCCCTTGCTGGGCTGGGAACAATTACACAGTCCATACTCAGGAAGAGTCACCTGCAGACGATAGCAGTGCTGATGGCCTCATCCACACAACCGTGATACAGAGACTGCTGCAGCATTTGGCTGCTCAGACCCCTTTTATGACCCAGCAGAGTCTATTCTGCTCCTCTTGTACAAACACATGGTGAGTAAAAGTATATTTTTTATGTCTTATTAGAAAATATTCTTCTGAGAGGATAGCTGTTTGGATTCTTAGAGTGAGATTTCACGTACATTGCTTGGTTGTGATTAATGCAAATGATGGGTCACTGCTCCCAGGCTGGATAAAGCATAATTGTTATAACCAAAAGAACAGGAAGAAGGCTCTGGGAAAGAACACGCTTCTTCCCCAGAGGGATCCAGAAACATTAGTCTAATAAAATAAGGTGTGTTGGCTCGAGCAAAGCTTAAAAGAACTTTTGTGGGGTTTGCTTTCACACAACTTACTTGCGTGTATGTACGTGGTTCTTGTTGCTCTGGGTAAATCCCAGTCCAGATTGTTTGTGTCTGGTCTGTGTCTGTTTGAGTCTGGTAGAAGGTTTTGTGGAACCTGGTGTTGCATTTCATGTAGCATTTTTCATGTGAATATTAGTCCATGATACAGTTTCAGTGAGCATTTGAGTGAAAATAAAAGTAAATTCAATAGAGGCATAGGCACTATTGAAATGAATTTGTAAATAAGGGAAAAGGGGGAGTAACTAATATTTGCAGTTTGTGCCGTGATTGTCAAACATTCATTTTGATGACGTGTGAAATGTGGTGGCAACCTGCATCTAAGTGCATCAAAATTATCTGGAGAGGCTTGGCTAAGTGCCACACACTGCTCAGTTGCAAACCCACCCCTCTGCACATCTGCCTCGCAGCATGCTGTGAGGAGGAACGGAGAGGAGCTGCCAGCTCTGCAGATGGGTACTGGCTCTTCTTTCCCAGGCTGTGACATGCCCAGGTCCTCGTCACTGGATCACTACATGTTTTTTCTCAACTTACCTGTCTACACGGTGCTTAGGCACATAGCAGTACACATGATGCTTTGCTTGACTCCGAGCAACCTGGCATTTCTAGGAGTATCATCTATCTTCAGCAGCAATTTTCAAAATGTCTTTTTACTCTATTATGTGCATTTCATTATTGTCTCTGCTTCCAAGAGGCTAACTGCATCCCTCCAGTTGCTGGGGTTTGATATTGCTCTACAGTGTAGACCCTGTGCTGTTCCACACAAATAAATTGGATAAAAGCATTCCAACACTAGCTGTGCCTTCCTGGAGGCAGGACACGGGGGCTCTGCAGGCTCTTCACAGTTTGGAGAGTTGCAGCCCAGGGTCTCTTCTACCAAACTCGCGTATCCCTCTTTTATTGTTTTTCTTCACCATTCTTATCCTGAAAACTATAACTACTAATATTTATATTTACAGCAGATTGTCTCACACTAATCAAAATCATAGAATCATAGAATAGTTTGGATTGGAAGGGAGCTTAAAGATCACCTAGTTCCAAGCCCCCCGCCTTCTGCTGGTCACCGTAAATGTCTGATACTTGGACTAGGGAAACTTCTCGTGAGCTGTGTTGTGGAGAGACAGTGTTCCTACACCCATCACTGACCCTTCAGGAAGGTACTGGTGTAAAGATTCATGAAGTTACCTCCAAAACACATCCAAACTTATATAGTTCTGCCCTGGATAAGGTCATTCTTGTTTGTGGATTTCTCGCAAATGCAATTTCCTCTTCCAGTTTCACAGCTAAATGTTACCATGACAGGCACAAACATGAAAAAAAGATGGTATTCGCTTGCCTTGAAAAATTCTGACTTGTTCGTTCATGACAAAAAGTCAAGTCAGCCTAGAAGCATGCTTCCTATTTGTCTACATTAAAAACATTCCTGGACAAGAAACAGTCATTGTTGCTTCACAGAGAACTTGTGTCGAAAGAGGTGGCATTCCTTTTGGCAATGAAAAGGCATTTCAGGAGGATGGATGGCTTCCACAGACACACAGTGAGGAAGAGCTTGTAGGTAGCTGGCATAAGACTTCTGGGATAACGGAAAAGAGCTCCTTCACTTTGCAGACTTAGCAGTAGTGAAAAGAATTGCTTGGGATAGTCTATCTTTTAGTGCAGGTGAGTGCCTTCCTCTTCCATCTAGTAACTGGATTGTAGGTTATATGTTTTCATGATGTTGTAGCTCAAACCTCAGAGCTTTCACCAAATACTTACTGTTACTATTCTCTGTCTTCCTCAGTAGGAAACAAGCAGAGCCTTTAAAAGCAAGCTGAATCCTATGGTAGTTTAAATGAGATCTACTCCATTCTTTGTGTTCTGTGACAGGAGCATTACAACCTTTCCAAAT
Source organism: Phaenicophaeus curvirostris (assembly GCF_032191515.1). Lineage (NCBI taxonomy): Eukaryota > Metazoa > Chordata > Aves > Cuculiformes > Cuculidae > Phaenicophaeus > Phaenicophaeus curvirostris. The sequence goes on along the minus strand of NC_091406.1, from coordinate 17,073,628 downwards.
GATCTCCTGTTGAACACATAGGTGATCTGGAGCCTGTTGCTTTATACCCACCTCTTATTTGTCTTTACTCCTCCATTTCTACCTCATACCAAAAGGCAAATAGTGCAAACACAGAACTATGTTTTATTAAGGCAAGTGCTGCCTGAAACACATAGGAGAGACACATTGATTTGTAGCAAACTTAAGAACCCAGGAGCAGAACCCCATCCTGGATTAATCCACTGGTCTGCTTAGTTCTGTCTGTAACAGGGAGAGAGTCTTTGATGAGAAATGACTTTTGAAACTACTTTTTTTTTCACAAATACGACATTCAGCCAACTTTAAACCAAAACAAAAATCTTGAAAGATGCTTCTAAATTATTGCCCGATGCTAAAAGAAAGCAGAGCAATGTTTTTCATCAATCTGCAAGATGTTTAATGGTTTTTGATAGTAGTTTCTACCTGACCAAATTAACAGGCATAACAAATTCTAGTACTGGAGCCTCCAGAAAAGTTCATGCTCCACAGCCGCAGAGATCATATGATGGCTGGAAGCGAATTTTGACTTCTTTAATGTTACTATTTTAGAAGAACCTGGAGAATAGATTTCATAAAAGTGAAATGTCCCAAAACTTGCCTCTTCCCTCAGATAAAAGGAGGTTGGCTCCCCGCAGTTGAAGTCCTGCTGTAATTACAAACTCTGCAGTGAATGGAAGTTACTGCTAGCAGGAATATATCCTCTTCAAGAGATGCAGTCTTAGCAAGGCCATCATGAGCCCATCAAATAATTTATTTATATGGATTGTATTCTGCTGCCAGAATCTTATGGCTCAGGCATAAAAATATACTTTCCTTATATGCACAGAGGGTGGAGGGTTGAGTTTGTGTGTGCTGGGAGACATGGGGACACCAGATGATAAAAATCCAAGAGGGTTTTCAAACTCATCGAGGGCTTCAAGTCTGGCGGTGAAGGAACGTGGATTACCACAGTACTCAGTTCTTCTGCTTGCATTTCTCTGGACTACATACTCACTAACTTCATGGGCTTACTCCAAACTTACACTCATGGGACTAAGAATCAAAGTGCTTCCTAGGTCATCTTCACTGGTTCTACATTTCCTGCAAGTTATCTTTAATTCATAGCTTTGGGCATCCTGAAATAACATTAGAGATATCCAGGGAGCCTTTTGGCCCTTCAGGCCTCCTAGACATCTCAGCCGAGGGACAGCAGAGGTTATGCTTTTTGGAGGGATGACTCATATACTTGCCATGGGCAGAGAATCAACTATTCCATGGATTAAATCCTCCTGCAACCTGGCCAAGTAGAAAAATTGGCTTTAACTATAAAGGTAGCTGGTAGCCTGCCCTTCACTTGGAGGTAAGAGGAGTTGGAGAGCTGCCACTGTGGGTGTGTACTTCAAAAATAGGGACAGAAGTGAGGAAAATGTTAAAAATGGAGAGAAAATGCCAGTAAAGAGCCTGTTATAAACACCTCTGAAGGCTCCCCGATGTAAGGCTCCAGCGCTAATACCGAGCGGCAGACCTCATGGCTAACCAACAAAAGGAGCGAGGCTTGGCAGCTTGATCTGGGTAGAAGTTTATTAAGAAACATACTTTTAAATATTCAGTTACATCATATTGTTTCCAAAACAGAGAAATTTTATTTCTAGGTTTAACAAGCAATTTAATAACATGGAGGCATATGCAGTTTTGCTTCTGAGGGAACTGGGAGTTGCTTCCTCAGTATAATCTCAAGGTTTGCTCCTTTTCTTGCTTCTGAAATGCTGTGAGCCTCGTAACACCGTGTAATTAGGTCTGTCTCTTACAGAAAACTTTAACTGGTATGTTCCACATCATCAGTGTGTGGTCAGTGTCTTCTGCTGAGATTTACAAGTGGAAGAACTGGGACGCAGAGCAGGAAGATGGGAAAATGGGTGAAAAGGTCTTTGGTACCACCTTCTTAGAAATGGAGGGACTTGTCAGCTCCCTAGTAAAGCTTTGTAATTTTGGGGTTTTGCGGCTGTATCTTCTATGCCAGCTTAACCTGGAATGCACATTCATAGAAAGTCAAATGCTTTGTCCATTCACATTACTACGTGTTGACTTCCCAACTCCCAGGTCCGGGGACAAGCGCACGCGTGCCACGGCTGGTACCTGGGGATGAGGCAGTACAGAGGGAAGCCCAGCTGCTGAATGCTTAAGGTGTTGCTGCTGCTGCTGCGGCTGGAACTGGTTCGTCAGGCAGGGAACTCAGATACATAGAGGGACTTGCTCTGATCCTCTAAGCAGCATGAGCACAGATAGCTTGAGCCATCTGCCTTCAACATCTTCAGCTTGACGCTGCTGAGGTGAAGTTTGGTGTAGTCTGAACAGCAAGGGATTACAGCACAGATCTAATAGAAAATGTGTCCCCAGTGGGATTCCCCCAAGCTGTGCATTTGTGATGTGGGACTTGTGTGGGACCAGACCTGCTGTCATGTGCTGTGGGCAGGGTCCTTGCCAGCACCTGGCAGCACTTGATTCGTTTCTTCAAACGATGCCTTTCGAAAAAAAGCATGACCTCTCCTTTTGCATGATAAATTTCATTTGGGGGTTGTTTCCTTCACAACTGTCTTCTAGAGCCAATTCTCTTATCCTTTTTTTTTTTTTTTTAGAGATCATCATAACTCCTCTGCCTTTTCTTTCTATACACTTGTGTGTAAGCCTTGGGTTTTTCTCAGCTTTTATTCATTTTTGTAATTTTAACCTTCCACCTGCCTGGTTTACTTCAAGGCATGTTTCAAATGTCCCAGACATAATGACTTTAACAGTATGTCCCTCCTGCAAGTAGCAGTTAGCAGCAGTAAGACACCCAGAGACCAGGTTTTAATCAGCCTTGACTGAAGACTAAAAATGATTCACTCCTGTCAGCACTGGGCAACACAACAAACAGCTCTCCAGCAAATCACTTAAGCAGAAATATGTTGGCATGTTTCTATAGCAACTAAGGAAAAATATTTCACACAAAAGTCCATCTGCTGCAACATAGAGGGAGATCTGGCCAAGGATCCCGTTATAAATTAATCTTCATTTGCAAATTCTATTTTTTTGCAAACCTCACACAGCCACTTATACAAAAAGGCAAAATGTAAGTAAGAGGAAAGACAATTGATTTTTAGATAGAGGATGTCAATTAATCAACAAACTGGTCATTAGTTTGGGAAGGAGTGATTGTCTGAGGATGAAAAATCACCGTGCATTTGAGAGGTATTCATCTTCATTGCTGTTTACCAATCAGGCTGCATCACACCATCTTGTATGCAGCGTATTTGGAAACACACTTTATTTTTTCAAAGGAGGCTAGTAGCAAGCATCCAATATGTTCTTTTTAAACCATTTTGGTTTGATTTACTTGTAAAGCATTACTCAAATTTATTCAACCATATAAAATGCTTTGTAGAAGTCATCAAAGTGAGGAGAGGGGGAAAAACCAATGTGATAATTTGGACTGAGATGCCTTTTATTTTATGTGATGTCAACACTTCAAAGCCTATTGGAGCTGTACTCGGGAGATCTGAAGCATTTTATGGGGTACTTGGTGTCTGCGCTACAAACCATCTCCAACTATAGATTCTTTTGCACGATGTTCACATGCTGCTGCCAGCATTTCTTTCTTTCTTTATTCCTCACTAGCTGCTTTCTGTGTCTCCTCTGGTGGTTTTATGGAGCCTCCAAAAATAAATTTAAAAAGGAATCCCAAACAAATAAAAAACCCCAAGAGCTTTCTCCCAGATAGGAAGTATGTAGACCATGTCCTAGAAGGTGTACCAGGTCCCCAGGGGCTGTGTCCAGGGAAAGCGGGGTCAACCCGAGTAGGCTTTGTCGACTGGAGCTTTTTATGAAAGACTAGACCTCAAGATATTTCAGGAAGAGATAAGATTTTTGTATCTTATGTCATATGTCTGTACTAATATGTGATGATATTTAAACATATATTGATGGAGCTGGCAAGCATTGTGATGGCAGAAACGGAGTTTCCATCACAGTAGCCATGTTGCTTGCTCCATATCACCATTTCCCCTTCCGTATCATCGATCCTCCTTAATTCAGTTTAAGCCTGAAAAATCTGAACTGACCTTACAGTCAGGTTTGGAAAAGTTTTATAAAGTTCCTTCAGCCTAAAAGCTGGCTTAGGCAAGCTTTATTCTAAGTATGATGCTGTGATTCTAAATATTTTCTACATAATTCTTTTTATAATTGTTTTACATAGGGATTAGTATTGATATTATATTAATTAAATATACGGGGATCTCTTATTACTGGGAAATTTTTGCTGGACGTGGTTGTCACACTATAAACCTTAAATACAGTTTCCCCTTAGCTGAAAAATATTGAACCAGGGTTCACAGGTTGAGCTCCTCAGCAGGTGTATTTTTGTGTGTCCCTGCTGGGACCAATATGCTGTATTCTTAGCTGAGGTAACGGAGTGCAGCTAAGCTGAACTAGTACTGATGTATAGAACATACTAATTTATTCCTGTGCCCAGACTATCTTGGGCAGTCGCAAGTCTATAATGTGTCAGCAATGACTGCAGTTTTCCAGTGGAGTCTAGCATATCAATTTAGTCTTCTCCCAAGTCCATCCTAAGTGTGTCTTCATGAAATGCTATGAAGAGCCTCTCTGCAAATTATTGTTTATGTACTGATAAGGATTTGCAATTTAATACTAGGGCTTAGGTTGTAGCAAGGTGGGTGCTGGACTCTTCCCCCAGGTAACAAGTCACAGGATGAGAGCAAATGGCCTCAGGTTGTGTCAGGGGAGGTTTCGATTGTCTATTAGGAAAAATTTGTTTACTGAAATAGTAGTGAAGCCCTGGCAGAGGCTGCCTAGGGCAGTGGTGGAATCTCCATGCCTGGAAGGGTTCAAAAAGCGTGTGGCCGCGGCACTTTGGGACATGGTTTGGTAGACATCGGGATGTTGGATGACAGTTGGACCAGATAAGTTTAGAAGTCCTTTCGAATCTTAATGGTTTTTATGATTCTATGGATTTGTCAGAGTTTTCTAATATGTTTGAAGTATAGTGTAGGTGATTTTCCTTGCACTGCAGCAAGGAGGCTTGATCATTGTCATGGAGTCATTCTGTCCAAGCTTTTGGTGTTGGTTGGTAAGGTACATTTATACTTCAAATTTCCTATTATTACTTTCAGCACCCATAGTCATAACGGTGTCTTTGCAGTGGTTGAAGTGCTGTGTGGAAAGCTCGAGTGGGCAATTGCTCAAAAAACTTTCCTGTCCCAAGGGGCTTTGTCAAAGCACATCTTTATTTGGAAGGCAGATCGTGCCATTGAATTAATATTTGTATATATGACATATTTGTGAGTTCAGCCTGCTCTTAGTCATGATTTTGGCTTGTCTGATAGAACTTTTACTGGGTGGATACTGGAGCTGCTGTTGAAGGATAGCTCTCGTTCTTTGGTTTAACATGGAGCAACCATAGAATCTCTTTGTTATAACTATAGCTTTCTCCAAGTATTTCAGGATTAACGTTTTCCATGCTCAGTGTATTGTAAATTTAACACGAAAGAAAACACACAGCCCCCCAGACAAGCTGGCTATATTTGTCATTTTGGAGTTGTCTGGGATAAATCCTATTGTAGTAAAAATTGGCATTATTACTTTAGGTGGAAAACCAGGTGGAACAGGGCCTACGTAAGAAACTGAAAATTCCAGTAATGAGTTTGGTGGGTTCCCAGTGGAAGGGCAGCATTTTCCAGGTTCAGAAGTTATGCACTGACTTTGTTCCAACCTGTTGGGTGTTGTACCTCTTGGTGGAAACTAGGAAACAGGGACGAAAAAGCATTTATTTTACTAGATCCAAATTATGAGCCCTCAAAAATTGTTTCTGGCATGTTTATCAGTTTATTTCCCTTTAGCTTCTTTGCTTCATCAACGTCTAAGAATGCTGGATATGGAGAGACAGAGTGGATTTGGTAGCTGGTTTATCACATCATTGTAAATTGGCTCGGAGTGCTGTGAGATGCTTGTATATAATCCTCACACAGAGAACTGGGCTGGAAAGACTGAAAAAAATCCCGAATGTTTTTGTACATCTAAGGCATCTTTGCCAATCTGTGTGCCCTGAGTGTGCCGTGGTATAGAAGCTCTCCAGCTATTTCTGTCTGCCCTTAATACTTTGTGCTTCGTGAACTCTTATTAATTAGGATATTAATTTCCATATGTAGTTTTGGAACAGTGCCATGCTGTGAAGCAGCTTTTTCTCACATGCCATTATTCTTATTTTGTTCTCTTAACCTGCATCCTAATGCTGTTATTACAGTAAAATTCAGGTAGGGCTTGGGAAATTCAGATTTTGGTGGAGAGAACAAGGGCTTTGGGGCGGTTTACAGTGTCAGGTTATTCCTTAAAATGATATAGATACAAATTTATCATTTCTGGTTTCTGTGTAGCAAATAATTTGTGAACAGATTTTCATTTTTACTGCTGCAGTGACATTTATCAAGACAGTGCATGCAAATGTGCTTCATGCTAGCAGTTGTTCATTAAGCGTGCACTCTGGTATTTGTTATTTGTTATCTATTGCATGTGAGTGATTTCTTAAACAATACTGGATTTGTTTCTTCTACCTGACTAGAGAAATGAACCCCTTCAATACTAGAATAATAAAAGGGAATAAAAATATAACCACTTTGTTTATGTAGAGAAAATAACCAGATGCATAAAGAAATGTCCCCAGATAGATGCACTTGTTGGTACCTGCAACCTCTCTCCAAGATATCCATGAACAATACCTCATTTTCCTTCAGGACACAGGTTCTGATGTCAAAATCACTGCTTTGATTTGTTTGCACATGGCTGGCTGCTGATTAAAGGCACCAATTAAGAGCAAATCTCTGTTCTATATGTCAGATTGACAGTCAGACGGGATCTGCCATCCAAAAAACAGAGATACTGTAATGGATGCTGCACAATTTCGCGATCTAAAGTCATTCCATATCTGTTACCTTGACATAAAGACTGCTTTGCTTGGGTAAACAAGGGTGATGTCCTGTGAAATCAGTGGGGTCTCAGCCCACGTATGTCAAGATGGAACTGGGTCTTCGCTGAGCAGCTACAACCAGCTCTTTGGGAGAGCATAAAACTTGTTGTTAATCTGAGTTTGGCATGTTGGAAAGGGAATTAGGTGCCTCTTTGGCTTTTAAGTGATCTGAAGAGGAACGTATTTGATACAGGTGGTAAGAATTACTCCTGGAGTCCTAAGATATTCCAGGCACACATCTATTTTCGTTCCTCGTAAACGTATCCCTGGTGAGAGGGGTGGGGACATCAATTAAGAGGAAAGCCATTTTCCACAGTAGTGAAGGATCTGAAATGAGTGTTCTGCAGATTAAGCAGAACAATCTCCAGAGGTTTTGCCAAGCGAATTTTTCAGATTTCTTCAGGATTCAAGGCATGGCCTGCGATCTGAAACCTTTGCCAAGAATTCTGTAGAAAGAGGAAAAATAACCCAACTCTGAGGTTTTGAACAGGGAGGTGGTTTGTGGGTTTCATGGGATTGCATCAGAAGTCTGATCTTCCCGGCAAGAGATATTCTCTTTGCAAACAATGAATCCCCTAAAACCACAAATGCCATGAAGTCAAACAACGCGTGGTTTGGATACGAACAGGCCAATTTGTCAACTCTGTTTCCTTCAAAGGGAAGGAAATAACGAGTGGGAAAACATTGAGATAAAATAAAACCACTTCAGGATGCTTGCTAGAGATTGATCCTCCCAAAGCAGAATGTAACCTTGGTTTCACTTCATGGAACTCCCCTGTATTTGTGCTTAAATGGTGCTGCTAGGTGATCTGAATAATACATATTTATAAGGCATGGTTATTTTTTGACTGGCACAGGGAATGTTATTCTAGGTAATACAGTATTTTGTGAGAATTTCAATTGTGTTTTAGAATCCAGTCTAAATATTGTGATGAATTTCTAGCAGATAGACTCAGTGTCTACGAGGTGCAACTGCTGTTGAGCACCTAGGAGTGACTGTGCTTGGCTGCTGATATCTACATCCCATAGACAGGGCTGAGAATTTTGAGGCAACTATCCCAGCATTACCATGACATTCTGATTGGTCATAACATGTAAAATAATTATTTGAGGCAAAGGTTAGTTTCTTTTCCTACCGTTGCTAAACATACCAAACACCCTCCCTCTCTCAACAGCAGCTTTAAAAGCATTTGGAAAAGTATTTACCAGATAAATGATGGGAGTATTTAAATATTTCAGTCTATAGCAAAAAAAGAAACAAGGTTACCCCACCTTGACAGAACTTTCCATAGGGCTGGAGGGTGAAATCTTGGCTTTGTGAAGTTACGGAGACAGCAAAAATATTTAGGTATACTGTAAGTGTACTGTGAAAGGTGCACTCCACAGGAAAAGCAGAAAAGCAGAATTTCTCAGTGGCTTTACTAAGCCTGAAAGAGAGAAATAGGTTGTTTTTGGTTTTTTTTAATTCTAAAAGTAAACTGAGCAATGCAAGTCCTACTTGATGAAAAGTCAAACTTTTCATAGCTAAACAAACCCACTGCAAAGGTGAGCATCACACTGTGGTTTCTGCTTCCAGCTGCTTCAAGTCTGGTGTTTTGGCTTGACCTAAGCTAGGATCAGTTTTCTAACTGTTTAGCTAAACTTCTTCTAAGTAACTTCATTTTCTGAAAGTTAACTTCATGTTTTCAAACAGTGTTTCTCCCTTGAAATGATAACACGGGGCACTGGTATGCAGAAAGGCCATTGCTTATACTTATTCCTACAGAAACCAAGGTCACGCTTGAGCTGGTGGAGTGCTGTAAGTCAACAGGCTGAAAAGGAGTTGCATCTGCAGGGAGGAGTACACAGGCCAGGTGACCCCAAACTGATACACGAAGGATTCCATCCCATTTGTGTCACACGGTACAAAACTGAGGGATCACTGGGTCACACTCTCCTCTTTGATGGCCAGTGCCTAAGATGGACCTAGTCTGTCTTTTCCCCTCTGATCCCAGATCTCAGTTCCTGAGTCCAGCTTCCATCTGCCACTGAATCCAGCCCAGGGCCTTTCCCCATGCCTGCTCTGCAGCATCAGTGGTGACATAGTGATCTAGGGGTGTTCAATTTAGTATATTTTTATATATTTTAATATTTACATACTAATAGTATTTTCCTTATTATTTTTGTTACAGTAAAGCTCCTTTAGTTTTAGTTTTCAACTCACAAGTGTGTCTCTCTCTCTCTTTCCTTGGGTGGAGGGAATTGGGTCACCACTGCCCACATTTAGCTGCCAATCAAGCCAGGTGGGGTTAAATCGTGACATCAGGGAATTCCTTTCTTCTGTTTTAATCTTTGCTGGTGGCTGCCAGTTCAGTTTTAAAGTGTTTCAGTATTGGTATAAAGAGCAGGCAATCTCCACCCACATCTTCATTACAGTTGTTAAGATATTCCACAAAACTTAAAGCAACAGCTTTCATAATCTGCAGGGAGCTTAAGTAGGAGAAAGTTAAATCAGTTTTTTGTTGAGGGTTTGCTCACGCTGACTCTCTTCTTGGTGTATTTGTCTCCACTTGATCAGAAGTACTTTGTGACCCCAGCTGACAGCTCTGGCCAATCCTATGTCCTAGCATTGCCAGTTCACCAGTAGAGACATAGACTTCGTTAAAGACATGGATTTCAGCTCCTGGTTTGTTAGTGATGAATCTAATTAGAAACTCCATCTCTAACAAGCCAATATGTTGAACGTATCAGGGATCTCGTCCCTGGATTTCATTTTCCCTGGAAAGAGTCAAACTAAGATATCAGCTTATGAGTGAAGATAAACCTACAAACCATTCCCCTTCACTGTTCTAAAATGACAACAGCATGGAAAAAAAAAGGATTGATGACAAGAGAATAGTGAGTACCACTGACTAATACAAAATTGCACCAAAAATCCTTTTTTATTTTTAATAAAATAACTAAAGAAAACAAATATGTAATCCATTAAGTAGCAGGCTAGATGGTGACTTCCATGCCAGCGCTGGCTTCATCCTGCTGGGTTGCTCCAAACATCTGAGGCCCCTGTATTTTGAATTCAGTGCTAACTCCCACGCAGGTTTTTGACTGACTTACTAAAGAGCAGACCTGGCAAGTTAGAGCTAAAAAATTAGGTTCTCCAGCAATGGGCTGTAATAAACCTTTGTGCTCTACATATCGGACATGGAGAGAAGACATGTAACATTGGTCCCTGGGTCTCAGAAACCCAGGACAGCATTTACGCTAGCTATAAGTATTAACTATTGAGCTCCTGTGAAAATTCAATCAAGAGGCAGAAATAGATGTAGCCCAATTTCTCTATACATAATGTTTGTGTTATTTAGTTCCAACTTAAACAATATCCCACCCAGTTTCTCAGCAGCCCAAAGAACATGGTGATGACTCAGTGGAGGGTAGCAGAGGTCATCAGACACCAGTTCAGTAGCAGCATGTAGATCAAGACAAGCAAAATGTGGAAAGTACAGTGGTTTATACTAAAAAATGGGTGTAGGCCAAAGGTTTTCCTTTTATCCATCCACATGCAGTAAGACTCCAAAATCATGAATCAAAATGTTGCTCTCATCTGGCAGTATCAGAATCTCTAGCTTGAGGATCCAAGAGTCTAAACTGAAACAGGAGGAAATGGGCAACCTTGCACAGGGCTTACTTGGGAATAGAGGAGAATAATGAACAAGCAAACAGCCCTGCATTGCGATTCCCTGTTGTGCTGGGAACACAAGTAGTTAGAAAAACTGTATACATCATTATCAGCTGGACACTTTGGTCTGCAGCAGCTGAGACAATAACAGATACAAAGCCTCTGGTGCTGCGGGTTGTCTCTGAGAGTAGTCGCACAGCAGTCACCACCACCCATTTGGCCAGTGGTGGAAAAAGGCGTGTGTTTTCTGAATGTGGAAAACTTGTTTGGGAAACACTGATCCTATGAAAATGGCCAAATATGACTATTTTACTGAGATATTAGGTTACCTACAACATCAGGTTTCTTTTTAGGGAAAGTGTGTGTCCTCTCTTTCTCCATGCTGTGATTCATCTTCTGCCCTGAATTCTCCTGTCTTTCCACATTTCCAATGCTTTTTTTCACTCATACTCCTTCCTTCCCACACCTGTTTCCAGAAGAAGGCTCTATCCCAGCAGAACCAGAGGCGTCCAGTTGACTAAAATTATGGTTATGAGCAAGCTCGGACGGAACAGACAGGATCAGTTCTTTTTTCCACAGGGTGTAAGTCATGTCTAGTAAGGAACGGATCTCCAAGCTAGAGTTTGTTCAGAAGATAAAAAGGATGGGCCCAGCCCAGTTAAACTTGGGAGAGCTCGAGAATTGTCTGAGCCACATCCCTGTAATTCATGAGGTACGATAAGTCAGCACAGTGCATAATATCCTTCACTTAGGCGTCTGCAAGTGCTTTGTTTTGAGTCCAGCAATCCCAAAAGCTGCTCTCAGATAGCTGGGTTTCATCCTTTTCCTTTTTCTTGAGGAGAAATTTAGATTGGCTCACTCGTTAATTTAAACCATTTGCCCATTACAAGTGCTTTTACAGGCAGAAATCTCTGGTTTCCCAAGACTTCTTAAATCACAGTTACCTGGTGGATGTACATGTGCAGCAGACACATGGTCTATTGCTGTCCGTAGCACATCTATGGGTCTACTAGTTAGAATCATAGAATAACTAGGTTGGAAGAGACCCACTGGATCATCAAGTTGTCTCAATTCTTCCAGTGTCAAGTGTCTCAGTCATGATCTTCTCACACACTGTCCTGACTTATTTTTTTCTCATTATTTCCTTTCAGAAAAGGAGTAGAAAAGCCAAAGACAACAAAGGTCTTAACAAAAACCAAATTATTAGCCGCAAATGAGAGTGTGGACTCAAAAGAAATGTGTGAGGACTACCATACAGCTAGAAAATGTTGGGCTGTGTACAGCCCTTATATGGGGGGAACAGTGGAATAATAACAGGCTTCAGTTCTTTTCCTGTTGCCGAATGTTTGTGATCTGCTGTTTTAGAATCTTAGAGTCATAGAATCATAGAGTCATAGAATAGTTTAGGTTGGAAAGGACCTTTAAAGGTCATCTAGATCATCATCCCCACAACAGGCAGGGACATCTTCAATGAGATCAGGTTGCTCAGAGCCCCATCCAGCCTGACTTTGAATGTTTCCAAGGATAAGGCATCGACAACCTCTCTGGGCAAGCTGGGCCAGGGCCTCACCACCCTCATTGTGTCTCCCCTCTTTAAGTTTAAAATGATTACCCCTTGTTCTATCACAACAGACTCTACTGAAAGGCCTGTACTCATCTTTCTTCTAAGCCTCCTGTAGGTACTGGTGGGCTGCTCTAAAGTTTCCCTGCAGCCTCCTCTTCTCCAGGCTGAACAACCCTGGATCTCTCAGCCAGTCCTCATAGGAGAGGTGTTCATCCCTCTGATCATTTTCATGACCTCCTTTGGACCCGTTCAAGCAAGGACAAGACTTTGACTGTCATTTTTCATTAAACACCTTTAGTTCCTTAACTGTCCTTTCCTTGTGATTCCCAGTCACAAAGTTGTTTTGTTAAATGTGCTTTTTGTCTTATAGTAAGATTTGGAACTTCCAAGATGTTGTACATACCCTTACAGTGAAGACCTTATAATCCAAATAGATGAGGCAATTCTCTTTATTCCATTTACATAATGTTTCAATACCACAACAGCAGAGCTTGTTGAAAGGAGATGGTGACAGAGCCAAAACCAAGACCCAGGTATTGTGCCTTCCAAGCTACCTCTTCACTTGCACTCCTTCCTCCCAGAGCATATTTTGTTTATACTCCTTTCCCGTTTTCAGTGCAGAAAGGTAAAACAGGTGGGATTCGCCTCCCCTCACTTCAGAAATCTGAAAGTTAAGAAACTAGTCTGAAGTAGTTGCTTGGTTTCCCTCCAGAACAGGCACCTTCAGGAGGTGATCACACCTTAGGGTATGTGGGTTCAGTCGCCTTCTGCAGGGCACTCACTGATGTCCATGACTACCTACAGACCTGAAGGGACTAGCTAAAACTATGTATGTCTCTCCTAGGTCATAACCATCACAGACAAAAAAGGCTAGGGGAATTGTCCGTTCCCATAAGAGCTGCTGAACTGTGATTGTCTGGTAGAAGCTATTCAGAAGGGTTCCCTCTACCAGCTGAACTGGTGAGCTCTCATCTACTCCCAATGACCACCCCAGATTTTGCAGTGACTGCTTTTTTACCAGAAACAATGTTTAATCTACTGCCTTGCCCTCACCTATTATCTGTTATCAAACGTCTTGTGTGAATTTTGTTTCAATATCAAGCATTAATATGAGGTTATACATCAGGAAAAGCTTGTCCTGCATCAATTCCTTTCTTTATACTTGTCTCTCTCTATCCCCGCTATTTGCTGCTTCTGAAATGAGTGTGGGTTGGGCTGACTTCCAGACTTGAACCAGGATGGCTCTTCTTAATTTCTATCTTTCTTCTTCTAGTCTCTCAATTTTTTCATGGCAGCTAATGATAGGAAAAAAATCCCACAACATTTCCTATTTCAGCTCTTGACAACCATTCCAGGAGTCTCTTATTTTAAACTCTTGAGTGTAATGTTTGTAATGCAGCTTCACCAGCCCGCTGTCATGGGTGGATGACACTGTTTACATTTCCTTTACCAGTACTTCAGGCCAGTTACTCAATGATCTACTTTGTAAGAGCAAGACTCCTTAGGAACATAACGTCTGACAGTTCGTAGTTGTCAATAAGCGTCTCTCTGTTGGCTTGGCTTAGCTTTGGTGAAAACCTGATGTTTGTAATATTGGGCGGCACTAGAGACTAAGATGACTGGGATGGTGAAAGCTGTGAAAGTATAGAATGATTGCAGTCAGCCTAACCCCATGCTCCGTCTTAGAAAGAAGAGTGATAATTGTTGAAAGGTGTATTTTCCAACATACAGACTCTCTGTAATTTATCTTGGCATCTGGAGGAGAACAGTATAGAGAGATATTTATTTTACAATCCAAGACTTTTATGGATGTTGTTCTGTCTGCAGTATCAGCTTGAGTAACTCCATCCTGTTTCAGTTGATTTGTTGTCTGCATAGGAGATAGTAGGATGGGGGACACATGCTCCAAAATATGTAGAGAGCTATAATCATAGAATCATAGAGTAGTTTGGGTTGGAAGGGACCTTAAAGATCATCTAGTTCCAAGCCCCCTGCCGTGGGCAGGGACACCTCCCACTAGATCAGGCTACCCAAGCCCCATCCAACCTGGCCTTGAACACCTCCCAGGATAGGGCAGCCACAGCTTCCCTGGGCAATCTGGGCCAGGGCCTCCCCACCCTCAGAGGAAAACATTTCTTCCTAACTTCTCATCTCAATCTCCCCTCTTGCAGCTGAAAATCATTCCCCTCATCCCATCCCTGCACTCCTTGATGAAATAATCTGGAGATGCTTCTGTTACCTCCTAAAGAGGGTCTGCTCACAGTCAACAATAGTATTCTTATTTCATAACAATCTTTCTATCTCTTCTCAGTTAACAGTTTCGATGCATCTGTTAACAGTTGCAATAAGGCGATCAGTTGTCAACTGCTAAATATTTTCTGCCTTCTCTTCCCCCAGAACCTCCTGCTTTACTTTCATGTCCAAAGCTACTGAGATGCTTTGCCAACTTTGAGCTCAGTAGGAAAATAAACAAAAAGATATTTGATCCATTTGACATTCACCCATAACTTGTTTTTTTCTCTTTGTTGTTTTCCTACCAGACTATGAAGAGATAATTGCTTTTAAAGTGTACATTTATATATTAGAGAATACAGCTGGTCGTGTTTTATTCTAAATAGTCCTACTTGGAGCACAGAAGACAGCAGTTGTGTGTGCAAGCTAGGGAGAGATAGCTGCAAATCGAAAATGAAGAAAATCATTTTGTCCAGTTCCAATGCCACCTGATTTGGATAAAACCAAGAAAAAACCCCACCTCACAGAGTCACAGACTCAGTTTTACATTCAATAGAAGCTGCAGGTGCTGTGAATAATTCAAATTGTTGCTTGGAGATGGGACAAGTGAGATTTTCTTTTGAGAGTGCCTAAAATTTGGGGCTTTAAACTGACCTGATGTCATTGCGCACTTGAACAGTCTTCCCTGCTCACAGTGCATGGACCACTAATCAGAAGTTGAAATGTTTACTGTCAGATTTCAGCTCAGAAAGAGTTCTAAAAAGGCTGAATTGCAGTGATCCATAGAAAAACAGTTTGCACATCTTTGCAATATTGTTTTATTGACAATTCTATGATTTTTTAAGAAAGGCAGTGTCGAGAATAAGCAGCTCACATCAGCGAGCTTCTGTGGATATCTCTGAAGAAGTGCTGGAAGATGCTTCAAGCCAGAGATGTTGTTAGGCACCATTAAGTATGATTTTCTCTTACTCACTTGAAGCTCTGATTATTTCCCTTTCCCAAGCAAAAGGTCAATGTAAAGTAGGCAGACATTCATATTAATATAGCTATCGTATTTCATTGTTGCCATGGTTTTGTGCATGCAAATGATGATAAAGCAACCACTTACACAGAAAAAAAGCAGTTAATCACCAGGCAGGAGGCAGGCACTGCTAAAAAAGTTTTCCTGCTGTAGGTAGTATTTCTTACTTAAAAGCAGGTTTTGTTTGGCTTTTGTGTGTGCAGATCTCTGTCTTTATAAGCTTTTAATCTTGGAACTGTCAAACCTCCTTTGACCTGGAGTTTTATGGTAAATGGAGAGAAAAATAATGAGAAAGATGTTCCTTTGGAGAAAAGAAAGCTTAGAGAATGTAGGTAAAGATGAAAACCTCACAGTGTCATTTTAGTAACATTAATAGAAGTGGATTAATGTGAAACTTTGAAGGAACGTTCCTGAATCTTTACAGCCAAAAACTTGAGAAGATAATAAAATGTTGCAGAGCCAGGATCTTTTAGGAAATGCCTACAGTGGCCTCTGTAGTGCAGAGTGAAAGAATAAGACAAAGTGAAGTTGTGCTAGAAGCTCATCACACATATAAGGAATTTGTGTCACATTCCACACAAAAGAGTTCTTTAAGTAAATCACTTTGTTACATTTTTTTTCTTTGCCTCTTACACATTGTACGAGATTTTGATGTAAGGGGGCAGTGAAACAGATCTGGCTTGGCTTCCAGCCTTGTCCTGCAATCATGTTTCATGGGCTGTGCCTCTGTTTACATGGACTTGCTCGTGTCAGGTACTCAGTGGAGTCATTAGCAAAGCGTTTTGTAAGGTTTTGAGGGCACTTTATTTCCTTCAGAGAATGAGAAGCCCTACGAGGTGTCCAGTCTGACTGTTTCAGGTGACTTTTGCGTTGGAAAGGTTTATTCTGAATGAGAGGGAAGAATAATTGTCGGTGGATTTTAAGTAGCAATAGGCTGAAGTAATTAATGCCATGATAGGTATGCCATGATTCTGTGCTTGACCATTCTCCTACTATTATAGAGGCTGAGATTTGAGGTTTATGGAATGGGAAATCTTTTATATGACGCTACAAAGTGCTTAAAGTATTTCTTTTAATTCAAGAGGTTGACTTAGAACTGTCAGCAGAACTCCATAGGACTAGTAGTCATCACTAAAGCCTTAATTTTTGGGATTTACGTTACTATGTCCTTTCTAAATCGATTTGTTTTCTGGCCTCTGTACAGCTCTTTGGAAAATCCACAGTTTAATTAAATTTGCAGATAAACAAACAAATAGGCATTTCATTTGCTTCTTTTAAACATGTCAGCTTATGCAGTCTCACCTTACAGAGAAAATAACCTCACATGGATCCTCACCTCACTCAAGTACCTACAATCCCTGGAGATACTAGGGGCTAGCTGCTGGTGAAACCCATTAGCAGAAGACATTTTAAAAAAAAAAAGAAAAAAATAAAAGAAACAAATCCTCATCTGCTTGTTTTAATTTCTAAGTCTCAGAGGTTAGATTTTCCCTCAGGAAAACATTCAGTGATGCTGCTCTTGCTGCATCTTCCACTTTTGCTGAATGCCATGGAGTAGATGGTAAAAAGCCTTACCATAAATATTCAGGAAGGTTCCTAAAACAGAGATCAACCCTTCAGCTTCTTTGAATGGTGATCGGGGCACTTCTGACATCTGTTACACTGGGAGACGCTACCAAATCACAGAAAAGAGGGGATGATGAGCAGCAGTCATGCATTTAGAGAACATGGTTGCTTTTTTCATAAATGTTTGCAAGTATCTTTTGATTTACATAAACTGCTTGGCAGATATATTCTTGAATTAATCCATTGATATATTTGTTATGGTTTGTTATAGTGATTGGCCACCTTAGTCACAAGATGTCCTTCCTTTGGTTTGGTTAGCAGAGTGCACTCCTACTAATAAGATGAATCGGGTGCATTAAAATTCATTTTAGCACTCCTGTGGATGATTTTGAAATAAGCTTTCTATATACATTTTTGCAAATCAAACTCACACACTTTAGTGCTGAGAGAAAACAAATGCGGAACTGTTTAAACAGTTCCATTTTTCATGTAAAATCACTCTTTGTGGGTATGTTCAGCCTGGAGTAGAGGAGACTCTGAGGAAACCTTATAGCGACCTTCCATACCTGAAGGGGGTCTACATGAAAGCTGGGGAGGGACTTGTTGCAACAGGCTGTAGTGATAGGATGAGGGGGAATGGGTATAAACTGGAGAGGAGCAAATTTAGACTAGATGTAGGGAGGAATTTCTTCCCTATGAGAGTGGTGAGGCTCTGGCACAGGTTGCCCAGAGCAGCGGTGGCTGCCCCATCTCTGGAGGTGTTCAAGGCCAGCTTGGATGGGGCTTGGAACACCTGATCTAGTGAGATGTCCTTGCCCATGGCAGGGGTTTGGAACTAGATGATCTTTAAGGTCCCTTCCAACCCAAACTATTCTATGAGTCTATGTATTTTAGAATTATTAGCCGAACAGCTTCATCCTGAGCAATGAACAGGATTCAGATATGTAGTTGGGATCAGGTTCATCAGTATTTCTTTATTATAGATAAAACATGGAAAAGATCTAGATTGGACGCACTCTACTATAGCCAGTAACCTTGTACAGAGGTTAGTGTCACAGTGTCAATGGCAGTGTGGACAGACTGATAACAAGCTTGTTTGCCTGGCATGAAACAGCCAGGAAGGAATTACTTCTTAGTATTCTCAGCAGATATTCCAGGGTGGGTCGGGAATGGAGGGAGGGGTTTATGGCTCTGTTACCACTTAGATGTCACTGAAAATGCACTCTTCTTACTTGGAACATTCAATTTCACAGCTGCAGTATTTCCCAGGCTAAATCAAGTCATTTTAGATAAAATATTAAGATGCAGAAAGTATTTCTCTGTCAAGAGGAAACTAAGAAAACTATAAAACTACAACTGTGCTTTCCAGATAGGAACATTCCCATGTTTTAATGTCACAGCTACAGGTTCTGATGTGCTTAATATGCAACCTGGATTTATGTTCAGTACTTGGGAGCCAAAATATCTTTGCTTTTTGTGTGCCTGTGAAACATAAGTTCAGTGCAGTCTTACCTGCTCTGCCTGGTCCCAGGACTGCAAAATATTCAGATTGAGGTATATTTACTAATTTATATATATATATATAAAAATTTCATTTTAGCCTTGAGTAAGTGAGTATATCTGGTACATAGAGAAGAGGCGTGAAGCGTGGTAAGGGGAAGAGTAGCTTTGGCTGTGGGAATCAGTGTCACTATCCGACAGTTTTGGAGCAGGCAGGAACACAGCTAACTAGCATTTGAACGGTTTTGAAAATCCATTCTGACTTATTCCAGGTCTAGGTAAAGGGCAAAGAACATAAAGCTAACAAAAGATGACAGGGAGGAACAAAGAGCAAGAGGATTTAGGCAAAGCACTCCTGGGTATCAAATCTCTTGTCTAGATGAATAATGTGTTATGTGCAGTCTCTGGGATATGCTAAAGGCAAATTAGAGATTGTGAGTTAGATAAGATGTATATAGGGGGATTGTTTGTTAGAACGTCTGGTTTTTAAAGTATTTTAAATGCTGTTTTGAAAAAGGCAGTTTAGGCTAGAAGGGTTGTGCTAAGGAATAAAAACTCACAGTGACCCTTAGAGAAGCGAAGGGAGAAAGCCCAGGAGTGACAAAATGAATCAAATGAGTAAGAAAAGAGGAAAGGAAAGGGGAAAGGAATTATTAGGTTGGTGCAAAAATAATTGCCACTTTTAACCATCAACCTTAAGGCAGTGTATCTCAGCTTAGAAAAAAATATATTAATTGAAATAAGAACCATTAGAATCTTCACATTTTTACATTTTCACATTTATAAGAAACACATCTATTTCTTGCATTAGCATATAATAATGGACCCCTGGAGATGCTGAGTTCTTTGAAGGCATTTTGAGCTGCTGTTTGGTTGTGGAAAACCTTTTGCAGGTAGTTGTTGAGATGTTTGAAAAAGTAGCAGTTTGTAAGAAATGTGGTGAATGAGCTGGGTGAGGGAGAATTTTGCAGCCCAGTTTGTGCAGCTTCTGCAGAGTCATTTGTGAGACGTGGTCAGGCATTGACATTCAGGCAGTGTTATTTAGTTAGTTATTGCCTGCTTTTATGGAGAGATTTTCAAGTTTTTACTAAGAATGTAATCTTTGCCCTTGCTGGAATAAATTTGCCTTGTTTTTCACCCTAAGCAAGTTCAGTGTTTGAAATGATACTTGGTTGAAGCTACTTCAGTAATAAAATAACCAGGGCTACTGATGCTTCCTTAAAAGAATAAGACATGGTTGGCGATGTGAGGCAGGAGCTGTGCTGGGTTTCCCACAAAGCTGGAGCTGCTTATTTGAGGAGTGATATCCTAAAGGCTGGATCATTTGGTCAGGGACTAAGTGTCAGAGAGGCTACATTTTCATATATCTCAAATTGTTCAATGATAGAGCTTGAATTACAGGCAATTTTTGGAAGTTTGGCTGCAAGTGAATTTTTGTGAAAGCTGCTGATTGTTTCTCATAGAGGAAACTATAGACGCATCCCCTCTGTCCCTCTGAAACCTGTCTGGATATCCAGGTGTTTCACAGAACCACAAAACTAGGAAAGCAACGATCCTTGTTTTCTGCTGGAGAAACCTCCACAGTGTGATGTGTGAGGCCACAAACATCACACTGCAATCTAGATGAAGATTCTTTGTCTATTCCTGTTTCTTTGATCCTTCATTGTATCATTGTGGTTCTGTGAAAAGTAAACCGCTACTGTGTGGTCATCCTCATCACTCAGAAGTGGTATTAAATACGCCATCCTTCCTCCAGCCCAGACAGGGCAGTAGGAGGTGTCATCCTTCCCAGCTGCCTCCACCACAAGCAGATCTGAGCAATCAAATTAAAAAGAGAAGAAAGTAGAGTGGCTCAGGTGGAACACCTGCCCGTTAAAGGTTGGCACTGGAGCAGAAGAGATGGGAGGTGCGAGAGAGGGCAGAGCTGACTTCCCAGGGGAATGCAGCCCATGCCTAATTTACTAATAATGAAATAGATGATTCCTAGGGAGATCAAACTTGCTTTGAATGCCTGGAAGGGCCCCCACTATGCATTTTAACACAGGAGGATTGGCATCTCAGCTATTTTCTGTATTTCTTTGAAAAAAAAAAAAGAAAAAACAAAGACTATTCCGACGAGCTGGAAGCGGATCTCAAGTTTCCTACTCAGGAATGAATCGAGACAAGTGTGTCTTAGCATGTCATATTTCCAGTTAATAAAATGTGTGCAGTCTGTACCCTGGCTTCAGTTTTCAGTGCTGAGGCACCTGCAGTGCGTGCCACTCACCAGGGAGCCTCTGCGGACCAGAGGAAGCCTTTGATAGGGCCGGTGGGATCCTCAGAGGCTCCGTGAGCCGAGTCCTCTGGGCCAGTTCACAGGCGCAAGGGATGGGCTGGGTTTCCTTGGAAGTTCAAGCTCAATGAACTGAGACTTTGGAGAACAATTCCTCCGGCTGCCACTGCAGTCCTGGGAAGCCCTCTGAAGCTCTCCTTCCTAAGAAACCCCCCACCCTCTCCCCTGCCTCCCTTCCTTAATGCGTTCACAAGTTTTCCTGACAAAAGAGCAATTACAACCTGACCAGACAACTCACAATGACAGTGGGGATGACCCCTAGGAGAGGTTTACACGACTCAACACATGGCCAGTCACCGACAAAGCCAGCCCCACTCACATTTGATCACAGAAGAGCCTGTCAGACTGGTACGCTTGACCAAAAACTGGCTGGGTGACTCATTCGTCTGGCGGCTCTGTGATTCATGAGCCTCCAGGAGGAAGGGAGGAGGGAGGCAAATGCTTTTCAGATCTGAAGTTAAATGTGAGAGAAACACATTCCCCAAAAAGCAGAAGCCCGACTGTGTCCAATTGGTGCATGAATACCCACACAAAGCCAGGGCAGGAGTCCAGGTGTGACGCACGGTGAGGCTCCCGAGGCGAGCCACTCCACAGCCTGCACCTTTCCCAAGTCCGTGGTTTGGAAGATCTCAAGTGTATAAACAGGAATAGTGCCTTACGCCTTTTCCTTGTGTGCCCTGTCTGCTCTGGCTCCGGGATTTCCCCAGGAACATCCCACTCGTGTGAGTGTGCTTTGGAGTTGATATTGAGGGCTTTGACCTAACAGTCAGGTCAAAAACCTCAAATGACTTTGAACAGCTCAAATTTAAGCTTCTGATCTGCACTAATAATTTTGGCTTCTTCTCTTATCTATAAAGCAAGAGTATCCATGGGCAAGCGTCCCATCCACAGAGGTGGTTGCAGCAGGTAGGATGAACCCTCCACTGGAGGCAGCTCTCTCTCCGTGTCCTATGGAAGAGCCTCACCAGCTGGCTTGACTTATTTCCTCGCTTTTAGGTGACAAAGGTCAGGTGAGGGGAATCCAGCCCTGGGCATCTGGGAAGACCTTTCCCTCTGTACAGTCTCTACCCTACAGCGAGCTCAGGGCAGCTGCAGCATGCTCCCCGAGATGCTTGTGCTTCCCACCACTGTATGTCTCCAAGTCAGCCATCACAAGGGATTATGTTACTTATTACTTCAGACATACGGGTCAAAATGCTAAATTATTTAGCAGCTGTTGCCAGATGGATTTTAAAACAATTAACAAGTGCTAAAAATAGGCAGCTTGCCCTCTCTTGGATTTTGCCAAAAAAAGTCTGTTTGGTGTGTGCTTGCCAAAAATTTGTGCCTCATTCTCCTTGTGGCCATCAGCCTTTAGCTGTGTCTGGGCCCTGGGGCATGTTTCTTCTCAGCGAGCATCAAGCATCAGCCGCGTGTGTCGGGTCCAAGCCACCCCAGACAAGGAGTTGAAATGCCCTGGTGTTATTGCTATTTACAGCAATAGGAATGTTGTATCAGTCCTCTTTACTGGCTGGATGATGGCACCCCACTTTCCTGCTGGAGCCATTAAAGCTCCAGCATCAAAGAGGCTTGGGGGCTTAACTCTCTGGAAGCACCAAAAGACTCAGGTCTTCCTTTCCTTGGTGTGGGACGCAGGAAAACACCACCTGGGATGGAAAAATCCCCTTCTGGAGGCTGCACAGAGGTCCCTGGCTCACACAAGGCTGCCCACAGTCATCAGGGTTACTTGTTAGTGCAGGAAGACTACGGCATCCAGGAAATGTTGCTACTCGCACTCTTGTGATAGATGCTGAGACAAAAAATAATCTGCGAGAATGAAGGGTGTGACTTAAGTTAATGAGCAGGAGTGAAAATAAATCCAAGCCACTGTGCAGTTTGTTGGCAAGGCCTTTCCTCTAAGGGATATTGCTGTTTGCTCCAAGCAGCAAACCAGATCATCTCTAGGATGACACTTGGGGCCATGTAGTTCCATGTTTCCTGAAGCTCAGAGCTCCACGCTGTCAAGGCAAAAGCATCCTCTGGCCGTGTTTCCAGGCTCCACCATCAGAGCCTGGCTCACAGGCAAGACTTTGACCACGGAACATTTGTTTATCTCTGTGGCACAGGATGTGCTTTGTTCGGAATCAAAAAGAGCATTTATTTCTTTTTTGAGTTTGCAGCCTCCCATAAAAACAGGTACTTTGCATTTAGCCCCAGGTTTATGAGCCTCCAGCTGCCAGCCTAGCTCTCATGCTTTGCTTGGTGGGGCTTGCAGCCCTCAGCCAGCTCGGGGGAATAGGGCAGATGATGGAGCACATTTGACTGAGTTTCTGTTTCAAAAAAATGTTACACTAGGCAAAGGATTTGGACCTGAATGAAAGTGGTGGATCTAATTTTAGACAGTACCTATGAATGAAACTTGAAACGAGCTGTTCAGGAAATACCTTTCTCTGCACCAGTGCCAGGGAGAGTATGTGATTTAGTGCTAAATTAGCTGGTGCCTATGAACAGGTTACTGCAAGAATATTTTTTCCTACTTTTGGCTAAATTATTTTTTAAAAAGAAGTCTTAATTTCTACGTATATGTCCATGTCTTTCTGCCAAAGCTACAGATCTTTCATCTCCAGGGAGTGAGAGTCCTCTGTTTCAGTGCCATGTGTTACCTTTTGATGCGTATTTGTCATATTGGTCCTATGCTGTGGAGCTGTTTGCTTCAATCTGCTGTCCAGGGCTGGCCAAAAGGGAATGGGCATGAAGGAGAGGATTTTGAGCAAACTGAAAGCCTGTCTCAGGGCTCTTGCCCAGGTGAGCTGTCAAGAGACCAGATCTATTTCAGCTATATGTTATCCAAACACTCCTCTTTTCATAACAAAGGCCAAAGAGAAAATTGCCTCTCCAAATACCAAGCAGGTATCCTACCCCTGTCCCTCACACCTTTTATCATGTAGTTTTTTGTGTCTGTCTGTAGTTTGGGATCCTGGACATCTAAGGGTTTAGTAGAGAGATAAATCAGCAAAATAGCTCTGAACTGTCCTGTGCAATCTTTGCAAACATACACCAAGTTATAGGCACCTTTCTGAACAAATGGACTGCACACCAGTGGAAGAAGTAATTGCTAACAATGGGGTAGCAGGAGGTCTAAACCTTTATCAAGTGATTATTTTATGACTATCACCTTTACTACTTTATCAAAGAATCATTTGCAGGTGTTGTAAGACAACTGCTGCTATCTAACCTTTAACAAGATTCTCAGTCAGCAATGGAAGCTTTAGTTGGTAAAACACAGAAACGTTTTTTCATGTTCTTTTGTTCTCTATGTGAATAATCTGTCTTGCTGTTCTGAGGCTGTTGATCTCTCTTGATTTCGTGATAGGAACTTTGTTTGGCAGATGGTTCACACTGGGTAAACATTGCTTACGAAAGGTTAGATTCATACTTCAAGAAATCTTAGCCAGGATGTTTGTAGCCTGTAATATTGCTTGCAAATAAAGAACAATTTTATTTAATGATAATATGGTGCCTCTGAATTGGCTCATTACCCTCTGTGGAAGCTACCTGAGTAATCTAGTTTAATCAGTCTGGTAGGGTCTTCTGATTTCCAAAGGCTCCAGGACAGGCAGCCCAGATAGGGGAGGCAAAGTGGCATCAGGTGAGTGGGAATGTAGAGTTTCAGACTGGCATTCAAGAGGTATCTTTTCCCCAGTATCTCTTGACAGCATGAAAGTTGCAGGCAGCAGACATCAAAACTCATATTAATTGACTGCTATAATCAATCACAGGTTGAAGCCAATCACTGGCTGAAGCAAGCTAGCTGTGCTGTGCAAGAACTCACTGCTTTCTGCAACACTCCTGAGTTGATGATCCAAGTTCATCACGCACTGGATGCACATCACAATGTGTGAGACAGATACTGCCTGCCTTCACACCTCGCCTCCTTGGGATGTTCTCACCCAAGCATCCCTGCTAATGAAGGATATCCTGGAGATGCTTGTGAACATCTGAAAAGCATTTGGCTCTGCCTACTTTTGCTCTTTCTAAGCTGTAGCTGCAGGTCAGGCAGGGTTGGCTGTCACTGGTGCCTGTTAATGGTTGGACTCGATGATCCGGTGGGTCTCTTCCAACCTGGTTATTCTATGATTCTATGATTCTGTGTCTCTGGTGGAGGTGACGTTGCAGCTGAGAACTGCAGCTGCCCTCTGCTTTGCTGTTGGATGGACATTCAACTAGAGAAGTGGTTTTGGCTGTGGTGACAGTCTTGGATACTTCTGTCTTTGGAGGTAGGACAGAGCCAAAAGTGAAGACTAGTGGAGAAGAGAAAAATGACAGGGGTTGGGTCTCTGAGCTGACGCAGCATGAATTCCATGAAGGGCTGTTCATTTATACTGCAAGAGGGTCTAATGTGTCCAGGGATCATCAAAAGAAAATCGCAAATAAAAAAATGAGTGTGATGATGGTGATGACATTTCCAAAGGTCTCCATTTGATTTCTTCAGAGCATGCTGTGCCCGTTTCCAGCATCCTCTTGGCTTTGTTTCTTACCTCAGTAAATCTTGCAGCAAAGAGATAATGCCACCTAATTACAGTACAGTCCAGAATACAGTACAGTACATTTCTGACTACAGGAAAGAGAGCTCAAATACCTGTGTTTAGGTGGTAAATACCTGCCTATACTCTATTTGTTCTTGGTTTATTGTTCTGAGCCTTTTCTGAAAATACATAGAGGAAGTTGCATTGCCAGAGCAATTCAGGCCCGCTTAAGAAGATGATGGGATTCTTAGAAGTACCCAGAAAGACTTTTCCCTCAGTTTGCAAGGAATATATGATGGCCCAAAGATCTGACTGCGTGGGAAGGTGTGAACCTGCCCAGCTATGTAAGAAACCTTCAACCCCGAATCTGCATCTGCTGCGTGAAAGGAACTTGTGCACTTTCTGAGGTTATGAAATATGTAGATATTTGCAAAAAACCTTGGTCCTGTTGAAGTCTCAGGAGGTTACTGGTTAATGTCAGTGGCATGAAGATTTCACTTGAGTTCTTATCCCTTCTCCCATTCAGATGAGATCCACATTGCAAAAGCCATTTCTTATCTGAACCCCTCCTTCCGTGAGTGGTTAAGCAGCTTTTGGGGAGAGTTGACCTTGCTTCACTCCCAAACTGAAAACAAGGCAGTTGAAAGCATTCAGCCCTTCATAGCTCTTAGCAAATTTATTAGACTGGAACCAGTTACTTCACTGCAGACATTTCAAATGCTGAGATTTAAACTGGGATTTCCAAAAGGCATTTTGAGAGGAATGTGTCAATGATGCATCTTTGAGTTCGTTTTAGAACCTTGTCTCTGCACTTCTCTGTTGTTAAGTACAAACAAACTGTACATATTAGGATTTGCTTATAACTACTAGCTATCTACGAAGTCCACAGCCACCATGAGATATTACTTCTCCCTCCCTTCCCTAATAAAATTCCGGGAAGTAACACATTTAAACAACAAGCAAACCTGCCTCAGTAACACAAAAGTCTCATGCTACAAGTCCAACTTTCCACTGGCAGAACTTCTGGTTAATACTGGAAATTCTAAATATCTGATTAAACATTTCTGGAATTTCTGGGAATACATTGAGACACTGCATGGACTAGTTCTTCATATAGTTTTCAACAAAATGGCTTCTGTTGGGACTTAAAGGAGCCCCTCCAAATAATCCATCTCCTTAATTTCTTAATGTGGTTCCTTACATTTCCTAAGCTGGCTTCTTAAATGACTTATGTTCTCTTTTGCAAAATGCATAGATGCAAATAAACCGCATATATGAGGAAGGAATGTTCCTCTGTCCCATGAAACTAATTAAATACATTGATCCAAAATCACTGCTGGGGCAACTCCAGTGAGACAAAATGCATGAATTGAGTTTATTAAAGCAGCAATTCTGATATGGATTAGAAATAGCAGTCTAGTGAAGTTTTGCAATAGTAAAATGATTGTTTATTAGTGATGAGTGAATCGCAAAACGACTGGCATGTATGTTGATCTTAGAAAAAGAACTGAAAAAGTTTGAAACCCGATCAGGTCTCTCTGAATCTGTATGTCAGCAAAACTGCCTGGGAGTAAGTCTGAGTCAGGGTTCTTGTTCAGACGTACTCCTGAAACATCTGGGTTTCTTAGGCTGGATATAGTCATATCTCAGCAAGTGCTAGGAGATTAGGGATGGTGAATTGATCTGGTAAATAAACAAGAATAAACTCATTCCTAAATTTCATACGATTGTGATCTTTTGGAGAAAGCCACGCAAACCCCTCAACCGTGCCAGAGCTGCGGGAGGGGAGATAAAAGCAAGGGAAACAAAATTAATTTCCAATTCAGATTTAATAAATAAACAATGCAAGTCAGTTCCAAATTTTTGTTTTGTTTTCTTCTTAAACACTCTGTGAAACCACAAGTAGATTTTCAAATGTCTCTGTGCACAAATTAGCTTTGGGGTTGGAGTAGCATGATTTCATTTAGATTTTGAGAACAATTTGGGGAATAGGTACTCTCATCGTGTGCTGGGACACAGAATTTCTCCTGAGAAGCGTGAAGCCAGAGATCCTTCTGATACAGTCCTTGACTAGACAGAGCGCTTGTAGCTCTGACCTCTTCGTTTCTGCTTTTCAATTGACCTTAACATCAAAGGACTTGCAGACCCTTCTCAGAGAGGACATCTGTACATGTGGCTCTCCTGCCTGGCCCTGGTTTGCCAGGGAAGTGCCAGCAGGAGAAGCAGCTCAGAAGAGGGCAAGTTACTGTGTGGCTGAACCCTCAAGAGAGAGGGCTGCTTAGGTAGAGGTTGCTGCATCCCTTCAGCAGGGAATTGAGAGAAGAGAGTCCCTTTCCCTTCAAGTGTACAAGTGATCACTCTGCAGATACCATTGAATCAGTAGAGCCTGTTGCTAGGACAGCAAACAGCCTATGGGTCCACCCCTGCCTACTTCACACAGGTGAAAAGGGGTGTTTGAGCCTCTGCCTTGCAGGGCTGTCCCCTGATGGGAACAGGTTTGTAGGAGGGCTTACTCATGTAGTCAAAACAAAAATGTTTCATGATCTGGCAAGTCATCGGTTCCAACAATAGAGAGGTGTTTCCAGCTTAGCTAAATCCAGTTCTAAAAATAAATCTTTGGGATACCCCACAATGACCTGTAGTAATAATCTCACATACAACTATTCCTCAGCTTATTTGCTGTGGGGATCAGTTTTGTAGGAGCACAGGAGAGCAGACTGCTTGACTTGCAGAAGCTGGTTTTCATCCCCGTTGTCTCTGATTCTGTGATTTGAGAGTGGCTCTGGCTCAGTGTCCCCATGTGCCGTAGGATCCATCTTTGTGCAAGTTCCTGAAAGGATCTGTATTTCATATTGTTTAAGGCTATGGAATCTTGAGACGCTCAATGATCTTTATTCAGCGTTCTCTTCAGCAGAAATCCATGTGGCCACTGTGGTACTTGCAGAAGCATTTTGCAGGAAGAAGGCCATCTGACCATGCAATGAGAGCAGGAGGGAGAGAGAAACCATTCATAGATGGGTGCTGTGTGTGCTGCAGGTGTATGGAAGGGCTGCCTCAGTGATGAAGGTCCTCTGCAGAGGACTCGTTGTGTGTCTTTTTGCTGCCGCAGATATCCTGTGAGTCCTACATCTACTGTGCTGCCATTTTACATGTCTCCTGAATCATAGAATCACCAGGTTGGAAATGACCCACTGGATCATAGAGTCCAGCCATTCCCATCAATCACTAAACCATGTCCCTCAGCACCTCATCCACCCATCCCTTAAACCCCTCCAGGGAAGCTGAATCAACCCCTTCCCTGGGCAGCCTCTGCCAGGGACCAATGACCCTTTCCGTGAAAATATTTTTCCTGATGTCCAGCCTGAACTTCCCCTGGCAGAGCTTGAGGCCATTCCCCCTTATCCTGTCCCCTGTCACTTGGGAGAAGAGCCCAGCTTCCTCCTCTCCACAACCTCCTTTCAGGCAGTTGTAGAGAGCAATGACGTCTCCCCTCAGCCTCCTCTTCTCCAGGATAAACACCCCCAGCTCTCTCAGCCGTTCCTCATAAGGCCTGTTCTCCAGCCCCTTCACCAGCTTTGTTGCTCTTCTCTGGACTCGCTCCAGAGCCTCAACATCCTTCTTGTGGTGAGGGGCCCAGAACTGAACACAGGATTCGAGGAGCGGTCTCACCAGTGCCGAGTACAGAGGGAGAAGAACCTCCCTGGACCTGCTGGTCACACCGTTTCTGATCCAAGCCAAGATGCCATTGGCCTTCTTGGCCACCTGGGCCACTGCTGGCTCATGTTCAGTCGCTGTCAAACAGCACCCCCAGGTTCTTCTTCTCCAGGCAGCTTGGGGTGGTGTTTAGATGTTTGGTGATGCTGGCCTTACACCTCAAGGCAGGTGTAGGAGTAGCTGTCAGTCTCATAGTGGTAACTGAAGACTGTACAAGCGCCCCAATAACACATTCCCTTAAGGGGAGAAGTTTTGGGGTACTCTCACTTCTCAGATGTTCTGTTTTCAACTTAAAACAAAATTTCTTTTACACACATTAAAGAGTGCTTTTCTAAAGGTTCCACATACTTAATTAGAGATCCTGGATGAATAATAACACTGACGAAAAATGTCTAAATTGCAGCCTCTAGTTTCATTTCAACAGCATGCAGCACTCAGCATGTCCTATCCTAAAAGCCTACAGCTGGTGTCATAGAGTGTTGTTTGTCTTCATAACTGAAGTCTGGGTCTATCAATTCACACACATTAGTTTCTCTGAGATCAGGACTCACCAGATCCTTCTATAGTCTTATCCAAGGCCTGGCATAATAAACACATGTATTATTATTGTCTTCATATGTTTAGGTAAAAAAGACCCCCACCCTTCTGGTCTAGAGCAAACTTCTCACTGGAGAGGAGTTAGCAGGTTTTGTTTGTGCTCTGGCTGTAAGAGGATCTTGCTTGGCCATTACAGAGAGATATCTGTGTTCCTAGACTAAGCAAGGATAGCTAGTCTTCTGGAATAAGTGTCAAAATGTATTACCTCAAGAAAATACTGATATTTTGAACCGAAGAGGTTTTCAGCCTCGGAAGGAAAGTGCTTATTTAAAGAAATACATCTCCTAAAGAAGGGATTTTCATCAAGAGGAACAGGAGGGCAAAGTATTGTCCTGAATCACAACAGGGACAGTTGTGGGAGCACCCTCATTGGTTTCTCAGTGGATGAAATTGAGAGAGAAATTCAAGCTTAACAAGGGAATATCTAGCTAAGCAGAGATTTCTTTTTTTTTCACATGCATCTTTCTCCAAAACCAGGAATTATGTTTAAGTGTTTGTGTCGTAAGGAATAAACCCATTCTTTAACTCAATCTTCATTTAGTCTGGTCCTAAGGGAAGTCAAGTTCAAAGTAATTCCACTGCCAGCCTGTAAAGCAGGAGTGACAGATCCCTCCTGGTGTGCCTTCCCCAGAATACTAAATTTAAGGTACTTAGAAGGCAAAAAGGGGCTTCTCTAATGAACTGTGTGAGTCAGTTTGCAGGCAAGAGTCTTGGTCTTCCCGTGACAAGCATTAGTCAGAGTGTTCCTGGCATGTGGCAGGACAGTGGAGAGAGTGTCTGGACCTCGAGGGTCTCCTGCGAGCTCAATGGCTCCCACGCTCCCTTCTAGAGGCGGCTGCAGTTCAGCAGTGTGCAAAACGATCCCTCTGCAGAGGTCATGGAGCAGTTTTTGTCTGCTGAGCAGGAGCTGGGGTCTAGTGAGCTGAAAAGGGCTCGGAAAACATCCGTTATTATTCTTGATTAGGGAAACTATATATAGATCCTTTTGGGATCGACGGAGTTTCGTTACCAGGCGGACAACAGAAAGAACAAATTTATCAAAATGAAATGGAAGTCAAGAGAACATAGTGTCTAAGGCAACAAGGCAGTTCAGACAGCTCTGCAGCAGCCTAAACACATGACAGACTCAGGCAGCTCTCACCGCTGCCAACACAACTGCTCGCGGGGTCTGCCAAGAAGCCAGATGCTGCTGCTGGAAAAAATATCTTCCAGAGTTTGGCATCAGGATCCTGTGATTAGCATCCAAATGGGAGGAGATGGAGTGGTAGAATGTGAGTTTAGTATTTAGCACCCCAGAACTGTGCAGGAGCCTTTGAAGGCAGAGGAAAAAAGTTCAAGCAAAATATTTTTGCTAAAAATACGTTTGGAGAAATGAACTTTTTTTTTTTTTAAATAGCAGAAACCCAAACTATTATTAAAACAACGCAAAATATTTTATGTCCATATCAGTTAAATGAGTAAAACCAAAGAGGATTGTGGAATCTTTACTTGAGTAAATTTTGTTAAGGAATAGTTTTATAAAGGTCAGAGCATGAGCTCTTTGTCTCTCGTGTTGCTGCTAATGGAAAGTTCCACTGCAGATAGCATCACAGTGACTCCCCTACCCAAGACAAATAGAGATGGGTCTGAGCATTCCCACATAAGTTTGGGAAGGGTTGAATTTAGATCCAAAGGCAAAGAGAGGCCAAATCCTTAAATCCAAACTGATCCAGGGTTTGGAGGAGAGTTCAGCCCCAAACAACCTGATCCTGATTCCAAATCTTGCGGCTTAAACCCGTGTTCGAAAGTAAAGCAAAAGAGGGATGGGTTATTTCTTATAGATGTTTGAGGCTGCTCCTGAATATCCTCCTCCTCTTTCCTTCTAACAACTGTGGTCAATACTTCCATAATCTGTAACTCTAAAAGGACATGGAATCCCTTCCATTGGTGAGATCTCTCACCATCCTGCCTGCCTTGCCGGGGTTCCCCAGTGGACGTGGTGGTTATGAGTGGTTAGCATGTTCAAAAAAGTAGGCAAGGCAATGTCTGCTCCCCCAGGCTGCACTCATCTCTTGTCTCCGTCTTACGTTTCTATACACGTGCTGGTTCTGCTTCATGACTGTAATAGTAGTAATAATAATAATAACGACCCAAGTGGGAACTTGGAAACTTACATCTGGAAAGTTAAGATGCAAAGACTGTTTTGTTTTACTCGAAGTTTTGGTTGCTTATTTTTATGACAGATCTGTATTTCAGCAAGTGTTATCTCTTTGCCTGTTAGAACATATCAGAAAAGAATAAACAGAGCGAATAATCATCATTTCCCATACTCTGCTTTCTGGATATGTCAGATCGTTTTGGAGGGGAGGTGGGCAGAGAAGCAGAGAGCATCTGTTCCCTCACTTGGTAACTCCCCAGGAATGCTGCTGATGCTTGCCTTTCCCTTTGGGGATGTTTGTAAAAGGGAGGAAGACCCCATAGCAAACTTGTACGTATCTTGAAGGGCTCCGACTGTGTAATTCCTGGCCAGTGCCATGCTTCTTCTGGGCACAGGCTGAGTCCCATCTGGCCTGGCTCTAGCTGGTCACTGTTGTTTCCTTGAAGGCCACAAAGATCCCAGGCCACTGCTTATCCACTGAGATTTTTCCAGTAGATTTTGGTACAGCTGACTATGTGAGCTGATAAATTCAGCTCTTAAATCTACAGCCACCAGGTGAGATAATCCAAAAATACCCCACTCATTCCTCATGGTCGCTAATTACTCACCCACGTGTTGCTGATGTTTCAGTCCTCACCAGATTCTGTTTGGACATCATTGTTTCACATGGCTATTTGACTAGGGAAGGGGGTGTTTCAGGTGAAGTGACAGCAGGACACTGACATACAGCTCTGGTGTCCATCCTGGAGGCTGGGACAGATCTGTTTCCCCAGCCCTCAACCAGGGAATAAGCTCTGAGAGTCTGATCAATGTAAGATGACGATCACAGCTTTTGAAAAACTCTAGAATATGGGTGGCATCTTATCTCATGGACTCGCCTCCACTTGCCCAGGCATGCTGTGGTTCGGGTGTGATGTTGGCCCTGGATGTGCTGACACTCCCAGCCGGACAGAGTATCCAGACACACCTTTTCACTTCACATAGGAAGGAAATTTTATCTGGTCCAGTTAATAGATAGGATATTTTTTTTCCTGATCCACAGCATTACATACTATAATTTATTATCTCTCTCTGCATTATCACTTTTCTAGATTTCCCTGGTCGTTTCACTGCGTGTGTTCGGAGACACGTGTGCCCTCCCAAGCTCAGGCTCAGGTTTCTAGCGTTAACTCCTGGCTCCCGTAAATGTTATTTCAATATCATCAGCAGTAGCTCTGTTTCTGCTATTTCAGAATCCATGATGAATTAAAATAATTTGTTCTTCAGATCATATTTAAGTCCTTGATGGTGGTGTTATTCAGTGGATCAACTTAACAAAGGCTCCTGGAGCTCCCTACGTTATGAAGCTTCTCCTCAATTATTAATTTGAGTTTGGGGTTCACCTAAAATGCTATGTAGTGCTATTCTGGCATCCAATTTGTACACCAGCCACTGGAAACATAATTTGGTTGTGTTTCGCAAGGAAGACTTAAAGAGTTAGGGTAAGTTAAAGACATGGCATGGTTTTCTAATGCTTTGAATACGTTTCCAGTTGAACTTTGGGAAAGGAAAGACTGGGGACTGAGCCTTTGCAACAATTAACTGGCCACCTGCCTCTCTAAGGAGCACCCTCCATGGCAATTTCTGGAGGATCCTGTGCTCTCTATGCCTTTTCCAGCTATGCAGGGCATCTGGATACCGTATGTGAGACTTTCTGTTGGTGCTTGCAGATGTTGAAGAGTCTTAGCTGTAAATATACTCATCTGCAGTCTCTTGAAATAACTTTTGAAATTAAGATGCTGGAAGATTTGGGTAATTTAAGTGTTAGTATATTCTGGCCATTTGGAAGAGGTGTCATACCCAAACTCTTTCCTGGTTGGTGTTTTAATATCAATCCATAGATACTGAGTGTCTTAGAGACCTAAGGTTTGGGCTATCTTTGCACTCTCACATTTTCACTCGTTACCTTCTGTTGAACGCTATGAACCTGTGGGCATTGTTGAGTTACTGTGTGTGCTGGGGTAGAGTTAGTATTCTTCATAGTAACTGACATGGGGCTGTGTTTTGGATTTGTGCTGTAAACAGTGCTGACAACGCAGGGATGTTTTTGTTCTTACTGAGCAGTACTTGCACAGAGCCATGGCCTTTTCTGCTCCTCACCCCACCCCATCAGTGAGTAGGATAAGGGTGGGCAATAAGTTGGGATGGGACATGCTGGGACAGCTGACTCCAGCCGACCAAAGTGATATTCCATAACATACAACATCATGCTCAGCATATGAAGCTGGGGAAAGAAGGAAGGGGAAGACATTTAGAATAATGGTGTTTGTCTTCCCAGTATGTGTATGTCTTCCCATATGATGGAGTCCAGATTTCCTGGAGGTGGTTAAACACCTGCTTTCTGATGGAAAGTAGTGAATTAATTCCTGGGTCTGCTTTACCCTTTAAACTGTCTTTATCTCAACCCATGAGTTTTATGACTTTTACTCTTCTGATTCTCTCCCCCACCCAACTAGGAAGGAGTGATTGAGTGGCTGTGGGATGCTTGGTTGTTGGCTGGGGTCAAACTGTGATGCTGTGGTGCTAATTTAGGTGTTAACGGTCAGCACACCAGCTGCTCCTCAGTGTTTTGCCATGCTTGCTTTTCCCCTGGAGTAAAAGTACATGAGCTTTTGTTCTTAGAGTAACAGACAGCCATAAGGTGCTGTAAATCGAATTTACACAATGGTGTAAAATTGTGTTGATTTCGCTGTAAATTTTCTATGTACCCAAACCCTTTACAAGATTTCATACTTAACTGGATCCACCACGCTATACAAGAGACAAGAAGGGAAAAGCTATGCATGATTCATGATACAGGACTTTTATCCTTAGAGTTGGCTGATTTAGCCTCTTCCCATCAGTTTACTCAGAGCAACTAGCCTATTGCATGGTAAGCCAAGCACTCATTTCAAAACATGAAATCTAGGATACTTTGAATCAGAAACCACAGGTTTAAGTGATTTGTTTCATCTTCAGACAACATGCAGCAAGACAAAGTTTGTCCTACTGAACAGAAGCTAATATAACACATTTAAAAATTTGCAAGAAACAAACCAAGCAACGGTTTTAGCTAAACTTGGACACACTTTGCAAGGTGCAAAAAAACCTTTTCTGGGAACCACTGCTAAGACATTGGATGATTGCTTGTCTCATCTGCTGGAGAAAGAAAGGGATCTCTGTTGAAGGGGTGGCCAATCCCCTTGAGAGTCTAACTGAATGCAGCTTTCTCTCTGTCCTCCAAGAATGGTTCGGGGATGATGCCCTCTCTAAGTCTGTGCTAGCCTTGGAAAACTCCTGGGGTCCCATTTGTAGTTCTTGAGTTAAGTATTTTAATTCATACTAGAATAACCCATTGCCACTCATTGCAACTGTGTTTATTATCTATTATGTTACAGACAGGAACTGACTCAGGGACTGCTGGTTACCTCCTTGTGTGAGTATGGTTGTCTAGAGAAATATCTGAAGCTCACTCTTCTAGTAGGATCTAGTTCTCATATTTCTGTCTAAGGAAAATGCCTTTATTTTATCTGCATCTGGAACTGACTTAGTTTGGTTTCTGAATCTCATACAGAGATATAATTTGCTCCAACCGTGAAATGAAGCCTTTAAAGCACACATACCAAGCACTTAAGGCAGCTCTAGTGTCCTTTTTTCCTGGGAAGCTTGACTCTACTCATAAGGTGCAAGTCACCTAGACTGAAAAGCCCTGGTCATTCCCTCAGGTCATCAGCTTCACTCTGGCAGCTCCAATTACCTTTGCAGAATAGTATCCCCCATAACAGCCTAAGTAAATCAGGAAGTCACCAAACAAGGGAAGTAATTACAGCTTCTTTCAGTACTGGAGAAGCAACCTGTTCTTTTTACGACCCATCAAAACCATGTGTTTGCCTT
The DNA here is from genome assembly GCF_032191515.1 of Phaenicophaeus curvirostris. NCBI lineage: Eukaryota > Metazoa > Chordata > Aves > Cuculiformes > Cuculidae > Phaenicophaeus > Phaenicophaeus curvirostris. The sequence goes on along the minus strand of NC_091406.1, from coordinate 17,037,878 downwards.
TAGTGGTTAAAATAAAGGGTGGGCAATTTGGGAATAATCCAGCTATGAAGTTTCCTTAGTAATTGGCAAGTCCTGAAAGGTTTTCACTTCTGCAACTCAAAGGTGGTGAGCATGAGATTAATTTAATTTTCTTTTAGATTAGCCTTTAAGGGACACTACAAAACCAAAGAATGACATTTCCAAATGGGGAACCCACATTTAAGTCATTTGACATAAAGATTATTTTGTTAACTACCTTTAAATTTCATTTATGGTGTGATTTAGTCCTGCCGTAAACCAGCGTGTCAGACATTCAGAAGTCAAAAAATATTTACCACTTTCAGAGAAAGGCCAACATGTTACTCAACCCTAGTAGTATTATCAGTTTACGCAACTCACTCCTGTTTTTCAGTCTTCATTTCAACACATCCATTCATCTGATTCAGGTTCAACAGATTTAAGGCGAAAGAGAATTTGTTTACAATAAGTCTACATGCATTTTTATAAAGCCTTTTTCAAATATGCAGGGTACAGGCTCATGTCATTGGTTTAATGGGGGGAGTTTCTGTAAATCTGAGCACGAACCATCTATCTTTTCTCTTTTTTTCTTTGAAATAAAACCTCTGATCACACATGGCGCTTAGTGCTGTGCTTAGACTGAGCATATGACTAATCTGGCTGAAATCAGGGAGATGACTCAAAATGCTTAAAATGATATTGCGTCCCAGCCCCAGAGCCAGGATACAGGACATTTAATGCTAGGAGAAGGTTTTTTGCTTAAATTACAGTTCATTCACTCTTTTCTTTGGGAGTCTCTTTAAAAAGAAGAATAAAAAACATATTAGAATATTGCTCCAAACCTTTGGTAGGGAGAGCATCTAAAAATTCCATCTCAATTTTAATTTAAAAATTCAACAATTAAATCATCAGGTTACATTATTCTGCATTTGTTTAACAGTTGTTTGTCAAATTTTCAATGTCCTCTATATCATATAATTTACTTCAAAAAGGGTCTGTTTTTTCTGTTATTGAACCATCTACAAATCTCTGCCTGTTTCTCAGGTGTGTTTGTTGGTGACGAAGCAAATGGCTGTATCTCCAGTAGGCTGTGACCAAGCACTGAACCGTGGAAACATGATCCCAAGCTGGCAGCTGATGTTCCCAAGAATGAACTAAAACCTAAGTAAGCCCCTTTGAGGGCTGGATCTCCACCTTCCCAACAAATCATCCTTCACTGTCTAATATGCCAAGACCTTCCTACTGCTGGAAAATCTGCATTATTATGTATTTTTTCAGTTGCTACTAAACCGTTCGGAATTTTCTCATCTAAACGATCACAAAGAACTTCTTGAACAAAAAGCACAGGCAACCTGACATAGTGGAAGTCGTCTGTAACAGGGGGTGGAGCTGTATGATCTTTAAGGCTCCTTCCAACCCAAACCTTCCTATGATTCCATGATTCTGTGGTTTGCTCCGAGCAGCAATACCGGCTGATAATGAAAATTTAGAAAGGAAAGGAAAGTGATAGCACCCTTTCTTGCCGGGGTCTTTCCAAAGGCTCTGCTATCTTTTCTGCTCCCTGCACACTTCTCTCTGCTGGGGTTTTCCCAGACCTGCTGTATGTTCACTGATTCATCCTCTCCATTGCCGAGACACCTAAATGTTTCCAAAGGAAGGCAAGAAACCAGGTCAGCAGAGTGGAAGTGACCAAGGAAAAAAAAATACATATTCTTTTATGGGAAGAAAAGTCAAATAAAGAGTACAGTAAAGTGGGATTAAAAAGAAAACATCCATGGTGTGGATTTGAAAACCGACATCTGACAGCTGCAGTATATTCGGTGTCTAACATCCCAACAGCTCAACAGGAAAAGCAAAGCTAATGGTACAGGCTCTGAAAATCCCTCATCTAAGCTGTTTTGGGATTGCTCAACAGAATAACTGAAATACAGCAGCACTGTAATTATGCTTGTCCCTTCAGCTACTGGGGAGCAGTCAACTTGAGACCCAAGCTAAAATGCCACAGAAAAGATGTCAAAATAGAGAGTAGAAGGCAAGTGGTGTCCTCCCTGTTGTCTCCTTGTCCTTCCCACTGCCTGAATGGAGGCTACCACTCCAGACCTACATCCCTAGGTTGGTCTGCAGGACTTCCAAGGGAATATCTACAAATCTGCATGTACCAACTGTAGCAGAAACCTACTGAACTGATGAGGGAGAATTTCTTTTTTGTTGCCTCCCATGAGCTCATGACTTTGATCCTTTCCCTGTTCCTGTCCAGAATTTGTTTTTCGAAGCCCACACAGCTGATGGTTTACAGCTCACATGCTCATGGTGGTGAGTTCCTGATCTCAAATTGTGGATATTTCAGGCCAAAAGTGTTTCAGACCTGGCTCCACAAGCATTTATTGGCTCCTTCAGGACTGTGTTAGAGCCTGCACTGAGAACCCATGGACACAGCTAGCTGATTCTGTCACCAGCTTCCCATCTGACTCAGGCAATCACAGCCATGGCAAACTTCACACAGATTGATTTCACTCTCATTTTTGCATCTCAAGCCAACTTGGAATATAAACTATGCTGCCCAAGGAAACCTGGGGAAATTGCCAGTCAATGCAGAAAAAAGTAAAGGAAGGAAGATGTGGAAAGCAGGAGGTAAGAAAATGAATGTTGTTTGTTTAATGCTCAACATATTGATTTGGGTCTGGCCTCACAAAGTGGTCGAACGTCTGTGGAAGTGTTCTTCCCTTTGGTAAAGCATAAGACTTTAGATCAGTCCTTCAGTCTTTGGGTGAGGATTAGCTAAATTAGTTGTTTGGCTGAGACACCAGGTGGGTACAAAAGTTAAAAGTCACCTACCAGTGCCATTTTGTGGGGTTGGTTCAATCCACTGTAGGGTATGGTGCTGGTGAGGAAATTGCGATTCATGTCTAGTTTCAGGTAGGGAAGGAAACTACGAGCATCCAAAATGTCTTTCCCCCAGATTTTGAGAGTGTTCAGCCCCAAGGGTTGGTTTTGACTCTATGAAGGTAAACTTAGTCCTCTAGAGGGCATGGTTACACTGATTATATATTTAATAATTAACTAGAATTACCTTGGCTATCTGTTCACTTTTACTGGTGTAGATCAAGAGTCAATGAACTGATGCAGGTGGTGCTTCATCATCCTTAAACCTTGTTTAAAACTTAAACCTTGTCAGGTTTTCATGTAATCCCTCTTTTTTTTTTTGAGGAGTTTGATTCTGCATGGCCCAGAAGGTTTGGGTTTGATCATTGGGGAATCCTGCCAAGAGGTAGCTACAATTATTTCCTTGCTACCAAAATCCAGTGTGAAAATCAGTGGATCTATTTTTCACATGTATTTCTGCTCCTCTTTTGGTTAATCTCATCATCCCTTGAATATCCCATCTGAATAGTAGCACAACATAGGGTTAGTGTCCATCCTTCTCAGAAAGCATAGCAACTCCAAACACTAGATGGCAATTATTCTTGTTTGGACAATCTGGTGGTTGAACTCATCCAGCGAAATTTCAGAGTTAACAAAACTGTGCAGATGTTAATATGGCCACCATCTGTATTACTGCATGCGCTTCCCTGGTGTGCAAACAGAGCAGAGGTTTGAATCTCGAGTCTCGTAATGCAAAGGAAGATGCTGCATTAGATGGTCCAAAAATCTATCTCCTCCACTGAGGCAGCACAAACTGTACAAAGCCTTTTTAATCTGGAAGGCTTGTCTTCGCAGTGCTTGCACAAGGTTCACTTGTCTGTAATGCCAACACCTGCATTTTATTCAGTTTTACAATATTTAAATCCCCTTATAAAATAAACGGCTACTTACTGGAACTTTACCCATGCTGTATGTCCAAGATCTGATAAATTTAAAAGCTGTTTTCTAAGATGCATTAGAGCAAGAGGACTGGTAACAGCCATCTGCTAATGTTACAAGTAGAAAAGTATCTATCTATTTTATGTGGCTTCCTTCAGCTTTTGAGCACATTCCAGACAAGAAACATGTTAAGGTTTCCTTCTTGGGTCATTCATAGTGCCAAACCAACACCTAGGAACTGCGAAACGTGCTAACTTCTTTAGTTACACTTGGAAGTCATCCTCAGTCATCGCATCCTCCTTGTACCGGACCATGATGATTATGGTCTTTTTTTTTTTTTAGTTCCTCCTCATGGCTAAGGATGTTCTTAACTGGTTTAAAAAATATCTACTGGCCTGTGGGTGAACCAGACTCCTTGGGTTGAATCTATGCTTCCTGTTGCAATGTGGAGCTTACAAGGGCTGGGCTGCCCTTCCCTTGGACTAACCCTGCTCACAAACACTGCCCAAAGCCAAAACAATTGGTTGCTTCATACAACTCTGTTGTTAGTGGGTTTCCAGGAAGAATACAGCCTAGAAGGAAGTATAGTCTTAGAAATTTGGTGTTGACCTGATGCTATGACCTTTCTCTGAAAATGGATTAAGGTTTTCTGAGTGATATCGCAGATCTCTCTTTTACTGTCAAGAAGTCAGATGCTCTAGGCCAGGTTTTTGAAATGGCTAAAATTGCTTCTGAAAAATTCAGGCTGGATTTTTGTGCAGAAGAAAACACCTCTTCATATATTAGTTTTTCATAAAGATTAGAATTTACTGAATGCATCCAGTGAAACTTTCATTCCCCATTTTGGGATGAGAGCAGCCAAAACTCTTCTTCAAAACAGAAAAAAATGATGTGGTTGTCTCTTCTCCCGTTTGTCTTCAGTTTCAGCTGAACTAACATGGTGCAAACCTTTGGTTGATTTCTTTGTACTCAGCCTGCTTATCTCTTTATATCCACTGGCTGTGTCTGATCTTACTTCAGAAGTTTGGGGGGCAGATGTGTTTTGTGTTTAAATCAGCAGGTCCCAGGCTTTAAACAACTCAAAGCTGTTACACTGCTGATGCATTTTTATTAGCAGCAATAAAAATAACAATAGAAACTTGTTTTGCGAAGCAAATTCCGAAGCTGCAGTTGCATGGCCAGAGGTACTCCCATTAGCTCATTTACAGCTGATCCTGATACCTCGGCACTATGCTGTAGTCTGCGGTGCAGACATCCCTCGACACTGTTGTGGGCTGGATGTACTTGCATAATTTTTTGCTGCATACATGAAAACGCAGCAAGAAGGCCATTATGGAGGAAAGAGGGGGTTGGAACAGGGTTGCGTTGGCTTCAGCAGTGGACATGCCGTCTCAGATCATTGTTAATGCAACTATTTTATTCTAATTCATCCGTATCAATCATTTTTAGGTCATTTCAGCGTATCACTCTTGCCATCATACTGAAGAAGTCTTTGGCCATGTTTCATTATGCTTGGCTGGTGTCAGGGAAGGAGTGAGTGACACTGTTATCCAAGTCTATCTCTCCACCACAATGCAGACGGCCAAGCACTGTTGGCCCCAATGGATATTGCTCAGCAGATCTTTGTCAGGCTTGTTCAAACAAGATATGTTACCATTGACCTACCAGCTGAAAGTTCACGCCTCTGACTCCAGGATACTTCTTGTCTTGGTGTCATTTGTTCATTGAAATAATTAGTTATTGTAAGATTATCACATTAAGAGGGATTTTTTTTGTTGTTTTTTAAGAAGAATGGCATTCTTCTTACTATCAGATGCTGGGTAGGTAGTTTATTCTTTCACTTTCTATTCCAGTGTGGGTTTGCGTTCATGAAAATGAGAATCTGAGCCTCAAACAGAGCCAACTGCTTTACAAACCTCCCCAAGCATTTGCCAATTTAATTCATTGCTGGCTAATGCAGCTCAGGCTTCTTTAAAGTGAAAGGTGCCAATCATGCCGAATTATACAGTGGTTTTGAACAAAGCCAACTCACCTGTTTGCTGGAGACTTGAAACAGACCACCAAACACATTTGCACTTATGCCTAGAAATAAGCCAAACCCACAGAGTCCAGATCCAAATCTGGCTTCAGGCTCTCACAGTCTGATTCTGATGGACTCCATGGCTTCTTTACTTTAAAACACCATAAGGAGATCAAAGGCTAAGTTCAGGTTAGACCTCTGAGGCATAACAGCACGTCCAGTCCTGGTTCAGAGCCACCAAGGGATGTGGCCTCGCTAACTTTTCACTCTCTAGACAAACGAATTCACAGATTTTGTTCTGATCTACTTTTGATGACTTCTGGGATTTTGTTTTTATTCCCTCAGTTCCATGATGTATACAAGATCCTAGATCAGTTCAAGCATTGCACATCAAAACTGACAGTGGTCTGTCTTATTTTCTTTCCACGTAGAGCAGCAGGCATTTGGGATCTCGTGTCTGAAATAGCATATTTTCTTCATATTTCTTGACTGAATTCAAGGGAGCTGGCTGTGCTGGGACTGCAAGCAGGAAGGTTAAATTACATCTAGCCTTTTTTCCAAAGAAAATTTAAGAACTAGCATTTGTCGTGGGGGCTGATAAACAGCCCTGTGTATCTCATTTGCACCCTCTGGATCTCAAGCTCAAATCTAACAGAATTAACAAAACTCTTCAGGGTAGACAGAGATCTATTGGAGCAAGTCCAGAGGAGGGCAAAGAAGATGATCCGAGGGCTGGAGCACCTCCTGTATGAGGACAGGCTGAGGGAGTTGGGGTTGTTCAGTCTGGAGAAGAGAAGGCTGTGGGAACAGCTTAGAACAGCTTCCAGGACTGAAAGGGCCTCCAGGGAAGCTGAGGAGGGGCTCTTGATCAGAGAGTGCAGAGATAGGATGAGGGGAACAGTTTTCAGCTGAAAGAGGAGAGATTGAGATGAGATCTTAGGGAGAAATGTTTTGCTGTGCTGGCCCAGGTTTCCTAGAGAAGTGGTGGCTGCCCCATCCCTGGAGGTGTTCCAGGCCAGGTTGGATGGGGCTTGGAGCCCCTGATCCAGTGGGAAGCGTCCCTGCCCATGGCAGGCAGGGGGTGGGACTGGATGGGCTTTAAGGTCCTTTGCAATCCAAACCATTCTATGATGCTATTGTTGATCTTTCTAAGACAGGGGCACTACATACCGTCCAGTCTACTGCATAAAATTATTTTATGGGGCATCTTGAGAGTCAATGTCCTGTGATCTTTGCAGAAATACCATAAGAGAACACAAAGCTTTTTTAAAAGGGGGGTTTGTCTTAAACTATGCAGTCTAGAGGTTTCTGTAGTCCGTGAGAGAGTACTGGCAACCTAGCACAGCAATGAGGTGGCATAACCATCTTGTAAAACATTAATTTTCAAAGTGGAGGGTGACTTCATCAAGCCCAGCAGCTCTGCATACGATGGTTCCCTGGGAATGATGGTCAGGTACGTGGCTACAGGTCTATGGAACTGTAACATTTCCGAGTTGAAATTATTATTTTCTGTTTTCAAATTTCCTTTCAAGTTCCTAATTACCAACAGCCAAGCCAAACTAGCTTGAAGCCCTAAGTCTCTCTGTCCATCCACAGCCTGACAACACTGCCAAGTGATATTCTGTTACACTACTTAGTACAAATTATTTTCTAACCCTTCAATGTATTTCTACTTTAAAATATTACTTTTGATTCTACTTTTGCTTCTTTTTCCTTCAGTGAATTTACCTCTGTGGAGTCCCTTGCCACCACAGATCAAGGGCTAATTTTTTCAGGTCAGTTTGTGGGAATTTAGGTAAATAAGTGGGTATTCCCATAAATCATGTATTTTCAGAGGTCAGTGAAAGTGCATATAATTCCATTGCCTCTGGAGAGAGTTTTAGCCTTAGCTTCTTGATAAATCACTTAAATTTCCCTTTGCTGACAAAAGTGAGAATAGCACTCTTTGCCTACTCATTGCATGCTCGTTTTACATGAGACTTTGAGAATGTGGCTGCCTTAATTCCCTAAGGAGTCCATCCCAAAAACCTTGACTTGACCAAATTCCCACTGACTTCGGTGGCAGCTTGAGCTGTGGAAGGAAAGCAGCAGCAAACACCAGTACAAAGGACGTTAACAGACGTGGAGCGCACTCAGTGCAGCAGCAGGAGGTTTGTATCCCAGCATAGGTGCTTCCCTGCTGCTCTGGTTCCTCGGTTCTTCCACAGGCAGAGGTGCATCTAGCCTCCATCAACCTTAATGCATGCACGTGGGCACCAGCCTCAGCCTCTCCCCATTTAGAAACACAACTGACTTTCATGAGAGGAGAAACTATTTTTGCATGAAATAGAAAGGACCTGAGTGCAGAATAAGGACAGAGAGTGTGAAGCAAGGTCTGCTGCCACCAAAACGAGTAAAAAAAATACAGATGTAGAAACAGGTGTTCAGGATATGTCTTTCCCACCTTACATCCCTGTCCAAGCTAATCCACATTTGAGGACACAAAATACTGTAAGCATTCCTCCTGCTCCCAATACAACTGCATTCATTCTTCCATCCCACAGCTTTCAGCACCAGGCATATTCCATCCACGCAGAGCATAGCTTGCATACTTCCTCGACCACAAACACACATCCTACTCATAGTCTTCCATGCTTGCAAGTGCAGAGCGAGTGAAGAATATTATACTTCACTTAGGTATTAGCTGTTGCTCCAAGGTATATGTGTTAAGCAGCAGATCCTCTTCATCTTTGCATGTTCTTCTCAGTCACAGAAGTCCAGAAGGTACTGAATCACTTCTTCTTCCCTAAAAAAAAATCTGTGAAATCAAGGGAGAAACCTTGATTAGACACTTCTTTCAGTTACATAAAAATTAGTATCACCTTCAGGTGGAAAAAATCTGTGTTGTCACAAGCAACTGTTCTTACTGATTTAAGAGTTCTTCTGAGACAAAAGGCAAGTCACAGTATTCACTGTAGGCCATCTGATATGTTTGGGCTCCTAATAGAAGCATAGAATCATAGAATGGCTTAGGTTGGAAGGGACCTTAAAGCCCATCCAGTTCCACCTCCTTCCACAGGCAGGATCATCTCCCACTAGATCAGGTTGCTCAAAGTCCCGTCCAACCTGGCCTTGAACACCTCCAGGGATGGGGCAGCCACCACTTCTCTGGGCAACCTGGGCCAGGGCCTCCCTACCCTCACAGGACAATATTTCTTCCTAAAACCTCATCTCAATTTCTCCTCTTCCAGTTGGAAACTGTTGCCCCTCATTCCATCCTCACTCTCCTGAGCTCCCCAGCTTTCTTGGAGGCCCTTTCAGTACTGGAAGCTCTTCTAAGCTGTCCTCACAGCCTTCTCTTCTCCAGGCTGGCAACCCCAGCTCTCTCAACCTGTCTGATCAGAGCGTTTTGAAAATGCTGAACAATTCAAGCTAGAAGTAAGGCATGACTATGATTCGGTTTTTGCTTAGTTCCTGGCAGACAGACACTCAGGTATGTATTGCAGCATAAATACACGTGGTTAATACGTTGTGGTCTCAAGATATTGCAAAGCAATTATCAAAAGGATGTGCCAGATGAGGAATTATAGCCTTTGAAGTGTTGAGAGAGGTAGAAGGCTTACTAGAGCCCTAGGACTATCCGTTTCTTCTCATGGTATCTTTAGTAGCCATACTAAAGGTGCTCAGGGGCATGGTTTAGTATTTGATAGGAATGGTTGGACTCAATGATCCGGTGGGTCTTTTCCAACCTGGTGGTGATTCTATGATTCTAAAGTCTCCAGGAAGAGGCTCTGAGGTGACTAATGTCTCTTCTAACACCGTACCTCTGCACATTAGTGGCAGTCTTGCCTCTGACCTTCAAAATGTCCAAGGCTGCTCTTGCTTACTTGCTCCTGGCTGCAGCACTAGTAGGATTTTGTGGTGTTTAGGGCTATAGTACAACCCAGAAAAGCCATCTGTGGGCCCAGGCCCCACAGGAATGCTGTCTGCTGATTGTGCCAAGGGTTTTTGCTTGTTTATAGGATCCAGCATTTGCTGTCAGTCACATTTGGTTCCTACCTCATCAAGCAAATGTGGAATAGTGCCAACATTTTACCTCTTGCCTGGGGCCTTTTGACATCTCTCTGTCTAATCAGAGAATCACAGATTCACCAGGTTGGAAAAGACCCATCGGATCATAGAGTCCAGTCTGCCCAGATAGCCTTCTGTTAGCTCACATCTGATGGTCTGCGTAGGTCAGGTTATTCCAAGTAACATTGCTGATGTAATGACGAGATGAAAAAGAAATTCAGGAAATGTAGTTTTAAAGGTTGCAAACTAATAGAAAGGCAGGAAATGAAAAAATTGCACTGATAGCTTTAAATATCTACAAATATGGAACTACTCAAATTCAACCTCAAGTCCCCTTATTCTGCACTGAGAGGTGGGATGTTTGTACCTTGCTGGATGGGATAGTGAAGAAAAGGATGTTTCTATTCTGAGTCTGCAATTATGTATGATATAACAGAAGCACCTTGACACAGGAATGTGAGAGTTCTGCTTCAGAACCCCACACTTGCATCACGCTACCTCTCCAAGAGTCTCATCTGCAGCTCTCACTTCAATCTTCACAGGATCTGAGGGGGTACGAAGTAAAAAGGAGGAAGAAGAATTAACTTGATGTCTGTGGAAATACTACGCTGGAGTTTGCCCCAGCTGCCAGATGTGGAAGTGCTGGCAATGCCAGAAGGGCTGCAAGTTTTGGACTTCAGCAGAATTTTAATTCTCGTGGACTGATATTTTGTGGGAAGCTCTGAAGAGATTCACACGTTGTCCAAACCTCCTTGTCTGTTCTCTTGGCATCCAGCACAGCTGCTGAGGGGTCTATAGCTGGGCAGGAAATCTGCAGCCAGGGAGTGTCACCGTTAATTCTACCATTTCTCCCTGCATATCTGACCTCTTCAAGAGTGAGTTGATGTTTCTTTAAGCAACACTGTCTCTATGAAGAAATGCCAACAGAGGAGAAGTTTCAAGCTTGCTATTTTTATTTAAGCTGTTGGAACAGTATGGACATAATGTAAGTAACTGGACCAGCCAACAGTGTGTCTGTCAGTCAGTGACTCAGTCTTCAGATCAGACAGATGCAAGCCCATATAAACAGGTTCAGCCCTAAAGTCATGATAATAAATAATTTATTTTCATACATTTCAAAACACCAGATACAGTAAAGTTTTCCTTGGAAGCAGGCGTTACTGGTCGACTTCCTGCACCAGCAATAACACGTTCTGAATGAGCCAAGGGAGACACCGACCACCATTCTGCCAGAGCCTACTTGCTTCTTGGTTGAAGGCCGCTGAGTCTTAGGAAATCATTCAGAAATTAATTAATGCACTGTTTCAAGGTACGTGGCATCGTCAGGTTTGCACTCCATCACTTGGAGTGCTAGAAAGATTGAGTCAGCCAGGTGGGCACCTGGTGAAAGCTGACAGTTAAGGTGATTTTCTTTTCATCGTTATGGGGTTGCTGAGTCATGCACAGCAAATGGAAAATGTCCCAGGGCATTTAGAAATGATTTTTAGGTCATGTTAACAGCCATGTAAAACTTGGAAGAGAAATATGTGACAAAACTTTCAGATGAGATGTAGAAATGTGGAAGCTTGATAGGGAATATTCTTACGATTGCTCCCTCATTTAGAGTTGTCTTTTGGATCCAGGGGCTGCTCTTCTTGCAAAGGAGATGAGGGAGACTAACCAGGGGGCACCATAATACACTGTGGCTTGAAGTATGGAAGTGTAGTGCTTTGAGATCTCCTCTGTGCTATCAGAAGACACCTAGAGAACCTAAATGGGTCACACAGTGATATCAAAGATGACCTCTTACCCAGGGCTGCTTTTGGCAAATCCATAATCCCTCTCTTCTCAGGGACTTTGCTCTCTAACCCAGCATGGAATGTGCAAGCTGTGGAGTTCAGGCCTGGTAACTGCTTTGAGGAATGTGTCAGAGGAAGGTCCTCGGAGAAAGATGAGGCTCTTGTCCCAAGTCATCCTTTAAAGCAGGGCTGTGTGGGATCAGAACACTGAAATACTGAAACACTGAAGATGAAGACAGCAGCTTGCTCCAAGGAGCCCGAGGGAGCTCCAAGAGCAGTCGGTTATGCTGCAGGGTGAATCAGGCTGAGAAGAGCCTAATGCAATCTACAGACATGTGAGCTTGCTGTGAATGGAACAGACTGATCTGTGATGTTTAGGGTTCATGTTAGGTGGTTGTCAAGTATTTCAGATCCTTGGTGGTCTGACTCAAACATTTTAATATCTTACTTGTTCATAGCCTCGGTGCCCACATGCTAGGTAAAATCCAATATAGGAGAAAAAAATATATGCACTAAAGAACAGATGAAGTTTCTAAATATTTCAAATGCTCTGTGTGAGCTGTATTTGGAATATCAGCTAGTTGGATATAATTGTACTAGGAGAAAGGAAGAATAAAGTATATAATGTCATAAGCCGTGTATTCCAAGATACGTGGTCTCTCGGTCTTATCCATGCACCTGACTCTGAGGGTAAACAATGAGAATTATCATGCAAATCTTTAGCTGACATCTTTGTTTGATGTGGTCAGTTAGGAAGACTTACAAATAGGTATTAATTTTTAATATTCTCTGTCTGGGCATGTATAGTCTTTGACTGATCAAGGATAAAATGCAAACTTCTTTTCTCACTCAGCTCCCAGAGCAACTTTACAGATGCTTGCTGCACCTTTGGATGTAAACCTGGGGTCATCCAGACCCTCATATGCAGCAGCCCTGTTCACATATTTGCATTTATAAATTGAGACATTGCTCTGTCTCTGTGTGCAGATCAAACACAGTGCATTTACTAGTGAGAAGTGAAAAGCTTTTTTGTAGCTGCTACATCTGCAAACTCAGAGCGGGCTCTGCAAGTCAAAGCTGCTCATGCATTTATTAGAAGCAGCAGTATAGGTCCTTTGGGCTGATAAGCACTGAGATAACTTGTCTTCCCTGTATAGCCTACAATTACTTGTGAAAATAACCTCATATCACTGATAGGTAAGAAGGAGTGCTTTTTAATAGGTATCACTCCCTCGGGTACAACTACACTTCCAGCACCTGCGATGGCCGGTGAGCACTTCTGCCAACTAAAACACCTCTCTTCAGAAGAATAACTAATGCTTTAGAATAACTATTAGGATGACTAATGCTTCTTTGAAAAGTGGAGGATTAGGTTAATACATCCTAGAATAAAGCACCAAAATGGTTTTGTTTGAGGTTTTTGGAAGAGGTGGATGGTAAGAGAGTGTGGAGAAGGTTGCTTTCACTTAAGGTCCTTCATCAATGGGATAGGAGGGCACTTGCAGGTTGAGCCACTGAAAAATAAATAGCAAAGCAAGTGCAGTCACTGGCAAATGCCCACACAAGCCAGGCTCTCAGGCTGCAGGCTCAAAACTATCAAATACTTTGTCAGTCTCAGCAAGCTGGTAATTAAAGAAAAGATTCTTCCACATAAATCTTTGCAGCTGATCCTCATAAAGAGTGCTTTCAGCTTGAGCTCCTTCTTCAATACGACTGGGGGAGAGCACAGTGAGTCTTATTTATGCATCCAGCAGCAGTTTATGACAGGCACCATCTCATCTCAAGGGTCTGACATATACACGCATCGTTGTCCAATTCGCAAATTCATGCATCTAAAAGTTTAATAAGCTCTTCATTTGATTTCTTAATGTTTTTCACAGAAAGTGAACATTTTTCCTGGCAGAGCAGGGACTGTGAGCTCTTTTATCTGCACCCTATGAAGGGCTGGGATGTCTCTTTGAGCTTGGCCAATAATTTGAAAGCAAGACAGATTTTGTTTTTCCTGCAGGTTTAAATGAAAAGTGAATGTTTTAAGTGGAGGACTAAGAGGTACGTTGAATTTGGAAATATGACCACATCAGCAGCATAGCTATGGAAAAATTCAAGGGACTATTAAATATCTTTAAGGCTCAATTGTTTAGAAATTAGGAATATGGCTTAAAAATGACACCTTTGGCAAAGCTGGATGAGTTACCTTTCCCATCTTATATTACATTGAACTTCTGCCATATGTCCAGCCTTAGCTGCCCAGGAGGGTCCCCAGGAGCATCCTCTGGTTGCCTCAAAACCCACAGAATGACCACAGCACAGCATTTCCAGCTGTTGCTCATCAGCACTTGAAGAAGACTTGGTGCTTGATTCTAAATTATGGGAAGCAAAGGTGAACTCCTGCTATTTACACCATTTGGGAGTAGGTCGGTGTCCTTGGAAGAGGAGGCCACTGAAGGATATCTCCCATGATACTGCAAGTATCCTAAGCTAAGGAGCTTTGAGTTTCATAAGGCTGAGCTGCTTCTCTCACGCTGGAGGAACAGAAGAACATCTGGTCTTAGCTACTGTTTTTTGACCGGATCATCTTGTGCCTCACTAAAATGAATGAGAAACACATGCAAGCTGTATTTTCAAAAAGTTGTATTTCATTGATGCAACTAAAGTAGTGATTTTCACATGCAATTAGATACACAGATGTAGACAAGCAACAATTTACACACACACTACATTTCCAACGAGGCCCTACGTACATTCCCATATGCTCTACACATGCGAAATATGCACATGGTGAGGAGGCATGGGAAAGTATTTACATGTGCAATTGTATCTTCCCACAGCAATGCCTGGGAATTAGAAAGGACTAGCTCAGACAATATTTTGGATGTAAAATCTGATGACACTTTCAATTCTGTTCTGCAGGCCCCATTATAAATAATGCTAATTATTAATTATGATCTGCCTACAACAACACTTCGCCAGGCACTTTGCAGACAACCCAGAGACTGGGAGCTCAAATCACCCTTGTGTTAGTCTGTTTTGAAATGTTTTGGAATAGACATCAGCGCCCCAAGTCCTTTAGAAACAGACTGCACACAGATATCTCAGAGCCATTGATGAAGAGTAAAAGACTGAAGAGCAACACAGTACAACCAAATTGAAACTTCCAGGAGATACAGGTCAAGATTATAAGAAATATAATACTTTTTTTTGTCTATTTTATATTTTAATGGTATCATAGAATGCTTGGGTTTGGAAGGTACTTTTACAGGCCATCTAACCCACCCACCCTGCAAAGGCAAGGACGTCTTCAACTCAATCAGGCTGCTCAGAGCCCTGCCCAATGGACCTTGAACGTTTCCAGGGCTGTGGCCTCCGCTACCTCCCCGGGCAACCTGTGTCAGTGTTTCTCCACTCTTGTAAGAAAATTCTTCCTTATATTCAGTCTAAATCTACCTTCCCTTAGATTAAAACCATTTCTGCTTTTCCTGTCACAACAGGCCTTGCTAAAAAGTTTGTCTCTATCTTTCCTGCAGGCCCTCTTCAGGTACTGGAAGCTGCTCTAAGGTCTCCCTGGAGCCTTCTCTTCTCTGGGCTGGACAACCCCAACTCTCTCAGCCTGTCCTCGTGCAGGAGGTGCTCCAGCTCTCGGATCATCTCTGTGACCTCCTCTGGACTCGCTCTGACTGATTCATGTCCTTCCTGTGCTCAGGACTCCAGAACTGAATGCAAGACTCCAGGTTAGGTCTTGTGGGAGTGAACCAGAGGGGCAGAATCCCCTCCCTCAACCTGCTAGCCACACTTCTTTTGACACAGCCCAGGGTACAACTGGCCTTCTGGGTCTGTGAGCACACATTGTTGGCTCATGTCCAGCTTTTTGTCCATCACTGCCCCAAACCACGTCAAATCATGTTTTGCTTTTTTAAAATAGTCAAAGTGCTATTTTCTAACAAGTGCTACTTCCTAGGCAGCAGAGCGAGACTTTGGAAGAGGGTGAGTGGCTGGGGACTTCTTGGCTTGGCCCTCAGCAGTGCATGCTCTCCTGGGCTGTGGGTTGGCTCTGTGCAAGTTAGGTCTCTAGGTGATAGGACAGGAATATTAGCCTTTTCTTCCTTCAGCGTGTGTGAAGATAAAGGTAAGGCATGTTGGCGTGAACATCCTGTAGCGATTGATAGTGTGATGATAGGAGCCATTGATGGGAAAATGCATTTCTAAGAAGACGTGTTTTGTCTTTCTATTATTCGATGTAAATAATTTGCTCTTTCAGAAGACAAATAGGTCTGTTATCTGATCTGATCTAAGCAGATTTGTAAGAGTCACTGAAAAAAACCTAACCTCTAATGACATTAAAATATTTGGTTTGGGGTTGTTTTCAAAGAGTACAGCATATGCTGATAGTGAGTGTCTACCAGTACAGTGAACTGGCTCATTCTACCTGTCTTCAGTATTGAGTAGGATGGGTTGTGGCTCACTGTGAAGATACCACGTGGTGTCTCATCCTGTGTAGAGATCTACAGCAGCTGTGCCTCTCCAGTGGATGGTAAAATCTGGATGGTAAAGTGGATGGTACTGTTAGGATGCAAAAGCATGCATGGTATCAGCCACGCAGGGAGACAGCAGTGAGGACCTCTAACAGTAAGACTGTGGACAGCAATAACAGCTAACAATCATCTCAAAGCTGGGAGAAGGAAGTGACATGGAATGGCCTGGAGAAGGCCCTTGAATAAGAGCCAGAAAAAAGTCATAGGAGAGGTCAGGGATGGGTGAGGGCAAGCTTCTGGGAAGAGGGATGGGCAGGCAGGGGCTGGGAAGCAGGGTGTGAGGGCAGCGGCAGCTAGGCTGAGGGGTGGAGAGTCATAAGTAACAGCCATGTGAGTTTCCAGCAGATGAATGCTTGGATGTGGAAGTCTTTACACCCCAAATTACCTGCTCAAATTCTGGCTGAGAGCTTGCAAGAGACTTCTGCTCATTTTTCAAAACAGATCACTTTTTTGACCCCTTCTGCCCTCGTTTCTATTAACTGGCCAAACAAGTTCTAAGTGCCAAAATACTGAAGAAGTGGAAAATTTAGTTTATAACAGGGAAAAAGGGGGAAGGAAAAGAAAAACAAACCCCAAGCTGTTTCCACAATGTTAGTATTCCCATGTCTTAACCACAGTATTCCCAGCACACGGGTTTTTATGTTGCATGTGAAAATCAACCACAGTGAAAAAGAAGCTTCAAAGTTTTTAAGGAAAGCAAAGCTGAGAGGGAGACATGGGGAGGGACGTGGGCAGTGAGAAGCAGATCATGGGAGCAGTGCTGGGCTTTGCTGCCTGCCTCGCACACCACTCTCCTGCAGTCCCTGCTGGGACCCTGCTGTGCAGGAAGGCAGCATGCGTTAGGGATGGGGAGTTCTGTAGAACATTGTTATTCACGGGGTTTTAGTTCCCTTTTAGTGGGTTGAAATAGCAGGTCACGACCAAAATACGTGTAAGTGTAGCACCCCTATCCCTCTAGTTAAAATAAAGCAGGTCCTGGTGCTGTGGATGTCACAGCGGTGGGGAGGGATGGAGGTCAGGGACTGGCAGGTGTCCTGCGCTTTACCTGGAGGTTGTAGCTGGAGAGAGGTGAGCAGAGGTGCCTGTGGTATCACATGGGATGCATGAGTGTGGAACATGGATGATGAGGGTTTTTGGACGATGTAGTCTGTTTAAGATGTTGAAGGGATTAGTGCATTTACTTGCTGTACCTGTATAGCTACAAAGAGAAAAGATTGAAACAGCACCTATGTATTCATCACCTGCACAAAAGTCTTCATTATTATTTGCATATATCCATTGCAAAGCCTGTTTTATCTGTAATAAATAAATTGCATTATGGCCTTATAGCTTGGTCATAATCCACTGCATATCCAGTGACTCTAGAGAATGGATTGAAGCATTACCTCAGCTGCTAGATTATGGTTTGATCTATCACACTGCAAGACCTGAAGTCACATTTCTGCCAGTGAGAAAATTGCTCCTACCCTTGCTGGATGAACTGCACTGGGATTTGAGTGTGTAACAGCGCGAGCTGGCATTAGGCTGCTTAGGTGCGGCAACAAATTGTAGGAATTGTCTTTGCAGTGATTCCTTCCTTGAATAATACCAATATTGTTTGTAAACACCTGATATCCCATGTTCAAAGAGCCTGGCACCAGGAAAATGGGTCGAGATTAAGAATCATAGAATTGTAGAGTCATAGACTTGTAGAATCATGGAATAGTTTGGGTTGGAAGGGACCTTCTAATCAGTTCCTACTGCCTGCCATGGGCAGGGACGCCTCCCACTGGATAAGGTTGCTCAAAGCCCCATCCAACCTGGTCTTGAACACCTCCAGGGATGGGGCTTCTATGACTTTTCTGGGCATAACGCTAATTAGCAGATACCTGCAAAAGACCTCTAGCCCATTTAGCTTCTGGCAAGCTAAAATCCTGGGTGGCTGTGGATAAATTCAGAAATGTCCACTGCAGCAGTGAACCATGCTGGCCTGCCCAGGAGCTCCTCGTCTGACTCAGTGTTGTGCCAAAAGGTAGCCAAGTGCAACACAGTATTTTCTAAGCAACTCCTATTTGTATTCAGGAGTCGAGACTTTCTGGGAAAATTTCCCAAATTAAATGGAAAACGAATTCCTTTAAGCCACCTAAGCATGTCTGACATGACAAATGATGAGGTGGCTACCTGGAGCCATGGCTGCTTGTCCTCTCTGCTCAGAGTGCTCAGCTCAGCGGCTCTTCTTTGTAAAGTGGCTGGGGTAATTGCATTCCTCTAAAACCTCTGCCTGAGCCACAGACCAGAGAGAGAGAATATCAGCAGGCTGGGAACAACATCATTTTATCAAAACCGGTCAAGAGGTAGCAGGGTGCATCAGCTGTGAGCTTGGGCCACTGTGTTCTGTTGAATCATAGAATCATAGAATAACCAGATTGGAAGAGACCCACCGGATCATTGAGTCCAACCATTCCTATCAATCACTAAACCATGTCCCTCAGCACCTCGTCCACTCATCTCTTAAACCCCTCCAGGGAAGGTGACTCAACCCCCTCCCTGGGCAGCCTGTTGCTGGTCACTGTGCCCAGCGACCCTTTCTGTGAAGAATTTTTTCCTAATGTCCAGCCTGAACCTCCCCTGGTGGAGCTTGAGGCCATTTCCACTTGTCCTGTCCCCTGTCACTTGGGAGAAGAGCCCAGCTCCCTCCTCTCCACAACCTCCTTTCAGGTAGTTGGAGAGAGCAATGAGGTCTCCCCTCAGCCTCCTCTTCTCCAGGCTAAACAACCCCAGCTCTCTCAGCCGCCGCTCCTCGTAAGACTTGTTCTCCAGCCCCTTCACCAGCTTTGAGTTTTTCTGTGGCTTTTTTTATTGTGTTACACAGGTTTTCGATTCGAAACTCCAGTGCCCCTCCCTTGTGGTTTTGGATCTAACATTTGTGCAGAGAGCGGATTATCAATGTGAGCACTCGGCACTGTAGCCTAAAACAGAAACAATATGATTTTTTTTTTTTACATCACTGCCAGCCTGGCTTCTGTAAGTATTACAGATCAGCTGGCTGAGGCATGTATGTCTCCAATGTATGAGACAGTCATTACATGAAAACCTTTCAAGACTACAATCCAACTTTAAGGGAAGAGGGCAGAGCCCTAGAAGTAACTGAGGTTTTCAAGAAAGTGTGGCTTCTGCAACTGGAGCCAGCTCAGATGTTCTTTGGTCATTGAATTAATGTAACCAGGCTTTCAGCAGAGCATCCTCCACCTCCCAGATCTGAATTTTTCTGGTGTGACCAATAGGACTATCACAGGTCCACCCTTTCCACCAGCATCACTACATCCCTATTAGCACTGACACTGCATTGCATCTGTAGGACATCTGGGTGTCAGGTGTCCAGCTAAAAATCAGAGGAGGACTTTGAGTGTATTTTGAGATACGTAATGTGACCAAGAGCCCAGATATACATTTCCAGGGTAAATAGTTACTGCTTCCATGCATTGAACATTACAGTGCATGCACCATGAGGCTAGTACATCTCAGATACTACAGACCCGAAGACTATGTGCTAGACAGCAGATTTGCAGTTTGCGCTCACATTTCCACCCTAGGCATGTGTGGCTGACTGCACACATGCTTCGGGAGGGCACATCCTGCTTCCCTCTGGGATTTCCTGTCAAGAAATACAGCAGCTCTGACCTCCCGTTTCACATCTCACTATGCTGTGAAGCACCGTGGCCCTGCAGCTTCCCAACTGGGTGGTATCCCTGGAGCCTGTTTTCCACGGCAGCATCCTCTCCAGACACATGATGAGCAGTAGTCACTGAGCTAACAAAACATTGGCCCCGGCAAAACCCCAAGCAGATGCCAGGAGCCACTTCCCAGGCAGTGAGTCCATCCAAAGTGGAGCTCCTTTGGTCTCTGAGGGTTTTGTCAACACCTCAGTATTATTAAAGTGTTGTTTTTAAAGTCAATTTCCTTTTCTTTTCTTTGTAGTTTAGAAGTGTTGCTGAAGACCTTCTCCAAGGCTAAAATGAGAATCATTTCCAGGTTTCCACTCATATCACTGGTAGGTTCATGATTTATTCCTAAGGTGCCTGTGTAATTACCCATATCCCACACGCCTCCCATTTGCACTGATTTTCCCTATAGCTAATGAGTCTTCCCAGAGAGGAGGAGGAGGAGGACTGGTTGGTTCACCAAACCCCTGTGCAAATGAATGAGATTCTAAAATGAAACCAGCCTCTATAAAGACAATGTGTCCCTAAAGCTGCCAGGCCTAATTGTAAATGGTTCAGCTTTCTTAAACTGAACATTTCTGCCAAATTTGGTCACCAGTAACATGTTGATGTTCTTTTTCTCTATTTCCATTTTGGCCAATGTGTTGATGGATTCATTTTGTTGTTATAGCTTCTGTCATCTATACCAGCATGTTGCCTACACAAGGCAGTATTTGGCCACTGGTCAGAGCTTACAGCTCCAAAAGATGCCCTTAAATACATGGATAATCCAACATGTGCTGGTACTGAGAAATGTTTGGAGCAGTGGTTATGTTTTGAAATTCCTAAATACTGCTTTTGGTACCAAGTTTGATTTAAGTATCTGCCATACAATGGTAGGATGAGCTTTATCAACCTAAAACCAGGTTTGGATATCTTTGTGGGATTACATTTTTGCATCAGCTGCATGAACCTGGGTGTATCTGTACGTCACAGAGAGGTGATGCAAAGCAGTACCTGTCAGGGTACCTGGAGGAGGTGTGAGAGACCATTTGGTAGCCTATTAGAGCAACCAGCTGGTCACCACCGCCATCTGTACCAGATAGACCAGGGTGGGGTTGGAGGATGAATGCGGCAAGTGGATGATGCCAGCTGCTGACCTGGGTGCCAGCCGGCAGCCAGCCCACGTGCAGAGCAGCTCGGGGCAGCCTTTGAACTCTGTCTGAAACAAGCTGTGCCTCGGCCTCCAGCAGAACTGGAGACTGTTATAAATTAGAGGACTGCTCTAGCCCCAGAGGCAGGAACACATCTGGCAGAGCTCCCGTCAGGAGAGTGGTGTGGGAGGTATTACTTTGACTCTGTCTCAGAGCTGGACTTCCCTTTACCAGGGTGACCTTCTCATGGTGTTTTATATGAGGTTGGGCTATCAGAGCTGGGAGGTAATTTCTGCATTTTTGGAAATATTAATCCTAATGTAAAGTGTCGCCCATTTCCACCTCTGACCTCTTGCCTGCGATCAGCCCACTGACCGATCCACCCTAGGTAAGATCACCCTTCTCTCCCCATCACCAGCAGAACTCATACAGATTCCTTGACAAGGACCTGCCCCAACGGTGGGTCTTTTTCTGTCCGGGACATGGATCAAAACCAGCAAACCCACACTCATCTGAGCTCCAGGTGTGGTCAGAGTTCAGACACCCTCTGTTGATGTCACCCAACCTTTGTGCTGGATTGCTGAGCTGATCTAGCACAGAGGCTCAAAGTCGGTGGAGATCACCCAAACTAACACCCGTGTGTTACCTTCCACTCTCCCTGCACGGCTGCGAGGAAGGATTAGGGCCCTTTATGTTTAAACTGTCTAGACTTGAGATAGTCTAGATCTACGTCTGCACCTTTCTTTTCAGTTTAAAACATTTTAAGCTTTTACGTTTTTCTCTGATCACTTGGAAGTGAGGTTTTGAGAAGGCAACTGGAGCGGGGGAAACCAGCACCAGTGGAAACTGGTCAGGAGCCCTGAGAATGTCACTTTGTCCTATAACAGGGTGTGAACAAAGCAGACGGCAGCTCTCGAATTCATGAATTTTCCTGTTGATACAAACCACTTAATTCACTTATCTGCAGGTAAGTCAGGTTACTCCTGAAGGTGAAAATCCTTTTACGTGTACTTCCCCTTGCACAGTTTAGGTGGAGAAGGAAGAGCATGGGTCAGACTGGCTGGGAAAGGGCAGTGCTCAGCAGCCTGGGTGCTCACCATCACAGGTGAAGCCCCTGGCCAGTGCACTGGCTGTGCACCGCTCTGTTTTTCCCTATGAATTAAGTAGTATTCAGTCTTGATGTTGGTTTTCTGCTCAGGAGAAAAGTTCATCATCTCATTTTTTATGCCCTGGAGTATCTTGAAATTCTTCAACTGGCAGAAAAATGACACGGAAAACATATGGACAGAATTGGATTTGCTGTATATTCAGATAAATTAATATGATTTCAGATTACATAAACTAATGTATCTTCTTTTGTAAGTGTAATTCATAACGTAAGAGATGAGTTTTGGAGGGTTAAGTGCTTGGGATGTGGAAAAATTGCCTCTATTGATGGAGTTCTGTCAATTTTAGAGGGAGGCTCACCTCCTGCATCCATCCCTGTCTCAGATGCTCTAGAGATGCTGCTGTAAAAGCCTTCTGTCCCCCCAAAATAGGGTATTTCAGTTCAATTTATATCTTCTCATCCTCATCACCTGGGAAATACAATTGTCCACGCAAAGGCTGAGCCACTGCCGTCTCGGCTCCACTCTCTAACTTGGATTTTGAAACACAGAAGATATTAATTGTAATAAAAGAACTTTTACAGATATGGCTAATAATTTGCAAGATCACTCAATTTTATACAAAGGAGGCATTTTCAGAGGCAACACATCCTAATCGGACAGAAGATTCTGAAAATTTCAGGCTTTTGGGGAGAGTTTTTCAAAACAATTATTTTCCAGATGAACTTGTTCTACCACTCCACCAGATAGGATTTGAAAGTTGGGAATTAGGTGCTCCCATTCTCCTCCAAAACAGTACATGCTTTGATAGTAAAACATCATCCCCCAATTCTTCTCACCATTCCTAGTACTTTTTTTTCAGGAATTAAAGACTATTCTGAGGAATTCAGGCAATTATCACTAAAGACTGAAAAATCAGTTGTGGAGTACATCCATAACCGTTATTGCAGATGTCCATGCGAGACAAATATCAGGTGTGTTGCACCTGTGTTGCACATGGGACCAGGTAGTAAAGCACATGGTCCCGTAGGAGACCCTCAGTGGTAGAGGACTTGTTAAGAGTTGTCTGGCCATGCTTGTTTTGTAGTGGCCATGTGTGACCTTAATGATTTCTTCTATTTATTTCATTGCATGCTTAGGGCTGACCGTAGCTCCCAGGAAATCTTGTGCAATTCAGCTGACCTCAGCAGACCTGACAAGAGAGCAAAATTCAGCTGTCTGCATCTGCTATAAAATGTTCTGGAGCCCCCTGGATGAAAGGTGCTACAGAGGTATGGAAAAATTTGATTTCTTTTTAAGTGCTGGAGGTGCATGGGAGGGGGAGGAGGTCTGTGCATGGCTATGTCAGCCTGGGGAGTACAAAGTGTGTTCCCATATGGTCAGTTTGTAGGATTTCTCCTGTTTCAAATCTGCATAAATGGCCCACTCAAGGAGGCCAAACTATTAAAAACAGCTGACAATGAAAAAGGGGGAGGTGAACGCCAAGCAAGAAGCAAGTAAACTATGTAACTGAGCTGACAGATGGCAAATTAATGTTGTCAAATAGAAAGAAGTACATAAAGCTAAGGAGCACTATGACCAGATTGCTTTCTTGCGCATGAAGTCTTTAATCATATGGATATCCTTGCTATTTTTACTCTAATGAGATTGGGAAAGAAAAATAAGACTGAGGCATCAAATTAAAGATGGATTTGCTTTGAATTCACAAGAAACTGAAGCTCTTGCAGAAACAAGGAGAATTATTTGCCAGTCAAAATTAATGTCACAGATGAACTTGTTTGTGCTTCTGAATCCTGACATGTTTATTTTATTGGTAATATTGCTCTAGCGAAAGAGCGTAATAGCCAGTGTAGGTAAGCAGTCAAAGGAAGTCAAGTGAAAACTGATGTTCACAGAGCTTTTTGCCCTCAGGCAATGCAAAAAAAACAACCCACCAAAACCCCTTCCAACTACTCATTGGTAAGAGGGAAAAAAACAAAAGAAAAAAACCATTTCTGTTGTATGATACAACTGGATTAAATGGGCCAAGTACACTAATATGTATATAAAAATAAGGTCTATCATGAGTTTTATAGTAAGGATATGAATTTGCTTTGTTCCATGTATTTCTTTAATGGTAAGTGTGGGGATGTCTTTTAATCAAGAGGTTAATGTGGGCCTGACAACTATTAAGGTATTCACACCTCTGATTAAAGGGAGAATCGGCCTGCATCTGAGCAAGGAGCTTGGTAAACAAATACATCAATCATGGGGAAATATCCCCCAGTATGTGTGTGGTCAGAGAAAGCCAGCCAAGGCAGTTAAAAGGAAGCAATTTTCCAGAGTGCTTAGAGGTAGGCAATATAAAATAATCCATAATTAAGTTTAATCATGGCTTATCAGACCTTTCTAGGACTGTGAGCATTGTGGTTAATGTTTAGCATGCTACATTTGCTATAAGCTTTCTCTGATGCCATTTCATTGATACTACAAGCACATTTTATTTGGAAGTGGCAGATGCGACCACTGTGTCTGTTGGCCAGATTCATAGCTAATATGACTCAGGACAGCTGCAGCAAGCTCTGATGTTATGTGGACTAGATCCTCTGCTAATAAAAAAATTAGTTTGTTCTGTTGAAGTTAGTGGAGCCAGCAGAGCAATCCAATTTATGTGTAAGAGCCTGGCCTAGGTGTACTGCTGTTGCTGTATAATGACCAGCTCCAAGTCTGTAAGTCTTTCTGTTGACTTAAGCTGGAAGCTGCTTCAAGACCCTTCTAAGGACAGTGTTTCTTTTACTAGAAGGGGAAAGTGGTGCCTGCTACCTGTAAAGAAGCGTGTATATTTCTCTTCTTGCCTGCATCAAGCAAGGAACAGCCTCTTAGGGATCAGACCTGGGTGAGAGATGGACTTTTCAGCTCAGGAGTACAGAAGGTGAAAGCGTAATGATCCATTGGTGGCCAAGGCTGTTTGCTAAAGCAGCCTGCTGTCCCCCAACCACTGCAGCCTATGGTTTTACAAAATGGATTTACGTTAGCAGCTTGTAAAGATATCTCGTAGTAGATGGCTTAAATAGCCTTCTCATCAATGTATTTTTCCTAAGTCTTTGGGACGTGGTTTAGTAGGCACAGTGGAATTGGGCTGGTGGTTGGACTGGATGATCTTAGAGGTCTTTTCCAACCTTGATGATGTGATGATTCGATGAAGTGGAAGGTTTGTTGTTTCAGGCTGCCCTCTAGTAGTCAAGTGGCCTTTTCATGAAACCAGCGTCACGTAAATACAAAAGCATGAGAGGAAAATGGTGTTCAGCCTCTGTGGTTTCAAACTGACCCAATTGAAAGTGGTCACCAGCTAAACCAGGAGACAGCCTTCAAAGCCGGTGGGTGATTCAAGAAGAAGGGTTTCAGCTCTAGGCATGAGGTGCCATAAGTGAGTTACCTAGTGAGAGGAGGAGACAACGGTGACCGTGAGAAGAGAAGTTTGTCGCTGAGCACGAGTACCAGCACTGGCAGCTTTGCACTCTTCATTAAGTACAGTGTCAAAGATACTTTTTTTCTAAAGGGACTTTCAAATATTAACAGGTATTTTCAGCAGCACATAGCCAGCAGCGACAAGTTCAAGGCAAACCTTAACGTATACATCCTTTTGAACAGTATATTTTAGCAGAAACATTAAAAAATTGGAGGTTGATGTGGGAGGATCTGGTACACTATCCTAATCCAATCAATACAATCAATACTAATGCTGGGAGAAAACTGGTTTACTTCACTCCTGCACCAGTGATGCGTAACATCTCAGCCAATAATATCAAATCAGTTCCTTCTGGAATGATATACTAAGATGACACCATGTAGGATTAACAGAAATACAAATGGTCCAGTAAGCCATGCTAATGGGCTAAATGCTGAAATCTCCATCTGACCCTAACAAGGGTCGTCTTAATGACCAGTGACCACTGGGGCTTCTTAGAAGTGTGGCTTCATCTTCACCCAATTGTCAAGCTTCTTGTGTATGTCTTAAAGAGAATATTGTAATATGAGTAATCCTAGAGCTGGGCCTGATGTTCAGAGCTGCTTCTGTATCATAGAACCATGGAATGTTTTGGGTTGGAAGGGACCTCAAAGCCCATCCACTTCTAACCACTCTGCGATGGGCAGGGACACCTCCCACTGGATCATGTTGCTCAAAGCACCAGCCAGCCTGGCCTGGAACGCCACTTCTGTAAGCCACAACTTATATATTGTAAGTATATAACAATTACTTCAGTATAATTCTGCAGATCTTTTTTCTTAGTGTCTCAGCATTTAACTAAAGCTGAACAAAGTTTTGCAGGCAGAGATTTTTGTTTCTCGTTTCAGAAAGATATCCAGTTTGGAGCTAAGTGGGAATTTTTCATTAATCAAAATATGCCATTTTAATACTGTCAAAATAAATGCTCTTATGTACTGAGATGACATTTACTTAATTTAATTTATATTCTTTAAAATCAAAAAGCACCATCCTGAAAGAAAAAGTGAAGTTAACTAAAATACAAAATACTTGATCTTAATTTTGATGAGAAAGTTGGAGAAAACATTCTGGGGAGGCAACACAGTCTGAAACACTGCTGTCTGTTTTGGCAGTTCTTTGGTGGACTGAAAACTGGGTTATTCACAGAGCTCCCCTTTTTAACTAACTGAGAGAATATCTGTTGACTGTTTTTCAAACCTGCCTTCGTGGCTTTATGTTTAAATGCTGTTTCCCAGTTTTTCATCCAGGCCATCATATTTTCCAGGTCCCTTTGAATTCAGACACATCTGGTCTTAGGCAAACCTCCTTCATTTATTTTCGCTCTGGACTTGCTGAGCTATGCCAGGGTTTTTGTGAGCGTGTGCATGATTTGCAGGCTCTAAGCCTGCGAGTGCCAAGAGTCTTCAGCATCCCCCCCAAGGCTTGTGACTCCCCGCAGCACTTGGGGATCGACTCCTGATCCTGTATCACTGGGTTTCCATGAAGAAATCCAACCTTCAGCCTGCGAGCTGGGGCAGGCACGCTGAGAGAGGGGAGGACAGGACCGAGAGCCAGACCCCCAGGTCAGGCCAGCTCTCTCATTAGGTGCAGAGTTGATGCAAGCACTTCATTTTAAGCACCTCCTCGGGCAGCTATCTCATTTTAAGCATGTGCTCAAGTAGTTTCGTGAATCTAGGCTTTAGGCTTCTCAGGATGGGACTGTTTTCCCTGCAATGCTGGGGTCTAGCACAGTGGGAAAGTGTTTTTTGTTTGGGCTTCAAAGGCTGATCATGATCCAAGTATTATAACAATAAGTGATTCGCCAGCAGCAGAACAATCAGTGTAGTCCATCAGCTGTCCCTAAGATGCATCAGTTTGTCAGTATGAAGGGCTGCAGGTAATCCTCTTTATCCCGAAATATCGGAGGGAGGTGGCCCCCGTCCTCATTCACATTTGACTGTGACATGGATGGACCTGTGCTCACCTGGCAGAGTGGCTTGTGCTTCCCTTCTAGTCTGTGCCTTTGGGCTCAGCTCTTCCAGAGCTGTGATTATGAAAACAACAGCTAATAAATAAAGTGTTTGCTATTTCTTTGGCAAAAAGAAGAAAAGCTATAAAGAAAACACCTACAATAGGTTTTTTCTTTTGACATGGTTGGATGGGAGCTGAAGGTCTATCACAAAGACGCTTCTTTGGCTTTGATTTGACACTAGATTTCAGTTGGTCCAATGGAATTTTAATGCCATGGCCAAATATAACATCAAATAATGAAAAGCTTCAATGGTAAACATTAACACAAACAGGCATCGAGTATATTAAACATCTTTTAGAATGCAACGGGCCAAATTTGCAAATTGGGAACAGGTCCCTGAGCTGGCACACTATAAAAGCAGGCTTCAGTTTGCCATCTCCAGGACCTGT
Source organism: Phaenicophaeus curvirostris (assembly GCF_032191515.1). NCBI lineage: Eukaryota > Metazoa > Chordata > Aves > Cuculiformes > Cuculidae > Phaenicophaeus > Phaenicophaeus curvirostris. The sequence goes on along the minus strand of NC_091406.1, from coordinate 17,009,876 downwards.
CGATGGAATACAGTGTATATCTGAGTAAGACTCCATTGCGTGTTTAGATTAAGCTCTGTGTAGCATTGATTCAGCTATTTATTTTGGCTACGAGGAGCTGGTGTTCAAACATGGGTGCCTTAACGGGATATCCATAGCCCAAATCTGCACTAAGGGGACTAAGTGCTTGGTTTGTAAGTCTGGCTACTGAGGCCAGCACTTTAGTCCAAGGCTTGCAAAGCCAATGTTGAAAATGGGGTCAAATTTTTCAAAACTTGGGGTTTGCAGTATGTGCTTGAGGTTTTTTGAAAGAGCAAAATCCACTGCAGCTCCTATGGGGTGCAAGGCTGACAGCCTGACCGTGAGCACTGAGTCCCCTCTGGACTCACAGCATATTTCCTGCCCCAGGATGAAGGGGTTCCACCTGCTCTTATCTCATGTGGTCACCTTCAATGGATAGACTAGAGACAGGCCAGACCACTGACTTGTTTAAATTTTTCCACACTAAAATAAACTCAAAAACTGCCACATCTCAAGTTCTGTCCAGATGAAATGGATTCATTTGTTTCTCTTTGACTGCCTAGGCTACAAGTACTTGCTACTGTGCCTTAAGGTTGTAATGATTAATAACTAAGAAGTATCAGATGGGGGTTCAACTGTCCTGTTTCAGGGGACACTGTGTGGGTTTTGGTGACTGGGAGTCTTATGTTGGAGGAACACATTGGATTGAGGGGGGTGCTTCTGCTTTTCCTAGTAAGTAAATAATGAATAATACAATAACTATACCCTGTGAATAAGTCTGTGCCATTAAAATAATTTCTTAGCTGTAGAACCAACTCATGCGTGGAGCCCTCATAGCACGCAAAGGCACATACGTGTCGCCTGAGCATTCTATCCTTCTGCAGGCAACTGGGCTATATCCCAAATGCCAGCTTCCAGCAGGGTTGTTTTCCCTACTTTGATTTATAATTACCGATCACATGGGAGGATGGAGAGGAAAGGCTTGGGTTTTTTTGTTCCTCGTTTAATAATTTAATTTGTATTCTGATCTTCAAATCCCAATAGCATCATGTGAAGTAGAGAAACTCGGCAGGGGAGGGGGGAGGAGGGATAGAGGAGGGAGCCAGGGCTTTCTATTTCCATATGGTGAGCCTCTCCTCCTTGCGATCACAGCTTGTCATCTGTCTTCTTTTAAACTTCAGATCCCCTGTAAATATCTTCCCAGCAAAGAATGGGCCATAAATGTGACACAAAGAGAGTCCAAGTGAAGAGATTACCATGGGGTAATCGTGAACCATGATTTCATTAGAGGATTTCTTAACATGCGGGCTTGGGTGCAAGAACAACCCAAGCCACGGGAACCGTGCAGTTCTGGAGCAGGGCACAGTGGCAGGAGTGCTATGAATATTCTGCGGAGATAAACCTCCATATTCCCATTCCATTCACTTGGCAGACAAAATGATGCACGCCTTTCTCGTGATATAGATTGTGGTCAGATTAATTGGTCAGATTAAATGACCACCTTGATTTACTTTGATTAAAAATGGATAATCATCTTAGCACAGCCATTACCAGCCCCTGCCAGGGACCACACAATATTAATATCCCACCAGCAGAAGGAAGGAAATTTTTCTAGTTTACAGACTTTCTCTGAAGTAACAATATTGTTATCTCTTGATGTACAACTGGAATAACCCATTACACCTGTTTTTTCTGTGACCCTAATGCTGCTCACATGCAATGCTTCTTTATCTTTCTTTATCAAGTTATCTCATGTAAACTGTACTTCAAAAATTAAATTTAATAGGTTATTATCTAATTCAGTGTGATGCGAGCATCTCTGCAGTTGGTTTCCATGCATGCCCCATGCAGTGGGTCATTTGCTGCAGGTGAGTGTTGAGGGTGGGGATACGGGATTCGCTACGGCTCATTTGTTGCAAAAACTCTGGAAGTGGTCAAACCAGAACAATTTCTGTAGAAGCTCCTTGTTTTGCTGCAATGGCTAAGATGCTGTGCTCTTACAGGTATGGTTTACATTGGCAGTAGGGCAATGGCAAAACATTGCTTTGTGCCCTACAGAAGACTCCAGACCACAGCCCTTGCTTCTTTCTCTGCTTGTCCCATAGACATGTTGCAGAGAAGACCCAGAAGACAAAAGCAAAAGGTGCAGCAAAGCACTGCTGTGTTGTATCCACAGCACCTGGCTTGTAGCTCAGTGAGGTCTTGGCCAGAGGTGGCTCAGTCCATCCAGGTAAGGTGTGGTGGATACTAAAGCTCCTGTTGGGAGCTACAGCCATGCAGTCCTCCACCTACACTCACCGCTTCTACCCTGTCAGGCCCCTCTGGGACTGCACAGCTCCTTGCAGGCTCTTTTTTCCTTCCCTTCTCATCAAGGATGTCAGGTCGCCCTTCTGTGGTACCTGCTGTCGGGAAACCCAGGTCTTTACTCTCTTAGAAACTACACTGGGTCTACAGAAACTCTTGCAAGAAACAAAGTGATGGGCTGGACCAACCCCCGATGGGCCGTGGCGGCTTGGTCTGTGCCAGGGTTTCCCAATGTTACTGCTCTGTTCCGATGAAATATTATACAGAAAGATACAGGCAAAGCATTATGCTCACAGCCTTTGCCAACAAGTTATGTTTTAATGTAATTTAACTGTAATCTCAGAGTGTTTTTGTTAGCTATAATTAGTAAAATATGTCTGTTTTCTGTGTTCCTTGAAGACGTCTGAACTCCTGCCAGTTCCCTATAGTTTTCCTGACATGCAGTGTAACAAGCAGACCACCAAAATGTATTTACCAATAACTGTTTATTTACATTCCATGAAATCTAATAACATTTGCTGCCTTCATTTGGGATAAATGCTGGCCAAAGTGTAAAGCATAAAAAAATAAACACTGCCTTAATTTCTAACCCAGGCCACAGAATATTTTATTTTTGCTCAATTTGCCCTGCCTGTTAGCATTTTGGCGTTCTGCTGCTTGGAAGTTGAAAAAAACCAAAAAGTTGAAAAAGTTCTGTAATGTATCTTCCTGTTCAGTCCAAAACCTTGCAGGGATTTCCTGGACATTTTATTTTTCATTTTGAAAGTCTGCACGAGGCTGGTATTTCATTTCTTTGTTTTCAGCTCTCGCAAGTGCTTGAAACCATATTGCAGAGAAAATGTCCAGGGCACAGAGCAGCACCAGTGGTTGGTGTTGCACCAGTGCCAGTGTAAAGTGCTTCTCATTCTCCCAGAGTCACTGGCTTTGCTGGTGTAAAAATAATCAGAATTAAGTCTGTATCCTGTTACTACCCAAATCTGCTCTTGTTCAAGAAAGTGTAACTGAGGGCAGAATTGTCATCTCAAATCTTAAACAGGTTCCTCTCCTCCTGTATCTGGTTTTGTTTATATGAGTATATGCTTTCTCAAAGCCCAGAAAATTCGGATGGTGTAGGGAGGCGAGGTCACAGCTGCGGGCGGTATCCGCAGCTGGCAAAATCTGATGCAACCCCATTAATGTCAGCGACGCAGCGTCCTAGCCCAGCTGAGGAGGAGGGCTGGTGTTTCTGTTGGTTCTGTAATGCTGATGGGCTCACGTGGGAGAGCACTAGCAAGCGTTTTTTCTCTGAGAGCATGGCAAGAGCCAGATGCACGGAGAGTTGCTGGATGGACTGTGACCGCTTATGCATAGCGGGTGCCAGACTTCCATGGTGTCACTGGTATGTTGTGTGAAAATTCAGGCAGAGCTGGGCAGAGAGAGATTTACACTTGCTGAATTGAGCAGCAAGATAGGTTTTAGAGCAAACTGAAGTTCTTGGGTTGCCTGAGCTGATCTGAGCAACGTGCAGTAAGCGGAGAAGCTGAATCCCACCACATCCCCTCCTAGAGCAAGGAAAGCCAGCAGAGCACAGGTGGCTGCAGCTGCAGGGTGCCTCAAGACCTCATCCATTTGGCTTGCCATTGCTGTTCCTCAGCTGCTGTGCCAGCACCCAGTGTCTGCTGTTGCTGAGCTTTGAGCTGTGCCTGGTGTCTGGAGCATGGAGCAGCACAGTCCAGCTGCAGCACTCTGCAGCCAGTGCTGGGCTTTGCTCCTGCCCCAAGGACCCTTCTTTGCAAATTCATCCACCCCAGCTAACCGTCCTCAGCACAGGATCTGGGGTGCCCATCACACCATCTAGAGGACCTCTGTTCACTAGGACTGAGAAAACTTGACAGGACAAGAGGGAATGGCCTCAAGCTCTGCCAGAGGAGGTTCAGGCTGAACATTTGGAAGAAATTTTTCACAGAAAGGGTCATTGGGCACTGGAACAGGCTGCCCAGGGAGGTGGTTGAGTCACCTTCCCTGGAGGGGTTTAAGGCACGGGTGGACAAGGCGCTGAGGGACATGGTTTAGTGTTTGATAGGAATGGTTGGACTCGATGATCCGGTGGGTCTTTTCCAACCTGGTGATTCTATGATTTGGAGAGGCAGTGACGTGTCTCTTGTCTTGATGCGGTGATGAGAGTCCCTTTCCCGGGGATAGAGTCACTTCTGTGTCTTTGGAGAAATCAGCCCCTAGAGGGGCCCCAAACCAGGTCTGAGACCATGGTACCACTGCTGCTTTGAAGAACTCATTTTTAAAACCGTTCCCTGGAAAGCAATTTCCACTTTTCTTTGCTTCTGATGTAGCTGATATGTTGTAAAGGCAGAGGCCATCAGCACTTTTCTAGGTCCTTTTAGTTAAGTAGCTCCACACACTGAACGTTAATGAATTAATCCTCAGATTGACAGAGTTGTCCAGGAAATGCTCAGCAGCCAGATTCTGTGACAGAGATCACAGAAGACCTTCTCTGCTACATGTTTCCAAACTGCCTTGGGCTCTTTTGTCTCTGTACTCACTTAAATTGAAGGTAAAAATTCCCCTGCCTCCAAATGAGAGCAAACTTTCAAAGATTTTGGAGGGCTTCCTTGAAAAAAATCAGACTTGAAGACAATAAAAGTGAAATTAAAAATCCAGCCCAAGCAAAACCAGATGCTGGTGTGGGATGAGGAGCCTGTTCTATTGGCATTGCCATCTGAACATGACAGTGGTGGCACAATGCTTTTTCCCCCTGAGAAACTGATCATCTACCCAAGCTTCTGGCAGAGCTCAAGCACAGTTCTTTTGGGATAATTAAGGAAAAAACACCCCTGAAAATTATAGGTTACCAATTTTTGGCTTTTCTTTGATTGCATTTCTAGGTTTCTGTGGAGTGGAGGAAGGCGATGGGCTCAAAATGCTCTCAAACACTCAGGGAAGTCGTCTCTCCTGCTGACCGAGCTCAATACTTAAGGCACGCCGCAGCATTCCTTCATTGTTCCGGTAGGATGCTCATTAAATTGAGCTGTAAATAACTTCATAAACTACTGATAAATCATGTTTCCAAATGCAGTGAGCTTTCAAAAAACAAGTGGCACAGCATGATGTGATGGGGATGGAGATGCAATCAGCCAAGATGTGAGTATTCATTTAGGGCTGCTCCTGCCCTTCCAGCACCTTCCCATTGAGCCCAGAGCTAAGTCGGCAGCTGCTTTCAGTTATGATTTAGCGTGTGGTTTCATGCTCTGATAAACCACATCCCAACGTGTTGGTCTCAGCCAGTCAGGGAGCTGCCGTGTGACCCAGCCACCAGCCAATCAGCAGGGAGGGCTTTGAATATTAAACACTACTATAAACCAGCCTGGACAAGTCAGAGGCCAAAAATGTTTTCCGGATATAACTATAAATACTGGGAAGCAAGGGAAAAAGAAAAAAAGAAAATTGGGATGTGTTGACAGAAAGAAGAAACAGAACAAAGTGCTTTCACCCTGTGTTTACAAACAAGCTGCTGGGTTTAGTGAAGATGTGGCTTTGGAGTGGGAGAGGAAATCACCTTAGGACTTTTGGAGTGCGCTAAGACTTTTTGGAGACAAAAGCTGAAAATAAAAAACAAAGCCAGCAATAACAAAATCCCTCAGTAGAAGTAATAGTCTCTACATTTTGGGGGATGGATTCACATGGATGTGACTGAGCACAATTCCCAAGCCACTAGTCATCAGTTGCTTTATTGCAACTTGTGGTTCTTTCTCATTTAGGCTGGAAATTTCTCAATTTGCTGTCTGTAAAAGCAACAACAGAAACCCATCGTGACAATCTAGGTGGGAGATATGCCACAAATTTCAGTAGACCAATGCTTGTGCTTGTGGTGCGGCTTTGCCGATTCCAGCAGCACCTTGGAACACTAAAGCATGGTAGAAACCCAGACTCATGGTGGGGTTTTGTTCTTTAATTTGGGATTTTTTGCTGAAGAAGCAGCACACTTTCCCTGTGAGGTACCTGCTAGAATGGGACCTTGCTGCTCAGCCTTCTGCTAGGCACTTTTACGTACATACTGTTTATATTTTAAGGCATTTCCAGAGTATAGAATTATTTCAATACATAGAGATGATTTAAGTTTTTACACCGTTTTCAGGAAATCGTAGAATGGTTTGGGTCAGATGGGACCTTAAGGATCCACCCCCCTGCCAAGTGCAGCAACACCTCCCAGAGGATCAGGCTGCTCAAAGCCCCATCCAACCTGGCCTTGAACACCCCCAGGGTTGTGGCAGCCACAACTTTCCTGAGCAACCTGAGCCAGGGCTTCCCCACTCTTCCCTCTTTCAGCTTAAAACCATTCTCCCCTGCCCTCCCTGATCCAGAGCCCCTCCCCAGCTTTCCCGGAGCCCCTTTCAGTGCTGGAAGCTGCTCTAAGATCTCCCCACAGCCTTCTCTTCTGAAACCACAACACAGCAAAAATTATAAATAAAGTAGCCTGAGAACATTGAGTTGTTTAAACTTATTGGGACTCATTAAAGTAGACTGGTCTCTTTTTTTCACTTGAAATTAGGATTCACCATGGAGGTGTATGATGTGCTCAGAACTGGATGGGCTTGAGAGGTCGCCTAACTGAAAGTCCCGCTGCCCCTAGCTGAGCATCAGCTAAATCCCTTCATAAGGCACTCGGCAGAGGAGGTGGAAAAAGTAGGTCAAGCTCTGCTCACAAATACACCTCTTACATATCGCCAATTCTAATGAAATTTGGGAATGAATTGGTATTAAAACCTGGGCAAAGGAGATCAAAACTTGGTCGAACTCTCACAGGGACAGTGAGTCCAGCTGTAACTACTGCTTAGTCCATGTCTAAAAAAGCTGTAGAAAGAAAGTAAAATAGACCTGTGTGTTCTTAGAGAGAAAAAAAACAGCAAAACCAAGGGGGAGAAAACCACCCACCTTCATGCAGCATTTGGTGCAGACAGGGCCCTGGAGGCTCCCCTTGTCTGTACCCCCACCCCTTCCCTCTTTCCAACACTCCAGCTATTCTTTGGTGATTTATTTCACAATCAAAAGCTGCTTCGCAAGAAAAAAATAAAACAACAACCCAGAAAACTGTCTGACTCATCCAAGCAGGGACTCAGTCTAGTTTGAATGCAAACACTGGGAAAACAGTGTGGGGTTAGGGAGCAGCTGCTGGAGGAACATGTCTGGGATGTCGTTTCAGCCCTGACCAAAGTAACTACTTATTTTTTTTAAAGTACCCCGACAATTAGTGGTAAAAAGGTCACTAGTAAAAATGAGTTTTGTGGTTTTGCAACTTTGCATTAAAAAAACCACCACGCTTCTGGCACCGTGTCCCCCGGCTGGCAGCCTTTCCGCAGAGCGAATTGAATAAGCATGCAGGCTGAAAAGCCCGTTCAGCTCGGTCCCTCTAGGTCAGACTTTCGTTACGTTCGTGGGGTGTTTGGGAGCCTGTGTTGCACCTGCCTGCAGTACATCTGGCTGGAGAATTAAAAAAAAAAAAAAGAGCAGGGGTTTAATGTTCCCCTAGTTCCAGCTTCTCACCCTCCGTGAGCCCTGGAATAGATCATGTACAATTAAAATATAATGAAATCAAATTGTGAGATCATTTCAAAGTCACTGACCCTAGTGTTTAACAGGTTGTGAATGTTTTCACAAAGGCTGAGGTGGTAGAAATATTTTATTCCATAGTCTTTATACTTCAGAGACCTCAGTGTAATAAACAATTAAGTAGAATTCAAACTAACTGTGGATAGCACAAATTCATTTTTATTGGGTGTCCAATACATCACTTTTTTTCTTTGCGCTCTTGAAGAACTGGGACCTAGGCTTCTGAGGTGTTATCAGAGCTGATGAAAGCAACTAAAAATTACAGTTCCACTTAGGGTTTTGCAATGAGAAATAATATCAAATACAGCCTGGAAATGATCTAATGATGTTTAATGATCTAGTATCTCAAGGGCTTCCAGACTGGCATTATTTCAGGCAAGTATATGGGGGACTGGGGAGTCATTAAGGCATTTAGGACCCATCTGAAGCTTCAGTGAGCTCCATGGAAGAAGCAACAAGTAGTTGTATGAGATGTTGAACTTCCAAGCATAGTTTCTCAGTGGTTTTGTCTTCCTTTTGGGTTCAACACCCTTTCCTCTCATCTCCATGACATAACCCAGCTGGATTCTGTGTTGCAAGTGCACTGAAAAGCAAATGCAATGGATGCAGCAGCTGTGTAGTGCTTCCCCCATTGCTTCATAAGGAAACTTTTAATAACTGACAATGCAGCTGGTTGACAGGCAGGTGTGTCATTTCATTTCCCAAATCAGCTCTAGTGACAGCTATCATGAGGAGAAATGAAAGCTAACCAGAATGTACATTATACAAACAGCTCAACTGTTCACTCACTTTGAATTGTGTTTTATTGGCTGGTTAGAAAAATGAAACAACACAATTATAGAGCTATTTGATATCAGCAAAGGGTTGGGTAAGAGCTCTTAGTAATGTCTTCTGACACTGCAATCTGGTGGTTGGAGCGCACGGAAGCGCTGAAATAAAAGGAAGGTATGAGTGAAAAGCCAGCTGCTGGGACCAGCATCCTCAATGTACCTGGCTTGTTACCGAGAGCCAGGGAGCAAATATCACTGGAAGTTTCTCACAGAATCACTGAGGCCCAATTTGCCTCTGAGCTCTTGGCTGAAATGCTTGTCTGCGGTTTTTATAATTTATTTGTATCTTTCTAAAACATGGTAATCTGACGGGAGTAAACAGTGATGTATTCCTCTTGTAAGGAAAGCATAACACAAAGGAAATACCTGGGGTGCATGTCCCCCCAGCTGCAGCCAGCCCAGGGGGACATGCATGCTCCAGGACATCCAGGGCAGGTGGAGCAGGTTGGATTGGAAATGACTTTAAACATGTTCTATGATCCGTCACGTTAGCAGGATTAGTTGAACCATCATACTTCAGCATCCTCCTTCAGCATCACAGACTGATGCTGGAATCCCGATTTAAGCAGTTTGAGTGAAGCTTATCAGAGGTGGCTGGGCTGTAGCCAGCACTGAAGAAACACAGCTTGGTTTGGCCATTTCACCTGTCACTTCAGGGGAAATGCTCACATTGTAGCATTTGGGGATAAGCACATGAAAAAGGGGAAAAAATTAATCTGTTATGTCTCTGGGAGCTGCTCGCTGGGGATGAGTAGGTTCCTTTCACAGCCTCCCACCTCACCCAGCTGTACCATCAGCCAGGAGGACTGAGGAAAATGGGGAATTTGTTAAACCGTTGAAGCTTGTCCTCTCTGTCATAATGGCAGCAGGATTTACAATGGTGTTTTGGGGGGATTCACAGTGCTGTGGTCCGTCCATATGGAAATATATCAGGGCAGGCGGGGGTGCCAGGGAAGGAGGGGAGCTCAGGTTGGGCTCTCTCCTCCTGCTCCCAGCTCGGGTCGCTTTCGAGATGCACGCTGCTCTTCTTTCATCTCTTGGATTCAAATCCACCATAATAAATAAAATTCTTCCTGTCTGAAAGATACATTAATTTTGGTGGTCTCAAAAGTAATGAAAATAAATACTTGACTTGGCATGCAGAGCCCCGACTGGAGCGAGGAGCAGAATGTGTGTACTTGGAGCTGTTTTTACAAGAACATAAGCTGTGGAAAAAGCTTGGCTTTTAGCTCGTGGGCTCTGTACGTCTGAAGAGAAATGGAGAGATCTGAGAAGTTCAATCAAACATACAGAAACATTGTCAAATACAAGTTTTCTATCTCGGTTTAAATTCTTTGAAAAGCGCACATCAAAGCCTCGCAGGAGGAGGCACCGTCTGAATTGAGGCGGGATGCTCGGGCCAGCCCTGGCACAGCCCTGGCTCTGCTGACGCTCCATTGGCACTGCTGGCCTGTATTGTTTCAGGCCTTTTTCTAACCCATATGGGGAAATTGCAACAAAAACAAGATTAACTCAATAAAAGAGAACCTCAAACCACCATTCATTGTAGCTGCGGTTATAAGAGCCTGACCCTGCGGCCCTGGGGCCGAGTCATTGGGTGATGGTGAGAGCAGGGAAGCTGCCGTGCTGGATTGAGCCCAGCATGGCACTGCTGTGCTCTGAGTCCAACTGCCTCTCTGCACTGAAGGCTCATTATTTCAATTAATTTATTTCTTTTAATTTATTTCTTTTTTTTTTTATAAAGCTAATTTGCATCCAGTAGCTAATGACTTTTTGCCAACCAGAGCTGGCCCCAGCAACATTTCTTCATTTGGCAGCAGTAGGAAAGGCCGGGAAAAGGTAGGTGAAACTAAGAAAGTGAAACATGCTCCCATCTTGTCAGTATTTGAGTTCATCCTTTTCTTCCCAGAGAAGTGGTGGCTGCCCCATCCCTGGAGGTGTTCAAGGTCAGGTTGGATGGGGCTTTGAGGAACCTGATCGAGTGGGAGGTGTCCCTGCCCATGGCACACGATGGGCTTTGAGATCCCTTCCAACCCAAACCATTCTGTGATTCCTGAGCACATGGTACCCAGGCACAGGGGGCTGCCAGCATGCGCGGAGGCCTGGGGCTGGTCCCTACACGACTTGGAAGAAAAACCATAGAATCGTAGAATAGTTTGGGTTGGGAGGGACCTTAAAGATCATCTAGTTCCAACCCCCCTTCCATGGGCAGGAACATCCCACTAGATCAGGAATGTGTGTTTATGATCCAGCTACCTGCTCTGTGCCAGTGTTTGCCAGCACAGAGAGGTTTCTGGTCCCCCTGGACGAGAGGTGTGCACGCACACATCCACATACCATGTATGCATGCAAATATACATACCCACACGTCTCTCTCTCTCTATTTCTCTTCCCTTTGTCGTACCACACTGAGCCTGTCTGGCAGGGCAGGAGATGCCTGGGCTCTCAAACTTCTCTTTTGCAACCGTAGGGACTTTGGATCACAGTGTCAGAGATTTGAATGTGACCCACCCCAGAGGAAGGGAGGAGGATGAGACATGTGTTTCCAAAGCAAGCACACACTGAGGGTGTGCTCAGGAGCTGAGTCCCTGCATGACTCTTGCTGCCACAGAGACTGAAGTTGCTAAAGCCACCCGTGCAGCTACTGATGCACCTGGCCCCGGCAAGCGGTAGGATTAGCACGGAGGATCCTGAGACTGTTCTTCCCAACATGACGGGTGCAATAGCCCACATCACTAGAAAGCGGAGCCCATCACACAAACAGGCTTTATTGCTATTTAGCGTGAAAGTGGGTTTAGCAATCATATTTTCTGGAATAATGATTTCAAATAGATTAATTGTTTGACATTACCTACGCATATGTGCTATTGCATATTGTATTTATATCGCTCAGCTGTTAATTCTGGAGCACCTCTGACCTGCTAACAATTATTTTTTCCTTTATCTAAAAAAAAGATTTGTGCCATAGGGCATGTTTTTCCTGTTCTGCAAACTGAATAAGACCTTCCTCCCATGGAATATGCAAGCAACAGGAATGCATTGATGTGACTGCTTGGTAGCACAGTAAATGGTGAAGTACAAAACTGTGTTTTAATAAGCTTTGTAGAAAATATCTGGCATCTAAATGTTGTAGAATGAGAAAGACATTTTAATCTTGAATTAATGAGTTGCATCACAAAGCCAGCTCTGAGGCAGGCCCAGATATGAATATAAAACAGCATGTGTGTCTTACAAAGAACTCAATACCCAATTTCTGCTTCAGCAGAAAGATCTTAATAAAAAGCACAGCTTATTTCAGATTAAATTAATAGTGATTCTCAGCAATACATACAGAATTTATTTTTTCTTTGATAACCAGAATCATTATATGGGATGTTGTGGAACAAGAGTCTTATTACTGTGGCACTTACTACTAAAAATAATGTCTAGAATCACCATCAAGATAAATGAAGAAGATCCCCCTCTTGCAGTGAGCTGCATGCATCCGAGCTCTGCTCAGCAGAGACCACGGTAGACTGAAAACAACAGTGGTTCATTCAACATTTCTGGCAATACTTTCAGCTGTATTTCAATGACTTGTTATTTTGATAAACAGCATACATGCCAAGACGTTTCAAGGTGAAGAAGCGCATGCTCAGCATTTCCCAGAAGCCGCAGCATCACATTTGGATGCAGAGTTGATGTGATTTCATCTTCAGAAGCCGCTTGGTTTCATTATAATGTTGCTTTGTGCTGGTTGTGTTTTGAAAAGTTGGCTACTGTGGTGGATCCAACCCATGACAGGGTTGAGAAAGGGTCAGTTTAGATACAAAACATCCAGGAAAAACCAGCTGCGGGGCTTGGAACTCACTGTGTCAGCTCTTTTTAGCACAGGCAGTGCAGCAGCGATGACACAGCATGCTTGCAGCTGAGAAAAATAGTACTTTCACCAGCACTACAGGGTAAGACAGTGGTGTTACTTGTATAACCATGACCAAAGGAAGACACCGGTGGAGACCATCCCTAAATCAGGGGGATTGATGCCTCCATCCAGCACCACCAAGTGGTAGCCAGGCAGTACAGTCAAGGACATTGAGAGAGGACATCATTTACTGGTAGACGATTTGGTTTACTTGTGGTGGGTTACGTCTCCTCCTCACCATCTTCTCTCTTCCAATGATTGCTTCCACTTAGTCAAAAATTTTCAAGTACCGTAACAAAAATCAAGCAAATATGGGAAATCCAGAAAATAAAAAATAGGTACATGGTACTAGAAAGGTGTCTAGTGGTTGAACATGGCATGAAGGCAATTAATTTAAATGTTGGGAGGCACATAAGTCACCTAAACAATTGTTCCTTACTGCTAAGACAGTACCTGCTGTGACCTCAGCCAGCCAAGCACCAAAGAATGGACTTAGCTTTGGACACATAAAGAATTGTATTGCCCAGGTGGAGACTAGTGACTCAAATACAGAAAACCACAAGCTGTCTGGTCTGGAGTTGACACGAAAGCTAACCTGGCCATAACTGTTACCCACACTTCTCCAGCAGGAGCCATTCTATTGAGGGTGATGTTCTCCTCCCTGTTCCCTCTGTTCTCACTCTGCCACACAGTTTGCATGTGACTAAATGAGAGAGAAGCTTTGAAAGTATAATTTCAAGCAAGTTAATTCAAGTTTTCAACAAAGAATTTAGCCCCAATGTTCTGGGTCAGATGATACTCATTTTTTTGCTTAGCTTTGGGAAGCAGAAGAATTAATCAGGTTGTAAGTACACTGATGCAAGAAAAAGCTGAAAAAACTTTAATAAAAACTGCAGCATTAACAAACACTGAACTAATGACCTTTGATATAGGAAACAAATGTTTCATCCACTAACCTATACAACGTTTCATTACCAGCCATGGGAATCTACAGGTGTTAAATTAGCTGCAAGGTAGCTCCCATATTATTATTGGTTGTAACGGAACACATTGAAAGTGTTAATAAGGAATTGAGCATAGAGGCTGCAGAGTTCAATCAAAACCTGTTTGCCAGTTCAGTTTGAGGTCTTCATCAAACCAAATTCCAGTACAAGCTGCAATTTTATGTGTAATTCTGTTTGTTCCCTTTCCTAAGCCTCAAGGACAACATTCACCAGAGAAATGCCTACTGCCAGAGAAATGGGGACACAAGAGAGGTGGCACAAAAGGTATCATAAAATTATAGCATTGTTTGGGTTGGAAGGGACCTTAAAGCCCATCCAGTTCCACCCTCCTGCAAGGGTAGAGACACCTCCCATTGGATCAAAGCATCACCCAGCCTGGTCTTGAACACCTCTAGGGATGGGGCAACAACCACTGCTCTGGGTAACCTGGACCGCTGCCTCCCCACCCTCACAAGAACAAATCTGATCTGTAGACAGACATAATAACAACATATCTTCTCTGGAGGTTTTCTAACTGTTTTTACTACTATCAACAGACACAAACGTCATTTTAAATGGGAATCAAGGATTTAATTTTTCAAAACTCTTGCCATTAAACATTTTGGCAACTGTAGAGACTGAATATTCACCCAGACTTTCCAGTGAGACAGTTGTAATAATAAAATAGCCAATTGACTACATCCATGAATTTTAAAGTTCTGTATTGAAATCAAATACACAATTCAAAAATCCTGATGGAGACAGGACACTCATATCATTGAAGTGGCTGCAGGTGTGCAGAATATCTTTGCCTCATGTCCTATGCACTACGTAGCCTTTTTTTGGTGGGAACGTGGACTTCTGTTAAGAATAATCATTGTTCCTTTCTTGAAGACTAAATGACATTTTAAAAGTACAATGTATTACAACTGGGAGAAAGGAGAGGCGAAGTGGGAGTTTATATAAATAGGACTCTGAAACTTCACTGTCTACAAGGTTTCATGTATTCAGTGGTCCCTTGGGATCACCAAATCCACAAATTAAATGCTCAGTTTCATCTACGACCTTACAGTACCTGAAGGGGCTACAAGAAAGCCAGGGAGGGACTGTTTACTAAGGCTTGTGGTGATAAGACTAGGAGCAATGGGTATAAACTGGAGAGGGGCAGATTTAGACTAGACATAAGGAAGAATTTCTTTGCTATTAGAGTGGCGAAGCACTGGAACAGATTGCCCAGAGCAAGTGGTGGCTGCCCCATCCCTGGAGGTGTTGAAGGCCAGGTTGGATGGGGCTTGGGCAGCCTGATCGAGTGGGAGGTGTCTCTGCCCATGGCAGGGGGTTGAACTGGATGATCTTTAAGGTCCTTTCCAACCCAAACTATTCTATGATTCTATGATCTAATATTAGGAACAATTTAACAGTACCAAGTCTCTAAAGTACATCTCATATATTCGAAAAACAAGGATTGCTGTTCTTATCAGTGGCCATAGAAATCTCTATGAAACGAAGGGGTAAGAAGAGGAAAAATTGTAGAAAAGAAGTTCATAAAACCTTATTCAAGCCCCAGAGTGTGCTCAGAGCGTCCCCTGGCCTTTCTGCTACCCAGTCTGTGCTGCCACAGCTCAGTTTTCATAATGGGAGCAGGAGATCTAGGAGTAGCTCCTACTTCTAGCTGGACACTTGGTATGAGAAAGAACAGTCAAACCAAGGGGCTTTGACTGAATTGAACAGAAGAAGCAAAGCAAAGAGAAGAAAAGGCAGGGAGTGCAGATCCACTTGGATTTTCCTCCACCCAATTCTTTTTCTTTTTTTTTTTTTTTTTTGTGAAATGACTTCTTCTCCATCTTAGTTTGCACACAGAGCTAGAATAGCTTCACCATCAGTGAATGTGCTGCACCTCTCCAGTGGATCCCTCAACTAGGCAGTGGGAATGCAGTGTGGACAACTAAATTAATAAGACACTACAGTTGTAACTTGGGAAGATAAGGGCACAAATCAAAGCAAAGGAGGTAGGTTAGGAGGGGAGAGGCAGCCATGTCCATCTGGTGACACTAGTGTTTGCTGACTTCATACGTTCTCCTTGGTTCTACAAAAAAGCCACATCTTGTTCTGCAAACATATCAATCATTTTCCATAAACAACAGTCGTACAATAATTTTAAAGATAATTCAGCCTATGTGCAACATGCAGTGTCCCCCTGTAAAGAGGCAAAAATGTAATGGATGGGAAAAATACACTAATTCAATCACTTTATGATTCAATCATTTTATGATCTCATTTGTAACAAGCCCAAAAACTACCAAATCGCAGCAGGTAGAAAATAAAATTACAACACGTACACGTTGTTAGCCCTTTTCACTGGCACAGAGCTAGTCAGCATAACACGAAGACAATAACAAAAGTCCCAAACCCAGCAGTCTCTGATTCCCCCCGTACGCCACTTGCACCCAGGGAGAGACAGCAGCATGCCCCAAATCTGCGAGGGGTGCAAAGGTAGATGATAATGAGCATCCAAGCACTATTTGCCATCAGGGATCTCCCAAGCCAGGAGGAGCTGTTCTGCATTTGCTGTTCCTTGCTGCTTGGGGTTGCCTTGCTGACCCCTCTCCTGGTAAATGAAACACCTCTGGCAGTGCAGCGAGTTTGATTAAAACCCAGGAAATACAGGAGGTAAGACGGTTTCAATAAGGCCTTCAAACTTGAGGCCGGATCTGATGGCCCGTAACACACCAACGTGAAAGAAGAGATCACGTAAGTAAGAGATATGCACTCTCATCCTTGATTTGCAATGACATAAATTTTGGCATGAACCTCAATTGTTTTTCCTTAATCTTTTTTTTTTTTTTTTGTCTTAAACAAAAGCTCTATATGATTTTCTCTTACAGCATCTCCCGGGGAGTTGCATTTTCTCTGCTCTTTAGCACTGAATCACAGTATCTTACATTTATATGGTACCCAAAGGATCTCAAAGCACGCAGAAATTATAAGCCAAATTTTGCTCTTGGAAGCATGAGCTCAGCTCATACCAAAGTTAATGGGAGGTGAGCACAAACATTTAAAGGGAAGAATTTGCCCTTCCAGACAAAGAGGAATCGTTTCACCCACCACTGAAGTGCGGATGCCTGTGAGGCAAAACATGGCAAATGGTTAAAGGTTCAGACCTAGAAGGTGCTGATCTCTATCAGCTCTTGAAGACAACGAGACCTAAGGATAGTCAACACCAGCAGCAGGGCGCTGAGCTGTATTTCATTTGTCTGGAGGCACTGTCTCATCAATACACAACTTCCTTGGCTTTTATGGGATAAAAATTAAAGGGTTCTTAAAATTAACTTTCTTTGTTTCTATTTTGAATCGACTTGGACTTTTCAACTTGGAACACTTCATTTAGGGGCTTTTTAAGGCCAACATTTGCAGACTGGGAAGCCTGAATAAAGCCCTTTGGTGCTTGTGCAAAAACCATCATGTCAGAGAGCTGCGCTTGTTCCACTTGCACCTCTAGTGAGAGATTTATTTGCACATTTAGAAATTAGATATCCATTTGTTGCTGCTGTTTTCTTGCTCTGAAGAAAGACCTTCAGGTGGCAGTGACACAGGCAGGTGATTAGAGAGGGAGTTTAAGTTTCCTTCACTGGCACTAAACAGAGTAGCAGATTAAATGACGCTGGCTTACAGCACATCAAGCCAGCTGATGCACTCCCTGCCTCTCCTCCACTATCTGAGGGCTCACACAAGCACAGAGACCGATCATGGGTTTAAATCCAGAGTCCAGCATACCAAGTAGCAAAGCAGAAACTCCCTTCCTGCACTCATGTTTTCCTTCAGTTTTGCTAGCGATGGCTGAATTGCCAACTGTTCTGTCTGAGCTCTTTTTTGGATAACCCACCCCCAAGATGCAATCCAGATGCGTAGCCAAGTGCCTTAAAACTCTGAACTGACTAAACCAAATTATATAAAATCTTCTGAGTTTGCAAAATTGAGTTGGGAATCTCAAGAAAACAGGCGTGCTTAGGGGATTTCCAGCATTTCCTCCTTCTCCTCCTCCTCAGGTTGGCAGTATCACAGAGCAGCCTCTTCCCATGGTGTTCTGGCACCCCTGGGCTCCATCCCAGCCAGCAGAGTCATTTGCAAAGGTGGCCAAGGTTAAACCATTAAGAGGAGGGGAAATCTTATTTGGCCTCTTCAGAGCGCAGAAAGCTTCTTATAAGCATGGGGCAGAACGATAGCTCATTATCCAGACAGGTCCTCCTTTCCCTGACTCTTGGTGTGATGGTTAAACGAGGAGACCGGTGCTGGAAAGCCAAGTGCTGCAGGGACCTGAAAGCAAGACCAGAAGGCTTTTTTTCCTTCCTGTTTCACTAGCGGATGGACTTTAACCAAAAGCTCAGAGCTATGTTGAAGGAAAATTTTAATAAGGAGCCAGGATCAGCTCTCACAAAAGGCCTCTCACTCTCTGTCAGTGTAATTAAAACACTCAGGGCAAACCTAAGTGCTGGCAGCACCTAACAGCAGCCCCAAGGTCTCGGTTCATAGGTTTAGCTACACAGTGGCATTTGCTAGAGCGGTTTGGCACCTTGCTAAACACAAATGTAACTCCACTCGTATTTCCAGAGGAGCTCTAATAACTCTTGACTTCATTGCTTTCTTCCTAAACTAAAAATAAGTCAGGGCCAGGTCACCTAATACATGTACGAGCTGCACCTGCTCACCATCCCCCTGACCCAATCCAGCTCCTGGGAGTGCAAAATACCCTGCTGTGCTTCGAGCTGGGATCCTCACACCCAAGTGCTCTAAACTCTACTGGTTAAGACTTATCAGCAGCGCCTGGTAACCAGCCTCAGGATTGCTGCCAAACCAGTGCAAATCCACAGGAACTATTTTAGTTTAAATCCTACAGCTGAGATGAAAAGGAGCGTGCCTGCACGCACACATACACAGAGTGGCTGTGGCTTGGCAGATGAGCAGCGACTCATTAAGTTGCAATAACTCAATCACCCACTATCATCCCAATCTCTATTCTCTAACGCAGTGGTTTGATTTTTTTCAAAGGCTGGGGAGTGCTTGCAGGTCCCACTGGCAGTGATGGGGCTTGCAGGTGCTCTGGTCTCGTGAAGATCAAGGGGCTTTATAGAGATGGCTAAACACAGCCCTGTGCCGGGTTTGGGGTACTTGGGTTTCAAAGCCCTGGCACCAGCCTCCTGCATCAGGAGCCACCGAGGGGCCTGTGTTAGAAGACCTGATGGGATGAGCACTCGTAAAGCACAAAGAAACAGGCTTAGGTTTGAATTAGGAAATGCAACCTTGGTCCATACCATGGGGGATGGAATGGTGGGATGGGGTTAGGGGGAGGGGGACGCCTGACCTCGGTGTGACTCCACAGACCCTAATGCCTATTTATCGTTGTCATTCCGAGCTCGCTTTTTAGGCTTACAAATGCAATGAACCAGTTTCCCTGAGATCATGTTTTAAATATACTGCCCCAGGCTACTAAAATTCAAAACATCGGAGGGCACACAGAGAGGGCGTTTCAAATCATTTTTGACAAGCAGAAATTCTCCTTGACAACCTGAAAGGTGAGCACCACGAAGCCCTGAACCCCACACACGGCACAGCACAGCATCAGAACAAGACCACAAAAATGCACTTTTCTCATAAGACACTGACTTTTCATCTCTGCAATTTGCCCACAAATATGAACCACATTGCTGAAGGTTTAAATGCTGGAAAACCCTTATGAAGGGGTGGACATGGCACGGGAACTCCTCTTTTGCACAGCCTGCTTCAGCAAGCTGGAGAAACGATAGTGCTGAGGTCCAGAAAGGCCCAAAGCAAGCTAGGAAAGAGCTCAGATGATGGACACCTGCCCTTCCCATGTTATGTACCGACCATTCAGTCTACCAGGAGTCAAAGTGTGGGCAGGGAAAATACAGGCAGATAGTGGTCTGTGCCTTCCCAGGGAGGGGATTGAGTCACCTTCCCTGAACGCATTTAAAGGATGGGTGGATGAGGTGCTGAGGGACATGGTTTAGTGATTGACAGGAATAGTTGGACTCAATGATCCAGTGGGTCTTTTCCAACCTAGTGATTCTGTGATTCTATGATTCCCAATGGAGCACTGCGCCTCCATCCACCTCCACGCAAGGCTAAGACTGGCACGGTTATTGCAGTGATTTCAGAGTTCAATCAAAGTTCTGCATTTCTGCCAGCAGCCATCCCAGCGGACGGACCGTATACCTTTAAGTGCTGCTCACTTGCCGTCTAAAAGGGAGAAAATAACTTTAAAAAAAAAAAAAAGCTGTTAGGAGTTATATTACCTGCAACAGCTGAATTTAATTAGTACCACGATCACAACAAATATTTAAAAGGTCTAAAAAGCCGTGAAGGGAAATTTACTTTCCTAGGAGAGACCCGTGCCTCGTGTGCTCCATGCACAACAGAGAGCTGCCACGAATGACTCACATTGGAGACACTTCACACAACTGCAGATTTTTGTAATCATAGCTTGAGCTGGAGTATGGGGGCAGGAGGTGGAGATTTTGGTACAAGTCAGACTTTTCCCATCCTGTTGCTGTGCCCTTTCCAACCGCTGGCCCGGTTTTAGACACACGGTCTCTTGGTGCTCTATATACTCCACTCACTGCTCTGCCTCCAGATGGAAGGGAAGTTTTTTCCCCAATAAGACGAAACTTGAATAAAACAGCAAAAACAAGCAGAGGGTAGAAGTTTTTGTGCTCAAGAGCAGCACAACCATCCTGGGGGAGCGAATACCAAAGCAGTTGAGCCATTTCTTTTCCAGTGCTGATGTTTGGACAAGGCAGGATGCAGAGGGTTTCTTCAGCCCTCTCTCCAACACCCACATCAGATCTGGTAGAAACCAAAGGTGTTTGCCAAATTAGGTAACACCAAAAACTTTGGTCTTACCAGGTGTCCATTGTATGTGTGCCTACACGTATTTACTAGACCCTAAAAGAATAAGGATAATGGATTTCTCCTAGGGATGGGCACAACAGCCTCAGCACCCCTTAAAAGCCTCATGGTAGGAATGTATCCTTGATGGGGAAGGGGCCCTCGCAGCCTTGGGAATGCAGGCGATGTGGGTGGTAGCACTGTCCCAGAACATGAACTTGGAGCATCCAAAAAGTTGCATAAGTGATTCCAGAGCAGTTTTGTAGCCCTCACTCTGAACAGCTCGAACCTTTCTTTGTCACCAGTCACACTGGGCTGTACCTCTTCACACGAGCTTGCTTTCCAGTATTTGTGGCCATTTCAAAGGACCAACAGTCAACATCGTTATTTTGCTGGGTGCCAAGCCCAGTCCTGGTGTGGCTACTGCATCTAGGGGTACTTTTTCCACCGTTGAAGAGACCCAAGGTACCTTCTGCTAAATAACACCCAGGATCACAAATTACAGGAGACAGGGGAGGGATGTACTAGTGTGAGGAGCATCAGACAACAAGCCCAATTCATCACTTGCTTCCTGCATCCTCCCATCCATCCTACCTCTGTAGAAACCCTTCTAGAAGTGTCCAATGTAGCAGAGAGGCTACAGTAAGGTGAGATATTGGTGCAGGCAGCAAGGACGTGGTTCTAGCGGCAGCTCCTTACTGCGCTGCATCGCTCAGCAGTAAAAAATGAGCTTTAAATACCCTGCTGGCATGGACATGGAAACAAACTGCAAACAAGCGAAAGGCCAAGCAGAAAGGCTGGATGCCCCAGCAAGGAGCAGGAGTATTTACTAGCCTGCAATGATAAACATGAAAATAGCTCCACATCTCAGCAAACGTAAGAAATAAACAGTGCAAGTGATGAAGGCAGTGCAGGCAGCCTGGGAGTATCTGTTGTTGCCCATCACAGCCTCTTTCAGTGACCACCAAACCAGTGGAAAGTGTCTCCTTCAAGGCAGTGAGCTCTGCCAGGTCTCTGTGAGGGACCAGGGGAAACTCAGGGCTCTGGGAAGGAGTGGGCTCCTCCATTGCATCTCCCCACAGCTGTATTCCTACGACCTCACTGAACTCAACAGGCGAGGAGTGTGCTTGGATTTCATGCCTGCGCAAGCACACTGTGTTGCCACACACAAGCTCGCCGCCCCATACAAGCTATCCGGACCTTAGATCTAGACAAGAAGCAACTACATGTTATATCCTGATATACTTCTTAAAGACAGATGGATGAGTAGGAGTGGGGAATTTGAGGAGGTTTTGGTTTATCTCCTGCCTCCATTTCCTGCTCCATCTAAACACATCTCATTTCGCTGTTGATATAACCCAGCTATTCTTGCCTCAGGGCAAGGAGGAAGAAGAATGACTCTAGGCTTGTGCTGGAGCAGCATCTCCACAAAGTCTCCTGAGGCTCTGTATTTCAGTTCTCCTTCCTCAGGGCTCTGTGCCACAGCCAGCCCAGGCAGTTTTGTTGGTCCCAACTCCCACCTGGAATAACTGGATATCCAGTCTCTGCTCAACCAGAGAGTGCCCAGGTGTCTTCTCACACAGGGGTTAGAGTTAACTTTTAAAACACGCTTAGCTGCCTGTGTCACAACTTACGTTTCACTTAAGTATTTCCTTTTGGCTGTCTCTAAGCTTTCAGAGAAATCTTAACTGATGGTACGCCTAGGCACTTAGTGGACCTTCACCATGCAACTCTGGGCTCTTACTCACTGCAATGAAAAGGGCCTCGATTCCTGGTTACCTTTAAAAAACAACAAACTAACCCTTAGCTTCCTCAAATCTCAGGTTTGTGAGGTGAAGGCACAATTGTTTGCTATGACGGGAAAGGCAGGCACACAGCAGTACACTCTACAAGGCATTCAGGTATTGCAGGCTTGTCAGACGCTCAGAAGAAGGTCCCATCTTACCTTTCCCCAAAGCACTGCAAACTAGCTCAGCAGAAGTTTGCTTTATCTTCTTGGGACGGGATGAGGCTTCAAGCAACTGAGATCCCCAGGAGAAAGGGGTGACTGCAATTTGGTAATCTGCATGCCTACCTCCTCCTCCAGTGAGCACCTGGGAAACCATCCAATTCTGTCACGGTTTAACACATTTTCTCTCCCTAACACCAGTTTCTTGATGTATCTTGTGGAATATCTGTGCCAAGGAAGGACACAAAAGTCCCAAGCTTGGCCTTCTCCGTCCAAACCTACTCCAGCCAGATTCAGTTCATGGAACAGCAGAAAGCTGAACACAACTCCAGATTCTGCAGCAGAAATCTTTTGATCACATCTGTGAGTCCCATCATCTAGCAGCCCATCCAAACTCATTGCCTACCTCCTGCCCATACGCTTCTGAGGCAGAGGGCGAAAAAATCCTCGAGCCAAATACAATTTGTAGAGCACTTGCTCTCCTGTGGGATTAGGAGCAGGACCTCTGCCAGTCAGGGCTGACCGGGGAGAGGCTGATCTTGGAGAGGCAGAGAACCCCTAAATCTGCTCACAACTCCAGGCAAGCCCAAAATCTGCCATTTGTACATTCCCAGTGTCTTTCCCTTCATGGATTTGAGAGGTTTGAGTGCAGAGAGTAGACAAAACAGACTGAGTTCATCCAGTTAGGCTCAATCACTTGAGAGCATTTTGAGCTCTGAGACCTTGAAGTGTCACTACCCAGGCAGAGTGACCACGTGGGACATGCAGGGCACTGCCACATCACACTTGTACAAAGAGGGGCATCTCTCTGCGATGTGGTTGACAAGATACTGGAAACAGCCTGATGGACAACTGGGTCAAGGATCTAAGTGGTCCAAATCCTTCCCAAGATTAGAGTCAGGGAGTCACTTGCGGAACTGGAAGAAAAAGAATCTTTTTCCCTGCCCTCTTGTTCTATTTTAAGGAAAACATATGACATAGTATGTGATTTGACATGCCTTACATACCAAAAATGGAATTAGTATAAACGAATCATGTGTTCAGGGAGGGAGTCTGCTAAAAAAAGAACCAGTGTGGAGCGAAGGAACTGCATAAATAGTTAACCTAAACAAGACACAGTTTGGTGCAACTTGGCTCTGTTCATGACCAACACATGGGAACTCTGGGCAAAACCATATTGCACTAGTTATAGACTCATCTCGTAGACTTAGAGATGGAAAAGACTTATTAGGTCATTGAGTCCATCCCACCTGCCAGTGAAGGATTGTTCCCTGCAGAATTTTCTCTATTGCTTTGTATAGTCCAATTTTAAATGATCCAAGCGATGTGGTCTCAGCCACCTCCTTGGGGAGAGTCTTGCACAGATATATATTGTTTAACTAAATCCTTTAAATGGTTAACCCTTTTCTTTCCCAGTTTGCCTCATATTTTCTTCATACGTTTGAAGTCTCTGTAACATGAAAACTTGCATTTTATGCTTCCCATGTACTGTGCTTACACAGTTACTGCCATACAGCTATCCCTGCTGCCTGCTCTGAAACAGAGCATCATATCCAATGGCTAAAAAAGCAATAATAAAGTATTGCAGAAAATTAAACTTATTTTCTATAACCATGTATGCAAGTGAGTTCTTCAAAGCCACAAAACATTCCAGCCTGACATGGCTATCAGCATGGTGTGAATGCTCGGGTATGTTGGGTAGAAAATTAATTGATATCTAGCTTCATCTTTACAGGCAGGATGTAAAGCCAGGATAGACCAGAGCCTGGTAAGTTTTTTGAACACTGGCAAACCCATTTGAGATTATTCCTGTTACTTCAGTTCCAAGGGGAAAAATTCAACCTGGAGAAAAGTCTGGTTTGTCTTTTCCCCATCTCAGTGAAAAGTGATTCTTTAATAAAGATAAAATTCTAGATAACCACAGGTTTGTGCTAGCTATCAGGAATAAAATATCCTGCCCTGGATCCTCATTGTTCCTCTGTCTCTCTAATTCCTTTCCTTTGGCATTCCACTGTGATGTGCACCACCAATACTCCTCATTAACTATCAGCATGACGAGGTGCTTCAGCTGCTGAAACAACTCAGCTCCCATGGAAGCGTATGAAAACAGACCCCTGATGTGAAGGGACTGACACATGACTCTCAAATAGAGGCTTTGGGGTGTTTTCTTCACACTGCAAAATGCAAAGAAATTCAAGACATGCAGCTCTGCGACTCCAGGAGCTTCAAAGAAGGAATACATACAAGGAGGACAATGTATAGGTTATGTAGCAGCGTTCATCACAGGAACTCCAAGAACATAGAATCATAGAATAGTTTGGGTTGGAAGGAATCTTAAAAATCATCCAGTTCCAACCTCGCCTTGAACACCTCCAGGTATGGGGCAGCCACAGCTTCCCTGGGTGACCTGTTCCAGGGCCTCACCACACTCATGGTGAAGAAATTCTTCCTATGTCTAGTCTAAATCTGCCCCTCTCCAGTTTATCCCCATTGCTCCTAATCCTGTCACTACAGCCTTCGTAAACAGTCCCTCCCCAGCTTTCTTGAAGCCCTTTCAGGTACTGGAAGGTCATTCTAAGGTCTTGTTGGAGCCTTCTCTCCTCCAGGCTGAACAACCCTAACTCTTTCAGCCTGTCCTCATATGGAAGGTGCTCCAGCCCTCTGATCATCTCTGTAGCTTTCTCTGGACCCGTTCCAACAGCTCCATCTCCTCCTTATGTTGAGGATTCCAGAACTGGACACAATCCTCTAGATGAGGTCTCACAAGAGAGGAATAGAAGGGCAGAATCACCTCCCTTGACCTGCTGGCCACTGGTTTCCTACACATCAAACACCAGAGATTGCTCTATTAATCTTATAATCCATAGGAATTAGAGAAATCATGCAGCACACCTTTCTGTTAAGGAAGTTTTGTATAGATGAATGTAGTACATTTTATCAGACAAACTGATGTAGGTGAAAACAACCTGCCAAGCCTTCAGGCCTACAGGACAAATACACATATATACAATATACAGATATTCTTCCCCTTGACCCTTACACAGAAATCAAACAGGTCCTTCCAGTTCAAAAGCTTTTTCCTGCAGGAGAGCATCAACAGAAGGAGCAGAGCAGAGCCTGTGAAGGAAGCAGCGCAAAGCACGTGTTCTCTCTAAGGATCTGCAGTCTGGTTTGTGTTTGAAATCTTTGTAATCCATGCGGAAAACTCGAACCATGAACAGTTCTGGGCTGGTATTTGAGTTTCTTGATACAAAGAGGCGCATGCAGGTTGGGTGATGGATCAATCAGCATTGGAAAAAGCATCAGTCTGACTGCGTGAGCACTGAGTAGGATAATAATTTCTGTAGACAAACACACACTTAGCACGACCCTATTCATACCAATCACATTTTGCAGCGCATTCTGGGCTGCAGATTGCTAGAGAGCAGCATCTGAGTGGAGCATTGAATGGCTCCCTGCTTCAGGCAGCAATGCCTGTAGGGTTTTGATGACTCAACCAAAGGAGCACCACCCCAGGCACTACATCGCTGAATACATCTCTGCCAGACCTGACCTATAGCAAAAGGCTAAAGCCAGGAGGAAATGGAAGTGCTGATGAACTTGTAAGGAGAAGCAAGAGATAGCGGAAGCAACCCAATAACTGGGGCAGCCAGACAGCAAATCATGATCAGACAGTAACTTCAAAGCAATTTATTTGGCCGTCACTCAGAGCTAGTGTCCATAAACCGAGCAGGATTTGGTTTGTTCTGTGAGACCTCTTGCATGAAAGCTTGTGCACAACCCAGCATAGTCACAGTGGCACCTTGTCATGCCAGCAGAATCCTTGAGACTCCCATGCTTGCCCACCTCTGGAAGAAGGGGGACAGAAGGCTCACCGGGGGGACCCTACCAGAATATGATTTTAATATCAGACAAGTCCTATTCCTGAGATAAAATATGTATGTATATATATACACACACACATATACTAATACATTTAGATTTTGTTGTTGTTGCTTCTGAGCCCTTTTCTCCAGTTACCCAGCTGTTGATCAAACTGTGGAGGTGTCACACCTAAAGACAATTTTAGTTCCTGGCAATTCCAGTGAATATTTTAGCTGCTTCTCAACAGTACATGCAGTCAACGTGCTCAGTTCATCCCATATTGCTTAAGTTGGTGGGGAACAATGTTCCTCAGCTGAAGAACAAGCTTCTTTAATGACTACCTCCAAGTTTCGTTTTCTTTAGCAATAACACAGAACTTGTGTATTGCTGGAGCTCAGAAGGGTGGGGATGGGAGAGGCATTACAAGGACTGTGCTCCGTCTTCTGCTGGGACCATATCAGATGGCACATACCTATCACTGTCCCAAAGTATTGTTCCTGCTGTGTTCTTCACTAGCTTAGTTCTGTGCCATGTGTGATGATGCCTTTGTGCAAAAGGTGGTTTCTCACTCTAGGTAAGCGAAAGAAAAGCAGTGGAAACCACAACCTTCCGCTGGTTTTTGTCTGTTTGTTTGGAAACTCCCAAACCACAGAGCCTATGTTTAGAGGGAAGATCAGGAAGTGGTGGAGAGGGAAAGCTCAAAGGTAGGCGTAAGGTGAGAGCTAGCTAGGGCAGGGGACCCCTGGGTGGAGATGAACAACCACACAAGAGCCAAACTTCGCAAGAGTGAACTCAGCTGTCGGCGAGCACCCAGCCCCCAGCTGCAAGGAGCTGCCGGCAGGAGATGGGGAGAGGAGGCCAGCACTGCAGGAGCAAGTGCCGGGTGGGGAAGGGAGAGGGGAGATGAGGTCAGGGAGGTACTGGTGGGTGGAGTGGGTCCCAGGAGGGAGCTCGCATCCAAAAGTGCAATTACATGTAAGCCAGAGAGAGCTACGAACTATCCTGTTTAGTGCAACAGCAAAGGAGCTGTCTCTGCATCTCAGGCTGTCTCTGATTCAGGTTTCCTTATTCTGATCTTTCTAAAAGATCACCTTTTATTGCCTTGTCTACAGCCAAACAAGTAGATAAATAACCCTATGCCTCTCCTCCAAGCCTTCTTATCATTAGGGTGTGAGTAAGTCTTGGTGCCTGGATCCAAATTCACACTCCCAGCCTCCTGGGATGTCCATCATGCTATCCCACTCAGACCTACACGCGTCTTCAGGACTTGAATGTATCCCCACCATGGGCTGCTCCATAAACCTTCCATGGGAGACCTTCTGGGTGTACTTCAGTGAGTCCTCCTACAGTCAGTGGTAACTCAGGAGGCTTCCATAAGCTGCATAGTCAGAGAAGCCATCTATCAGATGAAAGGAAGTTCTCAAGTGTAGAAGGATCCTTTAAACTTCAGACCCAGTTTGTGATCAATTATTAATTCTGTTACCAAGGGACAGGGGTGAACCAGCCGTTGACCAGTTTGTTGGGCACTGAGTAGAACAAACGTGCTGCAAAAAACCAAACACCGTTGGACAAACTCCTCATCATTTCACCTGTGAAGACCACAGCTCTCCCCACCTACCCAGACCCTTCTCAGTTTTACCTAAAGCAGAGCAATATTAGAGCACTGTCTCCTTATTCCTGTTCAAAGAAGGTGCATAACTGTTGCTAGCAAGACCCCAGTCTCAATATCCTGGAAGCTTGTAAAAAAGTTGATGTAAATGAATAACAGTCAAGATTAGACAAATGTAACTGTGTAAACATACTGTTGCTTCTAGTTCGTAGCTCTGCATGAGTGACCCACCAAGCCAACAGGCCTCACACCTCCAGGATGTGGAAGCATCACTATCAAGAGCTAAGTCAGTGAATCCAGCCTACAAAGCTTCATTACCATCCTCCAAAGCCAGCACCCCTCCTTCCTCTAAAACCAAGTTTCAAGCCTTTGAAGGTATTTAGTGCAATCAGTGGGAATTAGGGAGCTAAATATCCTTGAGGATCCTGGCCTGAAGTCACAGCATTTAGACAAACATTTAAACACATGCTTCACTGTCAGCATGCTGGTAAATGCACAGAGGGACTTACTCAGGCAGATAAGTGCTTTTCTGCACAGCTTCTGGCTGTGCTGTTGGACCAAGCCCATTTTGCACCTAACAAGTTCACCAAGCAACAATAACCACCCGTGTGCACCCTCAAGGGCAAGACAAAACTCACCAGGTCTAATCACCTTCACCGAGTCCTGAGCTGACCTTTCCTAACCTGTCCAACCATACTAAGCCCACACGTCCCTGCCCTGGGGGTGCTTGTGTACTTGTTTCCTCAGTGCAAACTCCTGCCCCTTGCAAGGTGAACCGGGAGCTGCCTGTGGGACAGGTGTGCGTCGGCATGACTTGTCTGGGGGACAGTTACAAGTGCTTTTAGGGCACATGTACATGGTTGAACAATCTTGGAGTTGCAACCACGCTTATCCTGCTCACCTGGCTGAAGGAAGGCATTCCTGAAAGGCATTGCTACCTGATAATTTCTGCTTGTCAAAATGAAATCTGCCAATCCCTTCCCTGCAAGGAGTGCTCTCCACTAGGGTCTTTGCCACCCCAGCAGCCTCAAAGCTGAGCCTGCTCCTCCAGACACAGCATGAAATTCCTCTCCTCTAAGTGTACTCAAGACATCCCCTTCATTTGCATGTTCAACACTGCAACAAATGATGATAACAAACCAATGCATGAAAAGTACGCTGCTCCTAAGTTGCAAGTAATGGAGTTAGTGAACCATATGCACTTCACCACCATTCAAGTAGAAGGTATCAACCTTCAGTAGTAGCTGTTAGGTTCCTCCTAGAAGGTACAAGCTCAAAGCAAAATGGTATACTATCATGGCTCTGGGTGCACACCACCAGCTGTCGTATCTCAACCGAGAAGTCAGAATCTCCTGACCCGATGCAAAAATTGCCAGATGCTCTCGATCCTTTCCAAAGGAAACAGCAGAGTCAGCACAATCCTATCTACATCCAAGCTTCAACAAATAATGTCTGAATTGGAAAATCCCATTACCACCCATTGAGACGCCGTTAAATAATTTCCCAGATCATGTATGGGCTGCACGGGAGCCCAGGCTGCGGCAGTGCTTCCACACTTGTGCCTGCCTATGTCATGCAGAGGCTTTCCAAACCTGTTAAATCCACTCAATTCAGTAATCCACCTTTTTGGCCCAGCCAGGCTGGGAAGCAAGAACTCTCAGCACCAGCTTGCTCCTAACCTGGGATTTTTTGGCTTGCTATAGACCGGGCCATGAAAATACCGAACATACCATGCAAAGTGCTGTGCATCTCAGCGCTCACTTGGCTTGAGGTAGAACTCTTCCCAAAGCAAGTATTCTAGGCTTGCATATAAATTAAAGCTCATAAATCAGCGGAGAAAAAATCTTCTCCATGGAAATGGCCAACTTGTTAGAAGGGAGTTAAAAGCTACAGACGGTTTTCAATGGAGCCTTGCTGGCTGTCAAGAATGCGTGAGGCTTGTTTGGGTTGGGAGCATGAGTCGGATTTTTCTCCCCTCTTATGAGGACAATGAAATGTAACAGCTTTCCTTCCCCTCCAAGCTGCACCGAGCGACCCGAGTCGGGAGACAACAGCACAGATACAATCTCTGGAAATCATGAAGTGACTGAAGAATGGCTGCAGGGTTCTGAATAACTAACTAAAGTCCTCTGTGTTTTCTTTAGCAAGTAAAGAAAATACTTTTAGCATTTTAGTGTGACTTTTGGGGTCAGGGGGGAATCTCGAGTCCAAATACAACAAACCAGCATGCAAATCACTGCCAAGAGTCTGATAGTTAGGCTGGGAGCTTGCCTTGAGGCTCAGATGTGCGAATATCGCTCGCGGAAGGCAGGCTGAATTTGAGGTTTTACTCAGATCATGGGAATCTAGGACTTGCTTCATATCCTTGCTTTTAAAATGCTGACTATGCCGAGTGCCCCTCAGCAGCCCATGGAAACAGCAGGTGCTGATGCTCCAACCCTCTCCAGAGATGGAGGAACACCCACGAGTCTAATGTCACAGGATCACAGGATCATTTAGGTTGGAAAAGACCTTTAAGATAATCAAGTCCAACTGTAAAACCACGTTGGGTTTTTGCATCTCGCAGAACACACAGACACATCAAAGACACGGTGCAAATAGTCACTGTTTTGCAGCCTACAAACACAAAACACATCTCCCAATGGGATTCTCAGGTTTGCTTCAACACACCTGAAAATGAAGTGCTCCCAAACTGCTAACCACTGCACAAAGCAGCTCAACCCACAACCTGGTGCAGATGATTGCATCACTAGCCAGCTCATTACAATATCATTGTTTTGTTAAATTCTTATAGGAAATAGATTATCAGCACAGTGTGATGGGACCAGGGACACAAAGAACAATAAAGGAAGGCCAAATTCACATGTAGGGACTGCAGAGGTGGAGGTCCAGGGAGGCTGAGGCTGAAAATTGCCACTTCTGATTCTCATCTTGCTCTTTCTGAAAAACCAATGATCCTTCTGCTTTCACCAGTCTCTTCCCCAAATAGGATCTTTCAGCTTCCCTTCTGAGTCTGCCATAATGAGAAAAGCAACAGCTGTGACACAGAAACAGGAGTGTCTGGGGGAAGACATTAGCACCAACAAAGTACAGATGTGAGCTGGGATGAACTAAAAGGCTCAATAAAGAAACAAGAAAAGAAGGATTCCTTTTTCCTGGCTTCCTGATTCGTGATGCATTTTGCTACTGGAATCTCAGTTTCTACCCATCCTTCCTTAAAGCCTTAACCTTTGTTTGGCTTGCACTGTTAAAACAGAACGAATCTTCCAGTGCCATATTCTGAATAAAGTAAAATTTAATAATTCTAGCTTCAAATGTACATTCAAGAGCTATTTCAAGGGGGTTTTTTTGTTTGTTTGCTTAGGTAGTAAATGAATACTTGGCCCATCCACCAGAGTGGTTAGAATACTATTTAATTTACCCCATCTATCTTCATTGGCATGATTGAAACAATCCTGATGCCATAAAGAGCAAAACGGCACTTCAGGAGCACACATTGTTTGTTTCTTATGTTAGCAGTGGGATTGCTGTAGCCAAGATTGGCTTTTGTCAGACCAATGTAGCTGGAAAAAACAGGCAAGTATATGAGGGCTTCTGCTTTTCTAGTATCACCACAGTTAGCCTAATAAAATATATTACCTCTCTCTTCAAAATGGGCCTGTTATTCATGACATTCCATCAAATGAAATCCAGATCACATAGCATGTGCATTTTGCCTTATTTTCTCCCGTTACATTACTGGGCATGCAAATGAGGAGCTCCTAGGGTTCTCACTGCCTTGCCTGTACTTCTTAGGCAGTTATACTGTACAGCTTCATCACGAAGCCATCTGCTCCCACAGAAAAAGCCAACATCTGACACACCATGTACCACGTCCTATGAAACAGCCTCCAAAGGACAGTAGTGGGCAAATGATACCCTGCATCTGCTCAGCTCACATTCATTTCTAGCCACCTAAGGTTTGGCTGAGACAGCTTTTCTAAACCCAAATACATATGTTGGCTTAGAGGCACCAGAGTAAAGTGGCCGAACAAACCAAAGCAATTGGTTTTAATAAGAATCTTGGCTTGTTTTGACAATGCACTGAATCTTCATGCTGGCACCACAAATGTTTTTTTAGGAAAACGTATGCATCTTTGCAGCACTCAGCAACTAAATCCTCTCTTCACTTCATGGAAAGGGTTTCCTGGCTATCCGCTTTCTAATGTATTCCAAGTCCCTCGCAGCTGATTGTTGTCTGGGCTGGAAATACTTTTATATTAAGCTCAACAATTTGCCCCCATCGCATACTGTGTGCGGGCCGGTGAGCGGGGTGTGCAGGTCACAGACTGTGTCCTTCGTGTTTCCTAATGTGCGTGCAGAAGTGTGCAAGTCTGTGGGGGCATTCAGATGCTTCCTGCATCACGTCGTGCAGATGTGTTTGTAATAGCTACGGAAGCGGCTGTCTCCTGCTACCCAGCCTTATTACAGGCAGTAGCAATGCTCCCAGAGTTCAAAGGCATTTCATGCTCACTGAGCGTTTTTCAGCAAGAAATCTGAGATTAAATAAACTTGAATCCTCTCTGAGGAAAAAGCAGAAGATGGAGGGAGAGGCTCTGGCTCTCCACTGCTCAGCATGCATCTCGGTGTACCTTGGAAAACACCCAGGTGAGGTGCACCTCAAATCCAGATCTGGCCAGGACATTTCACTGCTGGGGCCAGATTTATGCCTTTCGCAATGCTGTGGATTTTGATGGGCTTGTGCCAAGGCTGCCAGCCTGCTCAAAAACTGAATATCAACCAAGATGTTTCCGAGCCTTCCTTGTAACATCTCTGGAGTGACTTGCTGAAGAAAGGATTTATATTGGATCGACAGCTTTTCTCCAATTTTCATCCATAAAAGGTGAAATACTTAGCTTTTGGTGAGCATTAGACCTCATCTCTCTAGAAAGACTAACTGCTGACCTGCTTATTAGCAGAAGACAACATTCTGCTCTTGTGCTAAAGAAACAGTGCCCAGGAAACATCAGCAGCAGTGGATGAAAAGATGACTCCAAGTGTTGCTCATCCAGGATCCAAAGAGCACAAGGAATTTAACTGTTTGATATTTTTCCTTTCCCTAACAACTCTGCCTCTGTGGGAAAAAGAAAATACTTGAGTCATGATCAAAGTGTCATTTCCACTGAACGAGGGGTGTTTACACAGTCTCAGCTGGAAGAGCGCTGCCCTTAGAAAGTTGGAAATGCCATTCCTGGGCACTCTCCACACCCCAAGCCAGGGGTGGGCATGAGCTCCTTAGACAGTAGCCAGACACGTGTGAGCTGGGATGTTTTGTTCCAGTCTGTCCACAAGACCAAGGTCTGGAGGTGAGGCCATTCCCAGGAGCTGAGTGCTCAGCAGCCTGGTTGGCGCTCACCATCACCAAAAAAGGTGTTTGTGCTCCTAACCATGCAGATAGCTGTGCAGATGCGTCCAAGAGAAAGGAGCATGGGACCTTCAGCATGCTTCAGTCCCACTGACCTCACCAAGACAAAGACACATAATAGCACAGAGGGCCTGGGCCCAATGTGGTTGGGAAGATCCTGCTAGATACCACTCCTCATCTTTAGGTGACTAAATATTTCTGAAATCCCATCCCAAACACTCTCAGAGACTTTGGACAGTCTGCACTGCAGTCTTTCCCGGGCTGCCCAGTTGAAGGCCACAATTACAATGCTGGAAAAACTTTCCAGGTCACGCCTGACCTCGAGAAAGCCGTCAGGCTCATAAATTGAGAACGATGCAGTGGCAATCAGCACATCTTCTCTGCTGTAGACAATATGCTACGAGTCCAGGACAGATCTAAAAGCCTGAGAAACAGACATACAAAAGTGTTATGTCCTCTGTCTGAGCTTCGAATCCCAGGGAGGGTGGAAATAGCAATGTAGGACAGCTGTGAGTATGCTTAGTATTAATATCAAATATAATGGTAATTCAAAACAGAGTCTTTTGGTACGGGTCTGAACTGCACAAGCCAAGTTATGAAATGATATTAGCATCTGGATCTGAGAAGCGGCTGAGATTAAGCTGGCCTGCATTTGCCATATGTCTCATCTGCAGAGTAATAAAATAAGTAAACACAATGAGTTAATAAATACACGATATAACTTTGCAAGATAAGCACCTCTGTGTGCTAGTGGCATGGCAGATTGTCAGAACGATCACATCCAGTGGAAAGTCTAAAAGGGGAAGATTGAGACGGTACAATACTTGGGTTGGAGTTTTTTTGAGTATTCAACTGACTGAATAGCACAGCCCAGAATAGTGAACATTTATGATGATCCTTATCTTCTGGCAGGTAAGAGAATCCTGTTGCCATTGCCAGAGCCTTAACTCATTAGAAAATCAGTGAGTCTTCTTGGAAACATAAGCTCAAACCTTGCAAAGACCTTCTAGCTACATCCCTGTGTAGGCAGAAGGGACTATTATTTGAACAGCATCAAAGGTACAGAAAGTCATGCTGCTTCCCAGCAATTCCCTGATAACACCTAGAGGGTGAAACAAACCTGCTGGTGGTCTAATCTGAAAAGGGGTGTAGGGGGGAAACGCCAAACGCTGGTTCTGGGAAAGAAATTATTCCTTAAAACAAGCCAAACAGATCCACCGTCCTCATTTCATTTTTATTCATGCTTGTATCTAAATGTGTCCAGCGAGGACTAAACCTAGAGAGGATTTGAGGATTTGGCCCAAGAGGAACTCTTGAGAGACCACCAGAGTTCAGGGTTTTTATTAAGTAATCTCTCCCCTTTGAACAGGAGACTGAGGACTTGAGCACAAGGTCAATGGCATCCAGTTGCCTGGCCACAGGCTTCTAAACACATTCACACCCCTGAGCAGTTCACTCTGACTCTAAATCACATTCCTTTATTGATGGAGAAGGGAGAAAACTGTTAATTGCATACCAAGGACATTTTTACCCAGAAATTTTTTGGAAGCTCAGCATCTCCCTAGACAATGTCAACAATTTGATTATAAGAGGCTCTGGCAGCGGATCATACTATCAGTTTATCAGACTCACTGTTTTTGCTTTGGGTGGTACAAAATGTTCCTGAAAATTGATGCTGCGATTAACAATGGTTGCTCAAAATGATCACTTGCAGCAAGTTTTAGGAAAGCCTAAAGACTGAGCTTATTTTGGCTTTCCAAAGCAGAACCCATAATGTTGTTTTAATTTAGAACAGGACCTTGCATGGATGGCTACAGAAAGGACTGAACATATTAGAGAGGCACAAGCTGAGTCCTCCTGACCACTCCTGCTTGCTCCTTATTCACAGAGGATGTGGTTAGTTGGGTCATTCAGTAGAATCAAGCCACATACGCCCAGGTTCCATTGGGTTTATTTCAAACAGGTGTAAAATCCCTGGTTTACACATAAAGGAGCCGTGCCTCTCTCCTTTAAGACTTACACCGCTGAGAAATGTTTACCCCATAACAAATAGGGAAGGAGGGCAAACAGATGAGTAAAGATCTGTAGGTTGTATCTGTACAGACTATCAATATGACTTTTTCCTTGCCTCTTGCTTCTAATTTGTGAACTAATTAAATTTCACGCAGGCTGGCTGTGATGCTTAGTGGATTAAATGGCTATGATGCTTAGCGGATTAAAAGGTTATGATGCTGAGTGGATTAAATGGTTACTTACGATGCTCAGAGGATGAATGATTTAGGAATTCAGTCTGAGTAGGAGAAGCTGTGCAAATAAATTCAGTTGCCATTCCAGCTTTCTCTTCCCATTTTGCTTCCTTACAGGGAGCTGCACATGTGCCAGACAGGTAAGGTAAAACAGCTCTTCTCTACAGGATTGTAATTCAGTTCACTACACCTTCCCACTTCTCCTAGCTCTGAGGCATTAAGATGAAGGTCCATACCCACAACAGCTGACTTTGAAGGTAATTTGCACTTCCACCACCTGATCTGAAGACATAATGAACATCAAGTGAATTTCATCAGTGATATGGAGAGGTATAAAATAAATTCTAGGGCATGAAACAGAAGGGTGAAACAGCTTGAACCAACTAGTTGGAGCAATCAGCCCAAGAGCACAAACACACAGAAATATGATGGGTATGAAATCATTCAGAGCCAATCAGTAAGCTCCCAACTTCTAAAGCAATTTCATAATTGAGTAATGGGACACAGCAGGGTCTGAACTATTGTGTATTATAATCTGAATGGAATGCTGTGAGAAGGCTGGAGCAATCTGATCGCACCGAGCCCTCGTTCACCAGAAATGCCTTTGACATATTTCCTTAAAGCGCAGCAATGAGAGCATAGTAACTGCTTGTTAATGACACCCTGATGGGTTGTCTGCAGCACTGAAACTGAGATAGCATAGATTGGAAAGCATGTGCCTCTCCTTGGCTGGAGTTAACACACCAGCCCCCACAGACTGCCCACCCACTTCAACCTTAATCGCCGGCGTGCCTGTACAATCACCAGTTTCACTTCACTACATATTTCCTCCCCCAGAACTTAGCTTATAAAACAAGAGGCTCTAATAATCCAAGATGATACAACGCCAGCCTCCTGTCATGGATTAGTGCTCTTGCTCCGTGCTGGCTAACCCATGGCTATCGGCACAGCTATGTAGGCTGGGCTCCTTCCCTTTCCTATTTTTCAGTCTGTCCTTGGACATGCATGCATTAACCCCACCAAAAAAATATTACCTCTTTCGGTTTTTAAAGGCATCGCCCATTCCTCTGCACCACTTTTCTTTCCTCTGCTTGCAGACAAACCTGGAAGGAGACAAAAGCTTGGACTCTGGACATACTCGACAGTGATACAGCACAGATTCAGAGTCTAAGATGTGCTGTGTGAGCAGGGCGAACCCTCAGTCTGCTGTGAGGAGAAGGCTGGAACACATCCTTCACGTTCAGATCTGTTCTATGGATGTGGTCCACTGTGGAAAAGGCTGCAGGACCTTGTCCTGGCTCCTGTGCTCCAGGCCAGCTGGAACTATTCAGGGTTGAGAGTGCAGGTTTCTGGAGAGCAAAGGACAGGTTCTACTGGTGAAGGCTACAGTGACAAGGGTGGGTGCAGCAGCTATGGCAGAGTTCGCATCGTGAGAGCAAAGTAGGAGACTGCTGCAATAAGCAGGAAGCCTTCTTGTGATGGGGTCCAGACAGTCGAGCCTCGGAGATGACGGAAAGATCAGGAACCAGAAGGGACTTGCACAACCCATTAAAGAAGCCATTGAGCCTTGTTGGGTTGCAAGAGACCCCCTTCCCTCCCTCAGAGATCAGTTTGTTTTTTCAGTGCATACACTGTTTCAAGAAGAAACTTTGAGCACTTTTGCTCTCACTCAGCATTTGCGTGCTCTAACAAGACATCAGTTTGGAAATCAAGGATCTCCTGGTGTCTTCATTGTAAGAAGATCCCAGCCAGCTCAGGCTGGATGAGAACAGTCTCAAGGCTGGCCTTCAGCCTCCCTGTGCTCTCAGAAATGGGTGCTCATTTGTAAGAGTGTGATCTACTGTTGGAAGGGGAAGGATGCTGGAGTGCCCGTGACCTCATGGGGACCATTCCTGCCCTGCCACACACATGAATTTATGGTGTATTAGCACCAGAGTAACCTTGGCCAGGCTGAGGTCAGCTGCATCCCATGAGTAGCTACAGCTCCTCTTAGGAATTGCCATAAAATGTTACTACAGTTGGGCTGTGGGCTACAAGGAGCCTGATGTTCTCCATCAGTCAAAGCCCCAAACCCAGAAAGCACTAAAAATGGCAATGAGGGAGATTTTGAAAAGTGCTTCAGGCCTCCTGGGGGCAGTCAAAGGGATTCACATTTGCCTAACCTGACTTTCAAAGGTCCATCAAGATACTAGAAAGCTCCAACTGGGAGCTCATAAATGGGTTTCTAGCCACTGAAACTACTGATAGCACACACTGGACGGGATATCCCAGGAGCTCCACTACCAGCAAGTCTCAGTGTAACGTGTGGTGCCTGTGGCCCAGAGGTGTGGGTACCCACTGTGTCCGATTGCTCCAGGAGAGACATGGCCAGCAAGGTACTTCCAAGGGTTAGGAGTCAAGAATGAAGCCAACAAAAAGAGCCATAAAGGGCAGAACTGACATAAGAGAATGGAAATAAAGTGAGAATTGTGCTTCAAAACTGGAAAAGCTCTTTCCAAAAATTTATCCCACATAATTTTAGACCTCTAAATACCAGCCTGGCTTCTTTCCTCTGCCCAAGAAGCTGTTTTTACAAAACCTGTGAAAAAAGCCTCTTGCTAAATTCTGAGCTTATAAGGATGCTGCCCAAAGCTCACTTGAGCTTATTGCCAGAGGAGTTACTGAATAGATCTTTTCCCTGAGCTGACAAATTCTAAGCCAATATTGAAGAGTCTCAGTAAGTACAATGGATATGTGGGATGGGGCGAACCTGGTTTTGAATACTGCTGGTACCCTTCAAATCAGGAGGTCCACTGTGTGGACATTCCCAGCACTGTGAGCAGAAAGGCTCCCTCCAACTTTAGACAGACTTTAATCAAGTCCATGTGAGCTGTGTGCATGCATGCAAGACAGTCTGGATTTGGACTATCAAACACTCACAACAAGCAGCTCACTAATAAGCTGCAGACCAAGATTTTCTCTTCCTTCAGAGATTATTAATAAAAAAAAATGTTTCCAAATAACAAGTTTCTCTGGGAAAAATCCAGCCTTTTCATAGAGACAACTCGCATACCGGAAAGAAGGCAGCATTACTCACATAAATTATTCATTACTAATTATTCACCCTGTTTTTGCAGCTAGTGGTGCTTTTTCTATACCTGGAACTGTGGAAAAGTCAAGTTAGTGTCACTTCAGAGAGAGGGAACAGGTTGTTGTAACCAGCCGTGTGACATCCAGCCAGACTGAGTTGATCATGGGACCTCCTGATGCAGCGTTTGTCACTGGGTCCCAGCTTGTCCTCCCTTTCCCCTTGCCCACCCAAGCACACCTGAGCCAGCAGCGCTGACTGAGGCAGAGGGGCAGCTCTCATGTTGATCTAAGCCAGGCTGGATGGGGCAATGCAAGAATGTTGGCAGGAGAAGGCACAGTTCTCACATTCGCACTGCACTGCCAAGTGAGAGAAGAGTTTGACATAAGAGAAAACCTGTGGCTGGGAAAGGGACTAGCTCCGCTCTCAGCTGCTTCTCAAAGCGAGCTGTTTTGCAACATTAATAAACCCAGTAAGTTCATCTTTTGCAATGCATGTTCTAATTTCGCAGGCAAACCTGGCACGTGTTCACTCTGAGGCATCGCTAAGGCTTCTGCGAGCTTTTCACCTGCAGAGGGGTGAGCAGCTACAACTGCAGCAGACAACAAAAGCAAAACTCACAACACAGTGCGCAGAGCCATTTGGTATTGCACGAGTTGATGAAGAAATGCTTCATCAATGCTGCACTGCTCCTGTGGGGCTGGGACGGCCCCAGAGCAGCAACAGACTGGGTCTACATGAATACAGAGATGAAGGTATCATTGGGACTCAGGGTGAGAGCTTTCTCTGCCCCTTCTGCAAGCTTCACTTGTACAGCAGCTTCCAGCTGATCTGCAGCCTTGGGAGAGAATTATGGGGAAGGCACAGGGTGGTACTGAAGCCACTGCAGAAACTAGAAGATTGTTGTTGCTTGTTTGTGTGCATTTTTATGCATAGATGCCTTTTTTATACATCTACAACCCATTGCTGTGCATGAAAAATTTCCTTTTCCTGCCCAGCAGTAGTCTACCTGACTGCCTCTGAGCTTCAATCCACATCAGGAAGCAATCCGAAGAAAACATCCAAGGTGTCACTAACACCTTGAAGAAGAAAAACAGAAGGAGCAGGCAGTATCAAACCAAGTGATAAAACTCCTGTTTATTGAGAGTTCCCACGGGTCAGTGGAAGTGAAGCAATAAGAATTCACTGCAAGGCACAGCAAAGCTTTGTAGGTTTTCCTCTTGAAACACAGGTTATTTGCAAGCATCAACATCAACGTTTACTAGAATACTGTTGTTCACCGTCAATACCAAAGCCATAAGAGGAAACAAACGCAGCCCACAGCGGGAATTCTGTGAGGACTCCCTTGTCTCAGGACTGTGAATGCCACAACCAGGTTGCGGGCTGGCATGTAGAATCATAGAATCACAGAATCACGAGGTTGGAAAGGACCCACTAGATCATCGAGTCCAACCATTCCTATCAATCACTAAACCATGTCCCTCAGTACCTCGTCCACCCGTCCCTTAAACCCCTCCAGGGAAGGTGACTCAACCCCCTCCCTGGGCAGCCTCTGCCAGTGCCCAATGACCCTTTCCATGAAATTTTTTTTCCTAATGTCCAGCCTGAACCTCCCCTGGTGGAGCTTGAGGCCATTCCCTCTTGTACTCTCCCTTGTCACTTGGGAGAAGAGCCCAGCTCCCTCCTCTCCACAACCTCCTTTCAGGTAGTTGTAGAGAGCAATAAGGTCTCCCCTCAGCCTCCTCTTCTCAAGGCTAAACAACTGCAGTTCTCTCAGCTGCTCCTCCTAAGACTCATAATGACTTCCATCTCCCTGCCCCGATTTGCTGATCTCCTGTATATGATCAATGGCATGAGGTGTGCCAGAGCTTCAGTGCAAACACACACTTTCCTTGGAGTCCCAGCATTACGGTGTGTTAGGGTTTTACAAAACAGGAGGGCCTGTGTAATTTCAGAGTTTTATTCTTCCTTCTCATACATCAAACATGGTCTTATCTGCTCCTGTCTATCTACATTTTCCAACTGTGAAACTCTCAAGCCAAATCCTCCAGTTGTGTAATAGTCTGACTGAACGACAGTCAAGGAAACCATGGAATCAGGCATTATTCCACATCTATTGTCCTCTTACGTTTTTCCAGGACAGCCACGATCAGATTGTACAGTGTAAGAGACATGAGGAAGGTATTTGTTACTATCAGGGTGGGGAGGCCCTGGCCCAGGTTGCCCAGAGCAGGGGTGGCTGCCCCATCCCTGGAGGGGTTCAAGGCCAGGTTGGATGGGGCTTGGAGCCTCTGATGCAGTGGGAGGTGTCCCTGCCCATGGCAGGGGGGTTGGAACTGGATGATCTTTAAGGTCCCTTCCAACCCAAACCATTCCATAATTCGGTCATTCTATGAATTGGGTCCGAATTTCACACATAAGACAAAGCAGCACATTATTATGCACCCAAAACCAGAATACGCAGTTTTCTGACTGAGAGCTCTTATTGGGTGTTATATGATTATTATTCTTTAGCACTTCAAGTATATACTTTAAGT
This sequence comes from Phaenicophaeus curvirostris, assembly GCF_032191515.1. Classification (NCBI taxonomy): domain Eukaryota; kingdom Metazoa; phylum Chordata; class Aves; order Cuculiformes; family Cuculidae; genus Phaenicophaeus; species Phaenicophaeus curvirostris. The sequence goes on along the minus strand of NC_091406.1, from coordinate 16,968,679 downwards.
AGTTTAAAAGGAATTGCTGGCAGTGAGGCAGTTGTGCACTCCAGCATTTTTGTTTCATCCCGCTCTAAAGATGACAACAGAACAATGAGGACTTTCAGACAGTTAAGTGCCATGGGTATAGATGAAATCCCTTTTGAAGAGATTAAATGTCAGTTTGAACCAGCAGTTCCTGCGAACTGATGTTCTCCTTCGGCAGAGGCCCCTCCAGCAGAAGACACGAGTGCACGTTCCAGTGCGTCTGTTCCAGCGAACAACTCTTCTTGTCATCCTCCTCCTACTTCCGCATCTCGCATCTGCTTGAGATTTAGAGGCTGATTTAGCAGACCTGACTTCGGCTCCTAATGAAGGCATTCTGACTTGTCGATTTCTGCGACGGCTGCTGTGAGAAGCCTTGATAACAACTTGGGTCATATCCACTCTTAGAAGCCAGTGCCTAACGCTGGGCCATCTGGACACCCACGAAGTGCCAAACGCTGTCGTTCTTATTTAGTCCGGTTTCCTGCTCAAGTCAAATGGTATTTTGATGAGTGACTGCAAAAATGCTCAGGATTTGACCCTCGCCTGTTTGCCTCGCCGTCTCCAGGCCCTCTCCAGCAGTGATGATGGTCTGCTCATCAGCTGTTGACTCAGTTTGCAATAGAGCCAGCTGAAAATTTTTCAACAAAGCAATTTCTCATCCAGTAAAGCCTATTCAAAAATCAAAATATTTCTCGGCAGTTTGTCAATTTCAATGAAATTTTACAACAGGAGAATGTCAAAACATGGTGTTTCATCACTGCCGCAGTGGTTCTTTTGAATGGCATTGACGTGCCTCATTTAATTATGGTCTTTTTGCTTCCTCTGCTGCACGTAGTTGAGTATTGACTCAAACCTCATACAGATTTTTTATTTTGCACTGCCTGCTGTCTTAGTTTTTCCAATTTTTGTATAATAGGAAAGCAGAAACAAAACCAAGATCATCTAAATAAAGCTCTTTTTGCTAGATAGTTTCTTAATTTAAACTTCAGGGGAAGCTTCCAGATTTTACCTTCTCATCTCAATTCACAACAAAATAAAGAAGTGGAGAGCGTCAGAGCTTTTCCTGAAGAAGTAATTCCACTTTCTAACCAGCTCTTGCTACTGCTCAGCCCTCACTCAGCTGAAACTTTGGCTCTGTGGGAAGGTCCAAGGTGGATCTGATTCACAAGCCTAGCAACAGCCAGAGAACACAACTGGCAAATCAGCCCTTTGCGAAACAGTGAATCATCACAGCTTTCACACAGCCTGCCCTCCTTGCAAGGAAAATGTACCTCAGCAACAGAAATGAGACCTTAAATCAAGTCAGATGCAGCTTGAAATATTTATCTGCCATTCTTCTGGGGAGAGGAATTGTAGCAGAATAAATCCTCAGAGTTACTTTGCTCCTAAGGTGGAAGAAAAAGTTTCTGAATGTAGTTTGGCCAAAAATGAGGGGGACACAGGAATGTGGAAAAATTCAGGCCACGGAAGTAATAATACCATGTGACAGCCCCGGAGTTTGGTTGAGGAGCTAGAACCCACACCATATCCTGCCACAAGCAGAGGAAACCCTTCCTGGAGTGAGTCACATCATGAGTGCTTGTGAAATGTGAGACCACACAGTGCAGAGTGACATATCTGAGTGAGATGCAGCCAGTCTCTCCTCTTCCAATGGAGCATTCCCTCGAACAGAGATGCTCCTTTCTTTCTGAAGGTACCTCCTTGACTGCTGAAACTCATATGCTGTTTGCTCAAGTTTACTGATTTCAGCTCCTTCCTGTGTATTTGCTGATCAGCTGAGGGTGCAGCCAAGGAGAAGGTGGCTGGCCACACAGGCTGGTGCAACACAGAGTGGAAGTTATCTACAGAAAGATAAAGGAAACATAAGCTGGCAGGATGAGATCAGATCGAAAACAATGTTGGCAAATCAACCACCATTTTCCCTTTTGCTTTCTTTTGTTGCTCTTGCAAGGTTCCACACTTCTCTAAAGGAGTCATCCCAGAAGTCCAGCTGTACCCAGAGGAGTGTTTGATGCAGGAAAAAAAAATTTTTTACCTCTTCTAAGGGTTTGGGCTGTTTTTAAGACCACCTGTAAGATGACTTTACTTCTACAAGACAAACCAAAGCTGGTGGTGTAGTCCTAGGAGCTGAAGAACCTTGCTCACCATTGATAAAAGAATTAGAATATCAGATTGACCTTGACCAAACTGTTCCAGTTTCTTCAGCCTTTGCTCCTACACCCACCAATACTCAGTTGCACCCAATCTACAGCTTTGGGATCACACTCAATAACTATATGTCCAGTCTATGACCCGCTCTTGTCCACTTTCCTGCAGACCCTACAGCCTTTTCCACTTGGCAGCCAACTGGAAATGAGTCCGGTTGTGAAACAACCATACTCCCATCTTGTGTCTCTAACCAAAGAGTCACTTGAAGTCAGTAGGCTCTGCTCGGTTGCAAGTCATGCCAGCACCAGCCTCTGAAGGTGTCTCCTTGGCTACTGTGGGGCTGGGCAGGAGCACTTCTGGCTCCCCACTCTATCAACACCCCTCTGATCATCAGTATTACCTGTGCAGGTCAGACCACTCAAGCCAAAAATCCCAGTGGACCTATCTACCCTGTATAAGAGAGGTAAGAGGGCTTGTGAAGGATTTCCCATGGGTCACGCAGCCCACGATGAGCACAAGAGCCTGCAACAGGGCAGCTGGAGGTGTGATGGAGCCTGCTCCATCGCCTCATCAGCCACTGACCCCTGTTGCTGCAGCACCCAACGCACAGCATGAGCTTCAAGGAATTACAGAGGAGGAGATGCAGGGCATGGACATGTCCATAACGCAGCTGCTATGTGAATATCTCATGTTGCTATTTATATGATGGTTTCCTATAGCTTCTCTCATGCCCCTGCCCCTCGGTCACGACCCTTGGACCCCATCCCAGGGGCTGTAGCTGGGTTGAGCAGTGGAGGCAGGCTCCATCTCCTACTTCATGCAAGGTGGCAGCTCTATTTATTCCCCATTTCTCCTTCTCCCCACCCCTCAGCGGCGATGTGGGCTGAGGGAGTGGCGGCACTTCCCAAATCCCAGAGCAATAGATCTAGAGTGAAGTCACAAATAACTGCGCCTTCACGGGAGTGAGCCAGAAAAAAGAGCTACGAGGGGGAACATGCTGTTATGCCAGAACCGCTTGACATCTAGTAACACTGAAAAGCAAGGCGGAGGTGGGGGGAATATTATCACCTCTTCTGCAAATGGTTTGTTTTCCCCCTATTTCAGTGCCTGGGTGTGGGAAATCTGAGCTCAGCTGGAATAAAAAGGAGCAAGACGGGTAGAGTTTGCAGCTCTCGCAAAAATGAGCCCTTGGCCCGGCATCCTGTAGAGGGATGTTCAGTGGAGGCTCCTGTGTGCAGCTGAGGCAGCTCGCTGAGGATCTGTGCCATCCTCCTCCCCGCTATTCGACTTTATGTGCTGTATTTCAGCTCTTTGCAGCCTCACTCGCTCTGTCTGCAGTGACCAGAGCGTCTCATCACACCATTGTGATGAAGTCACTGTCTTTCTTAAGCTGGAGATGTTTAATACATGAAAATGCTCTGATCTCCAACGCTCTTGCCAGAGCTTCACTCCCACCATTGTCTCCCCTGTTCACCAAGGACCCTGCGATGCCGCACACTGCACAGACAAACCAAGGGGCTGAAGACTAGACTTAATGAAAACATATAAATTAACATATGCCTCCTAGGGGGGTTGTTAGGCTCAGCTCATTAGTGGTTTAAAGCATATCCAGTGCTCCAAGTTATTTGTTTGTTTGTATTTTTGCAGCTGTCCTTAGTTCTCTTAGGTCAAGTAGAGGTGTGAGGTCCAAAATAGCATCAGGATGGCTGAGCTTATGTTTCCAGCCCTGAAAAAACAATGAAGTGCTAATAATAAAAAAAAAAAAAAAAGCCTTGTGAGAAAGATTTCACTCCAAAGCAAACAACACACACAACAGCATGGAAATGCAGGAGCCCTTGCTCTCCGGGGAGGGGAGCTGCTGCCAGCTACTTTGAGAGGAGAAGTGGAATCTCGGTGGCTTGGGGAGGAAATTTTGGACACAGATACCAGAGTAAGAGAAAGTTGCTGGATCCTTGCTCCTTATCTGCAGTGTTGCAGCTCAGCTGAGTGGCTGAAGTTGGGTCAGAGGAAGCCATCCAACTGATCCAGCTGGTCCTTACCACTGAGGACCAGTTCTGCTTGCTCTGGTTCCCCAGAGCTCCATGGGAGCATCACCAGGTCCTGCAGTGTGGGTGCCTCTCTCAAGTGAAGACACTTTAGCCCAGGGTGATTCTCAGTACATAACCCAGTGAGGGGGTGCATGGTCTCATAATATAGGGACAATGCTCAGGCTACAGGGAGCGGCTCTTCCCCAAGAAAGCTATTTTCCCCCCATCAACCTGTCCTTAAAAACCAAAAGTTCTTGAGGCAGACCCAATCCTGTTTTAAAATGTTACTCCTTTTTCCAGCTGAGCACAACAGTACAGGTCTGAAAGTCCTTGTAAAGGCACAGGTAAAGATTAGAAGCCTCAGAAAGATGATCTAGAAGTGCCGTCGCCTGTTTCTGGAGTGCATTGATTGCTCAAAGCAACTCCTGCACATCTCTGCGCAGTGTCTGAAAGCAAAAAGTTCTGATTTCTTCTCCAGTTGGCAGTGTTGGAGGAGACCTGCATGTTTCTTCATTCTGAGATGGACAGACACCAAACTGGAGGAGAAGATCCACATTTCCAGAAGGAGCAGGGCAGTTCTCCAAGGGACTTGGTCTTGTTTGGATGGGTGACTGCACGTCACTGGTTTAAGATCTATTGGATGAGAAGCAGCACTGCTGGGAATTAGTGACTCAGAGCGGGCCAGGGCAGCATCGAAAAGGTGTGTGAACTGCAGGGCAGCACATGGCTCTGCGTGGCACACTCACCAGTAGGTGATATAGAATCAGGCTGAGGGTTAAGACAAAGACTGCAAACCAACATGAGGACCTCTCCGCTTGCTCCGGTTAACTCCATCAGGGATGTGCCATCATTTTTTAGCAAAGGAACTCCACTAAATATAAACGACCCCTTGGCTCATGATGGACCCTTCATTCCTGGGCATAAACATCGCCAGGAGGTGATGGAAGAACAAACTGTCAAGTAACACTCCGGTGGAAACTTTATCCCTGAAAATTACCCTGAGCACAGCAGGAGTACTGCCCAGTATCCTGCCTTTGAGAAGAGGTCAGGGAGAGTCTTCCCACAAGATCCCGCTCTTTCTAGCAATCATTAAGTGCAATCATCTTTGCTGTAAAAAGAACAAACTGCATCTTTAGAGCTTCAGAGGTAAAAGTGAGCCTTTCCAGAAAGGCGTTATCTCAGCATCTGATGAGGGGGTGACTTTTTGAGAGGCAGTGAGACACTTGGACTATCCTTTCAATTTAACACCAGCCTCCTAACAAGAAACCCACTTCCCTCCCCAGGCATTCTCATCCCCAATTCCACCTAACAGGTTTAATCTTGACAGTCAGGTGGACTCTGCCCGAGCAAAGCCACCAGGCTTGATCTAGTGGGACATGTCCCTGCCCATGGCAAGGGGTTGGAGCTCGATGATCTTTAAGGTCCCTTCCAACTCAAGTTTTCCATGATTCTATGACTCTATGACTTGCATTTCCTTTGCTGGAGCCAGAATCCATCCTGAAGAGAGAAGAAAAGGTTCGCTTCCAAGCACAAGAGATGCCGCGTGGTTGCAGAGGCAGTTAAATGAAAGCTCATTCAAGGCGATTCTGCAGGCTGCACACCCAGCAAAAGGGCTCTGCTGCTGCATCTGGTTGCTGAGAGCTGTTCCAGCACGCAGGACAGGAGTTGGAGGCACCTTATCTCACACCGGTCAAACTCAAGCCTGTTCCAGGGGAGTTTTGTCGTTTTGTTCCTTCTTCGAGGGAATGAGCTCAGATGAAACTAAAGCAGGTGCTAATTAAAACCAGGTCTATTCTTCAAACCGGGCTTTTAATTACTGTAAAAATATGTCAAGGAAAGTTGCAAAGGGGAAGAAAAATAGTAATTTCTTGTGCTACCTGCCATTTTCACTTGATTACCATCACACTTCTCTGTAGAGCAAAAACATCAGTCCTTCATAACAAACTCCTCTCTTGGGGGCTAGTGTGAATTGAGAGCTGTGAGGCCCTGCCATGGGTTCCAAAACTAGCAGCATAATGTCTGTAACAGACATGCTACCTAATTAAATTGTTAGGGAACAGGCTTTTATATCTTTAACACCTAATTTACTATTGTTTCTTTGAAAGTGTTTGGCTTCCCTGTGGTTTTTTGGGCCTCCCTTCTCAGTTTTATGATGACTTTTAAGTTTTGCGTGTGTGTTTCAACTAAATAACCATTTTGGAGGTTTTGTTAGGGTCCCGGCTCGAGTTGGACCAAGGGAAGCAGGGGTCTATTTTACTGTTGTCCATGCTGGGTGAGTTACCACTACAGTGCTAATTATGTAATTACCCAATTTTAATAGCTATTGTATAATGCTTTATTGCTAGCAAACCTTATTTCCTCTTTCTTTGCTCACTGATCGAACGGTAAAAGTATAAGGACACACACAAACATTATACAGTGCTATAAACAGCAATACAACCCTTGCAAGATTTAGCAGGGCTCGACCATAAACAAGCATCTTCAAGGTAGCCGCAGGTTTATCCAAATCTACATGCCAGTCATGATGATTTAATTGTTTCTTACCAGGGATTGGATTCATTTCAAATATCATAGAATGGTTTGGGTTGGAAGGGTCCTCAAAGCCCATCCAGGTGCACTCCCTGCCATGGGCAGGGACACCTCCCACTGGATCAGGAGCTCCAAGCCCCATCCAACCTGGCCTTGAACCCCTCCAGGGATGGGGCAGCCACCACTGCTCTGGGCAACCTGGGCCGGGGTCTCCCCACCCTCACAGCAAAACATTTCTTCCAAAGATCTCATCTCAATCTCCCCTCTTTCATCCTAAATCCATTCCCCGTGTCCTATCCCTGCACTCCCTGATCCAGAGCCCCTCCCCAGCTTTCCTGGAGCCCCTTTCAGTGCTGGAAGCTGCTCTAAGTTCTCCTCAGAGCCTGTTCTTCTCCAGGCTGAACAACCCCAGCTCTCTCAGCCTGTACACGTATGGGAGGTGTGCCAGCCCTTGGACAATCAAATACCGAGTGCTGTGCTGCGATGGCTGTCAGCCTCTTAGTGTGGGTTGTATGGCACTCACTGGCGTGGATTATACCTAAGGTGTTTAGACTGTGCTGTACCAGAAATGAGTAAAGAACATGTTAATTGATTACTTCCTCCCTGATAGTAGAAGAAAAATGAAATATTTGGCCCCAGAGAAGTAGGGGAATATATGTTCCGAAATATTGCTGAATTCTGTTTAGTCCCTGGCCGACAGGACATGGTAGGATACCATTCAACACACTGACAATATCAAAATGCAGTGGGGCAGGATGAAAAGGGGGAGTGATAACAAATTCCTAGGAGGCATCTGAGCACCACTGAGATCAGAAGACGTGAAGAACTACTCTTGAGGTAGAAAAGATGAGAAAGACGAGAAACAGCAACCAAGGGTATGGATGTGAGAGGAGAACAGAATCCAGCACTTGTTGTCCATAAGAGCACCTGTCCTTAGCAGGTCAAACCAAACCAGCTAGCAGGCTCGGACAACTAGGACAAGAGCTGGAAATAGCTGCTGAAATTATACCAGAGGTCAGCAGAGCTTGGGGAACAGTTAAATATCCTCAAAGGAGCTGCCGGTATTTAAGGGAATGGGCTGCAGGGTGGTGGAGGTGGCAGGCTTTCCCTCAGGAAAAGGAGGCTTTCATGGCAGAATCCAGCTGAGGCTCCCACATCCTGAGCCATTTCCTGGAGCAAGAGCAGGGAACACATCTGGAGAGAGCTAAAACATCTGGAGGGCTAAAATCTTAGATGAAGGATGCTGAGGTTCCTGAGACAGTACCAAGATGAAGTAAAAAGCATGAGGCATCTGGCACACACAGGGGTGAGAGAACCTCTCCAAGACACAATCCCTGGGACTAGAAAAGGGCAAATAACTGGTGGGGATGGAGGGGTTTCACTGTGCATCAAAGACCTCGACATGCACGGCTGAGGAGTGGACATCGGCCACAGAGGAAATTCACTCGTATCGGGATTGCTGAATGATGAGCTCTGACATATTCTGAGTATATATGTACTGATGATACAATCTCTTAAGGTTAAAATAAGTCTATTCCATATGAAAATCCATCATTATAGCAAAACCTTCTTATTTTTCCCCTCTCCTTGTTTTGCCAAACAGCAAGCCACAGATCTCATCCCCCAATTTAACTGAAGGAGATTCGGTCTCCAGACAGATAAAGCACACATTGAATTCTGCTGGACTTTCACCCTCACGGTGCCACTGTAAACCACCTCACCTGCTCATTCCCACTGGCCCTAAGGGGCCCCAGCGCCTTCTTCCAGCCCACTCTCTGTACCAGGAGGATCTCTGCAAACAGCAGCAAGCTCTGCCACTTCACATTCCTCCTTAAATCCATCGTTTGCCAGCATATCTACCAAAAAACTGACAGCAAAAAAAAAATTGCATTAGGCTGCTGGTGTGCTAAGACCACTGTCTATCATGCTGAGCAATATTGGCTCATCGTCTCTTTGCACTCGCTCTCTGTCTACATCCATCTGCTGCCTTTCCTCTCCTTCTTGGGTTCGAAGTGCTGGTACTGCATGTCTCCTGGGTCAAGGACAATAGCTTTGGGATGCTGTGGTGGCAGCAATAATGATAGAGAAACACACTATGTATATGTATATGTATATGTATATGTATATGTATATGTATATGTATATGTATATGTATATGTATATGTATATGTATATGTATATGTATATGTATATGTATATGTATATGTATATGTATATGTATATGTATATGTATGTGTTTCTACTTCTTTATCTATAGATCTATACATCTGCTGCCCAGCCTCTGGCAGTCAGTGCCTTGTTTCTCCTGGCTAGGTAGGAAAACAATTTTAAAAAGCCTATCAGAAAACAGGACTTCACTGAAATCAAACTGTCTGCAGAGCAAGCTCTGTTTAAGCAGCTTCTTGCAGGAAAATAAAAATGTTTCATTTTGTGCTGGACCAAGTGACACTTCCAGCCATCACAGTTGCTCTGGAGACACATTGAGTAATGTCAACGTGCCCTGACATAGCATGAAATAATGGAATTTCTCTTTCTGTGGTCAGAAGTTTCAATATTCCAAATTTTCACTGTTAGTACCTACCAGCATCTCTTTCAGCATGGAGACTGAAGTGTTTGCTGCTCAGGCTACAGACAAGCACGGCTGGAAAGCACAGGTGTGAGCTCACTGTCATATGTCTCCTGCACCTCCTGCTATCACGAGCCACGCACCAAGGGCCTGATTCTGCCCTCCCCACACAGGACCTGTGCTCAAACACCCACAGAACCAGCCTGCAAGCCTACAGTACCATTCCATTATTAAAACATACCGCCACCATGGAGCGTCCTGACCCTGGGCTCTTGATGAAGTCAGCCTTGATCAGGAAAAACCTTTTTAACGTGATTTTGACCTAAGTAAGGGCTGTATTCCAGACTAGACATGGTTCCATATGCTTTGGCAGAGCTGCAAGTATGGTGGTGGCTTTTCACCCCAGGATGGCTCTTTATTCACTTGATAATTGTGTGGGTTGAGGATCAGAGCACGTCAGGAATGGCCCACTATCATTTTGTGCTGTATGAGCCAAAAACCACAGTGAAACCTATTAATATACGTTCATTAACAATCAGATCTCATTCACACTGGTATAAATTCAGGACTACATTAATTTTTAAACGCACCAGGCTAGCAGGGCAGAAGGCAGAAGCTGATCCCCTCCATCTCCATTTCTGACACCCAGCTCATGTCTCAGCCACCCTTGCTCCTTCTACGACACACTGATGAGTTCTGGAGTCTTTTATTTATGGACTGCCCCTTTCATCCAGGCCAAACCAGCTCCAGAATTACTGGAAGCCACCTTTGGAAGACCCAGAAGGCAAAAGCTGGCACATAGAGCCCAAAGTCACAATGTTTTGAGCCTTTGGGCAGCAGCAGCCCCTCTCTATGCTCAGGGTGCTTCTCTGCTCAGTGCTTGGCTGTTCAGGAATCTCAAACAACAGCCTCATCTCCCTGCTTTATTCTGCAGAGTATCACTGGCATCACCATGTTGACAGCTGACGTTGTACAACCCATATCACAGTTGTGTGCCCACAAGCATCTATTCAGAACTAATGACCACAAATTAATAGTTTACTGCTAATTTGCAGCTGCTGGCGATACCCTGGGTGCTCCATCCAGGCATAGAATCATGGAGTCGTGGAGTGGTTTGGGTTGGAAGGGACCTTCAAGATCACCCAGTTCCAACACCTCCCACTGGATCAGGTTGCTCAAAGCCTCATCCAACCTGGCCTTGAACATCTCCACGACTCTGTGGACTAGTCCAGAAGAGCAGCTTTCTGCTGGCTACTGGTGTGATGACATCAACCAATATCTGCCTGCGACCTCTGCATTTCAGACCTCTCTTTCATTTCCCAGCCAGGCTTTTATGATGCACCTAAGAAGGGTCAAAACCTGATCAATTTGTCACAACCTGTATCCCCAAGAGCTGTGTGGATGTTGGGCGTCTGAGTTGAGATCCCACCTGCAAAGCATCATCCTTCCCTCATTCTCCAATCCACCAGCTTCTGCCTTGCACCCGCACATAACCAAAAGAGTTAACTAGAATTCACAATATTTTTAACTTATATTACTCACTTGTATTGAATTATTCTTGGATCAGATATTAAATGGAGATTTTTCCATATAATATCTGTCACAGATGGAAAAAAAAAAATACCCATCATCTATGGAGAGTGTAATCCATTCATTGGTTTACAGATATAGCCCTCTCAAGGGATTGTCAGAAATAAAGACAATGTCCCTGCTTGCCGCATTTTTGCATTTGGATTGCTGAGCTAGCTGAAAAAATGTGTGAAATCGCATGTGAGCCGACAGCTCCCTATTGACTAGGCATACGAACAAGCTCCCATGTGTTATTTATTCCAGCAAGCCCATGGACTGTGTTGTGCACATGAAATGCTAGCCTGCTCTGAAATTCAAGGGGATAATAATCAATAATGCTTTGTTCGTAACGCAGCTTTCATCTGGAAAGCCCAGAGCAGTGTCGGAGGGTGCAAGCGCCTGGGGCTTGCAGAGGACGAAGCTGGTGTTGAGGAGGGGTTGCACAGAGCCTCACGCAAAAGGCAGGGCTGGAAGCAGTCCCTCCAGCCCAGCAAACACCAGGGACAAGCTGCCTGCTGGCATGAAACCTTCAGCACCTCTGAGACATGCTAAATACACGAATTTTTGTTTGTTTGTTTTTTTAAGGACAGAGTCTCTGCCAGAGTGGCTTTCCACTTACCTGCCTTACTCTGCAGTGGTTCAAAACTACTCGTTCTTTTGGGAATTACCATGAGGAATTTAGGATTTCGACATGCCCAAAGCAAGAGTACCGCAAGATGGGAAAAGCCAAATCTATCTCCAGCCCAGGTGGCACCTTGCTTTTATTGCCAAATGCAGGGTTTGTGGCAGCATCCTCTTCCCAGGCTAGTCACACTGTGTCACCCCGAACGGCTCAACCCAGTCTCGCTGGAGAGATGCCTGTGTGCTGCTGCACTGCGTGGCACAGCTCCAGGACAGCATCACCCTCACCGCACAGCTACCAGCTTGGGGGATAATTAGTATCTGCCCCATCTGCTAGATTAGCTCGGGGAGGGGAGGCAGGGGAGCGCTGCCAGGGTGTGCTTAACTCTTCCATCCTCAGGCATTTCTCTGCTGCTCCTCCCTCGAAGGCTCTGCTGCAAACCCACTTGGAACCAGCAAACGCCCGAGGAGACGTGGAGAAGGTGGCCAAATCCTGCCTCGGGAATGGAGCTGCCCTGACCTGCGCTGCTGAAGGGATGCAGGAGTGGAAACAGTCCATCCTGCTCCCACGAGAGTCACCATGAAATCCCTGTGAGACCCTGTGTGTGACAAAGCACCCACCATTGTGTCCACCACCAGACAAGCATATTTGGGCTCCTCAGCTGGAAACCCCTTCCCTACCCTGGCCCATTTCAGCTGGCCCCAGGCGGAGTGACAATCCTCCGGGCACAGCTTTAAATGGGGCGCTTGCATTTGGGAGACAAGGGAGGATGCTAGCAACTACAGCCCAAATGCAGACACAGGATTAATGCTGCTCTCGGCAGCAGGCTCCTTTCCTGCATTAAAGTCAACACATCACCCAACACTTACTTCACACCCTCCCTGGGGTGGCCAGAAAGTTCCCTTTAGAAGGTTAATACCTTCTCCTCCCACAGCCCCCCTAAAGAAAGAGGATATTTCCTAGCTAATTTGTATGTGTCTAATTTTCATATCAACAAAACCAAAGTCATGATTCGGAGCTTCCTTGGGTTTGCTTTATTTCTTACCACATTCCTGCTCTTACTGAGTCCATTTCTGCTCCCTTCCCAGATTCCAGTATCCACAGGTTTCTGGGTTAACAACAAAATAACACAGGATGGAACCTGTTCAGGTGATTTTTTTTTTTAATTATTTTTATTTTCTTGCTTGGAAAACCTTTTCCCCTCTCCTTCACCCTCCCCGCCGGGGAGTTCAAAGGGACATGTTCACAAATACGAGCAGCTCTCTCCACACCCACACTTGCCACCTTGAGGGAGGGAGCGGCATGAAAACTCGCCGGTGAACATTTGTGCAAATATTCATTTGGCATCTGCTAATGTCAAGTCTGGCTGGATTGGGGCTAGGAGCTGTAGGAAAGCATAAACGAGTCGGGCAGACAGCAAAAGCTGAGCTACTGCATTATGCAAACGGGAGCCTCTCGCTGCAGCTCTTGCTGCAGAGAGAAGGGGCTCGCTCTCTGCATCATTTCTTTTGTGCTTTGTCCTACCCTTTAGTTATGACAACTTTTCTCACGCAAAGACCCTGGTGTACTAAATGCCGTGCAAACCTCCAGCTCCAAAAACTTAGTGTCAGTAACCTGCAGCCCAAAGGGGAGAGCGTTGCACCCATGCGCAAGCAGCAACAGCACCTGAATGGGTGCAGCTCTCCTCACCTGTCCTTGTGTCTGACTGTTTTATTGCCACGTCACTCTGCAAAGTGTTTCAGGATGGAATTCCTTGGAAACACACAGTGCTGCATGAGCCTTTGCTCCTTCCAGCTCCCCGGTACAGCAGACAATGCACGCGGCCGCTGCTGCTCACCGAGCAGGTAGCAACGGAGGGCTCGCTGCCAGCGTAAGCAAAACATTCAACCAACTGCAAATAACCCTCTTATCTCAACCCTGGACAGTAACGGGGCAGCCACAGCCGGGTTGCATTTCTCATTATCAAAATGCCCTCAAGTAATAACGGACCCAAGCCCAGCCACGAGGTGCAACCCAAACCGCTACAGCCAGTTCCCACTCATTGCCCAGCAGCAAACTCACCCTGGGCATCAGCAGGACCTTGTGTGACGTGGTCAACCTCCCACGGCCACTGGAGGGTTTCCTCTGCAGAAACTTTATCCCTTCCATGAAAATTCGACAGCATTAGCAGAGTGGCTAATGGACCATGCAATCTATAATTTACTAGTAAATTAAATACGACCGGTATTGCTTTCTGGAAGCACTGAACGGCAGGCAGCGCAACACTGGGGGCAGGAGGAGAGGGCCTGGCACTTCTAGTGGTGGGAAAAATTAACACTTCCATTTCAAAATTTACCCATGGAATAATCTATATTAGAGAGGGCTGGAAATTTCCACATGTTTACAGATAAGCAAAAAATTTGCATTGAACAAAACCTTTACTTTTGTCAAAAGGAGAAAAACTGGGATCTGAAATGCATTCTTTTCACGTTTCAATATTTCTAGACTTTGTTTCTAGGCTGGAAAAATGCAAAGAATTTTCCAAGAAAAAAAAATCTGGTTAAAAAACACAAAACTTAATCCTTTAGCTGCACTTTTGAAGGCAAAAAGGAAAGAAAAACCCAGTCATGTTTCACCAGACCTTAAGTTAATTCCTGATTTAATATTTAGTCCTTGTTTAATCACTTCAATCCAATGCCACATTCAGCTCTGGCCTTGTTGAAGGGCTCTTATGAGGATGTCACTACGGTCTCTGGGTTTATAGAATCATGGAATCCTATAATTTTTAAGGTGGTAAAAGACCTCTAAGCTCATCCAGTCCAACCAACAACACAACCCCACTGTGCCTACTAAACCACGTCCCAGAGCGCCACATCTAGTGTGTTTTGAACCCCTCCAAGGATGAAGACTCCACCACTGCCTCTGCCAAGGCTTCACCACTCTGTCAGTAAAGAAATCTTTGCTAATATCCTATCTAAACCTCCCCTGGCACAACTTGAGGCCATTCCCTCTTGTCCTGTGACTTGTTACTTGGGAGAAGAGTCCAATACCCACCTAAGCTCTAGTAGTAAATTGCATATTCTAGTCATTACATAAACAATAACTTGGAGAAAGGCTCTCTATAGCGCCATTTTTAAAGCTGCTTCAGGGTACAGGCTGACATTTACCTCCCTGGTCCTTGTCCTTGGGTCACACGACGAGATACCAGCAGAAAGGGTTGCAGATGGCAGCGACTGTCCCAACAACACTCAGGATCTGTGGCTCCTTCCCTGGACGTCTCATGCTGTGCAGATGGGGAGGACTGAGGCAGAGCTGGGAGGCAGTACAGACTCACTGCAGGAGAATAGAGAATTCATGCAGAGAAAAAAACACTTACTTTCCAGCTTTCCAAATGGAGGATGCTGAGGAGTTGATGCCACTAATAGTATTCCTAACCTGGGGTTGTAGAAGCCCAACAGGCCCATTCTGCTCACCATGTCCCTGGGTGGGAGAACCCAAGCCAGCTCCTGCGTCATATTTCTGATTCCGTCACACACTCAGCACAAGGATCTCAGCAAGAGTAGGTTCTTGCCCCGGAGAAGCGGAGGGCAGCCCAGATGGAGAAGCCCTGGTAGAAAACCCAGGCTTCTCCAGGTGCCAAGCTGAGAGTAGAGGATGGTTGCTTAATGACGCAAACTGCTGTCAAGCCCGTGGAGCAGGACAGGTGGGTGAGTCAAGACTTAGACTCTCACCCACCTGAACTCTGAGATCTCTGGGCATCTCTAGCATCCTTCCCCACCTCAATAGCTGCAGGGTCTTGGATTCCTAGTTTGGACTAGAAATATTGGGGAGATTAATCTGAATTCATAGAATCACAGAATCATAGATTCACCGGGTTGGAAAAGACCCACTGGATCATCGAGTCCAAGCATCCCTATCTGCCCCTAAACCATGTCCCTGAGCACCTCATCCACCCATCTTTTAAACACCTCCAGGGAAGGTGACTCAACCACCTCCTTGGGCAGCCTCTGCCAGTGCCAAATGACCCTTTCTGTGAAAAATTTCTTTCTGATATCTAGTCTGAACCTCCCCTGTTGGAGCTTGAGGACATTCCTTCTCATCCTGTCCCCTGTCACTTGGGAGAAGAGCCCAGCTCCTTCCGCTCCACAACCTCCTTTCAGGTAGTTGTAGAGAGCAATGAGGTCTCCCCTCAGCCTCCTCTTCTCCAGGATAAACACCCCCAGCTCTCTCAGCCGTTCCTCATAAGGCCTGTTCTCCAGCCCCCTCACCAGCTTTGTTGCTCTTCTCTGGACTCGCTCCAGAGCCTCAACATCCTTCTTGTGGTGAGGGGCCCAGAACTGAACACAGGATTCGAGGAGCGGTCTCACCAGTGCTGAGTACAGAGGGAGAAGAACCTCCCTGGACCTGCTGGTCACGCCGTTTCTGATCCAAGCCAAGATGCCATTGGCCTTCTGGGCCACCTGGGCCACTGCTGGCTCATGTTCAGTCGCTGTCAACCAACACCCCCAGGTCCCTCTCCTCCAGGCAGTTTCCAGCCAGACTTCTCCTAGTCTGTAGCTGCTCAGGGTTGTTGTGCCCCAAGTGCAGGACCCAGCATTTGGCCTTGTTAAACCTCATGCCATTGGTCTCAGCCCAGCGGTTCAGCCTGTTCAGATCCCTTTGGAGCCTCCCGACCCTCCAGCAGATCAACACTTCCACCCAGCTTACTGTGATCTGCAAACTTTCTAAGGGTGCCCTCAATGCCTTCATCCAGGTCATTGATGAAGACATTGAACAGGGCTGGACACAGCACTGAGCCCTGGGGACACCACTTGTGACTGGCCTCCAGCTGGAATTAGCTCCTTCTCATCAGCCTAAAGACGTCTATATTACTTACAACTGGGAACAATTCCCACCAGAAACGTGTAGCTGGTTATAATTTAATTGTTTCTTCTAACTCGGGAAATTTCCAGGAAGGTCTAATAGTAAACACAACAATGTGCCCATAAGTTACAAATCAGCGGTCCTGTTTGTTTAATTCATTTGCCCAGAAAAATAATTAATGCAAAACTGATGGTGGTTTTTATTTGTTCCCTAAAACAATGTTATCAGTACATGCCCTCAGTACATTTTTACTGCAATTATAAAGTTTTTTCCAGCTGGAAAGTGAGTCAGCTTAACTTTTTTTCTTTTAAACTAATGACCATTTAATGTCAGATAAAAGGTTTAGAGGGAAGGATTAAGTACCACTTTCAACAGAGGTGGTGGATATAATTGACTCAATTTACCCCTGACATTTGTTCAGGGCATCCTCGCGTGTCCGTGTTGAAATATGTCAGAGTAAGGGACTCTGATGGAAACCCAGCCCTCTCTCCATGTGGGTGGGTGCTCACATTTTCCTCTCCATCATTCCAGCATATCAAACTCGACATCTCTAGCAGGTGTCCCTGTGCCCTTTGGGAAGATGCAGCTATTCCTAGTCCGGAACAAGCAACACCCTTCAAACAGCAGAGGAGAAGTTACAGGACAGATAGGAGGCCAATAATAAAACCCCCAAAAGTAGATAATGAAACGAAATTCTCCATTTTGGGTATTTGCCATCAGACACAGGCACAGCCCTCCCCTGATCCTCCAACCTCTGGCCACAGCCCATTTTTACTCACACCCACCACTGTTTCTCTGGAAACTTCCAGACCAAAGAACTTTTGCTAATCTTTCATCTCTGTGTGCTCCTTTGATCCATTTTTCTTTCCCCCCATTACTGCCATTTTCAAGGAGTTGGGGTGATTTCTGCTGGAGCGATGGGTTCTGACGTTTGCCCACACAGGCAACCCTGTTGCGGGACAGGCTGCTGCAGCGGGGGCTGCTCCAGGGGCTGATGCTCCCATCCACTTGCTGCCAAACCTTCCCCAGAAGTTTTCCCCATGTCCCTTTTTCCTCTGGTTGTGAAGCTGCCAGGAAACACTTTGATTGCTCTTCTGAGGTACGAACCACTTGGCTAGGGTGGAAAGGTGTTTAATGAAGCACATACCATAAAGGTATGCACCCCATCACAAAGTCCTGCTCCTGGCTCCCTTGCCAGGCAGTGTTACACAGAAGCCACCTATAAATTTAAATGTGATGAATTCCACCTAAGGGCAAGGTTTTGGCCTGTTCCCCAAGTCAGCCAGTTTTCAAAGGCAATCCCTGCCTCCTGAGGTGGACCTAAGCTGGTATCTGGCTTGTCCCATGCCTTTGGAGAGCGATGTCCCCAGGAAGGAGAAGGGCTTCTCCAGAGCTGGCAGCTGAGCAGGCAGCGGTTGGTCCCACCACCTGAGTGGAGCCACTGCTTCAAGAAGCTAGCTGGGAAGGGTGAAGGTCTGTTTTCATCATCTTCTTTCAAGAACATGATGTGATCTCAGTTCACACCTTGAAGAGGTACGAAGCAAACATCCAGCCCTGAATCACTTGGCTGCTACAGCAGATTGTAGATTAGAGCACCTTGGGCCAGGTTCAGACCACCTACCACGACGTCTGACAGCAGCTCCACAGTTGAGCTGGCCAGGGCTAACCCTCTCCCCGTGCAGGCAATGGAGAGAGCACCCAGTTACTCTGCAGTGCCCTGGAGCTTTCAGAGCCAGACTCGCCTCCCACCCAGCAGCTATTTTTGATGCTTTCCAGCAAATCACACTGTGTAGCTGTTATGTTTCCCATAGCAAAGGGTCTGCTGCTTGCACGGATCTCCTCCTGAAATCAAGGGAGAAATCCAGCTGCAACATGCCAAATGGATGGGACATGAATACTCAGATCCTCCGGGCAAGGAAAGATCTCAGCCTGCATATATGCAAGGAGCTTGTACAATCAGGCTCCAAAACACCGACCTCAAAACTTGCTCAAAACTTCAAGACCGAATGAGTAATCTCAACTTTTCCACCCCCGGAACAGGACCACTTGCAAATAATTGCCTGGCATGCCTGGTGTGAAAGGCAGCAAGGACTGGAGAAGACCTGGGTGACCCTGTGAAGGCAGGGGCTGATACTCTTCTCCCTCTCCAACCAGCTGGCAAGGTTAGCCAAAAAGCACTGCCACGTGCCAGCTCTGTCTCAGTGGTGAGCTAATGGGATGGTGCCTCTGCAACGTGGGAAGGACTTTGGGATCCAAAGATCACCAAGGGAAAATGCAAGCTAGGGTCTGCAAGCAGGGTGGCTGCTACCTGTGCAAAGGTCTTGCGGAAAGGTGCTTCTGGAGCGTCTTGTTTGGAGTGGAGAGGTAACAGGGGTGGGATGGACTCCTTCAGCCAGTGCAGGAGTGTTAGAAATGATAGACCTATGCAGTAGAACTGGGACAGGACCAAAAGCACACCTGCAGGTATCTTATGCTTTCTTCAGAGCTGTTCAACGAGGACAAAACTAGGATGAAGCACCATGGCTTCTTCTGGGCAGGATGGGAGAAGCACCCACTGGTAAGGGGGTTTGCTGCCCCGCGCCCATCCCCTCTGAGGCCAGTCTCCAGGCTCTCAGAGTATGAACCCAAAGGTTAATCACCAGGCCATATGTTAATTTTCCCAAGTCAAGAACTGCTCTCTTTCACCAGTTCTGAAGTTTGCTGCCTTTCATTGAAGTTCCCCGCCTGTGTTAAGAGAGCAGGTGAGCGGGAGATCCCAATTTACTTTCTCTGCAGTCTAGACTATTCATTACTTTCCTGTCTCCAAATGAAGCAGGCACAGTCCTTTCAATATCTCCATAAAGCATTCCCTCACCAGGCCTCTAATCATTTGCATTGTCAGGCTCTGAACACTTATTATTTCCCCTATATCCCCTTTTGAGATCAGATATCCAGAGAGGAGCCTGGTGTGTTAGCAAGGGTCTCCTCCGGATCTCTGCTGTGAGCAGGCAGGCTTTCAGGAATAGTTTACATCCCTTTCTTTAGCCATCCTCATATTTTGTTTTACTTTCCCAACAGCAAAAAGGAAAAAAAAAAAGACCCCAGTATTGCTGCTGATAGCTCAATAGAAACAGAAATTATTAGAATTAATTTGGAGCTCGACAATGTGTATGCATAGCTTGAATTGTTCCTTGCCGTGCCTTGCCTTGCAGTCTTCAGGAGTGAATTTTATCTGCCATTGTGCTGCCCATTCACCTAGCTTTGTGTGGTCTGACAATATCTCAACCCAAGGTGGTATATGGTTGCAGGCACTGCCGCTCTCGTTATTTACAATGGCTAATTAAGATCCTGCTACAACCTTCATCCCACCCTTAATTCTTATGAAGCAGCCAACAAAAGGTTTTGATTTCCTTTTTGGCTGGAAGACCTTTTGGCTTCTGCAAAAAGGGGATTAAGAATGAAAGCACATAAAGGTATGTGCACAATCACAAAGTCATAACAGCTCTCTGAGTGCAGTCTCCCAGGAATGAAATGCAGCATTAGCAAGGAGGACTAATTGGGACTGGTTTAAAGAGTGCACATTGTGTAGCCGAGTCCGGTTAACACTTTTGATCAGGCAGACAACACAGCCACAAATTGCTTTCTTCCCCCTCCAAAATATCTGACCCTGCAGGAAATGGTGTTTTACCTTTCCCAAGCAACCCAGACAGACAGACAGGCAGACGGACGGTGCACGCGAGCTGGGTGAGCGCCACGGGTCGCACCAGCTGCTCTGCCGTGCACAGCCTGGACAAGCCCAGCTTCGCGGGGGCTCTGGGCAGACGTAGAGTCCTTGTCCCCCACACTTGGCCTCGGGGGCCCTGGAGGCTGGTGGTGGCTCTCATCAGGGTCAATGTCAGCATGACTTCAGGATCAGATGGAACCATTCACATGCAACTCACCAAGACTCCAGGGAGAGTTTTGGGCACCACTTGTGCAGATTTCATAGGAACTGCTCTCCATCATCTCTTTTCCTTCAAGCAGAGATGGGCGCAGGTCCTCAGTCTCAGATTCCCACCAGAGAACCTCACCATTGCAAAACTTGCTTTGGAGAAGCAGCCCTTCCTGCTGCCTGGTCCTTCTGTGTTCAGTTCTGGGCCCCTCACCACAAGAAGGATGTTGAGGCTCTGGAGCGAGTCCAGAGAAGAGCAACAAAGCTGGTGAGGGGGCTGGAGAACAGGCCTTATGAGGAGCGGCTGAGAGAGCTGGGGGTGTTTATCCTGGAGAAGAGGAGGCTGAGGGGAGACCTCATTGCTCTCTGCAACTACCTGAAAGGAGGTTGTGGAGAGGAGGGTGCTGGCCTCTTCTCCCAAGTGACAGGGGACAGGACGAGAGGCAATGGCCTCAAGCTCCGCCAGGGGAGGTTTAGGCTGGACATTAGGAAAAAATTTTTCACAGAAAGGGTCATTGGGCACTGGCAGAGGCTGCCCAGGGAGGTGTTTGAGTCACCTTCCCTGGAGGTGTTTAAGGCACGGGTGGACAAGGCACTGAGGGACATGGGTTAGTGATTTATGGGAATGGTTGGACTTGATGATCCAGTGGGTCTTTTCCAACCTGGTGATCCTATGATTCTATGATTCTGCGGGAGGGCACCCCTCAAAGGCTCTGCTCAGAAAGCTCCAATCCTCAGAGCCTCTTCCCAGCCCAAAGGCCTCCCCTTTTAGTTCCTGCATCACTGAGCCAGCTCTGTGAGCCAAGCCTGGGAATCTGGTTCGTTAGCTCTTGGCAATGCCATCCCCAAAAATGTCATGACATGCAGAAATCTATGAAAACCAGAGACCCGAGACATGTGTTTTTGTTTGTTTGCATGTGCCAACATTTCCAATGGCTCAGAAATGTGTGCCCGTGAAGGCTGCAAGTGTGTTATTCATTTAGGATCACTTTCAGCCCTTATAATATGAGGCTCATTTTATCCTTTTGAAAGCTCTCGAGCAGAGATGATCACAGCCCCAAAGCCTGCCATGGCTGTAAACAACATTTAAGCTCTACATAGCTGTCCCTCCTCGGAAAATAGTCCCATGAAGGAGTGAGTTTTCACTATGTGCTCGTGTCAGATACATCAATAGATAGGCAGCTCGTTCCTCTATGCTCCTTTGTAAACCCCAGCCAAGATTTTTACATTCTGATTCATGCAAATACGATCATATGATCAAAGTAACATGTGCTACCTCCCAGGAACTAATGCACTAATCGTTGGCGCGCCGCAGGCTACAGCCTATCTCACACCATCGCTTTCCCTCCTTGTTCCTGATGCTGCTTCCTCCTGTCCTTGCACACAACATCCCTCAAAGCAGACAGCTGGCTCTGAACCAGCAGGGACAGGGTCTGCTTCAAGCCGGCTCCCTCGCAGTCTCACGAAATACTCAGAGAACCTTCACTTGTCTCCTTTCTGCTCCACAGCTGAGTTTCTGATGGTGGATCTCTCCTGGCTACTGATAGAGAGGTGGTGTACCCCAAAATGTGCGTGGATCCCCTAGCTAGGAAGTTTTAGCATGAAATCCCCCAATTACAAATTTCTGCCATGATTTCCACAGCTCCTTTCATTCACTCAGAGTGGAAGCAGCTTCACAACTGCCACTTCTGGGAAAGAAATCCAGCCCTTCCAAGCCTGTGACTGCACAAGCTGGGGAAAATACAGCCCAAGGGAGGAGTAAGTCCTTGGCATCCCCAGAAAGGGGAACTGCAGCATCACCTGTGGTGCTTCCCCTGGCCAGACCAAGCTGTGTTTCATCCAGAACATCCCAAAAACACACCAGGAGCCTCATGACACTTGCGCTGCTTAACCAAGAAAGAAACTCCCATTAGAGCCTTCAAAGTGGTTACATCTTCTGTTATTCCTGGCCACCGCAGCTGTTTTTTTCAAAACAAAGGCAGTGTTTTCCATCTTTTAGGCCTGAGCAGACCAATTCATCTCACTTTAGATTGGTCTGATGTGGCTTGGGAAACTCAACCAGTTGTTTCCCAAGCCCAGCATAACACGGTTACATTTCCTGTGGCTCAGCCACGAGTCCCCCCCAGCCTGGCACACACCGGGGTGTGCAGACAGTTACCCCTTAGTCAGCTCCAAAGCTGGAAATCAGGTCTTACCCAGGGAGGTGTCGGCCACCTCAGGGCTGCCCTGGGTGGACTACAATTTTCCACAACTTTCTGTATAGAAACAAGTCCCACCCAAAACAAACGTGGCCAGGTACTGCAGTGGTTGTCACCAGCTTGGAGCTCACAGCTTGGTTTGTCTCTGTGGGTCTGGGGAGAGCCCTGTGCGTGCCAGTTCTTGCTGTCGGACAGGGACCTGCAGGTGATGCACGAAAGGGGATATTTGCGTCCTACATCTGCTTGCAGTGGCACATTAACATGGGTGTTGTGAGCTTAAAATGCCACCAGAGAAAGGAAATGGCTTTATGAGCTTTTTTTCCTGCATCAGTCAGGATTCAGCCTCTGGAGAAAGAGGTGGCAGCAGAAACAGGTAAGACATGACCAACCCAGGGAAAGTTTGGGCTCTGAAACCCTCAGCGGGCTCTGGGGTAGGGGGTGGGTGTTATTATGCAGGGCCTCAGCCAGGGCAGTGAGACAGCATTTGCTAAAGAAACAGTAAACTCCCACAGAAGTGGAGTTTTAGAGAGGTTTTCAAATCTATTTAGACACTTTGAAAAGAGCATCAACTGAGAAACTGTAAGGTAAGATTATTTTACACATCAAATACTGCTTTTGCTTTCAAAGGGAAGCCTCTGTTTTCTCTATTTTTCCTTTAACATTACCTATATTTAGAGAGATCAAGTAAATTCTTAAACAGGATGAACCGAATGGTTTTGGTAAACCCAAATCTCTCCACCCAGTACTTTGTCTCACTTAAAAAAAGAAAAGAAAAGTTTCAGTTTGACCTGAATTTTCCTCCCTAATTTTTCAGCTTACACCGTTGGAAATAACAGAGTCTACGTAGGTTACATCATTCGTGAGGAATCTCCTCTCATCCGTCTCCAAATGAATAACAACAAACATTCAGAAAATAATTGAAGTTTTATATATATCCCTTGGCCATTCAGGTGGTATGGCTGGCACGAGACTGAGGCACTTTAAACAGCTGTTGTGAATCTTAAGTATAAACTTCCACCCTTTGGCACTCCACCAGGAAATTATGCATAGGAATATACCTGCTTTCCCTTGCAGCCGGCAAAAATCACGATGTTTAATACCTTGAGAGTGGACAATGAGAGAAAATCTTTTTTTCCTGGGGTTACCCACACTTGTCTGAGCCTTTCTGCTACATTGGATGCGTGGGACCAAGAGGGGTTTGGGGCTGCCCTGAGACAGCAAAGGGCTTCGCAAGGGGCATTTACAGCTACACCAACATCCACACACCGCCTCATCCTTCACTGGCAGTTGCCTGCACTGCAGAGGAACTCAGTGCCCTAAAAAAAGGGCCACTACTCCACATACACACTTTTTCACATATTACAACCTTATTTTTCAAAGGTAGGTAACACAGCATGTTCTTAAAGCCAAATTCATCTATGTTTTCTATTATCTAACCTGTTCCACCTAAAGCCACCTCTGTTTGCTCAGAGTCAGATCTTTTCTTGGTGAACAAACTCTCCTAGACAAGACAAACTCCTAGACCACCTTCTCCAGTTGGAGGCTGAGGTCCTGGCTGAAAACTCATCCCACTGTTTATGTGAAAGTATGGAGGCACAAAAATTCTCAGTGAATCCGGGAAACCTGATGGACAAAACACTGTACATAGCACATTGCATATGCCTGTCTAGCCTTGCTCTGAGACCTGGTATAGGCTGGGCTTTTGCTTAAATCAGACCCAACTTCCACCTTGCCATGTTTCCACGAACCAAGGTGAATAAGATACTGCAAAGACCAAGACAATTCAAGGCGGTGCAGCCACCAGGGATGAGCCATGCTCAGGCCTCATGTTGCTTTCTAGGTTCTCCTCCAAGCTCTGCTCCACCTCCACTCTCATCTCCTCACAGACACATCAAGTTCACAGGCACTAGAGCATCCAGCTCATTTAGGCTATGGCCTAGCTCCAGAAGTCTTGTATGTGAAAGCTTAGTCTTATCTTCTCATGATGGGGCATTAGGGCATCATGCCTCACCTAGACTTTGTTATTTTTGTCCCAACTGCTTCTTCCTTTCCTTGCCTCACCTTGTGGCACTTATTGGAGGGCCACGTTCCCAAAAGCTAATATTAATTGTGCAGATACCGCACTCGCTGGCATGTAAGAGGTGATGTAGGAGAAGGGATCAATCCCTCTGCACAGGTAGGCAGCACCTTCAGGCAGGTGCAATAACCCCCTGCTTGCACAAGGGCACAGCTAGAACTGCTAGCATCCAAAAGAGGCTTCCCCGGTGCTTCGCATCTGCTAAACACTCTTCTCTAACTGTGACCCTGTGAACTAGGAGGTGATCCTGAGGTAAACAAGACTGCAAGGACAGCCCCAGAAAATAATCACCATGTTTCACATGCTAGTGTTCCCAGCAGACACCTAACCAAAAGCTGCTGGTGGCAGGAGGGGCAGAGCAGGCTAAAACAGGGCACACCAGGTGCAGCGACAACCTGGCTTCGCAGTGCAGAGCCTGCAATGGCACCTGCATTTGTATCAACAAGGCAAAGGCAGAACAAAACTACTGGCTGTTGAGCAGGAAAGACCACACCAGCTTTTGGGGCTCCAGCTGCAGGGATGTCAACCTAGTCAGCCGCTCCCACTTGCTGACAGCTCCAGGATAGCTCCCTGGTGAGCTGGAAGACACCTAGCACAGGGACCAGGACATTCTTTGTCTTCTCAGCCAGCGGTGAGCCCTACACAAGGCATGAAAACACCATAATGTAAGGTTTGTCCTGGTTGGACTAGACAGAGCTTGGCTGAGCTTTGACTTCCAACCCTTCACCATCACAGGACCAGCACGAAGGACCTACCACCCGGAATGTCTCACCAAACCGCAGTCTGGTTGGTGCAACACACTCAAAGAACTGACAAGAAACTTCCCTGGACCTACAAAGCTTCCCTCCTGGGATGAACTCACCTTTCGGTGTGCACAGAGGTGCCTGCGCCCAGCTTCACGACAAAGCCAACCACAGCGTTACCAGAGCATGCCACTATCTGATCTCAGCTAGGAAAACATTGCTACAAATCCAGCAGTATTTCTGAAACAGTAGCTACAATATGCTTTTATTAAAACCAATTAAGCAGTGTATTTGTTTAAAGTGTGCCCACCCAGAGCTCCACACACATTAATGCCATCAGTTGCTTCAAGCAATAGCCTAGCGTTATGCTCCTTGCTGTTGAGGTTATTACCACAATAGTAATTAAATCCTCATTAACAATCCTCAGTTATAAAGTAAATAAAACATAATAGCCTACACAGGGAAATCTCAGCTCATATTCAGGGAGTCTGAAGACTTTCTGAAAGGAGCAAAGGTTCAATACTGCAGACGAGCTTCTGCTCCAGTCTGGAGGTCAGCAGAGAGACTTGGCCAACAGGGATGTTGCCACAATCTCTGACCTAACCACTAAGCACAACCCAGACGCAAAACCACCACATGCCTGGTGGCTGCAAGCATAAGGCTGTCCATCACAGAGCACGTGATGGATGTCCTCTATTTCCGTTCATTTCTTGAACATCTCCTCCCCAGGACACCCTCTTGCCCAATCTGAAGGTGCTCCAAGTGCAACTTTGCCCCTGCTTTTGTTGCTAATAAAGCCTAAGAAGCAGATATATGTTCACAGACAAATACTCAATGCATACTGTTCTCAGCCAACAAATCTCTCTGACAGCACCTAACCCAGGTAAGCACCATATCTCCTCACCATACAGACTTTTCACAGTCCAAGAAACCATCTCAATCCTGTCCAATAAATACTCTTGTAAACCAGAGGCTCCTAGTGACAACTGCATGGCCCCTAGCTCACATATGCCAGTCTCCAGTCCCAGCGGGCATTGCAGTACAGGCAGCAGATCTTCCCTGGTTGCTCTCAGCCTCATAGGAGATCAGCCCAGCCTTCCTCAGCATTTACCACCTCCACCCCTTCAAATTTCCCCAACGGCAAACAAACCTTGTCAGTCAGATGGTGAAACCATCAGTGCCACGGGCCATGGTGATATTTCAAGGAGAAAAAAGGCACCAATAAATCCTTCCTCGCTCTGGAAATCAAATGGGTTTCTCCTCTTGGAGGCATTAACACGGCAAATCTCCAGCTGCTCCCAATCCCCCACCTCTTCTAGCGTTCCTCTGAACTTTCCCCAAATCTCTCCCACATGAATCAATCTAAAGGCAAAGCTGGCACGGCCTTCTGGCCTCCATCACGTCCATCACTGTGCCATCAGGTCCTGCTTCCATGCAGGTCTCCAGGTGCACCAGGAGAGCAGTTCCCAGTAAATTCACTGGGAGAGGGGCTGCTTGAGTGACTGCCCATGCTTAGCTGTGGTCAAGGTATGCCCAGCTTTTCCTGGAGCAGCACGAAGTGACCCTGTTTAGCACTGTTCATTTTTCCCTAGGCTTGCGAGGTTTGGAGATCGGTTCAGATAAGCATCCTCGAGCTTGCACGCTTATCTGCACCATCTCCCAAATGGCTTTGATCTGTAGGATTTGGCTGCAGCTCTCAAAGTTATCTTGAGAAAGCTTGTTCGGGGGAGAGTTGTTCTCCTGATTAACAAGAAAAAGCTTTCTTAGTGGCTTTGAGCATTTTCAGGCCTGGCTGGAATCAGCGATCGTAGCAATGTCTGCACGCAGAGAGATGGAAAAAGTCAAGTGAGTTTCTCGTTAAAGCTTCGCTTAGGCTCCATTGCCATTTCAGCTCAAATTTGAGGTCGGTTATTTCATTCTCCTTTTTTTTTCCCTACTCTCTGCTTAATGCTGTCTCGTCCAACACACCTCGTGGGCCAGTCTGTACACACAGATTCACACCTTGCGGCTTTACATCATCTGGGTCCCATGCAGAACACCTGGGAAGAAAGCTGCCTGGACTGACAAGGAGAGCAGGCATCGAAGAGCTGGGAGAGCCTCACAGAGAGAGGGATTTGATCAGTCTACAACAAGCTTTAAAAGATACACTATTGAATTAAATAGCTGAAAAAACCCTCTCAAAATCTCCTCCAGTGAAGGAAGTGAAAGCCACACATATGTACGTGTTAATTGAGTCAGAAGCTAATTTTCCAGTTCACCTTTTGCTTGGCCAAAGCTTTAGGAAGTATTCATTGGACTAAAAGTACCAAATTTAAGTCCTGCTCTTGAGAAATGCCAGCGTTGATTTTCTCACTCTCAGCCCATCATCAACCCGTGCAAGATTTCTTCCTTGTGGGAACAACGAGGGAAGAGGAGGAAAATGGTATTAAGGAGGAATTACAGAATTAGCCATGAAGTTCATCGTGGGGAAACTACCCCAAACATACCCTCCTGCCCTCACATAAAAGATAAATACGCATTAAAAAAAAAAACAAAACACTGCTCAGGGAGGGGAAAGAAGTGTGAACAGCAAAAATATGTACATGTGTTTTAAATAACTTTTTTAATTGTTGAGGCAGTAATACTTGGTTCATGGAACTGCAATATACAGAGAGGTGAAATAAATAGCTTATATATATATAATATATATAATATAGCTGGTTTTAAAATATTCCCTTATCATTGGTGTACTAGGTCATCTTGTAGTCACTTGAATGTAGTTAGCAGCATTCTCCAGAACTGAGCATAATGCAGGATCACGGAGCCGTGACACCTTATGTCGTCAGAAAGGTTACAGAAGATCAACGCGTCGAGAACTCCACGGAAACTCAATCACTGCGGCACACACCATCTTGTCTGGGGCCGGCGTGCAGCAGACAATAAATAGATTACTGCAAAAACCGGCACTTTTCGGGGCAGGGTCTCAGTAACTTTGGGAAAAGAACTTTGGTTTTCTTTGGTTTTATTTATTTATTTTTAATAATTACTTTTTGTTTTCTCCTCTGGGGATATGCTTGAAAAGTTGTCCTTTCAAAAAAAAAAAAAAAAGCAAAATAAGCACCTGTGTGTCATCAACAAGAAGTCAATTTAAATAGAGCAGTTCGTTTTGTTTTTCAAGTCACAATAAATCCCTAACAGCTTTTCCCCAGCGTTTGCCATCTAGTCTTTATTAATTTTTTTTATTTTTATTTTTTTTTAAACACAATGTACAAAAATAGAGCTTCTTCCTTATTTTTCATGTAAAAATATTCCTCTGGTGCAGTTTTTTTTTTTGTGTGGTTTATTACTGTGACACTGTTTTTTGCCTATTTTTAACTGGGGTTGGTGGGTCGTATTCTCTTAGTCCTCTTGGTGACTGTTGTGTACTTGAAAGGTTTCTGTATCTCCACTTGCCCCTTTGGGTACCGCTTCATAAAATGTACATCTTGCTGGTTTTCCCGGGTCTTGGGCCCTTTCCGTGGCCTCCCTTTTTTGGTGAATCCAACATACCAGCCTGAATATTTCGCTGACATCAGTGCCGTATAGTTGTTTTCAAGGACTTTTTCAATGAAGACACACTCCTTGCTGGTGCCATCAGGCTGAAAAAGGGGAAAAAAAGAAAAAATTCATTATCTCGGTGACCAAAATCCAATTTGGCATCAAAAAAATCATCACATCTGGACCTTGGTTTTAGTTCAAACCAAGCAGCAGCAGCAAACATCAGCTGAAACAGAAAGGATTTTTAAAAAGCATGGAAGTATGAGGTCATAATTTCACTTTTTTTGAACACCCTATCCAAGGAGAGAAAGATTTTTCAAAGACAACAGCTAAGTTTATCCAGTCTGGCTCCTCCAATCACAAGCAAAGCAAGATATTTAGCTTTGCTTTTTCCACTAGGAAAGGAGGATGAATTGAACTCTTTTCAGGGAAACATCATACTTAGTCATAAAAAATAGAAACATCAGAATCTGATAGGGGCCAAACAACAGCGTTGCCACTTCTTCTGCTCACTTGCGACATGTTTTCTGAAGTACCTTATGGGCTTGCATCCACATCTACCCAAATCCCAGTAAAATAATGATTTAATGTAAATCTAAGCCTGCTCTGAAAACTCTCCCCTGCAGCATCCTGGGTGCAACATCTGGCAAATAAACAACGTGGAGCTCAGAGGAAGAGCCAGAGGGATGCTGCCGGCATCGAGGACCCCAGCCCCACTCCTATCCCTGAATCCAACTGCTTATTTTGGAGCTGCATTGTACACCACTGCTGGGCTTCATCTCGCATCCCTGAGCAACATCAGCAGTGGAAAGGGCCGTTCCCATGCTGGAGCGGCTCCCCAGACACTCCAACATCCAACCAGCATCCTAATGTGACTGGGGGACTACAGGGCAGCAGTGTCCTCAGCCACCAGACCTACCCACAGCTCTGCTGCCAGAGTAGGGGACACAAGTGCCCAGTTTTATACCTCCACTCTCTCAGGGCTGTTTTTTGTTCAGAAGAAAGTTTCATTCCTGGTGGCAGAGGTCTTTCCCCTTTCCCCACCTTTCAATCTCAGCCTAAACGCAGCCATCCAGAGCTCAGATACCTGACTTACCAAACAATGTCCCTAAACAACATTCTTCCCACTCTGATTTAATTGGTAATAAATTAAACTGGTTTCCCTAAGTCAAATCTGTTTCACCTGTATTGGTGAGTAATCTCCCTGTCTTTTTTTTAAACGCCTGAGCCTTTTGTTCTATTTTCTCTCCCCTGTCCAGCTGAGGAGGGGAGTGATAGTGTGGTTTGGGGCATCTGGTGTCTAGCCAGGGTCACCCTACCACACAGGGTTAGGCTCAGCTTAGAGATCCAGACTAACAGACCCAAAACTAGAACACGAGGATCTTGAGCTAATTCATACAGCACATGCAACATGGAGTTGCAGCATCTCATAGCAGCATCTTTTAAGTCCCTCAGCAAAGGGGAAATTCTTCTCACCTATGAACTTCTGCCAGAAAATACGTTTTGGCCTTTAATTGCTGAGTTACTGGCACTGCACCTCGACTGTCACACATCGCTTTATACATCAAGAGTTATTAGGGAGTAGATACAGGCTCACTTGCTCACTTCAGTCCTGGATGCTTTCTCAGCTCTGGGTGCTTTATGGATTCTGGACAGGAATAATGAAGCATCATACAGGACTTAATCTAATGCTCAGCAAAGCCAAAAGAAGGATTTCCATCACAGTATTAGTTCAATACAACTCCCCACTCAAGTCAGATAGAGTTTTTCTGTACCGCAGGCCCATGCTTGTTGTTATGCTTACTGTTAAACTCACCCCATCCAAACTAAACAGTATCAGACCCACTCAGTCTTCAGACACTTCACCCTTCCCATCTCTGGGGGAGGCAGGAAAGCCACCGTGGTGTGACCAGCACAGCACCCGCAGCGATGGCCCATCCCAGGCTGCAGCAGCTCTGCTCAGGGGCTCCTCTGGGCATGACAACTGGGGTGAGGAGCCCAGCCCAGCATGCTCAACACCCCTTCCCCAGGGCCAAGTCAACTTGCTCTCTCCTAAAAGCCTTGCTAAAAAGTCCTGCACAATCACAGCAGAGTTTGGTGCAGTTTGTGGGAAGGACAGGAGGGAAATCACTCAGGCTTCCCCGATCCCCAAGTAAACGTGTATGAGCTACAGAGCTTTGAGATGGGAACTAGCAGGCACAATGACCTAAACTGGAGTCACGCAGGCAACAACATCACTAGTTTCCAGGATCAGTCATCCCTTCCTGGCTCAATAGCTTTAGGAGAGCTTCAATTCAATCTGTGCAACAACATGTGATGCTTACTGTAAAATCATCAACACACCATCCTTCCTAAAGGGTTTCATTACCACGGGTACATCTCATTAAGAAGGCACCAGAGATCACAGCAACGTGCACATCAGACATGCTAATCCAGGGTCCATGTGCCCCCTCGTATGGGGCAAAGCCAGCTCTGCCATAGGACTGCCAATCTCCATCCCAGGCTAGGCACAAAAAAGGTCTAATTTTATCATCTACAACTGGAAGCTCACAAATGCTTTAATGAATGGCAGAACTGGGCAATGCTCAGTGGTTCCAGTTCCTGGGGGGAGTTGTTCTTCAAGCCCTGGGTTTGATCAAAGCCACATGAGTGGGGAAGGGGGAAATCAGTCGACACCACAGGGTTCCACCAGGTTTCAATGGGAAGCCATAAAACCAGCCCCAGGTTTCTCAGGGCTCAGCCCACTACAAACCCTTCCCCAGTGAATGGAGAATTTTTAAACAATGCCATGGCTGGGTTTCAAATCCACCCAAACCCAGGTGCTGATGAACTGACCGGATCCGTACCGCAGGGGGAGCAGGTAATTGGAAGGGCCATTTCCCCCACGTTCGTGGAAAGGTCCTGGATTTGAGCCCTGACCTTGTTGCTAGGAGAATTAAGGCGTTTTCATGCAATTTGGGAGGTTTCTGCTTTTACAGCAGTGGCAGTTTCTCATGGAAAACGAAGGCTGGAATGAAAAGAAAACGTGTGTGTAGGAGGGGGAAGTTATTCTATTAATAACAAAAAAGTGTTTACTTATACCTTCAAATTTGCCGACAGAGCCTAAGACAGAGACAGGAGGTGGAGGAATAACAAGGTGCAACTTCAGGCCAACCTCAGGGCTAATTTGAAGTAAACAAGGTGCATGAGATAAAATAACTTGGTTCTGGAAGAGGAAGAGCTAAACGATTTGATCACATGAAATTACAGTAACATTTAAAAGTACCTCGAGATAAATCAGAATAAGGACCTCACTTCCCCAAACAGAGCATTCCTGTACGTGCTAAGACACGTCAGAGCCAGACAAATGATTTTCAAATGCTTACAACATGATTTTGCAGCATTTTTATAATCCCCAATAGAATAAACCACTCGCACACGTTGCCTACACTATGAAGAGCTGAACCCATGGCAAACTATTGGGGAAAACTCAATTTATGAGGTTTTTCAATAATTGTTAGTTGTCACCTTGTTTTCACCAGGTGCCCATCATTTAAGGTCTAACCATGTCCCTATATATATATATAATGGCTATAAATTGGAAAGGGGCAGGTTTAGGCTAGTCATCAGGAGGAAGTTCTTCACTATGAGAGCAGTGAGCTACTGGCACATGTTGCCCAGGGACACGGTGGCTGCCTCAACCTTGGCATTCAAGGCCAGCTTGGATGGGGCCTTGGGCAGCCTGATCCAGCGGGAGGTGTCCCTGCCCATGGCAGGGGGGTTGGAACAGAATGATTTTTTTAAGGACCCACAGCCAGCCCTACAGAGGCCCCAGTCTGTCCCACACGTGATCAGGGCACGAGCTGCTCCCGTGTTTCACTCACCACCATCCCACAGGTAACATCTCCAGCTGAGTTCCCTGCTCAAAGCAGGATGAACAGAGGCACAACTCTGCTCCTGTGGATGGCACAGGCTCCCTTCAAGCTGGAACCTCCTTGTACCTGTGACAGGGGCTTACAGGAAAGCTGGGGAGGGGCTCTTGATCAGGGATTGCAGGGATAGGACAAGGGGGAACAGTTTTAAGCTGAAAGAGGTGAGATTGAGATGACATCTTTGGAAGAAATGTTTTGCTGTGAGGGTGGGGAGGCCCTGGCCCAGGTTGCCCCAAGCAGTGGCGGCTGCCCCATCCCTGGATGGGTTCAAGGCGAGCTTGGATGGGGCTTGGAGCCCCTGATCCAGCAGGAGGTGTCCCTGCCTATGGCAGGAGAGTTGGAACATGATGATCTTGAAAGTTCCCTCCAACCCAAACTATTCTATGATTCTATTCTATTATTCTATGATAAGCCACCTGTGAACCACTGATTTTGCTCCAGGGAGCTGCTGCCTGTCCGTGCAACAAGGCTATGACACCACAGAGGTGACAACTCGCACTCAGTTCTTTGCATAGAAACAATTCTAAACATTTTTTTGTTTAAACATACCCCTAATAGCCATGGGAAGATGCAATAGCTGTTAGCCACATTTCCCATAAACATCTTGTAAAATGCCTGCTCTAAATCCTACCTTCCACAGAAACCCTTCCAGCATCACCTTGATCTGCACAGAGGCCAAAGGAAAGTGCGCTGCTAAAGCCCAGGCAGCACGAAGCACTGGCTCCAGCAGCACATCTCCGGTAGCTAATAGCTGGGGACCAGCCCCAGACACAGCAAGCCACTATCCAGTGACATGACAGTGGACCTGAGCGGCTCGAGTCCCTTTAGCAAGCAGGGCTAGAGCAGCAGCAGCATCCCTGGCAAGGGAGATCTCAAGAGTGGGACTGTTCATACCCCATGGGCCAATTGCAGCCAGCGTGCAGCTGAGGCAGCGGAGCTGAAGCAGCTAAGCTGGAGCCAGCAGCTCTCCGAGTGCCCTGAGCTTACCAAGAAACAGCACCGGCTTGTTTGTGCAGAGCATTTGGCGATGGGCTCTCCAGTCTTAAACGTGAAACATGTTGAACTGACACTAAAAGAGAATTAAGTGGCAAAGCATTTGCTGCTTCTACAATTACACTCGGGAGCGCTTTAGTGCTCCTGCTCTCCTTTTTTATGACCCAACTTGGTCTTATTGTAGTTTGGCTTTCTCGTTTTAAGTTCTCCAAATGGAAAGGATCAAAGGGCTCTTTGTTGTCGTAGCAGGAGCACTCCTCTGAGCGAGGCATTCCTGCCACTAACAGCTTGCTGCTCAGGGGGAATTCACGGCAGCCTCTGTGCCACCAGCCTGAGCCAAAGCATTAGCAGGTGCAGCAGCTGCCTCCGCCTTCTCCCCATTAGCCTGCCACACTAAGCCACCTGAGCAGCTTTTTATGGGAAAGGGAGGCCAGCACAGGTTTTCTCATTTATGCTTCACAAATCTGGCTCAGTGGGCACCGACAAATCCAAACTTCACTCAGCTTTTACAGCAACAATAAGCTCATGCAAGCAGCTTGGGTAACACCACAGTGCAGGGAGAGATGCCTCCAAGACTGAAAGGTTTCTCTATTTGCACAAATTAAGCCCTACAAGTGATGCTGTGCTAAGCTTTTGTTAGCTAAGCTTATGCTAAAACACTTCCACCCTCCTCAAACGATGTTGCAATTAGAAGCTCTCTGGGTAAGAAGACTGAATGCACTGGTGATGTGCTGCAAATAATAACAAACACCAAACTGTAGGAAACACCTCTGTGACAATCCAGGAATGCCGGCTTGGCACAGGGCACAGCAAGACTCAAACTTTCGTGTGAGACGGGGATAACTCTTGTGTCTCATTATCACCTCTCTGCAAGTTCAGTCCCCCGGGAGCAAAGTCAAATTGCGGAGATACGAGCTTTCCATACCAGCAGGATTACTTCCCTCTGCAAGGAAAGCAAGCCCCCTCCTCTTAAAAATCCCAGAGCAGGGAAAGCTACCACTCACGCAAAAGGTTTCCAAGAGTTGTACACACTTAAGGGTTTTTGTAAGTTAAAACCCTGAAAATGGACCTTTCCTGCATCCCTCCCTCTCCCTCTACAGACAGACAGACAGAGGGTCTCGGAGCAGTGGTACCCCAGAGTGCTGGATCTCACACCACCCCCAGGCATGAGGTGCACCCACTGAGCTCAGCAATTCTTTCAAAGGCTTGCTGAGAATTCCCCTTGAACACTGGCACTGTTAGATTCACATCCTGCATTATAAGGAAGATATCCTGCCCGATTTCCTAAATGTTGGAGCAAGGACAGCATGGATGCTTAGGTTTTCAGGAGATGAATGGCTCAGTGGTCCCAGTAAGCCTGAAGCATCTCCAGCTGAGGACCAAGGGCTGGTGCACCCAGCATCACCAATTCCCCCTATAAAGCCCCAGAGCTGTTTATGCAGCATGCACCTGGGCACACAGCATTTTCAGGAAGCATTTTACTTCTCT
Organism: Phaenicophaeus curvirostris; assembly: GCF_032191515.1. Taxonomy (NCBI): domain Eukaryota; kingdom Metazoa; phylum Chordata; class Aves; order Cuculiformes; family Cuculidae; genus Phaenicophaeus; species Phaenicophaeus curvirostris. The sequence continues at coordinate 16,933,522 of NC_091406.1, read as the reverse complement.
GTGGTTTTGCACAAGTTCATCTCAAAGTTGGAGCTCAGACTCACACAATCATTTGGTTGGAAAAGGTCTTTGAGATCATCAAGTCCAACCATACCTGTCCACCGTGAAACCACATCCCTGAGCACTTTATCTACTGTCTTTTAAATGCCTCCAGGGATGAGGACTCAACTACTGCCCTGGGCAGCTTCTGCCAGTGCCCAGGAACCCCTTCAGTGAGGAAATTTTTCCTAACATCCAATCTGAACCTCCCTTGGCATAATATGAGATTCACTCTGCATCGCTTGGAAAATCCCAAGAGGATGAAGGTAAGGCAGAGGCTATGTTAATGTCACTGCTTTTAGCACAGCCACCTCTCCCCCTTCACACGTACACCTTTTAAAGGGAGGTCAAAAAGTGTGACAATGAGGTGAGTGTGGCAGCTGTCAGACGCAGCAATGCTGTGTGAAATATCACCCCCTCGCAGCACAGCAAATCTGAGTGCTCTGGCTGCTGGTGAGCTGGGCTCAGTCATCCCCGTGCACTTTATAGGCATTATCAGGACAGATCCAACATCCTGCTGTTCAGCATCCTGGATTTATGGAAAGGCATCCTCACCACAGTGACACCTCTTGACCCAAATGTACATTCTTGCTCCTAGAAAATCAGGTGAGTTACATCTATAACTGCCAAGAGTTACTCAGCTTCATGCACGTTTCCTCCATCCCTCTGGCCTCTGAACCTGCAGAATCCTCTGAGGAAAATACTTAGAGGAGTCATGACGGGCAGTTCAATAAAAGTGTCTGCCAGCACAGTGGAGAGGTTAATTATGTATAGAGGACATCTAAGTGCATTCATTAAGCCGGGTAAGTAATATAAAACCAATGCGGAGGAGATTCTCCAATGAGAGGGTACATCTCCACTCAGAAGCCTAGTTTCAAAGTAGGGTGGTGGGACCTAAGGGCATCAAAGAACACTGTCCTTCTTTGTGCCAGATACAGCAGAAGCTTTGGGAACCAAGGAAAGAAGGGTTTGAAATTTTTCTTTCCTTCTACCTTCCATTGAAAAATTCCCATTTTAGAATCATAGAATGGTTTGGGTTGGAAGGGACTTTCAAGATCATCCTGTTCCAACTCCCCTGCCATGGGCAGGGACACCTCCCTCTGGATCAGGGGCTCAAAGCCCCATCCAACCTGCCCTTGAACACCTCCAGGGATGGGGCAGCCACCACTGCTCTGGGCAACCTGGGCCAGGGCCTCCCTACTCTCACAGCAAAACATTTCTTCCGAAGATATCATCTCAATTTCCTCTCTTTCAGCTTAAATAGAAATAGAAATTCCAAACTGTACTTACTATTTAATGTGTGCTTACTATTAATGATGAGAAACATCTATCACTTTTTCAATTAAATTTATGGAACCAATAGAAAATCTAGGAAAGTTTAATTTAAGTAAAAACTGCAGGTTTCCTGCAATAAGAAGGCACTGCTTCAGGAGATGTGAAACCACAGGCAGGTCACAGATGTGACATTTCAGCAGATCTATAACATCTACCATTACCTGCATCTACCTTCTCCAGTTGCATGTATGCTTCTAGGTGCCAACTACAGTAAGAGCTGTGAAGGCATTTTTATCCATCCATACAAAGCACAACCTGTTTGGTTAAATGCACTGCCAGGGTTTTCCATGTTTCCTTTTAGATCTGTCATCTCAAACCTCCACCAAGACTCACAGGCTAGTCCTGAACTGTCTATAAAAGCCAACTAAGAACAGCAGCACATTTTTGTGGACTTAAATCCATTCTATAAGGGCCTATATCACTATAGGAATATATATATATTTTTTAATTGCTTAAAACCTCAGGTCCAGATGATGAATGGAGCAAGAACATAAGACTACAACAGCTGCTGACCCCATAGCAGGTATGGTATAAACCATGGCAGGTTAATACACATTAAACAAACATACCTGCTAACTTCTTAAGCTATCATTTCAAACAAGTGCAGTCTCATTCAGCTGAAATTCTGGCAGTGACACCCCTTTCCCTGAGGCAGGTTTAAATCAGTGGAATCTAGGACTAAGAAAGGTCATTGATTATCTGCAGGATGACATTAGTTCATGTCAAATTATATTACTAAGGAAAAAAGAGAAATCCACAATCATATCGAGCGCCATCCATAAAAATGATCATCAAGAATGGTCCCAGCACGTGAATGACAAACTTCCATCTGTATACAACAAATATAAGGCTTTTAAGACTTGTCCTCCTTTAGGAAAACCTAATATCTTCAAGTACCCAAAAGACATTGTAAGAAAATCTTAAGAGCAAAACCATTTAAGTAGGAACTACTTTTCTTTGACCTTAAATGCATTGCAGTGGCCATATCAAATAGACTATCTTTTGCTGCTGTTGGAGCACAGGTTTTATTCTCCACTTCAAAATTAGTCTCTGTTTTCACTTCACCTCCAAAAATCATTTAAGAGTCAAGTAGAAACAGTCTTTGAAGAGCAGGATCTACCTGAATGCACTGCATCCGGTTGAGGAAGACACGGCTGCTCCTCTTTATTGCTTGTTGCACGTTAAACACATGAGCATATTTGTAAAGACATACTTAAAAGAAACATCACTCTCATCTTAGAGATGCTCAGGAGCATTAAAAATTGCACTTGGGAGATGAGATGCTCTGAGGAAAGCAATTAAACTGAACTTGATCCAAGTGTCAGCGCAAGATGCATACAGCACAGCCTCTCTACTCAAAGAGGGTGAGGTATGACCAGGGCTGAGGGATGCCCTCTCAATAATTTCAATTGACATTTAACCTTGGGGAACTTAAATATTCCAACATGACACACAGCTGCAGCCACCAAGAAACACAGGGGACAGGATGTTAGCAGCTTTATGGTGACACTTGCTCCTTGAACACAGAAAGGATTAAATTAAATTATCATACAGCTTTCAGGAAGGTGGTATTTTTTCCCTGGAAGGGGATATACAGCTTCCAGCCATGGGATAAGAAAAACAGGTCAAGTTTACAAGCTTGGTCTGCAATGTAAACCTTGACTTCACAAGACTCCAAACTGAGAGAGATAATTGGTGCTTCTTAGGAATATCCAACGGAAAACAGGAAGTTTGCTAAAGAGGAATCACAAGAAATCCAGAAACCTGTTACACAGCTTTCTGGTGACCAGACACAGCCTGGAGATAGAGGTCAGTGCTCACATCCTCAGCTGAGCAGCTGTGACTCCCTAGCATAAAACAAACAGCATGAAGAAATTCCTTTTTTAAAACAAAAGGATAAGGGATTTTTTTCTTTATTTTAGAGCAAGCACTTAAAGCATTGTGGCTGTGTTGAGAAGCCTAAGTTAACTGGTGATGTTCATATAGGCTAAAGCATGACTACAAGGACCTCTTGAGCACCTGGCCTGGCCTGCAAAATGATGTATTAAGCACCAGTCCCACCTCAGATGGTCCTGCTGCCACCCCAGGAAGCCCCATTTGCAGGATTCACAGTTCATGTCACGCACAGCTCCTCTAGCCATTGCTTGTTTAAAGCAAAACCTCCTGGCCTTGCTCAGCCTGAGAGGATCAGCATCCATTCAGGGTGCTTAGAATATTGCAAGAACTGAAGGTAGCACAGAAGAACTAAGCATAGACCTTAAATATTCACTTTCTTCTTACAAGATGCTAGGTGGTGTCCAACCAACACTGTTATTGTTCTGCCTGGCAAAGCAGCTAAATACAATTCCATCCCTAGCTGGACTCTGTGGGCTTAAATATCATGCCATTTGTGAAACCCATGACCTAAATCCATCAGGACCATGCAGATGAAACGTACACATAGTGTTAACAACTGACTGGCAAGGCGAAGACATGGGAAAATGCCTACACGGTGGCACAAGCCTCTCTCTATCCATCCGATGCCATGAATACCACAGTCTCCTCACTCAGACAGCCTTCAGCACTTTGGCATCCAAGCTTACATGCACACACAGGCTCTGTTAAGATTTGTTTCAGGTTTTTAACCATCTGTGGGAAAAAAAAAGGGTCTTCTCTATATAAGCACATTTCTTTCATCTCCTCAGCCTCTTGTGCAATGTGAGAGCTCAAGCACCACCAGCATTGCCCAGTGTTTCCCATTCTCTCTGCAAACTCTCCAGCCTCTCCTTCCCAAGCCTTGATGCCGTTCAGTGTTTATGAGGAGCCACCAAAGTGCTTGCCCTCTTCTGAGTACACGGAGCTTCAAAATGATCTCTACTCTCCCCAAAATGACCTCTATTCTCCATGCAACACCGAGATCAGCCGCACCATCACAAAACACCTAAACTTCTTCCACAAATTCATTACATGCATTCACATAATTTTCTCCTCTCTTTCCCACTTCCAGAGAAACTTCTGTGCAAAACACTGCTGTAAACAAATCATCACAAACACAGAACCAGGACAAACCCCATTGCTCATAGCAAATGTTAACACTGCAAAGGTCCAGTGAGCTCACACAAACTCCCACCACTTCCAAGGAACCACTGCAGCATAAGAGCCACTTTTGTGCCAAGGCAACCTCAGTGCAATAAACACTGGAAAGTTATTTTCACTGGGCTCAACCATAAATGGTTTCTTGGGGATCATTACACAGTTGTGCCATCCAGAACAAGGTCTCCTGGAAAAGCCAGGTAATGCTTGGCGTCTGACAACTGCCTCTGTTCCAGGACAAGGGGCTCCTTCTCACCGAGTGTGCAAACCCAGCACAATCACACCCACCTCAGGCTGTGACATCTCATCCCTGTGCCACCTACAGCTTCCCAATGGAAGGCAGAGCCACTGCAGCCCCCAGGGAGGTGCACGATGAGGTCTGGCCAGTTCGCACCTACCAAGAAGTAGCATGACAAATTATTGCATCCACACATCCTAAGACTCCGTAATAACAACATCCCTGCCGTAACACCTAGCAACCCCTCCTCGGAGAGCTCTTTCAACATATCGCCAGCTCTGTAAAGCTTTGAAACTGCAGCACATGAACCAGATACAAATCATAGCAGCTTCCACAAAAGTTTGAATGCCATGCTTCAGTTCACCCGACAATGGGAAAGGAGCAGCTGTGAAAGGTTGCAGTGTTACCAGAAAACTCATGATATTTCGGGGCTGAGGATGGAGGAGGGTGACTGCTGATTTTAGCTTCCCCTTCTGCTTTTAATTTCATGAGAATCGCAGCTTCTAAGTTTTCAGGAAAAAAGCCTGATTAGGTGAATGCAGAAGGTTCTAATAGCTCAAGCGAAACAAAACTGGTTTTGTCATCTCATTGCTTTTAAGACATTTGCAATCCCACAGGCCCTGATTCAAGATTTTTGGACACTTGAGGTTGGTTTCGGATCAGGTCCCTGTTCAAAGCATGACAGGGGCCAATGTTGGCTCCAGGTTCCACTGAAGGTGTTTATTTAGATGACTTAAATCAAAAGAATCTCACAGGGGAGCAAAAGCCGGGGAACAGTGCACTTTCAAAAAGGATAAGTCCCACCCTATATGAAGAACCAAGCTACAGTTCAAAATGAGATCTGAGCAAGATACAGCAAAAGCCACGTCAGGTTTTGCTTTCACGTGAGATGCCAAGTCAGAATAGTTTATGGCTGAATACGTCACAAAGAGATCCACAAAACGCATGCTATTAAACCCAACACCCCACTAAATCTGGTTATGTTTTTGTTGCAAATTCAGCATTCAGCCCCAGAAATTTTTAGGTTTTACAACCATTTTTCAAGCAACCCAAATACTGTGCAACTCCAGGAAAAATTCTGGGTAAGTATCAAAACCCTGCGAAACTCCGAGTCCTGCCCCAAATCCAAGATGCAGTTAGGCATGGTTTAAAATATACAAGCTGCAGAGTGCAAATACCTCATCTACTGCATTGAAGTTTCAAACTGAGTGCTCCTCTGCCCTTGCCACCTTCCAACATCTTTGCAGCACATCTGGCTGCTGGACAGACCCCAGCACAGGCACCAGGGAATACTTCACGGCCAAATGACATGCAGGACTTGGGCACACGATGGACCATCAGGCTCAGAACTCAATTCTGAGTCTCCTTGTCTCAGGCTAATACAGCCTGGCCCTGGTTTCCCAATTTCAGTGTTTCATAGGTAGCTTTTCAAGAAAGCCATTGCTCAGCTCTGACCAAAGTCAACTGATGACATAGCCGGTCCAGATGCACTGATAAGGCATCACAGAACCTACCTGGAGTCTCTTATCCAGCTAAGACCTCTTGCCCTACAAAGGGTTGCTCCTACTGAACCACCTGGGGCTCCTTTAGCACAACACACTCTTCCTCCTGTAAGTCCAGAAATATTATCCAGGGCCAAGACTGCATGCATGGGCTGTAGCAAGTGCCTTCACTCTTTGATGCCATCAGAGTTTTTTTAGCCAACTTTCCTGACTAAACACACACATGCTTCAAGAAAACCCCTATTCTAAAGCTGTAATGTAAACAACCCCAAATTATTACTATCCCCTAAAGGCTACTGCTGGCAGGCATCAGTGATAAAGCTCTGCCAGAGCAGTCTGGCATCTAGCAACAATTTGTTTGTTGTCCTGCAAAAATACAGAGAGCCTTGCCATATGGTATTAGCAACTTTCTGGTAACATTAAGAAATATATTGGCTTGGAAAGCAGTTATCACACCAGAAAAAAATCTGTGCCTCAGAGGCAGGTCTATGCTGTAAGTGGTATCAGCAGAGCGGTGCTGGTCAGGGGTGGGGTAGAGGTGATGTTGGCCAGCAGAGCCGTGCCACCTTCAGCCGTGGCGCAGATGACATGCCCCTGGTACAGCCACACTTTGGCTGGCAGAGCTTTTCTTCAGGAGCTGGTCCTTGCTGGAGGGCACAAGGTCAGCGCTGCTTATCTGTGTTTTCTAAGTGCTGGGAGGGCTTCAGAGCTACACACGGCATCAGCAAAGCTGAGCCCTGAAGGCACCTGAGTTAGATTCATAGATAGATTCATAGATTCACCAGGTTGGAAAAGACCTCTTGGATCATCAAGTCCAACCATTCCTATCTGCCACTAAACCATGTCCCTGAGCACCTTGTCTACTCATCTTTTAAATACCTCTAGGCTTGGTGACTCAACCACTGCTGGGCAGTCTGTTCCAGTGCCCAATGACCCTGTTACCTGTTATCAAGCTGAAGCAATGACTTAGCCACTCTAAATGGATAAAGAGCTCCTACCTTTCAATCAAAAGCTTTTTTCCCCATTGTTCACATTAAACATAGCGAAAGGAGATATAGAACCAAACATATTAAAATGCTTTTTAAAATAATGCATATATACCATAATGATTTTCTGGAAGCGTGTGTCTACCAGCTCACTGAGAAAGAAAACCCAAAAAGGGATGGTGTAAATCAGCACATGGATTTCACAGAATAACCAGGTTGGAAGAGACCCACCGGATCATCGAGTCCAACCGTTCCCATCAAACACTAAACCATATCCCTCAGCACCTCATCCACCCGTGCCTTAAACACCTCCAGGGAAGGTGACTCAAACACCTCCCTGGGCAGCCTCTGCCAGTGCCCAATGACCCTTTCTGTAAAGAATTTTTTCCTAACGTCTAGCCTAAACCTCCCCTGGCGGAGCTTGAGGCCATTCCCTCTCGTCCTGTCCCCTGTCACTTGGGAGAAGAGCCCAGCTCCCTCCAGTAGTTGTAGAGAGCAATGAGGTCTCCCCTCAGCCTCCTCTTCTCCAGGCTAAACACCCCCAGCTCTCTCAGCCGCTCCTCATAAGGCCTGTTCTCCAGCCCTTTCACCAGCTTTGTTGCTCTTGGTGGGTAATCACCTATTTTACAGTATCACATCGTCTCAGGCTTGAATTCTTAGAAGGAGCTGAACTGATGAACAAGCAGGGACTTCTTGAGATAGAACTTTACTCTCTGTAAAGCTGGCAGGGATGATACCTGTGATAGACTCCATTCTGTCTATTGCTTTTCTGACTCTGATACTATTCCTGGAGTTTTCTCCATAGTCACATCCTACCTCAGGAGAAGGACTTGTTCCCATTTACAGTGGTGCAGGCGTTTCCTGCAGACTCACAAGTGTTGAGCTTACGTCCCCATTATGGAGAGCAGCATCACATGGGAGCACAGCACACAAGTGACAGTCACCATCTGCATTTTAAGTCCCATCCCACCCTGAGGAGATGGCTTCAGCACCCATCACCTGCTTCTCCTTCCTAGAAGAGCTCAAGGAGTGACTTCAAGCCCTGAGAGATGGAGCTGTTCTCAAAACGAACCCAACATAAAACAACAGAGAGAACCAAAAGGGAACAACATTGCTGTTGGATCTGGAAAAGATGTAGTCCACCCAATGCTATGAAAGAACATTAATGGCATTGCTTTGACCATCTGCTGAAGAAACTTCTTGATCAAATTGAAGATGCATTTGGCTCTTTCCCCATTCTTCTCAAATTTTCTGGATTCCTTCCAGTCCTTACTTCCCTTCCCTGCTTCTATTTCTTGCCCTGAAAACTGATGTGTCCCTTGCTATGATCTGCAAGAAGCAGCCTCTCCTCCCACTTGGCAGCTTTGTGGGAAGCCAAGGTCCATCTTCCTCCACTCTTGGTCAGTCCAGAAAAACAAGCCTCTTCTCTCCCTTTAAAGCTGGACATGCAAAACTCTCCCACCCTGGATACCAGCTATAGCCTGAGTGTTGGTGCTGATCAGACGGGTGGCTGGTAGGGAACCATGAGAAATATCCTGGCAACAGTGCCTGGCGATTAGGAGATGCTCTGATCTCCACATAGCAGTCACTAGCCTTAGCAGTGCCTATTTAAGGGGCAGGGCCTTGGTCATCTTGTAATCATGCTGACAGATACAGTTTAAGCTTCACAGAGATTGCCGCAAGTGCTTTCCTGACTGGGGCAGTGCAGGGAAAGGAAATCTCTGCAGCATCCTGCAGTTCTGGGTGGCACCAATTTGCTGTAAGGACATGCACAGCGAGAGAAGTTAGAGGTGGCCAAGGTAATTAACAGCCACCTGCTCACACCCCAGGCTGCTATTTCTTGCTCTGGAGTCCTAAAAGACTTATCTTTGACAGCCTTTTACAAACATGAAGCCCTCACTTTATTGATGTTCTTATCTGAACGCATGAGATAAGATAAGCTAGGGCAGAGAAGAATCACAGGACTCACCAGGAGAACCACATTTAGGAGCTGGAGCTTCTTCAAGGAGACCATTAGCTCCTCTTCTCCCCTAACGCTGAATTACCACAGTCAGAGTTCTTGCATTCTAGGTGACCAGCCCCACTGTGCTTTGTCACAAGTGGGCAAGTCATATCGAGCCTCTCCTTGGAAGGAGAGCTGAACCTTTCAGAGTCTACTCTTCTCCTGTTTTTTACCAGAAGTTCCTGTTCTGAGTTGTCAAATTTTAATCTCTTTCCTTCTAATATAAATCCACCCTAAATTTCAGTGGTCCATGCAAAACTTCAGCAAAATCAGAAAACTCGCAACTTAAGTTTTCTACACCAAAAATCCCCAGACAAAACAAATATGGTCAGATGGAAAAAAATTAAATTAAATCTTTCTTAGGCCTTCTTCATCATAGCATCAAGAATCAATGAAGAAACACAATCCAATTTGTTTCCCCCTGGTGCTGGTTGCCTTAGACAGAAAAGTCACTCCCTGTACAACACCTGCCCTGTCTATAAGTTTTCATAAGCAGCACGTAGAGCGTCGGTGACCTCAGCAGTTGCATGCTGTGACAATAAATGAAGTTAGAAATCTGCACAAAACACCTCCAAACCCTTTGGCCAAAGTTGGCTGGGAACTCATGTGCGGTAACAACCAAGCGAGGGAGAAAACAGAAGGTTTTGGGGCTCCTGAGAAAGCTCCATCAAATGGACTCTGCTCAGAAACGTGGGCATAGGTGCAATTGCTGATAAATAGAATCAGAGAATAGTTTGGGTTGGAAGGGACCTTAAAGCCCATCCAGTTTCAACCCCCCTGCCATGGGCACAGACACCTCCCACTGGATCAGGCTGCCTGAGGTCCATCCAACTTCACCTTGAACACCTCCAGGGATAAAAAGACACAAAGTCTGCGCTTCTCAGCCCTACAACACCACTGGCTCTGAGATGGGGAGCAAGCCCCAGCTCTGGAGCTCCAGCACACGTCACCAGTTCCACCCGAAAGCAACAAAAACCTGCTCCAGTCTATCATACCCTTTGTAGGTGATTATGGGAAACGAAAAAGACTAAATGCAAAGCAGGTTTTCAGCTGGGGGAGGAGGATCCAGAACTGCTGACTGAGTAGAACAAAGCCAGATGGCATACGCTGGTATTGTTAGGGATTATGCAGTGTAAGGCAATAGGAAATGAGAAGAGAAAGAGACTCAGTTGAGTCCCACGGCTCCTCTCTTGCCAAATGAACATACCGGGGCGACCGTGAAACAATCAGTTTATGGGTTTCGTTCCCCTCCACCCCTAGACTGAACTTAAATATTTGTATAAGCACAGGCGTAACTTTTATCTAATGTTTTCCTTGGGGTTTACTAGCTGTTTAGAGCATTCGGGCTAAAAAGCATTCCGTCAAACTCTTGCCACAAAAAGAGCTGAAACTATGATACTAATTAAAACCACACTCTTTGGTATCAAGAAGACATGCTATTATTTTCTTTTTTTTGCTCAAGAGAAGCTGTTAATATGGGCAACACGTCTGGAACATTTTCCTTCCAAACACTGTGCTCCATACCCCTTCCTGCTCAGGTCAGCTGGTTTATGAACTTGTCAGCAGTCTGGGGTAGGAAGGCTCATATTTACAAGAATAGATTTTTTTTTTTTTTTTAATAGCAAACCATGTGCCATCTTAACATTATAAAAAACACAACAAGAAAAGAAAAAAAACAAAAGTTTTACACCACACAAAAGGTAACAACCAAGAAAAGTCCTGCTTGGTGCCCAGTGAGACAAATAAAAGGAGGAATCATACCAAAATATACTATATGTTCCAAAAAACAGGCTCAGACCTTGCCAGGATGCTCCTGGACACCCAGCGTGGACGATCTTAGAGGTCTTTTCCAACCTCAACTATTATAAGATTCTGTGAAGGGCTACTTAAAAAAAAAAAAAAGGTAAGATTTCATGCTCACTGCTCACTTTATCCCACCTAATTTGGGTGCTTCTAAGGTCTCCATTCTTGCTCAGTCAGCACCTCATAAACATTAACAAAATTATCCTTATAACATTTCAGGGAAAAGTGCCATTATCACATTTAAAGGACAGAAAATAAAGGCAACAACAACAAAAAGCAAGGTTTGTGTATCCTGCAAGGTCTAAGTCCAGTTAAAAACCAAATTTCTTTGCCCAAGAGCAAACTATAGTGCCTCATTCGGAGCAATAATTGCACTGCAGAAGCGCAGAAAGCAGAGAGAACTGGCTGGTTTGGGCCAATCCTCCTGGCATAGCAATTACCAAGCCCCCTCTGATTTTGAGCAGTGTTCTAGGTGCTGTCAGCTTCGCCAAAGCAGCTCTGCAGCAGGGCAGGGAGGCTGCTAGAGGCTGCCCGCACAAGATCTGGGCTTAGCCTCCACAGAAGCATCTGCACCACTCACATGAAAACAAAAGTGGCAGGAGGGATTCTCCAGCAAAAGCATTTGTCCCACAAGTATCACTCTTGAGACCACAAAAGTAAATAATGCTTCATCAGAGCAATTTGGTTTCTGGTTTCTGTTTGGGAGCTTGGCTTTCGCTGTGTTGACTCAAAACAAAACACAGCTTCCCTTTTTCACAGCCACAAAGATGCCAGATTTTAATTTCTGACAGTGCAAAGTGCAGGCAGTAGAGGAGGGGCCCTCTCAGGGCTGTGATATTTTATTTTATATATCTTTTTTGGTGATATCTTAGCTTTGAGCAAGCTCCTGCCTGGTTCGTAAGCTTCTAGGTTTGCCAACAAAACAGAAGAACTGCCTAAGTTACCAAAACAAGTTAAGACATAAAAAATATGACTTCAGCAAAGAAGTTAAGCTAGATGGGTGAACGTGCTGCAATTTGTTACATGCTTCCATTGTGTGGGGATCCAAAGTAATAAAATATTCCTGTAACGCTAGAACCGTGAGGCCCAGCCCCAGAATGATGCTTGGATTCCAGCGTTAGCTCTGCCACACCATCCCCTGGCTCACCACTGAAAGGAGCCTTATGCTCCCTACCTCCCAGCACAGCCCTCCGCTCACCCTTTTATTCCAAATTTCACTCCAAAGAAAGATCGAGTAACAAAGTTATTGGGGAGGTGGCCACAACACCGCGATGCTGAGATGACGTCTCACGTCAGTTTAACGCAGCTGTAGAACACAGACATATCCACATCTAAAGCATCATCAGAGCATCCCCAGGCTGGCTGCTGAGCTCGATTTTAAGGACACAGGGGAGGGCTCAGAAGGGCATAAGCTGCCTCACAGCCTCACACATCCCCTCCGTCCTGCTTTTCATTCGAGGCTGACAGGCAAAGCTCAAACACATCATTACAGCCTTGAGGAGGCTGCTAAAGGTAACACTCATGTTACAAATGAATTAATAGGAAACACTTACCTTCCCCACTAGCTTGCCTTTCCTGTTCATGCAAAGGTAGAAGTCTGTCTCTTTCCCTTTGATCCGGACTTGACTGCCAAAAGTGTCTGTTTCCACTAGAAGCTGGGCTTGTAAAGGAAGAAGAAAAAAAACATTTACCACTGTAAGTCAGAACACACAAAGCTCATCAGCACATTGTCCTCTACTGAACTAGGCTGGGATGCTCTGCAAGGGAGCCACCCAGGAGCTGAACTCCAGGCTTGGTCACAGGTGCAGACCTGACATGTCTCCACTGACTCCTATGTGGATGCTCCAGATTTAATGCCAGTTTAGCACAAAATACACGCATACACGTGTGCGCTCCATCAGTCCACACCAACCCCACCACCCCATCAGCAATATAAAGCTAGATGCTCTCCTTCATGCTGCAGGAGGTTTCTCAGATGGTAAGAACATCAATTTTATTCTTGTGAAAATAGAAGATTAGCATGACAAGAATGAAAAACCTTTCCCCACAGGCTACAGCCCTCAAACATTTCACAGAAGTGGTCCAGCCACACGCTTGTGGTGCAAAACATTGCTGTTATCTCCTGAAGAACACCACAACGAGCTGGCAAGGAAGAAATTCAGCACTGCTTGTTCTCTCTGATGCACACCCGCTCTGCAGATATCCTAGGAGGGCACTAATTGCTTTTTGGCAGTCCAGGTCTGTGATTCCTGCTCTAGCTGGGAAAAATATGGTCAATCTCATAGTGCCTCACACGTTTATTGAGGCCAGAGCTGGTTTGCAGCATGACAGAGGGCAGATTTCTGCTGCATCTTCGTAAATCACCTGCCCCAACTCAACTGTATATGCAGAAGTAGCCAAGCCACCACCCAGATGTGTAGCGTGCCATCACCATCTCAAAAACCTGGACACGTCCAAATTCAGTGTTAAATTCCGTCTTTGATCTAAGCACAAATTCCAGTCATGCTCAAGGTTCATATTCCAGGAATTTCCCTGGAGAGGCAGGAACAGGCAGACTGGACATTTTGGTTCAGATCCATCTCCAGTACAGAGGGGGAGAAAGGAGACATGGTCAAAACACAATGCAAGAATGTGTAAGTGTCAGCAAGTGCAAATCCACGGTCCTGCTCTGGAAATACTCACGCTTGTAAGACCCAAGCCTTACCGGAGAAACACGGCTTTTGCCAAACTCTGGAGAATGTTTGATCTGCGCTGCAAAAAGTCACATTCTTTTTGGCATTCATATTTCAAACTTTAAAACCCTCTAAGAGCAAATATGTTCGCTGTAAGGATTTACCATGGGGATAGAAATAGGAGTTTGTTTCATTTAAACACATTAATATTTTTCCCACTTGTAAAGTCAGCTTTTGGCTTCTGCAGCAGTGCAAATAGCACAAAACTTTAACTCACAAGGGCCCTAAACAGAGTTTTCCCTTTGCAGCTCAGTCACACATGCAAGTTCAAGGTTTTCCACATTTATTTAGATTTATTTGTTAAAACTGTTATCACAGGGGATATTTAAAGGATAACTTCTTTCTTACTGCAAGTGGGATAATGCCTGTATTATAGCAGAATATTACTTGCAATCATGCATGAACATGGATATTTATCCAAGTCTTTCAGAAATCCAGAGTAGGGCAAGAGGGGCTGCTGGCAGCAGGGCTCACGGCAAGGGCCACGAGTGCATCAAGGCTTTAGCCACGCTGGTGTGCAGAAGGTGTCCAGCAGGCGAGTGGACATTGCAGTGTGTGCACAGAGGAAGGATACGAGCAGAGGCACAACTCCCTGCTGGGCACAGGGAGATGGCACAGAAAGCACGGAGAGCAGCACCCGTGCTTGTTCTGCCACCACCACCACTGTCACCAGGCTTGGCTCCCTTGGCTCAATGCAAACAAAAAGCTCAGTTGTGTGCAGTGCAACCAGCACTGGAACCCACTGGCCCCAGGCAGGATCTGGCCCCAGGAGCAGCCCAGCTAGGTTTTTGGGAATCTGTGATGGAGAGCAGCTTGCCAGCAACAGCCGAGTGCTGCAGGCTTTCCCTCCGCACCTGCCAAGGTGGTATCGAAGCAGTAACTACCCACACACCTCAGTGAGGAAGGGCCATCTGAATCAGAAATAACCTGTTCTAGTAAGGATATAAAGGTGAACAAAGCCAGGATGGGGGAAGACGGCACAGGGTCAAGGGGAAGATGAGCAACATAGTGTATAACTCGGTGAAAGCCCACTGCTTCAAGTTTAGGGAGGCTGCTCAGATGCAATACAGCATTAACAGACCAGGGAAGAGATCAAGGTGATTGGGAAAGGTCTTTCCCTCAAATGAAGAAAGGCATTAGAGGACAAATTGTCAGCCTCAGGCGGGGAGAGCAGCAGCTTGCACACGGGGAAAGGTTTTGTCATCATAACGCGATGTCCCAAAGACTGGCACAAGACCCACAGCCGACACCCAGAGCACCGAGCAGCTGCCTGGAGATTTACAGTGTTGAAGCCGCCCAGGCACACAAACGGAGCTGGAGTCACCCACCGAAGGGGTCAAGCGAGGGCTCCAGAGTCTCCACACAGGCAAGAACAGACCACGGCAAGTTCCTGTCTAAGCTGCAAGGTATTCCCCGTCTGTTCCATTCTCAGCACTGCGACTAAAGCTGCTAACACTGAATATCAACTACTGGTTTTGGCCGGTCAAAATAGGAGCTAACATCGATAAAGCACTCCAAGGCAACAGTCTCGATCCACAGCCCTGCCAGACAGTCAGCAACCCGCACCCCTCCGATGCAGGTTCCCCCTGGCAGCCCGCGCTCGCATGGATAAACACGGGGATGCCGGCTCGCATTCCCCACCCCCTCACACTGCAGCCAGTATGAGTAATATCCAAGCTGATTTTAATTTGAAAAATATCACCTTAAAAAGATGCCGGTTCCCTGCTGTGAAAATTAAAACCATCTGGATGGAGTGATTTCAAATAATTAATCTAGGTCTCCTTTGACACCGCTACTAATTAAAATATGATACCTTCCTCCCCCTTTTTAAATAAAGAATTTAAATAAAGTTTAAAGATCTAATAAAATAATGTCATAATTTAGAACTAAATGGAAGTCACCTTTCCTGCAGGCTGTAAAGGTTACACTGGTGCTGAGATCCCTCCTGGGTTGGTGCCACAGCACGGACCAAGCAGCAGCAGATGGGCAAGCACGTGCGACACCCACACCAGTAAACACAGCAGCGTACGTAACCCAGTGCCCCAAGGAGGCACGTGAGCCCCAGAGATCATCCTGCACCCAGTGTCTCAGAGTGGGGAGCAGAAGGAAGGAGGTTCAGCCGATGCTGTCTGCTCCCTGTTTCCTCCTAGTTGCCAAAGCACAAGCTAAGGCCACACATCAGCACCCATTTCTGAAAAATCTGAGTCTTAAGATTTTGGAAACATGTTCTTATTTGTAGGGATCCTTGACTTCTTTTCCTACAAGAGGGATCAGTGCGGCTTTAGGGTTGAGTTCGTAATCCAGTTGGCTTCCAGCCTAAGACACCCCTTACAGCTGATTCTTTTTTTTACAACAGGCATCTCCCTAAATTCTCTCAGGAGCTGAGACAGGGACCATGGACAACACATCTAGTCAGCTAAAATCAGCTGGGATAAATCCTTGACATTACTACTGGAACAAGAGTTTCTGAGGATGGAGGCTGGCCCAGAAGAAGGGGCTGCTGAGGTCTCCCACCCGACTTACATGTGACAGGAGAAGAGCTCAGCCGCCACCATCAAGATTTAAATAAATATAAGCTGAGCTAGGCTTGCTGTCTCCTTTCTCTTCATGATAAAGACGCCATGGCCACAATGAAAGTGCAAGGGAAAAATCCAAGGGAATTTCCACTGAGACCTCAGATGAAATAAGCCTCACCAAGCTGGAGCTGTGTCCCCACGGCAGTCTGCTGCTCAGGACACCTGCCTTCCAGCTCCGTTCGTCCCTGGACACTCCATGGAGAGATTACAATCTTTATTTTCAAAAGCCCTGCACTCTAGCCTTCAGATCAGGTATTATTGTTTAAATTCTTTGACAGCTAGATATTCTGATATATTTTCCAGGGGGGAAAAGAAAAACAGCTAGAGAGAAAAGATGTCTTCAGAGGGTGAGCTCTTCTGCCACATGCTTTTGCCTTATTGGCCCATTTAATCTAAACCTTCCTGAAAACTCCCACTGGAAGAGACTGGAATTCCTCACATGTCTAGGTGAAAAGGATTACATATATACGTTGAAAAGCTATCTTCCAGCTAAGAAAACATGAAGTCAGGGAGATATGTGAAGGTAGCAGAAAACAGGCCAAATTATCTTCCAAATATTTCCTGGGAGTGGGAGGACGGGAGCCAGAAAAGCACGGGGAAAGAAAGGAGAAAGAGGGCACCTGAGAAGCATCAGATTTACATGTACCTACCACAAAAGCCTAAGCACCATCCAGTTTGAAATAAAGGGGAAAACACAATGAAGGTGCAGAACAATTGGATACTTTGAGTCTACCCACCACTGCTTTTATTTTCCCCACCACAAGGTACAAATCCTGCAAAAGGAGCCACAGAGAAAAAGAAGCTACAGCCACTTACGCTACCCATGGGCATCTTGCAGCAAGCCAGCTAAAACAGATTTTCTGAGGAAAACATTCTCCGAGGGGACCAAGATTTTGTTGCTTTTATTGCATTTTTTTTCTGATGCAATTACAAAGTTGGGGAAATCACCCCCAGCACTTGAAACCATTTCCAGCTAATGAAGAGAAAGGATGTATAGACACACTGGGGCTGAGACCACAGCATCTGTGATGGAGAGCAACTTTCTAGTTTAGTAATCCTGATACTGTGAACAAGACAGAATGCATTTCCATAGTTCACAGCACATATCGCACCTGATGGGAGGTAAAATTCACTCTCTGGTAAGACAGAATGTTCCAGTGCGAACCCCAGCATGGCCAAGGGTGCTCAAAAC
Source organism: Phaenicophaeus curvirostris (assembly GCF_032191515.1). Classification (NCBI taxonomy): domain Eukaryota; kingdom Metazoa; phylum Chordata; class Aves; order Cuculiformes; family Cuculidae; genus Phaenicophaeus; species Phaenicophaeus curvirostris. Next base: position 16,916,045 of record NC_091406.1, on the reverse strand, counting down.
AGCTGAAACCCACTCAAACACAGCCTGTCCCTGACCAAATCCACGTGAATCCTTTACATGACCACAACATAGGAGGGAATGACCCTGTCTCCCCTTCACATCCATGACGTAATGACAAGGGAATTATGCCAAAATTCGGTAAAGTCTGGAGGGTCTAATAAAGGCTATGAACAAGTGAGGGAATCTAGGCTGCATCTTCAAGTTCTGTTTGCACACTAGCATATTCCTCCAAAACGTACCATTTTAAATACTTAAAACCCACACAACCCAATTCCCTTCTCAATTATTCAGGTGCAAATTGGGAGTAACTACCAAAATCAATAAGGCTGGTGCTCAGGAGGGCAGAGCTCTGACCCACATACCACTGCAATTAGCTCACTGAGTCTGTCTTAAGCAAGCATAGGATATGTATGTCAAATTATTAAAAGGGATGGTCGTGGGGAGGTGGGGTAAAAGCAGCTCCAAGATCCAGGGTCCAGATATTTTCTTTTTTTTTAAGCCATCACTTTCCTCAAACAAGGGAACTACCCGGTGTCAGAGCAGGGGGACTGCACAGGGAGCAGCACACAGTCTTAACCCAGGCTTTTAAACATGCCATCTCTCTAAATGAGGTTTTCTTTTAAACCTCATTTATACACCATACCTTTTACTCAGTCAGCTGATGCAATGAGGGAAATAAGACACAATTTAGAGCACAGAAGGCCCTCAGAGCATCAACACATCAATAAATGCCAAGTGCTGAGACTCCTGCGCACTTTTCTGTGCCTGATTTTGGGGCAGGAACGGGAGCAGGACGGAGGGCTCTGTGTGAACAAAGGAAAACAGCAGAGACAACCTGCCACCCGCGTAACAGCCTCAGTAGCTCTCAGAACCAGACAGGTTAAATATTTGCATGGGAGACATCAGAAGAAAATCTATAATGCAGCCAAGACCTCAAAGGCACTTACAGTGCAGCAACCTGATCCTGCAAATACTTTCACACAAAGGACTTCACACACATCGGAAGTCCTTGGAGAGCTGATAAAGACCCCTACATTGCTTCAGGGTCCTGCCTCTGCCACCGGCCACACAGTTGGACACGCACAACTTTGGACACTTTGGTGTGAGCTTCCTCCCTCCCTCACCCTCCGCAGGGCTGTGTCCTCACCCTCCCTACCTGCAGCCACCTCAAGGGCTTGGTGCAATAGAGAAAAGTGCAGCATTGCAGGACTTTCAACAGAGAACCAAGGGTGAAAGTTCCCTTTCCTGACACATTCTGGAACACCTTCCTCTGGGTTTCACCCCTGCGCTAGCTAATAAGAGCTTCAGTCTCTGGGAGGTGCTTCCAGGCACTCTCATCTGCAAACAACCACCTAGAACTGAGAAGACATCCTGTCCCCTTTTCAGGATGCTGAGCTATCCCGTTGGCGCGCGCTGGGCACGTCTACGTGACACGAGGCCAAAACATGCAGAAATATCCACGCTGGTGCCAACCACGCCAGCCTGAGTACCCAGCCCAGGGCAGATGTGCAAGTATGACACATCGCCGCAGCAGTTAACCCCACAGGGTGCGCAGACCGAGATATTTGGGTAATAAAATATCATACACGTGGTAGTGAAACCTTGACATCGTTCCACTATCACTTCAGCGGGTGGCTAACAAAACATACCCAGGGAACAAAGCTGAGCTGCTGGTGTTCCTCGAGTATCTCAGGGATCATCCTGGGGAAAGCCTGACTCGCACCTTATAAGAGATGTGTTGCTTCATGCCAGAATGGCAATACCAAGGAAAAAAGGAGATTCTGAAACAAAAAAGTACTCTTAGGACTGCCCAGGCTCCTAAAGGATGACAAAGCTTCCAGAGACCGTCCCTATAAACTCTATTCACCACATCCTGGGAGAAGCTTAAATGAAAATTCACAAATTTGAAGTCTTTTACCAGGCCATGTATATGAAATTGGTTTGACAGTTTAGCTGACATAAGACCAGTATAAACGCTGAGTAGGTCTGAGATGTTTTGCCCAACTTAAATAAAAGTTTCATAAATCCCAAATCTACAATTCTGTGAAAAACAAAATAAAAAAAAATATCTGAGGACAACACGAAAAACACAAGTACCGTATCCCTGGCCCCAGCCTGCACTACCCAAGGTCTGACCATCGTTTACCCACATGAAAAATGAATGTAAAATACTGTAAAATCCTGACACAGAGCCGTTTGCACCCAGTTACAGGTATAAGAAAACAGGATTAGGCAGTGGGGAATCAGACTTGGCCTTTTGCAGATGTTTTATACATAATTCACCATAAGAGACATTAAAAATATTTTGGCAGTTGCTTCAATGATGGTGAATAAGCTTATTTAGACAAGATCCAGTAAAACTGGAGGCAATAGGTTGTGTGCTTTAAAAACGCCTGGGTGGGGAGCAGCAGTGAACAAATTCTGCACTGAACTTTGCCACCTGCACACTCGCAGTGACTAAGGAGTAGGCTTGGAAAGAGAAACGTTAAAAATGTTAGCACAGAAATTCCTCTATCTCACCAGGGTGTCTTGCTGCCTCCAAACACAGCTCAAGTGGACAGTATTTCTACAGAGGCAGAAAAGCTGCTTGACAAGCTGCCAGGCTCTGAGTCTGGAATTAGTGAAGGATGAGCCTCGAAAAAGTTCAGAAGCTCTGTTATGCTTGAAAAAGCACCTAAAATGAAAAATAAAGGGCCAAACCCCGATGTCTTTGATCATTCTCATTTGAATAAACTCCTACTGACACAGACAAGCCCAACAGACAGGGACCTCAGAACCTGGCCTGCTCTGCCTTGCTGAAACGCATCCAAGGTGCTCAAGTCTCCTGGGTCTGGAAAGAGCATGAACCTTTCCCGTCCCACAGCGGGTTAGAGTTACCGCAAGAACAAACTCTCCTGAAGTTATTTTGACTTTCTTGTTCCCTAGTTCGGTCTCAGCTGAACCCAATATAAACACTGATGTACACAAAAATAATAATAAGCGGAGAATGACAACTATGGGAACCCCATGTACTCTTCCTTCTCCAAAGTTGCTTCATTTGTGGCCAGCGGCGTAGGGCAGACCACATGTACTCTGAAGCACTCATCCACCTCTCCTGGGCAACCTGCTGGTTGGCTGCTCATCCTTGGCAATGCAGGAGATGTTATGTTAGTACTACCATATCCTCATACTGAAGAGACCCAAGCACATCAATCTCTCCCTATGCCAACACCACGATGGTTTCCCATACACCGAAAGTTAGTCCATCGAGGCTCCACTGTTGTATTTGTGAGTGAGAAACACACAGAGTATTTGCAGCGTTAGCTGAATTAAGATTATCAGCCATGCCTGATATAATAAGGTGCTATGTTCTAACCACTCAGGTTAGAGAGTTACTGCCCTCCAGTAAAAGCTGAAGTTATGACAATTAATTTCATGGAGAGGAATATAAGCACACTCGTGAGTTTTCTCAAAGGGACTCACTGTAATTTTCCCTTCTCCCAGCTAGTAAAAAAAACATGCTGAAAATAAAGTTGCAGGATGCTCCAGTATTTTCAGTGGGATTCTTGTGGCTCTGAACCCAGAGGAGCAGAGGTACAACCTACCAGAAAAAATGTTCTGGCACAGGGGGAAAATTCCTCTACGTTTTAAGATTTTAAACAGGGTTTGCTCTTACAAACAGATAAAATGATAAAACATCTGACTTTTTCAATGCTTGTGCTGCACTGATGCTCACTTTTGCCATCTAAAAGATAACATACCATTGAATGAGATATATACAATCATCACTTTTACATAAGGGGTATGAGAGTGTGACTATTTCAGGGCACGTGCTGAAAGAGGTGGACAAGAACTGATCTTCTATAACACCCAGGGACACTCATCCTCTGGAACCAGCTGCAGCGAAGGAAGTTCCTCCGGTGAGGCACTTTGGAGGAGGGTTCTCAGCATCAATCCTTCTGAAAAGGTCTCTCCCTACAGACATACCACAATTGTTTCAGCTGTTCTCAGAGCAGCAGCAACACAAATAACAACACAATTCAGATATCATTAAACCTGCCTTTTTGGTTCCATATATTTATTTTTGGAAACACATTCATCACGAGGCTTTTCTTAAACTATTACCCACAGTCCACAGCTTAGGTAAGACTATTTACTTGCCTTTTACTGCATTTTAATTGCATGAGAAGTTTTAGAAGTCTTTTTCTTCTCTCATTTCTAGAGCCATTTGGGACAAAAGGCATCTGGCCCTGGGTATTTAAATAAGGCCTGTCAGAACTGTAAAATTAGTTCTACATTTTAATAAAGGTACTTTAAAAACTCAAATATCTTTCTGCATTCATATTGTAAAGGATTTGGATTAAGAAAAGGAGATCCATGTTAAATCTTAATATAAAAAGGAAATCGTGTTCTGAACTAAGCCAGTCTTCATCTGTGGCATCATAAACAAGAGCAGCAAAGAAAAGATATAATAACTCCAATAGCTTTTTAGGTGTATTGTGGACTTAAAGAACCAATGTGAGAATGTAAAATCTGTATTATATTATTTATTACTTATCCCAATTTCAATTTATGGAGATCCACGTCACGTATAAAGCTCAGACTCAGCCTCATAGAATCATAGAATGTCCTCAGCAAGAAGGGACTCACAAGGACCATCAAGTCAAGCTCATGTCCCTGCACAGGACCCCAACATTCACACCGTGGGGCTGAGGGCGTTGGCCAAATGCTTCTGGAACATTGTCAGGCTTGGTGCTGTGACTGCTTCCCTGGGAGCTGTTCCAGTGCTCCACCACCCTCTGAGGAAGCACCTTTTCCTAGAACCTTTTCTCAGCCCTTTTCTCTCCTCCCTGCACAAGAGCATCCTTCCCTCCTCTCCTTGCCATGGAGGAGGTGCCCCTGCGGATCCAGGCAGTGGGTGCCATGCTGGTAGGTGATGCTGCTGCTGTAGGTGTCCAGACTGCACCATCTTAACATGGATAAACAGAGCTCATTTAGCTTGGAGGCCTCTTCGGCCAGGTCTTTAATCAGCACATAATTCGCTTTGAAAATCTTCAGACATATCGACAAAAGACAAGACCCAAAGGACAAACCCTCCTTCCAGCACTCACTACCCTGTGCCAGCGAGCACAGCTCTCCTCCCCACTGCTGTCCAATTTTATCTCCTTCTATAATCTTTGGAGTAGGCAGGAGACGGAAATTCCCCATTGTTATTTATACACAGTAGACTTGAAATATTTAAAGGCAGCCCTTACAACCACATATCCGTGCCAAGCTCAAGAAGCAGGGCTGCACCTCACCTTTGCCATGAGAGGATAAAGCCACCTTGGAAACCTGCCGAGGTGGTGAAGTCCCCCTACACTTTCTGCCACCACCTAGGCTCAGTCAGCCACTGTCATTGCAAGAGGAGCTGTCAGTGCCCAGGACTCCCCTCACCACCAGAGCCAATGGCACAAAGGAGCTCAAGGACACACTGCACAATCTAGCAACCTATAGTAGCCTTCCAGTACTAAAAGGGGCACCAGGAAAGCTGGGGAGGGGCTCTTGATCAGGGAGTGCAGGGATAGGACAAAGGGGAATGGTTTTCAGCTGAACAAGGGGAGATTTAGATTAGATCTGAGGAAAATTTTTTTTCCTGTGAGGGTGAGGAGGCCCTGGCCCAGGTTGCCCAGAGCAGTGGTGGCTGCCCCATCCCTGGAGGTGTTCAAGGCCAGGCTGGATGGGGCTTGGAGCCCTTGATCCAGTGGGAGGTGTCCCTGCCCACGGCAGGGGTGGTTGGAATTAGATGATCTTTAAGGTCCCTTCCAACCCAAACCATTCTATGATTCTATGAACTTGTGGGACAAGACAAAGCCGTTAGCAACCATCACTTTATTTGCAAGAGTCTCTATAGCTCAGCACAGAGTTGCTAACACACAGCAGAAGAGAGTCAGTTCTCCATCTGGGATCCCACAGGAGCAGAGGAACCAGTAAACTTGAACTGAGGAGCTTCCATGCAGGCTCCTGGTGGGGAAAGCAGACGATTTTCCCTAACACAGGTTCCCACCAGGCCTGGCCCTTCACCAAGGTCATGAAGTGAGCAGGGTCTCCGGGATGATCTGCAGGTGCAAGCAGGCTCAAGCCAGCCTCCCCACAGCAACTGCCTGCTGCCCTCCTCCCCGCCTCGAGCTGCCCCGACCCGGTGTTTCGCTGCAGGTCCACCTTTGGTGTGAAGAGTTAAAGCTCATCCCCCGGCAGGCGCGCATGAAAAGGAGACAAAAAAGCAGGATGCTGCTGAATGACAGCAGTGGGTGGCCGACAGCCCCTGGCTGGCGCGCTCTGCACACAACAGGCACAGCCAAGTGTGTCTGGCACCAGACAATTATTTTGCTGGAGGTGTGTGAGGCGGGAGCGCCAAGAGCCATTCTCACGGCGAAGCAACCAGCCATGTCGGCTAACAAAACCGCTCGCCGGAAAGCGTCCCTCTCCTTGCTCCCATCTCCTCACCAGGGTCTGGGGGTTTATTTTTCTGGGTTGTCCTTCCCGCTGGGGCATTTGCAGCTCTGAAAAAACAGCAGGTCAAACATCCTCAAATGGTGTATTTAGTGCTTCCCCTTGGGTTTCCGCAGCTTCCCTGCCATTTTCCTACCGGCCTTGGGAGCGCAGCAGTATTTATGGGGTAGCAAGCTGACCCCTGGGCTGTGGTGGGCGAGAGTGCCTGACGTTAAGTGCTGCTAATGCGTTTTGCATTTGTGCTCGGGGGCAGGAAATCTCAACTTCCAGTGCCAAGGGGTTAATTATAATTTATATAGCAAGATCTCAGCCTGTGTTGTGTTTTTTTTTTCTTTTTTTTTTTTCTCCGGCTAATTAAGAGGTACAATTACCTTTGAGAATCAAAGGGATATTTTGGTACCCAGCTCTTAGAAAGAGATTATAGGCACTTAAAGCACAAGGGCATCTTTGCTTTTCTTAGGTTTTGATTTAGATCATTAACAAGAAGCTGTCATATTCCTGATCCACCACCACAATGTTCAGGAGACCACCTATGGAAGCAATAGGGTAACAAACAGCATTGCCGCTTTCCCAGCGATTACCTATGATTCCAACAACATGTTCTACTGACATCTCACCTGTCTCTCACGGCTTCAGCAAAACTTTCTATTTATTAATTAACAAAGCTTCATGATAACCCAGAGGGGGGTAATAGCTAAACAGACCAGTCTGTGCTCAGACTGCAAGCCCAAGACTACTAAGACCTCAGACCAGTAGCAGGTTGATGAATATTACTGCTGCATCATTACTAAATCGTCCCAGACAGCACAGCAGCCCCTCTGCTTTGCTCTCCACTGCCCAATGGCCAGGTGCAAACAGGGGGGATCACTCATCATGCAGGAATTGGAACTGGAGCTGAAGGCTAATTAGCAGCACTGGTACCCAGGGTAGACACAAGCAGCCAGTGCAGCTGGGTGGGCAGGGAGGCTGGCAGGCAGCACCCATGGGACCCACCTCCAGCAGCTCCAGCTGTAGGGATGCACAAGGCAAACGGTGCTGAGTTCTGCTGGGCAGCAACGGGCAGGCTCATGCTTTGCTTGGGGCTGGGGATCGCTGGGAACATGTCCATCACCCCCCACAATCTCCCTCCGTTGGCTCCTTGCCTTCATATTTGCGCAGAGGTTTAACAGTTACGGGCCTCTCTTTCTCACTCCTCTCAGAGGTGTTTGCTGAGCCATTTGCAAAGAGTTAATGTAACTGAATATTCAGGTACAGCAGAAGGGTGGATTGGGCAAGAAAAGGTTCTGGGGAACCCTTTAAATCCTGCTCTGTGGGAGTCACTAGATACACACACAATGCAGGCGGCAACCTCAGCTTGATTTGGCACAGGCTAGACAAATACACCTTCCACCATTCATTATTTTTTAGGGGTGCAGTGGGCTACTACTCTCTGGGAAGTTAAGCGCTTAAGTTAGATACTGATGCTGTATAAGTGTCATCAGACTTCATATGCCGCAGACTTTCACGCATCTGTACCAACAGGCTCAACCCTGACCCAAAACACAGCACAAAGCAGACACGAGGCTGGCAGTGGCAATGAAAACCAACCCTTTCTCTAAAGAGAGGGTCAGCGTTAGGACCAAGAGGGACAACTGTCCATGTGGGTTGGAAATAAAGCTGAGGCTGCCAAAGCCAACAGGGGGGCTCAGCAACTGGTATCCAACTTCACTGACCAGCTGCCCACGGCTTGATTACATCACGGCAGGTTTATCAGGCTGGGCTGCCCTTTCCTGTGCCGACAGCAGCAAATTTCCTGCGTTGAATTTGCCACAAAGCGGGCAGAAGCATACAAACCAAAAACTTGCCATGTGAAGCCTTATTGTTAAACTAGGAGGAGAAGAGGAGCTGACTGTTCAGCATGGAGAGGTGCTGACCGCTACACCCTCATTACAAAGGAGCTCCAAGAAGTTCATTTAGAAACCTCACAACCAACACATCCTACAGGTATTCCCTTCCCTTGAAGTCACTCCTCTGTAGCTGAGCATAGGACTTGTCATAAGCCATTTTACAAGAACAACTACAAAACTACACAAACCTGTGCCAAGCACAGTGGTAACTGAGTTTCCGGTACGATGGGAGTCACCAAACACCTCGCTGCAGGAGAATTCATAGAATCAAAGAATAGTTTGGGCTGGAAGGGACCTTAAAGATCATCCAGTTCCACCCCCTGTCATGAGCAGGGACACGTCCCACTGGATGAGGCTGCCCAAGGTCTATCCAACTTGGCCTTGAACACCTCCAGGGATGGGGCAGCCACACTTTCCCTAGGCAACCTGGGCCAGGGCCTCCCCACTCTCATGGTGAAGAAAGTGCAAGCCAGGAAGGCTTTCCCACGTAAAGGTTGACAATAATCAAGGTAAAAGAAGGGATGGCATTTTTTAGAGGATTTGTGACTGTCTACAGGAGGGCATCTCTCTGCTCATGCCAGGTACAGCAACGAGTGTCTCTGCAGGCAAGAGGCTGGGAAAAGACCCAGCTCAGCCCTGGAAAAAGCAAGACAGGGATTACAAAACTTTTGCTTATAGTCCCAGCTTAAAGCACTAACCTGCATAACTTTCAGTTAAAAGGATTTGTAAATGTTCAATCAGCAATGTGACTGAGTTATATAGAAGAGAAAAAGAAAGGAAGGGCAGATCCAGAGGGAAACACACATATACCTTTCCCTACAGCTTGCTATTTATTGAAGAAGCAGCAAAAGCTCCAGCGCACTTCAAAACACAAACGCTGACATGGAAATTCAGAGCCCTGAACTGCTTCCAACAGGGAAAATATACTGACGGCAGTCTGTTTGGAGGTCAAACAAAATCAATAGCCTTTCTCTCCAGTCTGTCTCTAAACTAAGCTTCTTTCAAAGACATTCAGAGAAAATGGATCATCTTTTGTTGGTGTGTGTGGGTTTGGGTAGGGCTTTTTTTTGTTTTGCCTTTCTTAAGTGGTCAAACATTCATAGGAGCATAAGAAACTCCTTCCTCCCTCAACATACTGAAAGGATTGTATAGAGGTCAAAACTGCCCATCAGTTTTACTACACAATAGATGAGTTATCCAGTTCTTGGGGAGGAAACCAAGCTGGAAGCCGTTTAACACTCAGTAAGAGAGGAAAAAATAAATCAATGTATTTGCTTGATCGGGGTACGTTTAAAGCTGGTTGTCAATTAGTTCAACACAGTTTGCTGTTACAGAGCACAACAATTTAGCCCCAGGAGCTGAAGTTTGCTGCATTTCCTCAGATTCCTCCTGCTGAGAGACCGATTTTGGCTGCAGCCAGGTCAGGCACCGAGGAGGAGGAGGAGTGTGGCTGGAAGTCACAGCCGCAGAGCAGCAGCTGGTTAAAGGGAGCCTGACATTGGATACAGCAAAACAGGGGGACTCCTTCCTTCCATTCGAAGTACACAGTAAACTGGATTTATGTCCAGAAAGGAGTAGAGATAATAACTGATTATTGCACTGGTACAAAGTGTGCCTTTGCACTCCGCAGCACACACCTTTTAAGATAAACTACATTTTATATTGCCTTGTGCAGATGGTATCATCTTTACAGATATAAGTGGGTCACCCCTAGCTGAGGGAAAGGGCAGAAGGAATAAAGTGGTAGAATACAAAACTTAGCCTACAACCAGTCTTTTAAATAATATAAATTCTTAAAGATCTCAATACAAAAATCACAAAGAGCAAAAGGAGGGACAGACCACTAAACGACGCTTCCCAAGGGTCCCACTGAACACACCCTAAGGAGAACCACTGCCTTCAAAGTGGCGAACACTGATGACTTTATCTGCCAGTTCTGTTCTGACAATCAGTGTTGAAAGACATTCCCCAAATCACAAAATAATTTAGGCTGGGAAGGCTCGCCAGAGGTCACCCAGCACAGCCCTTTGCCCAGAGCAGGACCATCAGGGCTAGAGACCACCACTCCTTAGCTGTGCTCCAGCTCCCCTGCAACAGGTTGCTCTTCCTGAGAAAGCCAAAATCCTTATCTTGATTTAAATATACCTAAGGGTGCGTGGTCATTGTGTCAGAGATATGGCTGGAGAGGGTCAGACACATATACATCTGACTTCGGGGCCCAGCACCAGGGAAACTGAGAACAGACCTCAACAGGAGTGAGATGCCATGACCATGACCCTCTGCCATGAGTCTACAGCCACAGCCCATGGATTTACCTAATGAGCATCCACACTGCTGATGCTTGCTGCTGTCAGTACCTGTACTAGCTATATTAAAGCTACTACATGCTTCTAACTCCCCTTCCGAGTGCAGCACATGCACAGCGTGCCAGCCCCGGCAGCGACGCGCATCCTGACTCATCCGCCGTCCTGCACTCACATATGCCGCAGGAAGAAGGGTTTGTTCCACCAGCCCTCATTTCCGAGCAAACATACTTAGCGTCTCCTAATTAGAATCTTAGCTTCTTCTCGTGCCCACACAGGTCTAATAGTTCCAGCACCAGAAAATCCTGGCAAAGCTCAAAGGAGGGTAAAGCAAAGGTGATCGTCAATGTTCTCCCAAACTCATTATGGTCACAAGAACAACCAAGGCCAGTAGCTAGAAAAAAAAAAAAAAAGTGCAGTTTCTTTGCAAAGCTTTTTATGTCCCCTCCTCCAGTCCTCCCAGGTGGAACAATTTACCCAGTAAGCATACAGCTCTTACATTTGCTTGTTAGCACCCCCAAATTAGTAGGTGTAAAGTCAATATCCTTTTGCCCATTTACTCCTAATGAGTCACCAGGCAGAAACTTAACTTGAAAAAACCGGTTACAAATGCAGATGCAGAAGCAAATGAAATGAAGGCAAGAATCACCGCTGAGCAAACGTTGCACAAAGGCAAGGGGCTGGGCACACCACGCAGCACCCTGCCATTGTCACCGGCTAAAACCTAACAGCTTTGATTTGCCTCCCACCAGCTAAAATGGTTTGAAATGCAAGGTCTTAACAAAGGTGCAAGACACAGGAGGAATGGGAGGCACTGCTGGGCACTTAATCTCCTTTCAGTCTCACACAGGAGCTCCAGGAACAGCTCTGCTGAAGTTGGGGGAGTTTCATGAGTGTAGGAAAGAGGATAATCAGGCCTTAGTTGTAGCAGAGATCCAACCCTGTGATCCCTCCATGCTACCAGCAGAAATGTTATTTGGGATTTAGATTGAAGTTACCCTTAGGCAAACTCCTTTGCTGCTGGAACCTGGGACAACATCCCTCATCCCAACAGGACAAGACTAGCTTTCAGCAGCTGTACAGTTCACCCTCTGCCTCGACACAATGTGTGATTTGAAACTAGGAACCCAAAACACTCCTCAGCCTGCTTCAGCACTCACCTCTGCAAGAGCTGGCAAAGCAGGAATAGGAGGGTTGTGGTGAGGATATCCCTCACGCTCATCCCACACAGCAGACATGGACGCACAGCGAGCCTCATGGCTGTCCCTGAACAAGCAGTAAGACCATTTGGACATTATTCTTTTAAATCTGTCTGGTGTTTGCGTCCCACCCTGTGCTTAGCCCTTCCCCGCTGCTTCTTCACACTAAGGTCCTCACCCCCTCCAGTGGCTGGCGATGATGTCTCCTGCTGCTAGAGCTCACCCTCTCACATGCAACCACCCATTTCCTCTCCTGCTTGTCCTTCCAAAAGCACTTGAGAACATCAGGTGCAAACCAAACCATACCAGCCATGCCAGCTTGAAGCCAGGATGCCAAGCGTGTGCCACCTACCATATGCTCAAACAGCAATGGCTTGAGCCACCATCACACAGCTCAGGTGCAACATCCAGCCCTCCCTCCACCTCACCAGCCCAGCTCTTGGATGAGGAATAGATGCAGCCAAACAGCATCAGAGAACAAGGACTTCTCTCCATGGCACAACCTGGGGCCAGATCCTGCCATCCAGTTGTCATTGCTGGGAAACTGCTTGTTGGAGAAGACCCAGAAGTCATTACATCTAGAAGAAGGCAGGGCCATGGCAGACAACAGGATTTTTTTCTCATTACTTTGGGAAGAAAGGCACCCTTTTTGGCAGCTGCAAACGCAGAGGAGGAGAAGGCCTTTTAGGCACTCATTTCAGCTCTCAGAAATGAGGGCACAATGAATCCGAGCACTATCTAGCAATTCTTCAAACTCAACCATTCCACGTAGCATCAGCAAAGGACAGGCACATCCCCAAAGTGACTACAGCAGAAGTCAGGGACACAAAGCTCAGGAGACACTGAGAAGGTCTCAGCTCCTATGTCACCATAAAAGCATAAATTAAAATTCATCAGGGACCAAAGTGTGCACTATTTATTGCTGGCACTGCTCCTTAGAAGGGATGCTAACAGAGTGCAGCCATGCGACCATCTCCCTCCAACCCCAATACCCCTTCTCTTCCTCATAGTAATAAAAAACAGGGGTTTTTTTACTGGGCCTTCTCATTCCCTTTACTTCCAGCTCGCCTTCCCTTCTTGCAAGCGCTGAGACTGCAGACGCTCTACACGTGTTCTCCTCTGCATCCGACTGGCAGGCAGTCTGGAAAATGCCAGTATTGGAACGGCCTGAATTCAGCGGTTTCTGAATGCTGATCGGACACTATTTCGTTCAAGCCACAGATAGTCATTTTTGGGGGGTATTTTCAGCTCCCTTTTTGGACTCTTCCAGATTTCCAAGTGTCATGCATCAGCAATTTCTCCTCTTTGGAGCTTCATTATTTTTCACCTTTCCGCCAAGCCTGAGGCTCGGTGCAGTTTTGCAGGGGACTGGGCTCTTCCCTCCTCATCCAGACAGCCATGCAATACTACTGGCATTGTTAATGTTTGCTGTGCTCCACCTCGCAGCTGCGGAAATTCCTGACTATCTGGTTTTTAAAAGAGCTGAGGTGAAATCTGAGCGATTAAATTGCCTTATTTTTTTATGAAGTCTAACACCTTTCTTGTGGAAACCCCAACTTGAAAACAGGAATGGTCTCAGAGTGTGTAAAAAACACTAAATAATTAGTTCTAACCAGGCTACCAGTGTAGCCATCATCTCTTTAGCATCCCTCCATTTGCAATGCTTTTATCCTGATGGCACATCTACAAGGTGAGGGAATGGTGCAACCCTTGTTTGGGAGATGAGGTATAGACACAAAAGGAGACCCAGAGGACGACATTTGTGCCATTTTGATATGTGAGGAGCAAAGTTCCTTCTCTCACTGTCTAGAGGGTCCAGCTTCAATGTCAACCTTATAGCCAGGGCAAAGTGGAGCACGAGAGATGCTCCAGCTGAGCAACTTGGCTAAAAAACACCAACACCAAGTCTGCAGCAAAGCAAGCTACCAAGTTTAGGTCTCTCAAGCAGCAACCTAGCAAGATCCCATGTTATCTTCAAGCAGAAGTATGCTCTTTTCACACTCAGTTTTGAATTTCCCTTCTTGTTTTCTTAATAGAGTTATTGGCATTTTTCATTTCCTCCAACCAAGGACAAACCTCAGTGGCCACTTGACGACATTAATGATGATGTACACCAAAGCCAAAAGTTACCAAACAGTTTGTTGGTGATGATTTCCTTCCTCCCTCTCCAAAGTAAAAGCAGTTAAGAAAACCTTTCAGAACTGCAGACTAGCCTATTTGCAGGATACTTTTAATTGAATCCAAAGAAGCAACTTGAATTCATAACTGGACAAATGCTTAGATATGGGAAACCCTCAGATACCATGACACAAGGCTTGACAACAGACACTAGCATGAAACAACTGCAATAAACTCGAAGGAGCGCTCTCAGCATTTGTGCACAGAATCGCTCATGGCCTAGAAATATATTTAAAATTATCCAAATTTCTTCAAGAACTTCATCATAGAATCGTAGAATGTTTAGGGTTGGAAAGAACCTTAAAGATCATCTCCCAGTATCCACCCGGCAGTCCCCAGGTATGAATTTCAGATAAAAGTAAGCTTTGTACTAATATGCGCAGTGCGTTTTCAGAGTCACAGAGGAGAAAGGGAAGCTCTAACTTTGTTCTGCATTATTTAATCACAGCCAGGGAAGGACATTTAGCAAAGCAGCTGTTTGAGCTTCATGGGAAAAGCCCATCATTACAGCAAGGCAGGAACAGATAGTATCATATTGACCTGTCTTCAGGGTCTGGCATTCACATTTTCATAAAGTGTCTTGGAAGATAAATCACTATACTAATAATATTTGTATTGATTATCTAAACTGAAGCAGCAATCGACTCCATTGTCTCACTTCCTCTTAAATTGCTCACAGATGGGATCCTATTTCCTATTCTGCATTTCTAATGGGAACACTTAAATCACAGCACAGAATTATACACACACACAAACTGTTAACAAAAATCATTTTATAGCTTGCATGAAAATAAACATTTTTCACTTTGCAGCTTGCTTTCCACTCCACACAGATATTAAAAATGACAAATTATCAGCTGACCTCTAAATTACTTCTGCTCGTTATTTCTATTTCTAGGTCCCTAATATTTACTGACAGACAGACCTATGGTTTCAAACCATAGAGATTATGGACACCTGAAGTTTGGACAAAGAGCAAAAAGGTGATATTTTTCTTTTCTTACGGAAGTCAAAGCTCTTTAAGCAATCTTTAGGGTCCAGAAGCAGGGAAATCAAAAATCAGTGTGGAGAAAAAATAAACAACAGCTTCTACTGTTACTACAGGTACAAAACAGGGTCTGCTGAGGAAAGAGCTGAACTTCAGGCGTGAAGCTGGCCACAGTGGGACCTTGGGGTGGCAGCTATCAAAACCAAAAATAAACTGGCAACAAAAAGCTTTGTCATGAATCAAAAAGCAAAAGGCTTGGATTATTCTTCCTAAACTTCTCATCCTGCCTAAGCAGAGCTTTCCTCTACCCTAGAGAGGCACAGAATACAGTACAATAAAAGATAAGAACATCTTAAATGTACAGATGATTCATAGAGGATGCTGACAGCACATTTCAAATGGCTGCTGAACCTTTTAGAGTCTCCTGGAAGGTGAGGGCAGCTGATGCTCCTCACTGCCCAGCGAAGCCTGGGAGCTCCAGCACTTCAGTTCATCCGCACACCTGCTTTCAAAGGAAAAACTCCACCACTGCCCCACTGCAGATGAGAAGGGGAGACATTTTAAGGGAAAAAAACCCTAATAAAGCAATCAGGGGATGTTGAGCAAGAAGGGAACAAAACCAGAGGCACAACACAGCAGCTGGACGGCGAAGGCTTCTCCAGCTCAGGCCAGTCCCCAGGACCCATATGACTGTACAGCTGCCATGGTGAATGATCATCCCTTACGCTGAGGTCAGTGCTGCCCCCGGGCTAAGTAAGTGAAAATAAATGGTTTAGAAGATAAAAGGTCTTTTTTAAAAAATTATTTGTCTTGTTGTCATTTCAAAACTGTAATGGGGAGAGACCAGAGGCAGCGATACGCCGTTTAAATAGGAAACAGCCATCCTGGTGGTTCAGCAGAATAAATTACAGAGCAAATCACAATTGATGCGAGGCTGAGCTTCACCTTTGCTCATACCTGGTTCCTGGGAAGACAAGCATGTTTCTGAATGTCCAGCCTGTGAAAATACAGTTATATTTAACTAACCCCAACTGCTACTACTGCCACATCTCCCATCCCTCTTGCAGGCTAATTCTGCGCCTTCCAGCCACAATGAGTTTATTTTTTCCTTCCTGATCTTCCCAGGAGGGGGATCAAAATTGATTTTAAGTATTCGAGGAAGGGAAAGGGTTAATCAGATTTCCCAAGGCTGCTTGCTGTTAAGGTGCCAGAAATACCGAGGGGAAAGAATGACTTGCTAAAGATGGGACAATGGCACTGGTATTTTGCATTTGTTTCCAGGCTTTGAGATAGAACAAATGGGAGTCATTAGTGAAATGAGTTTAGGGAGTTCTAAATTAGCTGTCAGGCTGCCAAACCCGAAGAAGTGCTATGTCAGCTCATTAATTTTGGAGTGCATAGGATTACCCAAACCTAGGAAGGAATCCTGCAAAAGTTAGAGTCAATTAAAGGAGGCTATTTTGCTATAATAATATTTTCCACACGTATTACACCTCCTCATGGAACAGAGCCCACTTCCACCACAAATGAAATCTCTGGCGGGATGGAGCGTGGCTGATGTCTAGACAGCTGTAACGTGCTCTCCTTGGGCTTCTCCACTGGCATCTCTGGGAAGCTAGAACAGAAGGAGGGGAACTGAAAGCTATGGAGCACATCACCCAGGCTGGGGTGGCCCAAGGAAGAAGGCACCTGTATCCCCTCCTCAAGCTTCTTGCTTTCCCCATACCACCCAAAAAATTGCATCTGTGCAGGGCACGATGTTTTGTGTCAGGAACAACCGCGACATGTGGAGGTAATGCCTAGCACCATGCATGCACATCATCTTGAATTTCTTTCCCTCCTTGGTCCACTTGACCCCAGATTTGTCAACACCCAGTTATCAAATCCATGCTTTGTTAAACTCCCCAAATATCCCATCACAGTAGGATCTCTTGAGCCCTGAGCTAAAACTCAGTGAGCTCCGGAGGAGTCTTCAAGAGGACTTCATTGGCCCAAGGTCCATCTCTGTGAGTGGCTGAAATCACTGGCAGTGGGGACAAATGTCACACCTGTGTGCTGTCCCTCACATGTCCTCAGACAAAGCCTCCCACGCTTTAGACCACAAGGTTTATAAATGAGAAGGTTTATAAAATAGAGCCATAAAATTATTTGGGTTGGAAGGGACCTTAAAGCCCATCCGGTTCCAACCCCCTTGCCATGGGCAGGGACACCTCCCACTGTTCAAAGCCCCATCCAACCTGCCCTTGAACACCTCCAGGGACAGGACATTCACCACTTCTCTAGGCAACCTGGGCCAATGCTGTCCTGGCCACTGTTTAAATGCTTTTCTGTGGTCAAAAAATAGACGTTTTACAACCTTCTAGGGGACCCAAGAGTTTTTATAACCTGTAATAGACTAGGTCAGTGGACAAAATCCTGCTGGAGAGCAACCTGGAAAACACTGACTAATAGCCTATCTACATACACCACATCCCAGCCTGCAGGACACCCAAGCACTCACACAAAAAAAGTTACCTCCAGAGAGAGGGCAAGCCCAAAGGCTTCTCACACCTCCCTGCCTCTCTCCTGATGGCTATCACTTCTCATCACCCCGCAGGACAGCAGTAGCCACGGACAAATTAAAACAAAAATCACATAGCTGTGAAATACAAATGAGGCAAAAAATGCCTTCACCCAACCAAGAGAGCTGTCTCCCCAACTGTGCTGGATACAAAGATCGTGAACAAACAGGATAGAATGTCTTCTGCCTTTTGTGAAATGAAAATAAATGAAAGGATCTAAGGTTTCAGGTCACTGATCCCTCTGTTCCCTATCTGTACCATTTATCGGAGGTAGAATATAAAGGTTCCAGGTTCTTTTCTCTTTTTTCTTTTTTTTGTCAGCACTTTAATGGTTGTTTTTTCTCCTTCCCCCTTTAATTTTCTGAATGAAAGGACCACTTAGGAACCTGTAAAGTAACAATAAGCTTATAACAGGAATATTGTTTTTCTGGGCCAGTGCAAATTCCTCCTGAATAGGTTGAAGAGATTAAAGTAAAAATGCAATCTGTAAATAGATCAGTCTTTTAATTAGTTTATAGTCTGTTAAGAGATAATATTTTGCTCACATAGATCATCTGTTATCTAAAGATCTCAGAGCACTTTAGGAACATCGATTAAGCCTTAAAAAAACCCAACCTTGAGAGATAGGTAAGTGTATTTAGATTAATTAGTGTTGCTGTGAGCAGCAGGCATTATTATTAGATTTAATTTAGTCCAATAATTGACTTATCTGTTAATGGATTCTAATTCATCTGAGAAGCGATCAAATCCATCTGATTAAAAGGATTACATCGACTCAATTAATTCTATTAACTGACTTAATTTGCCATTTAATAATTTGACACATGGGGCCAGATCTTGGCCCTGAAGAATGCATAAACCAAAAATCACACACAGGAATTATTATGCCAACAACACTCTGCATTGCAGAGCCTGCATTTTTCCTTGCACGTGCAATTCGCAGACCTGGATAAAACATACAAGGGGGTTTCCTCCAGCTGGATCCCCCCCAGCCCGACCCTATCTTCTCTCCCTGCCCCAGGGCTGGCTGGTCATTTTGCTGTACTCATGGTAGCTGCCTGGAAAGGAGCAATTCACTGCCTGAGATCTGCCACCTCCCCTCTTTTTCTGGGCGTTCTCTTCAACCAAGAGGTGAGAAGTTTTACGGAAGTCAGTAAAACCTTGCAATAAAACTACCCTCCCCATCAAAGGTAGGACAGCCCTCCCACGCCAGCCATTTGGAAGCTGTACATGTGCAAAGAAAGAAAGAAAGAAAGGGGGGGCAGGGAGGGGGGGTGGGAAAGCATCTCTTCACTTGGACACTGTTCTTTAGCCAGTTGTGAATGGAAGGGAGGAGAGGGGAAAGAGGTGCTAAAATATCATTAGCTTCACCATCCTTAAAACTGGCTGGTGCTAATTACTGGTGATGAGCACTATGGACCCCAGCCACAGCCACACAGAGCTTTCCACATGAAGACTGAGTCTGCATTGCCCTTGCCTAACCTTAATGGGACAGAGTTGTTGGGAGAACTCAGGGCTGGAGCCAGCACATGGGCACCTTTCCAGGCATCTCTTGCCTTTGCTCAGACATTGCCACTTGCTCATCCTCCCAAAGCCTTCCCTGCCTTAGGATGTCAATCCACATCACCTCCACCATCAATGTCCCCTGCCAATGGGGACAGGGCTAAGACAGTGGAGAAGCTGTGAGACATCTGCCATCCGCAAGGGTGATGTAGCCAAGAAATAAGCTGGGCACTCCCCAGGGCTAAACCTGGCTCTGACTCACCGTGCCAGCACAGGGGCTGTAAAAAAAGGGAAGAAGAGAAAAGGGCAGGAGGAAAACCAGCCATCTGCTGCACGAGAGGAAAGTTGTCCTCCCTCCGAGGCAGATCTGACCAGCAAGACGGAGATGTGGATCAAAAGTTTGCAACTGCTGAGATCCCCAGACCTGGTTTAAGCCTCTCTCTGGTCTTGATCAAAGGTTACTCCATAATAATGCCTCGGGGGGAGGGGTTCCCAGCACATAATGAATCCTGTGTCATTGCCTTTGTATCCAGTTTTGGCTGTAACACAGATGGTTCTCACTTCAGTAACTCTGACATCTCTCCCCGCTTCATTATCACAGCTAGGAGCTCTGCGTGGTCACATCCTGGACCTCCATGCCCCACCTCACTGTCTCCTTGATTATCATGCTCTAAGTGTTCCCGTGCCAAGCAAGATGATGAACAGATTTCCATAACCTTTCAGCACGGCCAGGGATAGGAAGGCTTTGCAGCTTGATGCGTCAAGGAGTTTTATTAGGAGGTGAGGGGGAGGGAGCACCCCATGGCCAGAGCTCTCCGGGTTGTTAGGAGGACACCACCAACCAGGAGCAAAGAGGATTTGGTGGCGAGCAGCGACGAAGGCACAGGGGAGCTTCCCAGATGGGAAACCTCAAGCTCTGCCATTGTGCAGCATCGCCACCGGTCACGAGCATGCTCCTGCGCGAGGATTTGTTGTTCAGACACGATTGCATATGTATGAAGGGGACAAGATGGGCTTTGACACATAAATTAGCACTTGTCAGCTGCTCACGGGCACACTTCCCTGCTGCACCCCACTGTAAATGCTGCCTTCTTTCACAGAGAGGAAAACTACATCACGTTACCTGACAGTCACTGTGGGCAAGAGTGTTTCCTGGGAAGCCAGCAGCGAGCACGCAGCGACTAGTTTACATATCAGACATTAAGGGGATGAATGCAATAAATGACACAATAATTAGTAGCCAAATTACACTTTCTGCTCCCATTTTATCTGGAAATTTGAGAATGACAAAGGACAAGGTTGAGGAGAGCTCGGGGCAAGACTTTCTGTGAGAGATGGGTTGCCCAGGGAAGTCATGGATGCCCCATCCCTAGAGGTGGTCAAGGGCAGGTTGGGATGGGGCTTGGAGCAACCTGATCTGGCGGGAGGTGTCCCTGCCCATGGCAGGGGGGGTTGGAACTGGATGGGCTTTGAGGTCCCTTCCAACCCAAACCATTCTATGACTCTACACAACATCCGTGGGGGTTCATTTCGTACCAGCCAGGTGCTTTCTAGCCATCACCTCCTGTGGGACAGCTCACCCTGCTCCTCTGCTCACGCTGGCAGTGTGCACGCAGTAGAAATGGCGTGAACCTCATCCTGCCTCAAGCTCCCCAAGGGAACAACCGTTCCCAGATTTTGACCTGCCATCATCATAGCCCATCTTCACCTCACCAGTGCTGCACGTGAAGTCAGCTTCACATGAACGTGTATGCCAGCCAATGCATACACACACCTCTGCAGCAACACATCAACACATGGGGCTGTACACCCATAACAGAAAAAGAAACAGTTCTCTGAACAGCATCCTTCCAGCAACCAACTGCAGTAAAAGTACCTCTGCTGCAACCATTTCAAAATACATCAGGATTACAGAGTTTTTCATAATTCAGCCTGCTAACAACATTTCTAGCATGTTGCTTGTGTGGAAATCACAATGAGAATAGTTGAACACACTGCTAGCCTGAGGGAAATTCAATTATTTGCGTTCCTGCAGGATCCACACACCATGAGATTCAACTTAAGCTCTGGGGTGCACTCAAAGCTCCAAAGTCTGCTTAGTTTCATCTCAAACCAAATATGCCCCAAACCCACCATCTAGAAAGATGAGAGGGCTTCATTGAAGCACTGGATTCACCCAAACTCGAGCCCAGAGTTCATGGGGAAAGAATATACCAGTCACCAACCTGGATATCATTTATGAATTACAGTAGGCACCCTGTGAGCTCATGCATTGGGCAGAAAATCTTTTTCTCCTCAAGCACCATCATACACTAATAAATTGGAGCATGACACTACGGTGGGAACTACCTGCAGCTGGAAGCTGGGCTTACAGCCTGCTCCAACACAACAAATCTCATGTTCTTAACTGGGAAAGGGTTTCTTCTCTTTCATCCTGTTTTTTATTGCTCTTCTTATTTTTGTCTCAAGAGCTTCTCAGCCCAACATACAGCATTAAAGTCTTTGACCTGGAATCTGGGGGATCCCAGTAAATATTCTTACCATATTTATCTCCATCTTCTCCTTTGGCACTGATCCTCCTGCCGAGCACTTGGATGTGTTTCCCGCTTGTCCTGCTGTAGAGCTGATAGAGCCGAAGCTGCTTCCTGCTCACGTCGTCCCTCGCTCGCGTCTGGTTCTCCACGTGTATCCGAAAATCTACATTCTCCTCGGCAGCAAACATCTGAGAGTGGACAGGGAGGGAAGGATGAGAACAGAAGAGACCGTGAAACAAAGCAAGCATCTTGGACAGAAACATCACACATCAATCTGGCGCAAGAAGACTTGGATTTGGCTGCCCTTCTCTTGACAGCTGTGGCCACGGTATCGGCACTCAACTTGTAATTCTAGCCTGAGCTGGCTCTCAACAGTAAACCAAACCTGGGTTTTTACAATCAAACCGCGTCAGGGGGCGGAGAGTGTTTGAGTAAAAACTTCTGCTTGGTCCTGCTTTGATTTAATCCTGGTTGGTCATGCTGGCTATAAATTAGACTCCGCTTTGCATATGCATGACCTCTACCCGGCTATATGAACACATACAGGAGAAAGGGGACTCAGTTTCAGAGAATTTGGGCTTCACCTTCAGCAGGGGCATTGATTCCCTGGATTAATTGCAGGGACGAAGCCAAGGGAAAAAATTATGCTGACATTAGCAGACTGGAGTCTAGCTTTGCACAGGCATAAAATAGAAGCGGTATCGGCAGTCTTCAGCCTAGCTTTTTTTGTCAGCTCTGCTTTTCAGTGAAGCCAGCTCACTGGTGACTGTCTATGGGTGCACCTCTGCCCACTTCTACAGGGTCATAGCTTGGGGGGAGATCATAAGGACCTGTGACAGCCAAACCAGTGTGTCCAGCCAGAAAGCCGTTATCAGCAGCATTTGATTGCTTGCGCCAGTTCATCTCTTCTTTCTGGCTAATGGATTAAATAACCTTAGTTTGCTACAGTCTTAAAATAACACCAGAAACTTTCTCTGACACATCTGCCTTTCTCTGGAGGTCTTGTTTCCTATCTTAACTGCTCCAAAGAAACACTGAAACAGGATGGACTCGATGATCCGGTGTGTCTCTTCCAACCTGGTTATTCTATGGTTATTCTAGGATTCCGGCTTTTGCTTCCAGAGAGTTGCCCCACCTTGCCTAAAGTCAGAGGACGAGACAACCTAGATGTTCTCAAGATGCCCTCCCAAAGGGGAGGCTGGGCAGCATGCACCCAAAGCACTTTACACCCAAACAATACGAAAGCCCAGAAATTGCTCCACGATCTGTCCCTAAGGGCATTTGCACAACATCCACACTGGTTCTCCACGTCCAAACTCAGAGATGGACAGTATGTTGGCGACAGACTCCTTTCACAGGACAATAAAACATTCAGAAACCAAAAGCAAAAGATTATCGAGTGGCACACGCACAACAGGCAATTTTTAACTTCATCAAGACAAAGACCATTCAAATTCTATTCATTGTTGGTGAGCTCTAATGCTGTGCACCACTTGCATGCAAGAGACAAAATCCACCACAACAAAAAAGAATCACATGGGAATTCAGCAATGCATATTTAAGAATCAGGTGGGAATTTAATGATGGTTTGGGGCTGGCAGAGGAACAACATTGACTCCTAGCAGAGTTACTACTTTTCCTTATAACATATTCCCACTATAGCAAACTTGTCCTCTTAGCCTGGAAGCAACAGTGTTCAGCTGTATCGGTGTGAAGATGGAGCTGGCAACGCAAATGAAAAAGGGTCAATAAATCCTCATTCAGGTCCATTCCAGGCTAAGACACATAAGACCAAGTGGCCACAATAGGTAAAACAGTCTCACTTGAGCCTCTTGCATCTGTCATCTCAAATATTAGCAAATATTTCTAAGTCAAATATTCTCTGGAAGTCAAAAACTCAAAATAACTTTTTTGGCATTTCCAGTTATTCAGTAGATACACAGATCAGCAGCAGGAGGACAACTTAGGGCAGGCAGTGCTGCTTAGCACCAGACCTTCACTAAGCAACGCAAACAAAAACACAATATTCAACACAGTGGCAACAGCCACGAGGTTCATTGGGATGTTGCGGGATTGCCTTTGCTGTCCTTATTAATTCCTGGGATTATGCTATTGGAATCCCAAATCCTCAGAGAGAAACTGATTTAAGTGTTTTATTATACAGTCAGAAGCCAGGAGCTAAACCCACAGGCTGTGCCAAAGGAGGTTGAGGTCGACGCTGGGTCTAACCATACATTTAGGGCAACAACAGAAGTGACAGACAAGAATTACACAATTAACCATGACAATATTCCCCACTCTCAGAAAACAGCACAGCAAGAAGTCGTGACCCAAAGCTGAGGATGCAAGAGGAGGAGCAGCCATGGCACCTGCCAGAAGGTCCCCGCAGGATGCTGACAGAGCTCAAAGCTCATTTCTCTTTCCTGCATCTCTTCTTGCTTTCTATTCAAATGGTGCTCTTGCAAAGGATGTTGAACTACTAAAACCAGAGACGTTTGAGTAATGTTGACAGTCTGCCTTGTACCCGCAAAAGCAAAGCCATTTGTAGCTAGAGATTCTGGCTCCATCATTTTAAGATTTAAAACAGATTTTAAATCAAGATGACGTCGTTACATTGCTTTCACCACATGTTAATGAATTTCACATTTTTCTAGGAAAAAAAACCAAAACAGGTGGGATCTGAAGGGGGGGGGGAAGGGCAGGTTGCTTTGCTTTCTCGGAAACTTCAAACAGAAAAGGCAATCTGTGTCCAAAACATGTTTTAATTATCTCTTCTAATTGTCCTCCAGCACTCACACCACAGAAGCCCCAGCCTGTAGACACAGACTGTGGAACACCCATGGAGCACACTGCGCTGTGGTCAGCTCCGGACGTGCCATGAACGCGCCTGCACATGTTTGTCACAGTTCTCCTGCCCAAGATTAGCTAATAAAGTGTCTCCTCCCTTCGCCACAGCTCAGAGGGATGACATCTCCTTGTCCTCCAGCCAAGGGCCTGGCAGCCATCACCCACAACTCCCACACCTTGTTCAAACCCAGCAGTAGCCTGGCGTGGGGATCAGCAGAGGACCCCGACCCCTGAAATAAAGTCAGCCCTAGCGTGTGTCACTCACAGAATATTTAAGGTTGGAAAAGACCTCTAAGCTCATGCAGTCCAACCACCAGCTCAACAACACTGTGCCTACTAAACCATACCCCAAAGCACTGCATCTTCATGTTTTTTAAACCCCTCCAGGGATGGAGACTCCACAGGCAGCCTGTCCCATCACTTATCCAAAACCAGGCCCAGCTCAAACCTAGGGAAAGAAATCCTGGAGGAGGAACATGCCACAGGTTCTCCTTGCAGCTGACCTGTCCCCTGGTCAAGAAGCTGTGGTCCAGAGCAGCAGTGAAACCACCAGAATTTAACTGCCTGCTTAACGATAAGCACGCTCTTAGCCACTCTGCTGAAACAGGATGCTCTGCTGGAGCGCAGCCAGGGTGAATTAGCCGTGCCAGCCTGGGCTGCATCTGGCCCGCAGGAGAGAGTATCAATACTCTTAAAATAAAATTTCACGCAGTGTCGATTTCATGAGATAAAACCTATTTGATCATTGCTGAAACCCATTCTCACAGTCTCCCTGCCCTACAGAGTATGCTCCCCCAAGCAGCTAACTTTACTGAGATAAGAACGTCCATTTATATATATCATAAGAGAGACTCTCTTTCATAAATCTCAAAAAAATTAGTAACACATGCCTCCTTTGGTAACTGATCACCAACACTCAAGAAGGTCACCTAAAACCAAGCCCATTCACCCCCAAACACATTTCCATAACAATCACAACCACACAAAAACAAAGGCAGAAATGTCTTTTAAGTCCCAGACCCACTTGAAAAACCTAAGTGCTTTCACTTCTGTTCATCAAAGCAAAAGGAAATCTTTTCTTTCTTTTCTTATTCACTGTTATAACACGTTATTATTGCATAGGAAAACGTCACCCATAAGATGACCACCTTTGTTTCTGGCCTTTCAATCTAATTGTCCACATGTCCATGCTGTAGGTAGCAAGAGTTGAGCACAACAGGTCTCTGAGATGAACGGCTGCTTGCACCTTGTAGCTCCCAACCAGCAATGTGGGACAGTCACTAGGAAGAGGAAAAGGATTTCCTCTATTACTTTATCTCCTCCAGTGCCTTGGTGGGATTTGGGGTTGCCTTGTGGTCTATTTTTGCAAATCTATCCAACTAGTACAACCCACAGTCTGTGCAGGACAGCTTCAGTACCTCAGGATAAGTGGGTTTCATGTAACTCCATCTCATTCTTTGCCAATGGTTTATAGTCTGCAAAATCCCAGTCATTAAAACAGAGCATCAAATTTGGTTACATTTTTATTCTTCCTCTTGTTCTTTGCTTTTCAATCGGTTCCTCAACTATTTCTTCTTATTTATTTATCACTACATTTTTCAGTGATAATATACAGCTAGAAATACATCCTAAACTTCCACTTGGAAACACATAGCCCGTGCAATGGAATAAACAGCATTCCTTTTAAAAACAACCATCATTTCAAGCAGTTGATGCCTCAGAAATGCCTCGCTTCTGAAAAGAAGCAGCTCTCCCTCCTCTCTGTTATATTTTCCCAGTCATCCAGGGTAGGTGTATTTAGTCCTACCTCCCTTCCAAGCAGCCACAGAAACCAGAAACGACATCTGTCTTCAGACAGGCCACACGGGGAGATTTTCAAGTGGGTTTTTTGCCGAATGATTCTCAAACAATGAGAGGATTTCATTTTAAATGGCTTTACAACAATCCTTCAGCTTAAAGAATGACTCTCCTATTTGTTAAATCCCAGATGGAAGACGAGGGAAAGACCATTTTGCTGACACAGCCAAAGGTTTCACCGTTAAGTCATCCAAGAAACGTTTAAGAACAGCAAAAGCCTCTGACAACAGCACTGCGAACTTAGTCCTACACAAGCTTGTGCCACATCTCTGAAAACACCGATGCCTTGTTGTGAACGAAAAGCAATCACAGCCCCGCCAAGGTCAACGAAACCCTCACAGTGCCAAGCCATGTTTACATGATTTGGCTTTCCATCCAACCAACCTCTGCGCAGTTCGAATTTGCTATTTTGAGCTTTCCAGTAAAAGGGGATGTTAATCTGTTATTGTTCGTGTCATAAAGCATTACAGCATAAGATGTCCAAGGCCCATAGCGTGGCCAAGTTAGCTTGGGAGCTGGACTTCAGAATTTCCTGATTTTTCTGCTTTTTATCCTGCAGAGCCTCCAAGCCTCATCAGAGAGTAAACCCAAACTGAACTAGGAATGTCATTCCCCAAACTGAACTAGGAATACAAAATCCCTCTCACTAAGGGCTGTACCGATTGCAAAAGATAAACAAATCAAGCTATTCAAAGTCCTTTCAAACCCAATCTGATAAGCAGGAAATACTTATTACCTTTCAGCCATCAAATCAACCTAATATTAATGATTTTCTCCATGACCTTCTAAAAACATGAAAGTTAACTCGATAAGGTCAACAAAAGGATATCCAAGACAGATCTCTCTCAAATCCACAAAGGCAAGTAACAAGCCACTTCGCTTCCACGACTTTGGCAAAATTCCTCCATGCCAATTACAGCAGGATTTGCTAACTCACCATGACAGCCACCCTTGACATACAGTGAAACACAATGCACTCCTTATTTGCTGCTTTTTCCTCCTCTTAACTGCGAAGTCAGTCCATCACCAGGATATTGTTACCTTCAGGTTACAGAGCCTTGTTCAAATCCAGACAGAAGCAGATGTGCACTGCTTTGACGTATTCACTTCTCTGGGCTTAGAAGCAATTTGGAAATCCGTCTAACACAAAGCTTAGATAATAGGAAGAAACTTGTTCCTGTGAGGGTGGGGAGGCCCTGGCCCAGGTTGCCCAGAGCAGTGGTGGCTGCCCCATCCCTGGAGGGGTTCAAGGCCAGGTTGGATGGGGCTTGGAGCCCCTGATCCAGTGGGAGGTGTCCTGTGGTGTGACAATGCCAGAATTGCACAAATATAACTAAGCCTTTCAAAATAACAGAACTTTGACCTTTGTTTTGGTGACTCTTTCTTCCTGCTACCCACAGAAAAACATTTTTACCTTCAAAAATAAATATCCAAAAAGCTTAAGTTCCACTCTCAGTCTTGGGAGGTGTCACCTCAGGTGGTGACCATGTACCCTCTAGGATACACTGTGAGAAAGGGCAACAAGATACACCATGGAGGCAGTTGTTCAAAATGATGCAGACATGAGACACACCCCCCATCCCAAACTCCACAAAAGCCTCCATCAATGGCATTTACCAGGTATATCACTTGAAACGCTTTTTGATATTTTCTTTCTTGTGGGAAAAAGCACGTCATCAGATAAGCACGAATATCCTATTTAAAATTCAAATGCCAAAGCATCTCACTCCACAGGAGTGGTACCATGCTGTAACCCATTAATAGAGTCATGAACCATCTTTTGTCTTTGCTTCCTTAGAAGCCTGTCTCAGAAACACTTCCTTAATATTGTCTGCCTTAATTTTCTTCCTCATATATTTACATCCAGTTTCCATCTGTTTACTCATGTACCAACAGCATCCTTCAGCTTGAATAATACTTTCCCCCCTTGTGCTTCTCCTTGAGGTGCGTTGAGGCTATTCCCTTTCTCTGCTTTCTTTCTGACCTCCATTTCACCGTGCTGGGAAAGGAAGAAAGCCAAGCATCAGACTACCTCCACCTCCCCTTCCTCTCCCGTGCCTGCCTCCATCACAGAGGAGCTCCCGCCTGCACAGAGGATGAGTGCCGAGCTCTCCCTTGGCACAGGCCCATGCAGGAGACACCAGCCCATCACAGAGAGAAACTCAGAGCTCTCCCCACTCCTGCACACACGTGCTCTGAAATTGAGCCCCTCATTTCTCTGCCTTGAGAGCTTTCAAGTTGCTGCAGTATGTGAAATTCAATGATGTTCACTTTGTTTAATGCACTCTAAGTGAAGTACGTTTAGGGATGGAGTTGGAAAGGAGAAGGAAATGGGGTGATGAGTGGGTTGAGCCTGCCCATCCCTTTGGATTTCAGAAATGTTAATCAAGACCCAAAGAGAAGAAGTTTCCAGCACTTGGAACAGGGGACATACAGCTCAGTGAGGTGACACATATTTGGATCCAAAAGCTGTTCTGCAAGCTGAGCCTCCTTCTCTCCAGAGATCCGCCTGCCGCTTTCAGAGAGGCCATACATTAAATCTCCTCGGGCAGCATCAGACCTTCCTTCTCTCCAAAACACACAGCCCCTGAGAAATACAGCTGTCGTTCAGCCAACCCCCCAGTATCTCCCCAAGATCCCACTAGCTTTCCAAGCTGCATACCGCTGCTATCCAGCTCCTCTAAAGCAACGTGTCCATCGTCCCTCGGATGGCAGACAACCCTGTTACTGAGCCAGGTACAAAACCACAAGGAAGGTGGGAGCATGCCAAAAAAATGGAACCTGAAAGAGCTTGAGGAAACGAATGTTTTATGGCCCATCAGTCAGTATTTGGCCATTTTCTAGAGAAAGATGATGCCGCCTTCGGGAAAACCAAATTTCTCCTTTCGATGATGGAGTGAGCCTTAGCCAGAACTGTGGAAACGCATAATTTGTGAAATGGTGACATTGTAAACTTGTTCCGTCTTGGGGGAATCGTTCAGTTTGGGGAAGAGCAGGGTTTCAGCCTTGATTAATGACTTTTAAAATCCCAGCCGTACTCACGTGCAACCAGAGGAAGGGAAGGCGTCTCTGGCCAGTGCTGCCTGCCGGTGCCAAGGCCATGTGAGAGCGTTGCTGAAATGCTGCAATGTAGCTCTCTTAAGTGGGCTCCAACACCCCCGTCCTCCACATCTCCACCTGCATTTGTCCATTCTTGCTGATTCAGAACCAGATCACAGGTCAAAACATCATTCCTCAACACAGGAAAGACATAGATCTGTTGGAGCAAGTCTAGAGGAGGCCGCAGAGATGATCTGAAGGGCTGTCCTTGTCCCATACAAGGACAGGCTGAGAGAGTTGGGGCTGTTCAGCCTGGAGAAGAGAAGGCTCTGAGGAGACTTCAGAGGAGCTTCAAGTACTGAAAGGGGCTCCAGGAAAGCTGGGGAGGGGCTCATGATCAGAGAGGGCAGGGATAGGATGAGGACGAATGGTTCGAAGATGAAAGAGGAGAAACTGAGATGAGATCTTAGGGAGAAATGTTTTGCTGTGAGGGTGGGGAGGCCCTGGCCCAGGTTGCCCAGAGCAGTGGTGGCTGCCCCATCCCTGGAGGGGTTCAAGGCCAGGTTGGATGGGGCTTGGAGCCCCTGATCCAGTGGGAGGTGTCCCTGCCCATGGCAGGGGGTGGAACTAGATGGGCTTTGAGGTCCCTTCTGACCCAAACCATTCTATGATTCTATAATTATCCTGAACAACAGCAGCTCAGCAGCCTGCAGGATATTGCCCAGCCCTCCGGCTTCCACCTTTCCCGCAGCAGGAGCCTGCACCGTGCCACAGTGCGGCAGCACAGAAGGAGCCAAGGCCAAGCCACATCCCAGCACCAACAGACACCTCTTTCCCAGTGGGACAGGCTCCTGCTACCTGTGCTAACTAAAGCAAACCAATCCCGTGCATCTCAGCTGCAAGAAGGGTATCAGGCTACCTGCAGGAAACAGCCTCTCGCCACAACCTCTTGACAGTTTTGATTCTCCAGGAATACAATTCAGACCTTACTTCTTTTTCTTATTTTTCTCCAGTTCTGATATATCTTTTTATTTAAATCCAGGGCAATTTAAACAACGAGCAAGCAGGGCTTTTTCTTTCTTCCTTTCTTTCTTTGTCTTTCTTTCTTTTTAACACTTGTTATATCTCTGCTCTATACTTCCTCCCTACACAGAAATATCCCTTCAAAGCTTGATATTATTGAGCAGCTTTCAACCATGCCCAGCAGAGCCATGTATTCTCTGCATTTGTCTGGCCTTTGTTTCTAGGAATGAAATACCAATGGCTGAACAGTGTGACTTCATTTCACTCCCTCATTCCAATACTTGTTCTATTTCTATCCCACTGGGTCAAACTCACCTATTGTGAGACCTCACCGATTTCAATTACATCAGGGATTAATTTGTTCCATTGCGTTGAAGCTGTTAATACAATCCTGGCTGGCTCTAGATTAGAAAAGGCACGGTGGAGACCTCCCTCGCAGGCAGTGTGTTTAACAGCGGTCTTGATCTTCATTTTTGTTCAGCGGTGGGTTTTTTTATTTCCCTTTGTGCCCCTTTGCCCCTCTTTTCACAATCTTCCCCTTCCTTTCTAAATTGCCCTTATCAGAACTGGGTGGTCCCTCTGATTTCCACTGTGACTGGCAAAATGTCGCCTTCCAAAGCCGCTGCCCAGCGCTTGCGAAGGAGGTCAGCACTGGAAGGAAGGTCCGACCCAAAGCCACCCAACACCATGCAGACATGACTGTTCCAGCTTTGGCACCTCAGGATGATTACGAAGGGTCACTGCAGGTCTCTATGCACCCAAAGGCATCTGCAGGTGCTCAGTTCAGCAGCTCCAACCACTGGCTGACCATCAGGTGAGCATGGTCTCAAGGGGAAAATTGAGCTCCTCCACATAGCAGATGGACAATGATCAATTGATTCTGGTTGTCCTTACTGGTGTTCCCAAACTGGGGCGCAAGATCATAACAGAGCTTTGAAATATCCAGCCCTGCACTCACATAAGACATCTGTGACACCAGTTTAAGGTGATCTCAGCAATCCTGACCCAAAGTTGTCATTTATCTGTGTGATTTTGTCTCAGGAAGAGATATGGATGCAGGGTGACTTAGGGCCCACGCAGGTGCAAAGTAGTTCAGCTTTGCTTGACATGCTACAACTCTGCTTTTCCATTTTAAAAAAATTCCAATCACATCTTAGTGAAACTATATTTTTAGGAAATAGGGTGATGATTCCAGAATAATAAGAATGGGAGTTTCAAAAAAATAAACAGGGGAGCAATGTGATGCAGTGGGAAGTGTCCCTGCCCATGGCAGGGGGTAGAACTGGATGAGCTTTAAGGTCCCTTCCAACGCAAACCATTCTATGATTCTATGTTAAAATAAAACCAAACAAAGCTGAACAGATTCTTCCCTTGCTTACTGAAATACATTAAATTTCCACAGTGGTTTCATGAGATCACATCAGGCTGCCACGGGGCATCTCTGTGCTGCCTAGGCTGCAGAAAGTTGCAAGGGTTGATGCTGTAGCTGTCAAAGTCACCAGACAGAAGTTGGATAGGCTGAGTTTCAGGCTTCCAAGCTTGTTCCATCTTCAGCACCTGTTTTCCCAAAATGTACAATGTTCCCATCTACTACTGCACTAATTTTTCACTGGAAGAAACATAAGAATAAGCTGGACTAGTATCACTCAACTGTTTATGTAGCTCTGCCATTCACCCCAGACCTTGGCAGAGCCATTCGGGGATGGGGTGACGTCCCCACATCCCCTCCAGGCACTGCCCTGCCTGCCATCTCCCACTCCAGCCACTCACTCAAGCCTCACACCCTTTGGTGCCAAACACTGCCAGAGCAGCACTGCCTCATAACTATATGACCTGGATCGTGGCAACCCAAACCCTTACACTTCCTGATGACCAAGACCTCACTGCACATTCATTGCTCTGGACACGTTCTGCCATGCAGATCAAACCCACCCTGAGACACAAAACCCATGGAGAGAAGACAGCATTGGCTCTGGAGGATGTGTTATGCTACAACAACCTTCACAACAGTCCTGATGTGCAAAAATCAGCGCTTCCATAAGCCTAAGCTTTCCAAAACATTCCCCCTTACGGTATTAATCTCCTACTGTGGTTTCTCCCCAGATGGTTTCCCATCACTGCCACCTCACCACAGTTATTTCCGACACCGTCAAGTTCAGTGAGGGCAAAACAAAACCCAGGACAATTCCTTCCCTTCTCGCCATGCCTCCCAAGGTGTGCACTCTCTTTTTCACGGGGGAGTTTCAATATTCATTAATTCCCCACACACTCTGCCGAGTGGTGGCAATGTCCTTCAGGCTTTGCATGGGCCGTGCATGACCCAGGACCCCGTACGGCTCTGTGCTGCTGCCATCGCTCATCTTTGCTAGCACCCAGACGTGAGTATTTTTCAGAAGTAGTTTCACACCCGTGTCCCTCCATAGGCCACAGGTATCACTGCAAAGAAAAATGCAACAAGGCTTGGTGGAACAGGCTCAACCAACCTCTGGGAGATCATGGATCCACAAAGCCAGCAGCTGGATGCTGGGAGCTTGGCACAGTACAACTGCCTTCACTACCTCAACAACAACAAAACATTTCATTTCTTCATGGTGAAAATGCTCCTGCTGAAATAAACTGACTGGATAGTCTGGAATTAAAACCATTCAGCAATTCAAACTGTCGCAAGTGGTTGTCTATCAGTGGTTTTGAGCAGTTGAAACAGGCGTTAACAAAACCGAACCTCGAGAGGACACTGTCTATCCATCCCAAAGCACGTGAAGAGCCAACGCGATCCCCAGCGAGGCAGCAGTGCAGTAACCTGCGTCTGAGCACATCTCACCCGCATGGCGAGCCATGGAGGAGGTTCCTTTTGGAGCAGATCCAGCAGCATCAGCCAACTTGCTCCCAAACAGCTTAAAAGCTCTGCAAAGGTGAGAAACAAGGGTGGAGGGGCTGCCCCTTTCCTATCCCCAACTCATTCCCAGGGAGCTGCTGTCTGAGCACACGGTTTGTCCCTGTCACCCTCTGCTCCTCTCCCTGTTTCATGGGCCGTGGCAGAGGAGCCCAGCTTGGCCACTCTGACCAAGACAGTCCTCCAACGGGGGGGCTCCTGGGACAAAAGCGGCACACATCCCACGGACAGTACTTAAAAGCGATTTGTTCACCTCTTCAAATGAGATCTGAACCCATTTACTGAAAAACTTGACAGGTTCAAAGCACTCCTGTCTTTTTCTCTCCTTCCCTCCATCAGCAGAACTTCC
Organism: Phaenicophaeus curvirostris; assembly: GCF_032191515.1. Taxonomy (NCBI): domain Eukaryota; kingdom Metazoa; phylum Chordata; class Aves; order Cuculiformes; family Cuculidae; genus Phaenicophaeus; species Phaenicophaeus curvirostris. The sequence goes on along the minus strand of NC_091406.1, from coordinate 16,882,414 downwards.
TCCTGGGGCAGATGCTCCAGCTGTAAATCCATTTGGCCAGGGCAGAGTGGAAATCCCAAACCCACTCCCCTGAAAAAGGTCAGAAGTTTTCCAAACCCTGGAAAAAGGCAAAGTCATTCAGCTCTGTCCCAACACTGGTTTAAAGTATGGGCCCATCAGGCCCAAGATGACATATCTGGCTCTTCTCAATACCAGCCCAGCCAGGACCTCCACAAAAAAAAACAGGAGCAGAAGCACAAGACATGGGAAATCTGAGCAATACCTGGGAAAACACCACTGGCAGACGGAGACAGAACATCACCAGAGACTGATCTCCCCATAAAATAAAGAAACATTTGCAGTGGCAGCACCGCAGCACCAATCTGATGTTTACCCTGGTAGCTCCTTTCATCCCGGTCCCTCAACATAGTCCAAGGAACACACAGATCCCTGCTCCCACAGCAGAAAAGCAACTCCCTCTAGGGTAAAACATGGCAACTGCCGAGCAGCGCACGCGAGTGGAGAGCAGGATTTCTTAAACACCATTTTCCATTGAATTTGCAAAGAAAATAGAGATGTGGGTAACAACCATCTCCCTGGGCAGTAGCTCCCAAGCACTGATCTCATGTGAAAGGTGGCTTCTCCAAAAGCACACAGCTGATTCAGCAGAGATGCCCGGAACCTCCATTGAATTATCCTGTGCCACTTTTCCTCCATCAAGTTTCCTTTATGGAAACCTTTTACTAAGCTCCAACTGGTCCTACTCCTGCAAGATAACAAATAGTGACCCTACACGGGAACGGTGCCAAGGGGAAAAGGACCTCCTCAGGTGTCGTTGTTCACTCATCCCATGAGTTGGCAGCATCCACACAGTGCTGGGATATAAGAAAATGGTTGTGACCAAAGACAGGGAGGTTAATCCATCTAACAATAACTGGAGGCTGGTCACGGGATATACTGAAATTGCAGGAGTCATTCCACTGGGAATGCTTGTGATACCTCACTTCTGCCTTGCCTTCATTCACACCAGCCTGTCTCAGTCTTGACTTTTTCATGCCTGCTATCAGTACTGGCTGACATTCGCTGTTTGAAACCCAAAATTGCTCCCATAGCTTGCACCCTTCCTTAATACGTTTAGAGTCCGGTCTTCTCAGTCATCTGGGACCCACAGGTGCCTGCACCTGAGCATCCTCTTGAGCCTCATCATCTCCAACAGCATCACCCTGAAGGGAAATATTTGCAGGCTTGGGGCAAGGATGAAATCAGTGCTATAGAAACTACCAAAACATCCCTGGAAACATGTAAACACACAGCAGCCTCAACAGCTGCAAGTTTCCTGAATACCAGCCTGCTCATCCTAGTTATCGAGAGGGTAAGTCCTGTCTCTCTGTGCTGACCTCTCTTTCAAAGCCCAATTACAACACTCAACGAGGATGCTTGTTGGGGAGCGTCTCCACCCTCCTCATCTCGACACACTGAAGTAAAGCCTGTGACAGCAGAGCTGGTGTCACTGAGCGTGGCTGACACACAGCAGCATTACAAGGGGTCACTGTGGACCTGCCCTCCTCGACTGCCAGGCTGCTCCGCAGCTTTATGTGTCAAAAGAGAAAAAAGAGTTGTGCATGGAGATCTCTGCAAATTTCAAGGTACAATTCACAGAGATAGTGACTTCTCCACAGGTCTAAAAACCCAATAAAATATCAACCACCACTGGGCATTTGAACAACCATCAGGCTTTGAGCAACCCGATCCAGTGGGAGATGTCCCTGCCTATGGCGCGGCCACTGGAGCTGGATGGGCTTTAAGGTCCCTTCCAACCCAAACTATTCCATGATTCTATGATTTCCTTTTATCCTCACAGTTCCTATTCAAGAGTATATACTCTTTATCCTTGGACTTCACCCACCATATCTAAATAGTCTATCAGATGAGCCCTGACTTGGGATATTGTTGGAAGAGCCAGGGGCACAACCCTTTTTTTGAAAAAAGTGAAGTACACAGTTGTACAAAACCCAAAATGCCCAGAAAGGGGACAGCCACGATTTAAGATTCATCTGCCCTGATCATGCAGGAGCCCAGAGATGCCCAGCACTGCTGTGCCACAAAGAAGGTTTAGGTTTAGAAATGACATTGGAGTCTCCTGAACAGGAGAGAGCAGGGAACTGGGACAGCACAGCACAATCCAGCAGAAGACCAGCTCCCAGGAACAGCCACTGGAGCTATGTGAACTCAGTGGGACTTGTTAAAGCCAAGGTACTGTGGTACAGTGCTGAGGAAGAGCAACCAGTGTGAAAAATGGAGTAGGCCAGCAATTTACCTAAAAATAAATTGCAGTTTATGAAATCACAATTTATCAAACGCCAGCCACGAAGATGAGCACCCTCCTGTCCGTCAACAGCTTGCTTCTCCCATTTCACTCCCACACTTTGCCAACAAGTTTCCTCTTCCTCTCCCAAGTTACCACAACCTGTGATGTTAGAGTTGTTCCTGCGTAGTCCTCTCCCCATGTACTTGAGAAACACCCTAATTTACAAAAGTCTTGCAAGTTATTATTGGGACAGGGCTTTCCAGATATTATTTTGATCAGTAATTCACTTACTTGAAACCTAAGATGCAACATTTCCTTTGTCTCTGCAAGGAAGAGATTTTTCTTTTGATCCTTGCAAAAAACGTTTCATGCATTATAAGGCAGGATGGAGCTCTCTGGATGTCCTCTGAACCCCAAACACCTTACCACAGGAGCCCTGCTGAAGTAGCAGGTGGACAAAACCAATTTTGATTTGAAAATGTGCTACTTACTTTAAATAAACCTGCTTATCTGGAAAGACCCACTTTTTTAGCGAAACTCAATTAAACTAATCATTAAAGCAACCTTTTCTGTTTCTGATCATTTCCTCAGGGCAGCGCTACCTCAAAACATGGTCTGCAGATGCCACGTGGTAACAGGCTGCAGGGAAAGCACAACTTCACACCAACAATGATCTCAATTGTAAGACTTGGATGTTCAGGAACGGCTTAGAAGTTTACGTTCAGTGAATAAAAAACACACAGCCACCTCTAAAAACTTCAAATGAAAATGGAAGAGATTGAATCATAGAATCATAGAATCACCAGGCTGGAAGAGACCCGCCGGATCATCCAGTCCAACCATTCCTATCAAACACTAAACTATGTCCCTCAGCAACCCGTCCACCCGTCCCTTAAACCCCTCCAGGGAAGGTGGCTCAACCACCTCCCTGGGCAGCCTCTGCCAGTGCCCAATGACCCTTTTTGTGAAAATTTTTTTCCTAAAAAGCCTAAATCTCCCCTGGCAGAGCTTGAGGCCATTCCCTCTCGTCCTGTCCCCTGTCACTTGGGAGAAGAGGTCAGCATTCTCCTCTCCACAACCTCCTTTCAGGTAGTTGTAGAGAGCAATGAGGTCTCCCCTCAGCCTCCTCTTCTCCAGGCTAAACACCCCCAGCTCTCTCAGCCGTTCCTCATAAGGCCTGTTCTCCAGCCCCCTCACCAGCTTTGTTGCTCTTCTCTGGACTCGCTCCAGAGCCTCAACATCCTTCTTGTGGTGAGGGGCCCAGAACTGAACACAGGATTCGAGGAGCGGTCTCACCAGTGCCGAGTACAGAGGGAGAAGAACCTCCCTGGACCTGCTGGCCACGCCGTTTCTGATCCAAGTCAAGATGCCATTGGCCTTCTTGGCCACCTGGGCCACTGCTGGCTCATGTTCAGTCGCTGTCAACCAACACCCCCAGGTCCCTCTCCTCCAGGCAGCTTTCCAGCCAGACTTCTCCTAGTCTGGAGCTGCTCAGGGTTGTTGTGCCCCAAGTGCAGGACCCGCCATTTGGCCTTGTTAAACCTCATGCCATTGGACTCAGCCCAGCGGTCCAGCCTGTTCAGATCCCTTTGGAGCCTCCCTACCCTCCAGCAGATCGACACTTCCACCCAGCTTAGTGAAACCACCTCTCTTTCAATGTTGGCACCCAAGATGCTCCTCATCAAGCCCAGCACTCTCACAAGCCCACAGAGAAGCTGCAGACTCACTCCTGCACGCCCTGCTGAAGGTGGTCAGCAAACCAAGGGCTGAGAGGGCAGTAAGCACAGAAGCTGAGCATCCCCTCAGCTCAGCCTGATGGCATGTTTGAGGAGATGGATTCCTGCACCTCCCAATTCAATAATGCCCTCCCCAAAACGATGCTCCTGAACCACCACCACTGCTTTCAGCAGCCATGCATGGTGGCCAAGGCCACCAGCATCATCCTGGAGATGAGAAAAATGGTTTTGGAGCAATAACAGTGCTGCCAGTCACACCAGCTCTGTACCCACCAACAAAGAGGCTGTATTTGGCACTCAGTTTTGTTTCATAAAACCCGTTTTGCCACCATGTCCCCTTTCTGAGGGGGATGGAGGGTACTTCGTCGCTGAGCCCGCTTGCAGACACAAGCAGCTGATAAATTCTGCTAAACAAGCTACTCCCTGGCCTGGGCTAATGGGCTCTGCGAGCATTCTCCCTCTGACTTATCAACTCTGCTGCAGGCTCCTCCATGGAGCACCCACAAAACCCATCGCCCATTAGGTGGGAGCAATAAAAACACATCCTGGCTGGGTTGGTCTGTAAAAGCTCTTCCTTCACCACAGCCAGCCACAAAAGTTCTCCTTCCCCAGTTCTTCAAAATGCATTCGCAAGCCCTATTATCTCTCCTGCTTATACCACAGTCCCTCTATTATCAAGAAATCTCCAAGTAATTTATAAGCCCACAAGCTCCTGCACTAACAGGGCAATAAATCACATTTATGTATCCCGTTGCCTACCGTTCAGAGGGCTGCGGCGCTGAGCAGGAGGGACAGCATGGGGCCGGGCGAAGCGAGGTGGCAGGGAGCAGCCACAGCCTTCCCCAAAACCCTCCACCCTCCGCAGCACATCAGCTGGACATTTATTTTCTGAGTATCCGGAGAGGATTCCAGCCTGTGTTACCTCCCTGTGTTTTCCCCGTCTGACAGCAATACAAGCACACAAAAGAGGGTTTTCTTTTTAAAAACTCAAACCAAAGGAGGAGGATGTTTTTGGATATTTCCCTCAAGGAAAGAGGTTGCCCATCTAATAATCCCTAAATGGGCAGTGGGTTGCTGGGCTTTCATGTGCGCCTCTGAGTTCCCCTCGCCGTGCCAGGTCACTGGTTTTCTTTTCCACGGAGTTGCAAAACCCCTGAATAACAAGGTTTGTGCATGGAAGTGCTGACACAAACCTTAACTACAGCATCCTGAATATGATACCAGAATAAGGACACTCCCTGTGTGGCCCAGTGTGTGGATAAATAAAGCATTTCAGCAGCCAGCGCCGACAGATCATAAACCTCCACGAGCATAAATACCAACAACAACCCAAAAAGATTAGAGGGCTTACGGGTGAGGCAGGCTGGGATGATTTAGAGTTGGGGTGGAAGGGTCATTATTGCTGAATAGGTGGGGGCGAGCAGGCCAAAGAAATCAATAAAACATTCTGCTCCCAGAGAAGGAAGCAGCCACGCTAATTGTGCAAACACACATTTTCCGCTTGGGGCCGGAGATCTCCAGCTCACCCAACACAGATGGATGTAAGAAACTCATACCGTCTTGCTCAGATACAAGGACTTCACCCCAGGACATGCACCCCAGGAGCTCCATCACTCGGAGGAGAGCACACCTAAGCACCTCACTGGGTGCAACTCACTGCTGGAGGCAGCTTCAAATGAACGCAGACCCAGGCAACGTTCATCTCCAGCTCCACTAAATTTCATTTTTTAATAAGTGAATATATAGTTGGTATAAGGATCTCAGTTGCTTTCAGCATCACCATCAGGTCAGAGATTTTCCAGTGCCCAGACCTAGCACCGTACAATCAACCAACAGGTCCTGCCAGCACCCGTTATCTTCAGCCATCGAAGACAAGCTTTGGAACCAACTTCACTCCTGACAAAATAACCACGTTCACAAGTTCATACAATCACAGAATGTCCTGAGTTGGAAGGGACCCACAAGGACCATCGAGTTCAACTTGAACAGACCAACAGAACAACACCAACATTCACACCATGGGGCTTAAGGACGTTGTCCAAATGCTTCTGGAATATTGTCAGGATTGGCACCACCACTACTGCCCCAGGGAGCTGTTCCAGTGCTCCACCACCCTCTGGGGGAAGAACTTTTCCCTGATATCCAACTTAAACCCTCTCTGACACATCTCCCTTGGGTTCTAAGCCTCCATCAGAGGTGGCCCCACAATTAGCCACAACAGATCACTGCATCCTACAGCAAGGGCAGACACAAAGCTCTGCAGCCAGGTTTCCAGGCATACAACTGCTGAGCCACAGAGTGCAAAGGCAACGAGCCATTCCTCCTTTGCCTCTTCTCTCTTCTCTTTTTTTGTCCTCCCCATTCCCAATTCTTCTACCTTTTTTCCCTTCCATTCTTTCTAGGGAACAGAGCAATGACAAGAAACAGCAGCTTTGGAGAGTGAAGTCCATCTATAAACAGAATAAATACATACTATACAAATAAATAGCAATAGTTATTGTTATTTATATGCTATTGTAGTTATTATATGTACCTAACCATGTATATGATATAGTTGTTATATGTACCTAACGGGCCAATGTACCCAAAAGCCCATCTTTGGGACATACCGTAGGGGGTCATTCAGGGACAGTGGCAATGCCCATTATTCCCATGAAGAAACCCAAACTCGCAGCGCACACAGGTGAAAACAGTGATGATCTTCATTCACAGCTAACCAGAAGTGAGCTGATGCTGGTGGTAAAAATCCGAGTACCTGCAGTGGTCCCTCTGCATGAGCCAGTCCCCTCCTCTGCTGCCTTTCCAAAGACGTTTAAAGAAAATTCTCTTTATATCAGTTACTAAAATAGCTCGAAACCTGCCCAGGTCATGTCAAGCGTACTGCCTGCAGTTAATGAATTTCAATTTTACTTGGGATCTTGAGAGTTTTTAAAATCAGTAATTTTATCTTCCCTCCAGAAATAAATTCCTCAATGGTTTCACTGCGAAAATATTCCTAGGGACAGACAACTCTGCTGCTCGCGTACTAAAGACTGCAGGGGGAAAAAAAAATCAGATTAATATTGAGCCTTATCAAAAGTATGGCATAAACCATGCATTGAACTGAACCCAAACCAAACTGTCAATCTGCCTTCAGGATCAGATATAACAAACATGTGAGCCTAGGGCCAGAAATGAAAAGCATGGCTTGTTTTCTAATACAAGATTTGTACTGATCTCTATTAGCTGCGCTCCTGCGTGGAAATCTTTGCGCTGCAAAGGCTGGATAAACAGGATTGCTTATCTTTCTGCTTTGTTGAGTTAGGGAAAACTTTCATTTGGTTTTTATTAAGTTAGATTGCAGGTTTTTCTTTGTCAAGGAACTATTCTCAACAGTTTTGGAAAACAAATCCTTTTTGAAACATTTTAAATAGGGGACAGGTGGATGAGGCGCTGAGGGGCATGGTTTAGTATTTGATAGGAATGGTTGGACTCGATGATCCAATGGGTCTTTTCCAACCTGGTGATTCTATGAAAAGGAAAAAGGGTGTTACAACCACTAAGGCACTTTCTGAAATTTGGGCTGGGTATCAGGGAGAGCCCAACACGCTTCGCTGCATCCATCACCAGTCACCAGCAGTGGGAAAAAACTCTGCTGGAGGGGAACTCAGGCCAGCCATGAGCAAACATGGAAAGGGAGACCTTATGACACAAAGCTGGAGATTCCCCAGCAGCCCTTTCTTTGAACCACCAGCATTCATGCCAGCAGCACTGGGATGGTGCAAAGCACTGTGCCTGGGACCAGACATCCCCATCCCCCTGCTCTCCGAGCATCCTCCTGCACAGGGACCTGTAGGAGCGAACCGAAGCGCTGTGACACCCGGCACACAAACGGTGCCAATGAAACAGTACGAACAGTGCCCCATTTGGTCTGGGAATGCCTATAGCTCCCATTTGGTCTGGAAATGCCTGTAGCTCTCCATATCCCTGGGGCCACCACTCAGTTCATAGAGCAGCTTTGCAACTCAGCCTTGCCAGCCCCGTGTCCAAGCTAGCACGGGTTTCCTTTAGGAGTAAAACCCCATGACTCAATCTGGTGTGACTCAGCTTCTCTGCACGCACGGGGATGGTGCACGCTGGGGAAATCAGACTCCCAGAACAAAAAGAAAACCGCACAAGTAAATTCCATTTTCTTGTTTGCTAAATTCAAATGGCAATTCAATTCATATTATGATAGAATCATAGAATGGTTTGGGTCAGAAGGGACCTCAAAGATCGTCCAGTTCCAGCCCCTCTGCCATGGGCAGGGACACCTCCCACTGGATCAGGGGCTCCAAGCCCCATCCAACCTGGCCTTGAACACCTCCAGGGATGGGGCAGCCACCACTGCTCTGGGCAAACCCTTCCAGCGTCATCTAGTCTTTCAATGTGAACAATGGAAAAGGAAGCCCTCTGCCTCTCTGGCAGACTATTCCCATTTATCTGCTCTCTTTCCAAATCAGAGAACATAGCTCAGCTGACCCAGGAGCTGGAGGCAGTGCCATGATGCTCCTGTTGGCAAGGTCAGGAGCCAGGATGATGCTCTTGGGGTGCCTCAGGGGCAACCACAGTTCTGTCCCTCACCTTGACAGTGCTTTGGTGGCTTGGCTGCCCCTACGCACATCACAGGGGCAACCCCAACAAAGCACTGGAGCAGGCACCTCATTTACCCATCGCACAGGGCAGAAGGCTGCAGGGTTCTGCACATCTCTGGAAATTCAAGCCCCGCAATCTAGCTACCAATTTTGCCACAAATCAGTCAGTTTGGCTTGCAGGTCAGAGAGTTCTCTCATAGGGACTGAGATGATGCCGTTTCAAACTCACAAAGACAGTGTACAATATAACCAGGACAGACCCTCCACGCCTGTCCCACAGACCACAGCTGCCCTTGCTCCTCCCTTCCAATCCGAGATGGACCAGCTTTGCTTATCACTGAAAATCCTGACCTAGAAACGTGCACGCTCCTTATTGCTCTGCCAAGTTTTCCATCCCTGACTGCCCCTTGGTTAGGCTGGCTTGTTACACACAGAAAACCCAACATGGAGTTTCACATCTAATTATAAGCAAAGTTTCTAGAAGAACTGCTTGTTCCCCAGGATGAAAACACCACGCGTACTCAGCATCCAACATTATTCCCATAAAAGGCCCCGACGATTAGACCTGCTGGTTTTCCTATTGATTGCTGGGGGGCTGTTTGCTATTCTGATCTCAGCTGGTCGGAAGTCTCCCCAATCACCGCAAGGTCGCGACCACGGGGTCAGAAACCTGCACTACATACATCATAATTTATTTTACAGATAATCAATACCGTGCTGCGCCATGCAGTCTTACAGTACAGCCTCCCACCGAGGGACTGAAGCTGCTCGTACAGGATTGCAGCCTTAAGGCCTGGCAGCTTAAGGAAGTCAACATCAGCTTTCATTTTACGGTTGTAAATCCCGCATCCCACGGGCTGTGAGTTTGCACATTTGTGTAACTGAGTCAAATTCTGCCTACGGTTTGAATCCAGCTTGGGAAAATAAATATTAATGTCTGTTCAGATTCATATCTGACCACTCGACAGAAGATGCCCAAGGAGCAGCATGCTTAGCGGATTGTCCAGGGTTTGCAGGGAATGAGATGAGCCCAGTCCCATGGATGATGGAATCTGTGTGATTGTAGCACTGCTGTACCAGCTCTCCAGACCATCCCTTGCTTAAAAGCAACAGAGAAGCAAGAAAATGTCCTTCTATTAATTTTGTCTTTCATTGTCTTTTCTAATTCATATTCCCAGGGCTTCACGTCCCACCAGCCATGCCCACAATCACCCAGCACACACCCTGCAAGCCCAGTTATTCACCAGGCTCGCCCTCGCTCCCTACATTTTCTATTAATGCTGGATTTCTACAGAAGGGTATTCCAAAAGATACAACAGCTTTTTAACAAGCTGTCCTTAAAAATGATGCCAAAGATAGTATTTTAGCAGGAAAGAAAGAGATCTGAAATATGCAGCAGGCAAAAAAGGAACTGGGAGGAATACGGAGTGCTGGAAATACCTTGTAGGAAGAGCAATCCGTTATTAATTAAATTGCTGCGTTCTGGTATTTGTATCCATGCAATACGGGACCTTCACCAAGGTCTCAACGTGATTTGGATTATAAAATGTTATCAGAGGAACCTCAGGGCACACACGGCCCCCTGACACTCTGCTTCCCCCCATTGTTTGCAGGATCCAGCCCCTCAGCCTGGCCAAGGCACGGGGCTCTGTGTGCCCCTGGGGCAAGCTCTAGCAAACACAGTCTGCCCAGGAAAGCACTGCCTCACCTTTCATCTTAGCGTGGGGCGAGCCCGAGGGCTGGACTCTGCCTCCACTCTGTCATCACCAACCATGCAGTGAGCAGGACCTGCCAGACTGTTCCCCACTTTCTACCCAGTTTCATTTGCCCCCCAGGGCAGAGGCTGCGATTACCCAACCCCACAGTCTCAGGTCGTAGAATCACAGAATCAGAGGATGCTCTGGGTTGGAAGGGACCTTTACAGGTCTGCCAGTCCAACTCCCTGTGCAAGAGCAGGGACATCTTCAACAAGATCTTTAACAAGTCCAGAGAAGAGCAACGAAGCTGGTGAGGGGGCTGGAGAACAGGCCTTATGAGGAACGGCTGAGAGAGCTGGGGGTGTTTAGCCTGGAGAAGAGGAGGCTGAGGGGAGACCTCATTGCTCTCTACAACTACCTGAAAGCAGGTTGTGGAGAGGAGGGAGCTGGGCTCTTCTCCCAAGTGACAGGGGACAGGATGAGAGGGAATGGCCTCAAGCTCTGCCAGGGGAGATTTAGGCTGGACATTAGGAAAACATTTTCCACAGAAAGGGTCACTGGGCACTGGCAGAGTCTGCCCAGGGAGGTGGTTGAGTCACCTTCCCTGGAGGGGTTTAAGGGACGGGTGGACAAGGTGCTGAGGGACATGGTTTAGTGTTTGATAGGAATGGTTGGACTCGATGATCTGGTGGGTCTCTTCCAAACTGGTGATTCTGTGATTCTCTGATCTTCCCCCTTTCCTCACAGCTTGCCTCCAAAGCAAAGTTCACCTCAGCAGGCATCACCAGTGGGCTCAACAGGCATGCTCTCAGCTACAGCCATGAAGCAGGAGCTGCACCACACTGAGACAGGAGCTCTATACACAGGAGGATGCTGTCAGATGCTGTTATTGCACCCTAAGGTCAGTATGTTCAAGGGATTTTGGATTTCCCCGCAGCACGACCCTTTTTCCGCTGCCTGCACCAGAATAAAGCAGACACCCTCATGGAAGAGCGTGTGTGTGCAGTGAGCAGGGCACAAGTGAAGTTTGGCAGAGGACACAGGGCTGCGCGTGGGGAGGAACGTGCTGTCACTACACGGAAAACACTGCCCCATGGGTTGGTGTGCAATCCAGCTGTTTGTGCAGGCAAAACAGGCAGGGAGGGGGTCAAAGCAAGCTGGCGAGCCCAGTGCCAGGGGCACGAACCCCCCAGCCTGCCCCTGGCCGAGCGGGGAAGATTGGCACATCGGCTCCCACCCACCACAGCCCCCAGCACGGCAAGGAGCTCACACAAAGGGAAACACGCAGACCATGACAGGCTAAGCCTCCTCCTTCCTCTCTCTGTTCCCCTTTCTTTCTCGTCATGCTATGGCGAGACTGCTGAATGCCAATAGGAAAATACTTCGGCACAGCCAGACAGTCTTTTCTATTTTGGTTTTGTTGGTTTTTTTTCTTACTTTCCCTCCAGCTGCTTCACTGGATGCCTAATCCTCCATGGACATCTGGAGAGGTACAGAGACACAGAAGCGACATAGCAGGTAGGCAGCGTAACGCACAGCTCTGCATAATTTCTGGTTGTACCTGCTGTTATAGCACAGCGGGTGATTAAAACACAAAAACCCAGGGAAGGAAATTAAAAAAATAAGGTTTGGACCTGCCAGGGCAACAGATTCCCACATGGAAGCCCCTTGGTCTCAGCATAGAGCAGGGGTCAGTCACACTTCGCAGCCAAACAACTTGCTCTGAAGCATCCTGGGGGTCCCTGCCTGCCAGCCCTGTTGGGGTGATGTGCTGGGCTCACACAAGGAGATTTAGGTGCCTCCCTTTGCCCAAAGCTTACATCCCGCCTGAGAACACGTAGCTTGACCTACCCCAGCCTTCCCAGGCCCTCAGCAGTTTGCAGAGACCCGAGGCAAAGGCCCTGGCAGCAGGCGTCCATCCTCACATACCCCTGCACAGGCACCACACCAGCAGCCACTCCTTTTTAAATCACATTGTTCCCCAAACACCTTTTTCACTTGCTCGTATCACAACTGGTATCTGAAGTGTCCGTATTTGGAGAAAACCAAAGCAAAAGCAGCTATTGCTCAGCAAGGGAGGAGAGGAGATAGCACGACAGGGGTTTTCCCAGCTCCTAAAGAAAGGAAGAGACCATAAAAATACTCCCAAGGATCCAGGAAGTAGCTTTATAGATCCAACTAAATGATTTTCAGCCCCAGGGGAGTCTTTCTCTTGAGCTCAGACTCCCGCAGCGGAGGGAGATATCCACTCGCTCAGCTGACCAGCTCGGCGCTATCAACTTACAGCAAAATCAAATATTCAGAGTGGCCACCTGAGTCCCCCCGATGCTGTTCATCCTACCTGAGCTCCCAGAAGCCCTCCTCTTCACCCAAAGGACCTACCGCCGGCTGCACCGCCACGTCCCAAATGCACCTGCAGTGGTTGGGAAGCGCCACCCTTTGCCTGTTCCGCTCTTTTCTTTCCTGCCTCGATACGCTATGACCAAGCTGCTCTACAAGCAGAAAACAAGTCAGGTTAGAGTGAGCATCCCTCCTGAGAAACCCAGCACGGCTCCAAACCCAGCATCGCTCACCTCCATCCAGTCCTGGATGTGCCAAGTACAATAAGGAAAGCAAAAAAGAACTAAAATATAATAAGCACAACGGGTCCAGCTCTCTCAAACAGGAGAATCCCACGCCTACTACACCCTTCTGCGTGCTCTCTTCAACAACACCTTCTTTGCTCCTCTGAAGCAACTTGCACATCCCCAGAGCTTCGAAAAGGCAAACTGCAACACATGTAGGTGTGTGGATTGAAGCCTCTAAGCAGCTGCTCTGCTTTGCTGCCCATTGCCACAACACATCCAGAAAACGCCAAGCCCCCGGAGTTCTGAAGGAGTTCTGCCTCACTGGGTTGGGAACGTGGAAACCAGCTTTGTCCTTGCAAATCTTCCTGCTAAACGTGTGTTTGAGGGGTTCCCCTGACAGAGGACCCATCCCAGCACACTGAAGGGCTGGGGACCACGGGAAGCAAAGGCAGGTGAGCCAACAGCCACCATGGGAGCCACAGGCTGCGTATTCCCATCGGTGCCGCAGCAAGACCCACATCCACACTCACCCGGTGCTAACCTCGGTCTCACATGTCCCATGGGAGAACCAGAGTTTGCATCAGAACAACTACCGGGTCGTCGCTGCTCAGCAGAGCCAGGCTTCCCTGCTCCAGTCCAGGCAACTGCTCCAACCTATCTCCTCTTCCTCTACAAGCTTGAGCTCTGCAAAGACCGGGAGGCAGAAGCAGGATGCGAGGGGCAGCTTCAGGACTTCACAGCCCGGTGCAAAGAGCTGGCAGGGGGGAATAAAAATCCCTTGTGCAAGCAGCGTGGTCATCTCCTGGAGAGCAAAGGGGTTTTAAACAGGAGCAATTTAATTCACAACCAAACCCTGCCTCTGTGGGTTGCAGACCAGCAGAGCCACAAGAGCTGGTACTGCATCCACCACCACAACCCCAGCAGCAGCACAGACCCACAGCCATGGACCATCTCATCATTCCCAGCCCGTTACGGGGTCATGCACTTCATCAATATCTCTGAGCTCTTCCTCATCTAATTAAACCAGGGTTTGCTTATGCAGTTTCTCTTGTCTTCTCACAGCCTAATAATTAAGAGTTGACTGTGACCAGAAAAATCAACGGAAAGCTTCCCAGCCTTTCCCAGACCACCGTTGCCATATTTTGTCCTTCACAGCGTCACTTCTACAACCACAAGCGCAGGTGGGTATCACAGCATGGCTAGAAAGCAGATTTGCTTGGACAAGTGCTACTTTAATCTGAGGGGGTTCAGAGATTCTCCCAGAGCAGGAGGCAGGTCCTGGTATGGGGATGCTGTGCCGAGGACTTGGTGGTCCCAATCCAGGCTGAGTGGAGATGGCAAGCACAGCATCTCCCAGCCCAGGAGCCACAGGGCGCCAAGGACCCCTGCTGAGTCTCAGCACACAAGGCTTTGCCACGAGGAGCAGAGCAGTATGCAGCATCAAAGTAACATCTAGTCTACCCTGCAGCGTGGGCTTCGAGAGTGATGCAGCGATGCCCAAGTCCCAGAGCCTCCATCCCTGGCAGCACACATAGCCTCGGCCACCATCTCAAGCTCACGCCACTTAAGCAGGGCGAAGGCAAGTAGATGCCCATCCACAGGGAAGGTAGACATGAGAATAACCCTGCGGGGTCCAGCACTCTGCCTTCAGTGCCAGCCACCAGCGCTGCCAGCAGGAAGGGGAGGGCAGGATGAGCAGGGACCCTTGGCCCCAGCACCACCTCATAACCGCCGAAAGGAAGGCTGTGACAAGGACCGTGCTCTGGCTTTTCCAGAGCAGTGTCCCTGGCACTGTTTGGTGGCACTCGTGTCCAACTGACCCCGAAGAGAACGGCTGCGGAGGAGCAGACGGGGAGAGGGAGCTGCACAGCAGGCTCACGCCTCCGACATGTGCTGCACGCCGCTTCGCCAGACCGCAGGATCTGGCTCACTGAACGTGTGGAAGCAACACTTCTCCGTGTCTCACTTTACAAAGCCCCAAACAATAACTGTCTGTCGCTGCACAGGAGCTTAGGAGAAACATAAGTTGCTATTGGCATGGTGCGCAGCAGCCTTCCTCTTACACAACACCAGCAGATGTGAAAATAGCCCGGTGCTGCCTTGTGCGCTCCTCTGACCTCCTGTTTGCTTCTGGATCAGACTCCAAAGCTGGATCTTAACCTACAAGAGCCATAAAAAGCAAGGGATTTGGCCCTATCAGGGACCTCTTCTTAATCTAAGACAGATGCGCTTCATGTAGAAGAACACCCTGAGGCTTATCAGGGCAGGGAAGAGACGGAGGCAGCACCAGCCTCTGCTCTAGGGCACAGCTGGGGCAGCCCACGCCGGCATCACCCCGTGCTCCATCTGACCCTGTGCTGGAGGTGGCTTGGGGTCAGAAGAGCTGGAAGCCCTCGCAAACCAAGGCAGCTCCCAAAACCTCGCATCCCGCTGCTCAGCTCACACCAAAGCCCCAACCTCTGAGCTCCTAAGGTCCCACGTCCCCAACCCTGCTGTCCTAAGGGCCAACAGCACTTCCACAGCTCGCACGGCATGGGAGATCCCCTCCATCCACGCGAGGTGCTCCTGGGTTTTCTCACCCACGTGAAGAGCAGGGACTGACTCTGAAGCCAAACCAGAAACCACTCCGGGACACAAGGAGGGAAAGAGCACAGAAGACAAATTGCTCCTGGAAATATGAAAAGGCAGCAGGAGAATTAAACTGAAGGATGCTGAAGATAGGCAACAGAGGGAGAGTTTAGTAACCAGCGGCGAAAGGGCATCCCTAAGAACAACCTGCATAAATAAATGAACCTCTCCAGTGTCCCCAAGGATATCCAGTGTCCCTTGCTGCCTTCAGGACTGCAGCAACCCCAAGCAGCACAGGACTTTCCCAAGATGACAGAGGAGAATGCAAGATGAGGACATTACTGCCAGGGGGAATGGATCAGAGGACAAGTTGTCCTCCTCCCAGCCCTGTAAGGTACAGCTGGGGCTACACTCGGGGCTGTGCCAGCACCCAGCCACCAGCACCCACCACCTGCGCTCCCCTCTAACCCACCACGCGCTATTTCCTCCATGCCCCTCGGTGGAAACGTCACAGGACAGCAAAGCCTTGGAGGAATCCAACTTGTCCAGGAGTCAATCCTGCTCTTGAAAACAGGGTCCAGGCTGGGGAAGGACTCTCTCCGGTGCTGCCACAACCCACCCACGGGTGCTGATGCTGCACCCGAAGGGATCACCTGCGAGCGGCTGTGGAGAGGGGCTTGGGGACTACGAGAAGGCTCTTAGCCAGCAGGTGGGCTACCACAGCATCTAACTACAGGCGGCTTGCACGCCAACACATCCCGGTCTTTGCACACGAGTAACTAAACTAAGACACAAAATACCTGAGCCACAGTGTTTTGCCCTAAAATACCTCCAGCCCCGGAGCGCGCTGGAGGGATTTTTACCGTTGCATGCAGAGCCACAGGGTAACAATTGGCAGCTGAAGAGCATAATTCTAAGACAAACACACGGGATGACCCGCTGATCATGGCTTGCACAGGACAGTGAAAGGCGGCCTTAGAATATAATCCATTTCAGGCGCTCTTAAATCTCCCCCATACAACACAGAGCCCTTTAAGCAAAACTAAACAACTTCCTTTAGCCTAAATAAATATTAAACCTAAGTGATGCATTAATTTACTCCAGTTCACCAAAGGCTAACTCCTACCCAAACTGATCATTATAAAAGAAATCCTATAATCCCTCGCTCCCATTCAGGCTCAAAACACGTAATCCCATGAATAAATCCAGAAAGAAAGTGTAACAAAATGGGCAATAAAAACTTACAGCATTCACATCTTTTCATCTACCATTAATACTGTAAACACTCACTCGAAGGCCCTTGAGTATGACTAATCTAATGTTTTGGCTCCCAACGCTAATCACCGCAAGAGCTCGCCTCTCGCTGTAACACCCAGCGAGATCCACCACCCCTCCAGCCGCAGCCCGGGACACCTCCGCAGCGAATCCCTGCCTTAAATCCCACAAAATGCTGCAAAATCAGCACGAAAAGTACGGTTCTAATAGCACCAGAGCACAGAGCTTTTTTGCTTCTTTTTTTTTTTTCCCCTTTTTTTTTTTTTTACTATTTTATTGCTTTGGAAGCCTGCGAGCTTCAACTGTATAAATGCCAATAACTTCCCAAGTTTTAAGGCTGCTGAAGTAAGAGATCAGATTTTAGCAAGTGCTTTCCAGGCAGGCAGCCAAACTTTTTCTGATTCACTAAAAGCACCAAAGGGAGGGGAAGAGGGAGGGGGCTGCAGGGGCCGATTAACTTTAGTTACCGCACAAGCGCAAAAAATGCCTCCCCGCCGCAAAGGGTGCATCGCTGCGAACCCTGCGCAGCCTGTTATTCCTCGGGCTTGGAAAAAAAAAAAAAAAGAAACGCACCGGAGAAATCCAGCAAACGCCTTCCAACCGCAGGGTAATTTACAGCCATGGATCCCCTCCCGACGAGGAGGCTCTGCTGGTGTTAGGTTCAAGATGCAGTTTTCAAGAGGGGATGAGGACCAAAAAAACACAACGGGGAATTTTTTAGGGGGTGGGGGAGCAAGGGAAGGGGCTGGTTTGGGGTTTAGCTTGGCCAGAGGGATGGAGGCCTCTCCAAGGCTGCGGTTGCACTCGTCTGGGTGCCGTTGGGTATTTGTAAGAGGACGAGCAGGTGCAACCCCATCCAAAGGCCATCGCGCCCCCAACCCCAGCGGGAATGAGGGATGGAGCCAGGGGGGCAGCAGCACCTGCTCTGCCCAGCCCCGCAGGTGGGGCTGCTCCGCCATGCCCAGCTCCGACCCACATCCCGGGGAGACGCGGGGCTGTCGGGGAGCACCCCAGCACCCACGGCCACCATCCCCATCCCGCGGGCGCCCCGGGTGTTCCTCCAACGGCTTCGTTCCTGCGGAGGCAGGATCAAAGGCAGGATCTGACTTGGATGGCTTTCCACTCAATAACGGAGAGGGAGCGCACAGCCTCCTTCTCCTGGAGAGGGAAACTCGTGTTTTTCAAAGTATCAGTTTTTGGGAGTAAGTTCCCTAGGAAAGGAATTAAAAAAAAAAACTAGGAAAAAGAAAAAAAAAAAAAAGAGAAAAAAGAGGAAAGCGAGGAGGAGAGCGCCTGCTCTTCCAAGGCAAGAGCATCAATCAATCGTGCAAAGAGGAGAGTCCAGCACTCCCTCTCCCATCATCAGCCAGGCTAAGGCGCTCAGAGGATCCGCTACCGCGCACCCAGCCCGCAGCGGGCGAGCTCAGCGCCCGCTCCCCGGAGCGAGACGGACACCCCCGTGCCAGCCAGCGACACGCCAGCATCTGGCGCGGGGATCGGTTTAATACGGCTATAAAACTAGAGGGGAAGAGAAAAAAAAAAAAAAGTGAAAGCCCTAGCCAAAAAGTGGCTGGCACTGCGAGGTCAGCACGCCGCCTTTGTTTCTATTTTACAACCAAGAGCGAAAGAGGACAGAAAGGACACGTACCTGTACCTGAAAGCACAGCAGCAGGAAATGTAAACATCTGGAGAGGAGAGAAAAAAAAAAAGCAACAAAAGATCAAATGATGCGGTAAAATGGTTAAAGTTGATTTTTTTTCTTTTTTTTTTTTTTTTGCGATTTTTTTCTTGAAGGGGCACAGAGCGATGCTCTGCTTCAGGTCCCCATCACCACCTGACCGTGAGGCAGAGGCAGCCGGAGCCTCCCAAATGAAAGTTGAAAGATAAAAAATGAGAAAAAAAAAGTCAAAAGGGTTTGAAAAATGAAAAGGAGTTAAAAAGGATTTTAAAAAGAAAAAGGATTTTATAAAGAAAAAGGAATTTAGGAAGGATTTCAAAAAGAAAAAGGATTTAAAAATAAAAAGGATTTAAAAAATAAAAAGGATATAAAAAATAGAAAGGATATAAAAAATAAAAAGGATATAAAGGTAAAAAGGATTTTAAAAATAAAAAGGATTTTAAAAATAAAAGGATATTAAAATACAAAAGATTTTAAAAAGAAAAAGAATTTAAAAAAGAAAAATTTATAAAAGGAAAGGAACTTATAAATAAAAATGTTCAAAAATAAAAAGAATTTTAAAATGAAGATTGAAAAATAAAAAGAACTGAAAAATAAAAAGAATTTAAAAATAAGAAGAATTTAAAAATAAGAAGAATTTAAAAATAAAAAGAATTTAAAAATAAGAATTTAAAAATAAAAAGAATTTAAAAATAAAAATAATTTTAAAAAATAAAAATAATTTTAAAATTTGGGAAAACAAGAATTTTTTAAAAGAATTTAAAAGGTAAAAAAAAAGAATTTTTAAAAATAAAAAAAGAAATTTTTTTTAAAAAAAAATAATTAAAAAATCTTTTGAGAGATGCCATAATCCTTACAGGCAAGTGCAGGCGGAGAGCAGTGACCGCATCGCTGTGCGCGGAGAGGGGCGGCTAGCGGAGTGCGGTCTCCCCCCGCCGCGCTGACATGGGAGCGCTCCGGCCGAGCCCCGCTCCGCTCCGCTCCGCGCCGCCGGGACGTTGTGGTGCCTCCTCCGAGTGCCTCGCCTCGGCACCAGCTCCTCCGCTCCCCCCGTCCCTCCTCCTCCTCCTCTCCCTCTCTCTCCGCCTTTGGGGGGGATGAAGGTGCTTATTGTCAGCAACTTCCGATCGGCAGCCGCTGCCCCCCCCCCACCCCCCCACCCCGGGCAGCCCCGCCGGGCGGGCTCAGCCCCCTCCGCGCCCGCGCAGCCTGCGCCGCCGGCACCGCGGGGCGGGGAGGCGGGACCGCGGCGGGCACCGCCTGCCAGGGGCAGCGCCGCGGCGGGGACCCGCACCGCGCACCGCGCATCCCCCCTCCCCCCCCCGCAACCCGCCACCACCGCACCGCGCAACCCCCGCACCGCGGAGCGGGCAACGCGCGCTGCCTGCGCGGGTTGGGAAAAGCGGATCGAGCATCACCTGCGCGCAGCGGGGGCCGCCGGCGCGGGGCGAGCGGAGCTTGCGCGCATCGGGAAAGGATTTTTTTTTTTTATTATTTTCTTATGTTTTTTTATTTTTTTAAATAAGGATCAAAAATTAAAAGAAAAAAAAGGAAAGGGAGGAGGAGGGGAGCGGAGCCGGTCTCACCCCGAACGCCACCGCCGAGCCCCGCGCGGCCGCTGCGCGCTCACTCCGCGCGGGCGGGCAGGGGGGACCCCCCGGCCCCGAACACCGCCCCCCACCCCGGGCCGGGACACCCCCAACCCCGGGCCGGGACACCCCCCCCCCGCGCAGCGCTGCGCTCCCGCACGCCCGCACTGCCCCCTGGCGGCCGCGCCCCGCATCGCCCGCGCCGCAGCCGGGGCCGGAGCCGCGCTCGGGGCGCTCCCAGGGCGAGCGGCGGCGCCTCAGCCGAGCCCCGAGGGCTCCTTCGTTCGTAGCAGGAAAATCCGCCGGGAAGGGTTAAACGCCACGAACCGGTCCCCGCAGCCCGCAGCCTGCTCCTTGGGGCCCTCCTCGTCATAGAATCATGGAATGGTTCGGGTTAGAAGGGACAGCAAAGTCCATCCAGTTCCACCCCACTGGATCAGGGGCTCCAAGCCCCATCCAACCTGGCCCTGAACCCCTCCAGGGATGGGGCAGCCACCCCTGCTCTGGGTGACCTGGGCCAGGGCCCCCCCACCCTCATAGTGAAGAAATTCCTCCTTATGTCCAGTCTAAATCTGTCCCTCTCCAGTTTAACCCCATTCCCCCTCGTCCTATCACCACAAGCCTTTGCAAACAGTCCCTCCCCAGCTTTCTTGTAGCCCCTTCAGGTAATAGAAGGTCACTATAAGGTCTCCTCAGAGCCTTCTCTTCTCCAGGCTGAACAACCCCAACTCTCTCAGTCCATCCTTGGCTGGGAGGTGCTCCAGCCTCCCATGTGTTGGAATGGTTTGGGTTGGAAGGGACCTCAAAGCCCATCCAGCTCACCCCCTGCCATGGGCAGGGACGCCTCCCACTGGATCAGGTTGCTCAGAGCCCCATCCAACCTGGCCCTGAACACCTCCAGGGATGGGGCAGCCAGAACCTCTCTAGGCAACCTGTTCCCAGGGAAAGAAAAAGATTCACACTCTGAGGGCGTGCAGTCACTCTTTTCCCATCCCTGAAAGCTCATTTATAGCAGACAAAATGCCAGGAACTGTTAACTTCCACACACTGCACGCGTGCCCTGCCACCGCTCCCTGCCTGCATCCCACTCCTTGGGTTCCTTTTCCCAGGGAAAGGAAGACATTCACACACTGACAGCATGCACTAAGTCTTGCCCCATCCCTGAAAGCTCGTTTATAGCAGACAGAAGGCTGGGAACTGTTACCCTCCATGCTTTACACCCACATCCCACTCCTAGCCTGCATCCTGCTCCTCAGGTCCCTTTTCATCATAGAATTATAGAAGCATTTGTGTTGGAAGGGATCATGAAGGTCATGCTGTCCAGCAGCCCTGCAAGTGAGCAGGGACACCTCCCACTGCATCAGGCTGCTCAGAGCCCCATCAGACCTGGCCTTGAACACCTCCAGGGATGGGGCATCTACTACCCCTCTGGACAACCTGTTCCCAGGGACAGAACAAAATCCACACTCTGAGGGCATGCGGTAACTCTTTTCCCATCCCTGAAAGCTCGTTTATAGGAGACAAAACGCCAGGAGCCTCCATGCACCGCACCCACACCCCGCATCCCACTCCCAGCCTGCATCACGCTCCTTGGGTTCTTTTCCTCAGAGAAACAAAATTCACACACTGAGAGCATGTGGTGACTCTTGCCCAGTCCCTGAAAGCTCATTTATTGCAGACAAAACGTCAAGAACTGTTAACCTCCACGCACAGCCCAGCTCTCCAAAGAGAGCCTTGCATCAGTTAACACCTTATTAAGTGAGAACACAACCATAGCTCAGAACTCAGAGCTTTCCAAGTTCTCCACTCAAATAACAGCATGCGTCGGCGTAGCATGTTGGTCCCTGCTGCTCCCACATCTGTGGGGACCAAAGTGCTCGCTTCCCTCTGCGTTCTCAGCCATGAATAAAGCAACATCTTTAATCCCTGGAGTTCATCCCTGGGGACTAATCAGACACCAAATCAGAATGGTTTTCAGCCCACGGTTTCAGGCCCAAGAGGCACAGAAAACATTAAGAAGTTTGAAAACAATGACCAAAGCAAGTTCTTATAAAACCTTCGGCACTAATACACCTATGGGATATGGACTTCACACTTCTGGTCACACAGATCCACAAGTCAAAACCAAATCCAAGCTGTTGTCCATTACTGATGCCACCACAGAATCATAGAATCACCAGGTTGGAAAAGACCCATTAGATCATTGAGTCCGACCATTTCCATCAGTCACTAACCCATGTCCCTCAGCACCTCGTCCACCCGTCCCTTAAACACCTCCAGGGATGGTGAATCAACCCCCTCCCTGGGCAGCCTCTACCAGTGCCTGGTAACACTTTCTGTGAAAAATCTTTTCCTGATGTCAAGACTGAACCTCCCCTGGTGGAGCTTGAGGCCATTCCCTCTTGTCCTGTCCCCTGTCACTTGGGAGAAGAGCCCAGCTCCCTCCTCTCCACAACCTCCTTTCAGGGAGTTGTAGAGAGCAATGAGGTCTCCCCTCAGCCTCCTCTTCTCCAGGCTAAACACCCCCAGCTCTCTCATCTGCTCCTCATAAGACTTGTTCTCCAGCCCTCCAACATCATCTCACCATGCATCCCCGTCACAGGGGTCCCATCGCAGCTTCCTACAGCTGAAGGCTGTTTCCAAGGATGGCCAAGACCATCAGAGAAGCTTTTCCAAGCCCTGCAAGTTGAGCTCACCGAGGTGCCCACATAAGAACAGTACAAACAGAATTTGGAGACTTCACAGGATAGGAACATTCAGCTTAGATGCAAAAACATTCAATATATTCCTAGTGATCATCAACATCTCTTTTCTTCCAAGCAGTTTGGGTGGGGAGGAACCCAGCCTACGCCACCTCGCACCGCCAGGCGCTGCTCAGCCACCCACCCAAAGGCAGCTCGTGGCGTAGGGGTCAAGCCCAGTGCTTCTGCGTGCGTCAGGCCCATGAGGTATCTACCACGCAATCCACACAAAGCCAGAAGGCAAAAAATCCTCCCTAACAGTCGCAGCTACTCATAGTCATCTACGAGCAGGAGTTTCGATTGCTCCTTCTGCACCTTCCTGACCACCGAAACTCAGAGCAATCAGAAAATTAGTCTGGACTGTCTCAGAAACAGCCCTCATGGGTTTCTTTGGGCCCTCCTTAGATCTTTTTTTCTTTTTTTTTTTCTCCCTTTAGCTCTTCTTTAGGCAAAAATGCAAGGCTGTAAAATCAATCTGCTGTAAATCACTGTGGAGACATTTTACAGGGAAGAAGGACGCGATGCTGTAGGCCTTGTTGATATTGAGCAACTCTGACAAGACCTTGAAACAGAGAGCTGAGACAAAACCAAGAGCTAGTTCGGTGGGAACAAGTACTGGCTGAGAGAAAAACAAAAGAAGAAAAATATCAACATAATTAGTTTTAGTGTAACTTGGTTTTTTAGCATGCGCAGTTGTTTAGCAAATAATACGTTAGTAATAGCTTTATGGACAGCTACCTTTAGCCAATAACACACTGTAGATAGCCTCGTGGACAGCCTGTTACGTAACCCAAAAGGGTATATAAAGAAACAGCTAACTCAATAAAGGATCTTCGATCCATCAGATTGAAGTCCGTGTCTTAAACCCCTCGTCAAATCACGTGCCAAGGGGGAAGATGGTAGAGGTTGGCTGTGGGAAGCCTGCAAAACTCCTGAAAAGACCAGCTAGCCTCCTGCAGATGGCCAGCGCAACGCAGATCGCACCAGACCGAAGATGTAATCCTCACCTAAAACCAGAGCTCCTTCTCCTGCTCCGCTAACAACCCATGTCACCTTTCTCTCTGCCCAGCCCCAAGCTATCCTTGAGGAAGCAGGATCCATGCAGAAAACAGGTACCTGAAACTTAGTCCCAGTCCTTGCCATGATGGTGCCAAGACACTGCACTGTTACCATTAGGTTCATCCTGCTAAGCCTCAGAGCTCAGCCCTTCATACAGGTGACATTTTGTGCCAATTTGTGCTGAAAGCATCACATTTTCCTCCTTTCACAAAACCCAGAAAACACTCAGCAACCATAATATGGAAGTCAGGATCTCTTGATGAGGTTTTCAAATCCAAAGCAACCCACAAAGGACGTGCCCCTCTCCCACACAAACAGAATCTTCAATACATCAAGTTCATCGCCTGCTTTAAGACACCAACCTGTGGGCCAGGTCCTCAAAGACCTCAGGGTCTGAGTAGGACAATGTTTTACACCTGTATAACCTAGTGATGTAAACAGTATCAGCAGGGAAGTTCATGCTTTTCTGCTGTGCACCTTTAAGGTTGGATATAGAAATGCCGTTGGTAATAGATTTAGAATGGTTTTGGAATCCCAGCTGGGCTTCAGCTGGCAAGGAGACTGGATCCACAGGGAGCAAAAGGCACCCGGACACCTCAGACAGTGAACACTGTCAGGACAACACCTGAGGGGTGTTTTAAAGGGGGCACATTGGATTTTTCTTTTTTCAATTATGATAACACATCATTTCCAATCACACAAGTTCTTTATTTTAATTAGATCCAAGTTCTGTTTCTCAGCAGCCTGACAAAGCACTTCCATCTTTAAAATCCCCAAAATTACCTGGAGAATAATACCAATATTACGTTTCTCGGGCTACCAGCCCTGAAGAACATAGCTTAGCACAGACAATAGATGAAGCAGCTCACAGGTATCTGCGGAAAACCAGAAATATCACTTAGCTGCATGTTGCTATGAATATATGTGTGCGTGTGTATATATGATATTAAGAGCTCTGCACCCATGCCTGTCGCTTCACTGCTGAAAGCTGTGATAGGATCTGAATCCCAGCACAGTCAATGGTCACTGGAAAACGAACACCTTTATTTTAAGCTGATTATTTTTGATAGGGCACACTCAGAGTGCAAAGGCAGGCACAGCATGTTCCCCAGAGCTTGATGTTCACCAGGTTTCATGAAGCGAGGGGCAGGCCAGGTAGGGTCTCTGCACTGCAGGGCACTCCCTGGGATCTCCCAGGGTTACTGTCTTTCCCTCACACATGCAAATGCCTGAATTAAGACTGCGTCCTCTCTGGATTAGTGACTGCTCTTCAGCAGCTCAAATCAAAGTCTGAGCAGCGTGACCTTTCGCTTGCAGGGCTGCGAAGGTGCCCCCGGTGAAATGAGTTTCTCTTGCCCTGCTCCAGTGGTCCATATCACCCAAGGAGCGGGCATTTGACACAGCATGAAACCCATTCAATAGGGCCGAGGACTTAGCAGCATGCTTGAGTGGGAAACCTTCCCACCCACTGGACAACCCTTTGGAATGTGAGTGAGAAGCCAGCAGCAAAGGCTGACGTGGGATCTGGCCCCGCTGCACCTGGCACTCTAGGGCCCTTCCTCCGTTACAGCTGAGATGTAAAGGAAATATAAAAAGCCCAGGCTGAGTTTTCCAAAGCCCAAGTTCAGCTCTGCATCGCAGCCCTGCTGCTGGTGGTTGAACCTGTGCAAACGCTCCCGTTACCTTCCGCATCTCTGGCCTTGGGTCGTTTCAGAAAGCAGCTCTTACTGAAAACCAGCTTAAGGAGAATTTCTACATTTGAAACCCTCAATAAAAGGAAAGGCAACTTTTAGAAGGGCTGGCACGTGTATTCTGTCTTTATCCAGTTGGTACACTAAAAGGCAACTTCATCCCAAGGTAAGAAGGAGTTTTAGAAGCACTTCTGCCCCGTAGCCCAGGCAGGCAGGGAGGGGAGGCTTTGCGATTACTGATAAAAGGGTCTCCTCAAAAAAAACTCTGCACCAATACCCAGGAGGACAGGACTTAAGCCTTAGCAGCATAACATTCAGCTACAACCTTGGGAGAGGAACAGTGAAGAGCAAACAATGAGGACTCTGATTCAGACAGCCACAAAGTGGTGAGCTGAAGCCCTGATTTGAAGCACTGGAAGCACAAAGCACAGAGATGCACGCACACACACACATATATACACACACACCCCAATAGACACACACATAACATGCATGAAAACTCTGCGAGCAATTTGCAAGTCATCACCGTGGGAGGTGGCAGTCAGGCCAGCAGCCCTGCTGATACTCACACATGGGAGAAGAGAGCAAAAGGCCATGCAGAAGGTTAACAAGCAGAGCTGTAGTTTCTAAATGAAAATGCATCCCCTGAAACACAGAGTCCTGCAAGGAACCGCTTGGGAAAAATGCAGAGAGGGGCAGCAAAGGCTTTTTTTCCTGCAGCCCTCTTCACCCCAACGTTGCTACTGCAGCCTGCGATGCTTTCCCTGCATTGTACCGGTAGCAGCTCTGTACATCCACGTCAGCAGGGTTTGAGCACAAGAAGAGCACACGATGCTTTGGTCTTCAGCAATTCTTGTGCTTTGCAGCCAGAGGTGGTCCATAGCTTCACCACGGGCCATCAAACAGCTGCTGCGAGGCTGGAAAGCTGCTGGGCGCTGGTGCTCAGCCCCTGGAGCTCCCCGATTCCACCGCGTACCAAAAGGCATAGGGAAGGCTCACTGATCAGTTAATTCCAGATGGAATTTAGGTTTAAGCACGCTGAAGTTTCTCCCTGGACGCGAACAGACCATGTTCTGAAGGAACAAAAGGAACCCAAAGCATAATCATTAGCGTATACACTGAGCTGAGGGAGATCAGCACAGCCCCAGCACGTGTCTGCAATTGCTCTGCTGGTTGCCTGGACTTGGAAAATGCATGGAGGCATCAGAAACTAAACAAAACGCCAAACAAATGCATAAATACAGCGAAAGCAGAAATGCTGACTTCCCACACCAACCATCTGAAACATTAAATCAGAACACATGTAACAGAGGTTACCTTCATTACACTACACAAAGAACCCAAACCAGTGTGTTTGCTGCAGGGTGCCTTATGCTCACTGAGTTTTTCCACTTGTGACCATCGAGCGGTGCTTTATAAGCCCCACAAATGAGATGAAAACCTGGAACACGTGAACTGCACCGTGCCACGCCAGCCAGTGCCATTAATCCCTTGCGGTGACCCAGGACCTGGGTGGGTTAGGGTATCAGTCAAGAGACCTGGAGACTGGTACTGCTGAGATGCAGGTGTGGCATCACCCCATCTTTTTAGCACAGTATTTGCCATTTAATAGCTGTTGGGAAGCCCAGCTGGAAAGAGGTGAAGGTCTCTAACTGGAGCCTGGGTAAAGATAACACATACATCATCGAGCATTAAGAGAATAGCTGTAAGGAATGATCTAAAGTCCCTTAATGGTGAGTGAGAGCTCACACAGAGGTATCAGCCCAGCTTTGCTGGAGTTTTCTGTGCCATGACCAGGGGAAGCCTCTGTTGGCCACCAGGAACTCCTCCTGCCTTGGAGAATGAAGACCGAAAAAGCACATAATCAACTATAAACAAACATAAAATATCAGAACAACGGAACAACATAAAATAAATAAGAAATACAAATAATAGGATATCAAGCACAGGAGCTTTCATTCTGTAGCATTAATTAGAGGGACAACAAACTGTGACAGGTTTTGGTGGGGTGGAAGGGGAGGGACCTGGGGCAGGGCAAGCACCGAGCCCTGGGAGGATGGAGGTGGCAATGAAACCCCCAAAGCTGCAACCGACCAGGCCAGCGCCGCGGTCAGGGCATCCCAGCTCCAGAGAGAGCAAGGGATGCTCCCAAGACCTTCTGCAGTCAACAGCTCTTCTTGGATTTCTTGGGAACAGAGGCAAGAGCAGAATCTGTTCCAGCTCTAGACCGTATGAATGTCTCATGGTCCCACACAAAGGTAGAACTCAGCACGCTACAGCCCTTACTGTGATGTGGATCGTTACTTCATCAGAGACGAAAAACAAACTAACAAAGCTTCTTACTCAGACGCCACGGTTTCAAGGTTCACAAAGGTTTTTCTCCACTGAAACACCTTCTGGATTTCAATGGGATTTGGGAACTGAAACCTCAGATCCCTCTGAAAGCTCCAGCACACTCGTTAAATAAGTCTCAGTGCTTTATCACCAGAGGAATGAGGAAAAAGCAAGCTCTGAAAGTGACGGACATCCCAAGCTGAAGGAGAGAAATATGGACTAGTGCCATGCCTCGGGCAGCCCACCTCCGGCACCCAGGGCCCCCTCAGCCAGTGCATGGTCTCCTCACCTCCCCGTCTGGCCACTCATGTTCTGATGTCCTGCCAGTCCTGCACAGGGAAGGTGCCCATGGGCTCCCTTTGGTCCCACCACCCAGGAGCATGACAGGTAATCTCTGAAAGCACTGGGCAGCTTCTTGAACGCTTCTGAAGGGGGGCAAGAAAAGGCAAACCTCTGCAGACAACCCTACACAAACCAGTGGGAAATTCCTCTTTCCAGACTTTGCAGTGCATTAAATCCTAGGGCTTGGCTCCTTGGATTTATATTCCTCCATGGTTTCATTTTTCCCTAAAAAAAAAAATAAAAAAATCACAAGCTGTTAAGCTTCAAAACTTAATATTTCCTCAACTTGGAGCTTTTCAGCTCAACAGCTCTTAAACATAAACCTTTTTGACTGAAGTCTCCTGAATTAAGCTGTCTCCAGCAAGCCATCATCTCAATTCCCATCTGCAGAGCCTCCTCCTCTCTGGGACAGCAAATCCCTCCCCATCCCACCATCCCAGGCTCCTGACCACTGCCCCTGTGCTGCTGTCTTACAGGCAGAACCTTGCGTGGAGGCTGCATGACCACGTGTCCCCCCACAGCTGGCACGTGCCACCCCTGGGGCAGTTGAGGCTTGATGTGCACACAGCTGCGGGCACTGATCAACAAGTGATGTCCTGGGCTTCTCAATGCCTCCTGTCATAGAATCACAGGATGGTTTGGGTCGCAAAGGACCTTAGAGATCATCCAGTCCCACCCCTGCCATGGGCAGGGACACCTCCCACTGGATCAGGGGCTCCAAGCCCCATCCAACCTGGCCTTGAACCCCTCCAGGGATGGGGCAGCCACCACTGCTCTGGGCAACCTGGGCCAGGGCCTCCCCACCCTCACAGCAAAACATTTCTTCCTAAAATCTCATCTCAATCTGCTCTACTCTCTCTCAGCTCACCATCCTCAGCCGCAGCAGAACCGAACGAGCAGCCTCGGAGCAGCTCATGGTGGGCCTTGAGACACAGGGCAGCTCTTTCTGAAAGCACCGAAAAAAGTATGTTTGAACTGATCCTTCTGGAGAGGCCACATCTTGCTTCAGAACAAGAACTCAAAAATGCAACAGATAGGTGAGTCTTCTTTAGTATTTCCACAAAAATACAGGCAAACATGGTTGTTTTCTGGAAAATCAGTGTCACGGGTAAGCAGAGACATCTCTGCAAGTTACATTTTCCCAGGACACGCACCAGCATCTTGCAGCCCTAAGAACACATAATCTATGCAGAAGCGTAGAAGAAGGAGCACCAGGTTTTCAACAGTGTTCAAGTTTTTCCTAGAGACCAAGAGCATAAGGCTAACCAGGGGAAGTCAGCGCTGCTCACAACAGCGATGGACTGGAGGAGGAACTGATAAAGACCAGAAGTAAGACAGAGAGGAAAAGCCTGAGGAGCAGCGATGGGCAAAGTTAGCAAGGATAAGGCTGTGTCAAGATCTAGAAGTGGGAATGAGCTGGAAGAGACTATTCAGAACCATAAAATTAGAGAGAACATGCACAGTCTCCTACTTTGGGACCTTAAAAAAAGACAAGACCCCCAGCCTCCCTGTCCGTCCGTGGTCTCTGGAGATCACAGGGGCCGAGTCCCCTTTTTCACAGTGGGGATCCCGTGACACGTCATTGCCCATAGCTAGGAAGGGTGGAGTCATTTCGTTAAAAGCAATTTCTGTCTGGAGATTTTGAAGGGAATGCTTAGAAGGGTGGTGGAAAAAAGGACTTAAGGGGCAGGGAAGTACCCTAAAGGCCAGAGGTGGTCTTATTACAAAATGGGAAGCTTTAGCTATTAGCTGTAGTTGTACACACACACATTTACATACAGGGAACAGCTAAAGCAGCAGGTACTGCAGGAAGCCACACCAGGACGCTGTTTTCCACTACTGCCTCAATACAGTGCGATTTCTGTCACTGCAAGTCTCTCAGGAAGGACAACCTTGGAAGAATATCACAATTACAAGCTTGGGACGAGCATAAAGAGTAATGGGAAAGAAGTTACAGGATCAGGCATGGATAAAGGTGGCTACAGCAGAGTGGTGCCAAGTACCTCGACAAGCTACAATCTGCCTTCAACTCTCCCTGCAGTTATTTTTCATGGAAAAAGAAGTCAATTAAAAAACCTCAGGCTTAAGCTTTGAAAAATTATATCCTCATTCAAGAGGAACTAATTTTCTCTTAAATACCAAGTAAGGCAACAGAATTAGATTGGGATCGGCAGGCTTACAGACCCAGCAATTAGTTGAAGGGGTCTTGACTAAGACTGTAGGACCCTTCAAACAAAATTACCTTCAGTCTAAAAAAGACAGTTTCTAGTACCAGAGCAACCCAAACACTGATTTGCATTCCCTTGGCTGGACAAGTCTCCAAGCAGCACATCGCTGCCCACGTGAACACCTCTGGTAGCAGCAGGCACTGCTAGGGTTCCTCTGCTGAGCCAACCCACTGAGGGTCTCCTTTTCTCCTCATTCTTATTTTTCACCCTCGACCAGTTTGATTCATTGCCCTTTCTCCTTCTTTGTTTTCTTGCAGGATCCTTTTCCTATAAAGGTTCTCTGGCCCAGTTAGGGAGAACCGACAGAAGTGGTGGAAGGGGAAAAGAAAGGGTTTCTGAAGAACGGAAGGAGCAGAGCAAAAATCATCCCCATAAAACTGTCCACAGGCCATGCATGCATACAACTAGAAAAGTCCAGTGGTCTCCACAACAGACTTATATCATCTTAATTAACATTTAATATATTTGATTGATTAGTTTGTCCAAATAAGGTATGGCTTAAAATCCACTCTTAAAACCACTTGGATAACAGACAACGCAACAGCCACCCACTGAAGAGCTAATCCAACACAACGTGCAGAACTGCTCCCACAAGTGTAAATGCAGATAAAAACCAACTAGCAAGTAGAGAGCAGGGGATTCCCTCTGCTGTCTGCAAAAGGAAGGACAAGGCAGGCCCTCTCAGACACATCTCCGAGTCCTGTAACACTTCTCCTGTGTCCTACCGCACAAGCTCAGCTCTCCTCATTCAGATTACGAGAGCCAAGACTCAGACAAAGCAACCCTTAATAAGTACCAGATCAGAAAACCTCCAGACCTCACTCAACACAACCAACTGCGCTCGCTGCTGCTTGCCAGGACCAGTAGACAAGGACAGGGAACTGGGGCGCTCGATCCATCCAACACCGAGCTCCAAACCACCCAACTCATTTGCAGCTTTTCCTATGACGCTTTATGAGTAGGGCCCATTCTTCTAACTCCCCTTTGGGAAAATGGCAAGAGGAATAAAGATCTATGTGCTCGTTCCACAGGGAAAGAGGGAAGGAAAAGTTTGGGAGTTTGCCTACTAGTCAGTAATGGCAGACTGGAAGGAGACAGGACATAGCTTGGGGTGTCAGGGTAAGATTTCTAGTGGAGAGGACATAAGAGCATGTTCCAGCATGAACCTAGCCCCCGAGGGACTGTCTGGGTGGCAAGAAGCCCAGAACCGCCACCCATCCTGGCCCTGTTTTCCATTACCTCAGCCCACACACACTCCCTTCCACCCTCCTGCCAGCCCCGCTCAAGTTGTTCCTCTCCAAAGGCTGCAACAATTGCTGAGCACAGGCAAAAGAACAGAGCCCCATACTCACCACAGCACTTCGGATCCAAGACACCGTTGTAGCAAGCTGGCTTCCTTTACAGGAGCAAACAGAACCCCAGGACAGACCTCGGAGTGCTTCTTGAACACCCCAAGAAATAAGACCCAGACGAGCAGTGTGGCACAGTCAGCACGCTGAAGGGAAGGGATGCCATCCAGAGGGACCTCGACAGGCTGGAAAGGTGCAAACCTCATGAGGTCCTGCACCTGGGTTGGGGCACTCCTGAGGGGATTAAGGCACGGACTTCAATCTGATGGATCAAAGATCCTTTATTGAGTTAGCTGTTTCTTTATATACCCTTTTGGGTTACGTAACAGGCTGTCCACGAGGCTATCTACAGTGCGTTATTGGCTAAAGGTAGCTGTCCATAAAGCTATTACTAACATATTATTGGCTAAACAACTGCACATGCTAAAAAACCAAGTCACACTAAAATTAACTATGTTGATATTTTTCTTCTTTTATTTTTCTCTCAGTTGGTACTTGTTCCCACCAAACTAGCTCTTGTTTTTGTCTCAGCTGGCTCTTGTTTATCAGAAAGCTGTCTCTTCTTCCCACCGAACTAGCTCTTATTCTCCTCTCAGCTTTCTGTTTCAAAGTCGTCAGAGTTGCTCGATATCAACAAGGCCTACAGCATCAAGTCCTTCTTCCCTGTAAAATGTCTCCACACAATCCCAAGAACAATTACAGGCTGGGCGGAGAACCCACCAAGAGCAGCCCTGAAGAGATGGACTTAGGAGTGTTGGTGGATGAGAAGCTCAACAAGAGCCAGCAATGTGCACTTGCAGCCCAGAAAGCCAACAGTGTCCTTGGCCGCGTTCAAAGAGGTATGACAAATGGGGCAAGGATTCTGCACCTCTACTTTGCTCTCGAGACCTCACCTGGAGTCCTGTGTTCAGTTCTGGAGTTCTCCGCACAGGAAGGACATGGATCTGTTGGAGCGAGTCCAGGGGAGGCCACAGAGATGATCCGAGGGCTGGAGCACCTCCCGCACAAGGACAGGATGAGAGAGTTGGGCTTCTTCAGCCTAGAGAAGGCTGCAGGGAGAGCTTAGAGCAAGCCTTGCTAGTACTTACAGGGCCCTACAGGAATGCTGGGATAGAATGAAGGGGAATGGTTTAAAGCTGAAAGAGGGGAGACTCAAAGTAGATATTACAAAGAAATTTGCTACTGTGATGGTGGTGAGGCCCTAGCCCAGGTTGTCGTTATCTAGAGAAGTGGTGGCTGCCCCATCCCTGGAGGTGTTCAAGGCCAGGCTGGATGGGGCTTTGAGCAATCTGAGGTGTCCCTGCCCATGGCAGGGGGTGGAACTGGATAGCTTTAAGGTCTCCCTTCCAACCCAAACCATTCTGATTCCATAATTTTTATGGAGAGAGGTCAAGGGACAGCCACCTGTAGAGGTGTTTTGCCATCCTATAAAGGCAAGGCAATTTGTTTTTCCCACGGTAAAGTAAGAAAGCCTGTGTTTGCATCAACGCACTGGACTACGTACATCCATGATCTCAAAGGAAACCATCCTCAAGGACCAGGGTCACACAGGCTGAAAACCTTCCACACAGCTACCGAATCACTACAGCTTTGCTGCAATTATGCCATTATTACCACGGGAAAACATGTTGCAACTCTACAGAAAGCAAGTCAGGAACAATACTGCACATCTGGCATTTGGGATCCCTTCTTCACCAGGTATTTTCACATCTGAGCTTTGAGGCTCTGCTCAAAGAAGTGGAAGAACCAGCAGCTGCACGTGAAAATCTTCAAAGATACGGCTGCAGCCCAGCAGCCCTATAGAAGCCATCGGATGGCTAGTCCCAACGGGAATGAGGTGTTTGGAGCTGCGACTGGCAGGAAGGTCAGGTCTGTTCCTGGGAGGGACAGAGCAGATAGCCACACAGCCCAGAGCAAGGGACAGCGAGACCGACCACCTCACACAGCCAGAGCTGGCAGAAAGCAGCAGGCAGGCTGGGGCCAAGCAATTATCCTTCTGATGACACAATGCAGGTGCCTCATGATGCTCGATGGCAGCCTGACACATCTACCTTACATTAATACCTTTGCTACAGCAGAAGAGTATCTTTTAATCTAGAACTGCCCCATGGAGCCCATCTTCCCCGACAACCCTCATGCCAAGGGCGGCTGTGCCCCACCAACCTGCTCTGGTCACCAGCCTAGAGACAAGGCAACACCCTGCCTTTTCTTAGAAGTTTAATACTCGGAATATTTTATTGGCTGGAGAGGCTCTTACTGAAATTACTGTACAATTTTCACTTGTTTCAGCCAAAATTGAGGGCAATTTTGCTTAAATGAGCCAGTCTGTGCCATTAGCTCTATTTCACCAGGGAAATCCACTCCTTGTGCATATGACATCATCTATTGACATAACCCCACCAAAACAGACATTTCAAACCTTTACACTCTGCCATTCCACATGCTGCAATTATCTCAGGCTTAAATGAATCTTTGACATCAGACTTGCACCATTTCACTTCTCTACCATGCACTTTACTTGGCTTTGTTTTTCCATGAAGAAGTATTTGCTTCTGGAAACCTGTATCTGTTTCCATCATGCCCAGAATCTCAACTATATGGACTGAAGTTTTTATAATAGCAAAACTTTAAGTTGACAATCTTGCAGACCAAATTGTATGTTCTGCTTCTAGAACAAATGGGGGGAAAAAGAACATGCAGTAAAAGGGAGATCCCATGCCCAATTAGCACAACCCAAAGTTTTTTACCACGTCTGGTGAAGGGAACTGCTGTAGGACCCTAAACGCACAAGTCCTTCAAGAAGAAAGCAGCTCAACTTGCTAAAGCCTGTTTCAATGTCTTTCTAATTCAAGTATCATTCTTCTGCTGCGAAAAATAGAAGCCAGTTACATTAGTTCTCACATAATTAAATTGAAGTTTAAT
Source organism: Phaenicophaeus curvirostris (assembly GCF_032191515.1). Classification (NCBI taxonomy): domain Eukaryota; kingdom Metazoa; phylum Chordata; class Aves; order Cuculiformes; family Cuculidae; genus Phaenicophaeus; species Phaenicophaeus curvirostris. The sequence continues at coordinate 16,847,738 of NC_091406.1, read as the reverse complement.
AATTCCTATTAAACTGCTTAAGTGCCTTAAGTTGTTTTCTGTCTTCATATCATTACTGTAGATACTACACAGACATAGATACTACACAGACACAGCATTCAAGCATTTGAAATGATAGTGTTTAGACAAGAGCTTTGAGCCAGAGTTCAGTACCAGGTATGACACCCATGCCTGCCTTACGCTTCAGCTGGTAGAGCCTTTATACCTTGACATTTCTGCTTCACTTAACTAAGAATAGTCCAAAAATTTGTTTCAACTCAGCCTGTTGGCATAATTGGCAGGCAATTATCAGAGAAGACCCAAGGAACTGCAACAGGACTACCCACCCATCTGAGCTTCTGGGATTTGCCAGAGACTGGCACCACTTCATTACCAGGAATTTATCCCCTGGCATCGATTGCCCCCAGAGAGGTCTCAAAGTGCACTCTACAGCATTCAAGCTAACTCTCTTCTCCACAAAACTCTTACAGGAGTCATTATGCAAGACAACCTCGGGGACTGCAGACCCTCAGAGGAACAGCCTAGCCAGCAATTTCCAGATCACAAATATTACGTTTTACAAGCAGAGTCACAAGCCTTACAAACTTAGTTGTTAGACAGAAACCATAAACCAAACAGCAATGAAGCTGGTCAGAAACCAAGATGCAGGAAAGGCTGTTTGGGGCAATTACATAATTATTGGTCACTTCCAGACATGAACACAAGCCCTACTTACTACCTCAGTCTTCTCACCAATCACACTGCTAAAAGTAGATGTAAAGCTCATAGAATTGGAGTTGTTTTTAAAGTTGACAACATAAATGAAGCTATCTGATGTGTACTTGGGAAAGGAGAAGTAGCTAAAATACTTAGCAGTAGAGTTCTTAAGTGAACTTTAAAGCCCTGTTATCTCCTGGGTTCAGTATGCAGGCTACCCCCAGCCCATAAAAAAAAGAAACGATAGTACTTTATTAAAATACTAAACTTTATTTTTTTTCCACGTACATTTAGTCTCCCCACCATTTCCATTTGTCTGACCACCACCATGCCTTATCAAAACATTCCATACATACTTAAAGTGAAGCTGAGGGTGGAGTCCCGTCTTTAAAAACTAAACAGGCATTTTGGACAACACATTCTTGGCAAAGTAATCTGGATGACATTTATCAGACACGGTAGGGAAAGCTCTTTCAGCGTTTGTAAAAAGGACAGCCAAATAACGGTTACAGAAATAAGACTGCAGATTTTAATGAACTGTTTAAACTGTTTTCTTTTCTTACAGAGTCTGTCTCCACTGCCAGAGAGCTTGAATGACCTGGAAGTGTACACAAAAAGTTAGAAATTGAAATCCATTTACCTAATTATTTTCAGTTTACTACCTCCACCTACTCCACAAAATACTGACATTCAATCACAACAAAAAAATGCATTCCTTTCAGAGAAAAATAAGTTGAAAGCAAAACATTAGGTCCTTCTGCGAGAAGGCCGTTATTCACTGTTAAGTCACAATAGTAAGAATTCTGTGAAGGTAAGTGAGAGGATGGGTGTGGACCCGCTAGGCAAATATTGGCTGAACTCTGCCTACCCTGGCTCATGTCAGACCAACTCCAGTAGCTGAGGCTAACTGCTTTTAAGCATTTGTTCAAGAACCTATCAATCTGTCTATCAGACAAGTCTACTCTGAACCATTGAAGGAAGCAGGAAAGCAAAAGGAATTTTATCACTGGAAGAAAGTTTAAACTCACAAGAATTTTGATAGGGAGATCTAAGACACATTTTAGACTAGTTTATGTTAAGTAATAACTAATTCAGAAACTTGCTTCCTGATACCACCTTTTGGCTTGCCCTCTTACAAGAGTTCAGTTGACTTTGGGAGAAAATCTAGCCATAAAGCCATAATCTCCATCGCAAAACAGCTCCTCCTCCCAGACAACCTCCCCAACAAAAGGCTGAGCAGCAGACTGGTCTAGGTGGCCAAATTCAGCAGCAAGGAAAACCACAGCTCATTTCCTTAGCCAATATGGTGCCAAAAGGAAAATTCTGTGGGTTTAGTAAGCAAGAGATAATTTACCAACCATATAAAAGCTGGAAAAATGTAATAAAATATTAGCTTTACCTTCTTAGCCAACTAAACCCCTTAAAACTGTTCCCGTTTATTTAATTTGAAGTATTGTTTGTGGTTTGTAACCCTTTGAAACAGTCCAAAGCTTGTAAAGATTAAGAAGTGGAAAAGAATCCCTAAGTCAGGTTATAAAAGTTTTTTGGACTTTAGCATCTAAAGTTCCAATAAATACAGTTACCTTCTGGTCCTCCGTCCTGAAGCAATTCTTAACATAGTTAGCAAATTTAGGTTCCAGCTTTGGAAGGGAACAACCCTGTTTTGAAAAAAGCAAGCTTTAGTGTATGCAGGTCATTTAATGATTCCAATAAATAATAGCTCAGATCCTTTGCAATGCACATGGAATTTTTCTGAACTCACATGGCAACATGCCAAACCAATCTGCTTTTAAACTGTTTTTATAAGCTTGCTTCTCTACAGTACCCAGGTATTTCTCACAGGAGTGAATGCCTGCACACTGATGTGGCTACACAGGCATCTTCGCTCATGCTCAAAAGGACTACGCCAAGCATTCATCACTTAAGACAACCTTGCTTGCAGTCAACATCCATACGCTATTCAGATAAGCTAGAACTAGTTCTCTGTTCATGGATACAACTTGATACACCACATCCTTTACAGATAGGCTTTCAACTCCAGCTCTCTAAAGCAAAAAAATTATCTGGTCTCCCACCTAACCTTTTGAGACTCTTAAGAGATACTTGCTTATATCTCTCATCTAGTGTTCATTATCAACTCAATTGTACAAAGTAGGTTTATTTTCGTATCTCCAATCTTCACGTGAAATATAGCACATCTTTAAGAAACTTCAACTCACTTTCACGTGTCCCACGTGTAATATTTTCCCCATTTTTCAGGTACATCAGCTGACATTCACTCAATCAATTATGACAGCACACTGAGCTTCTACTCAGCACACCGCAGAAGAAACTAATTTTATATTCTAAGGAAACAAAGCTACATCAGGAATATCTGAAACTGCAACACTGCAATCAAAAAGCTTGGATTTGGACAACGTATTACCCCCAGATTCTGTCAAGTACTGATGCTTTTCTATTAGCTTGTTGACATCTACATACTACAGCAGTTCTGCTCCAGTCACTTAATAAAACAGTATTTTAAAGCTGCTAACTTGCTGGCTGTCAGCTAGAAGTGCTATTACATATGGCAATAGATAAACCTTTGCTTTATTAAGGGATGCTCTAGCCTCACCTTGGAAAACATCAACTTAAGCTGTCTGCTGTTGCTTCGACATAGTTGTGCTTACATAGCATTTCTGCATAAAAAAAACTCTTCAGCAACATGAAGTATATTCTAAAGCTACCTGCCAGTTATCTGCTCTGCACGCTTCCCCCACAGGGATGCCTCTTTTCTGTGAGACACTTGGCCACTTCTGCTTATGCTGCAGAAAACACTAATCATGGCTCCTGAGTCACGCAGAACTCCACCCAAGCATCCACCAGAACTGAGAGGTCAGTTTGACCTAGCAGAGCGATACCACCCATCACTGTCAGGTTCACAATTTAGGGATATGCATTCGATCCTGATCACAAATTGTCATTGCTCACTCTGCACCCACTCTATACTTTCAGTCTCATTTTGCATTCCTGGGACGAAACTGCCTCAACACCAAGACTCTAAAAGACAATCTTGATTATTTTCAGATAACCTGATTGCCAGTATAAGGCAGGGGGTGGGGAAGAGAGGTTTACCATCTCAGACCAAACTAAATCCAGATTTCTTCACAGGACCAATATCTGTACAGGCTTTAGCCAAATGTAAGTCTCCAGTAAAGGATCTCACTCAGCTACAAATGAGCATGTGATCCTTGTGATCTCTTCTGAGCTAGTGAAGTAAAATGAGAACTCAAGCTGGATGTTACAGTCATCGATGCTGATCCTCAACCAGCACACAGCTTTCCAAACTCAACTAAGAGGAAAAAGAATTGCTATTACCAGCTATACTTTTACCCAACCACCCCGTAACTCAAATGGCATTTTCTTTTTTCATACTTAAAGAGCAGCTAGAAAGAATACTCTCATGCATAACCATGAAGTGCTAGTCACAGCTGACAGCAACCAAAAGACAACTGGCTGCCTGCCCTGTGACCTTCCAAAGATGGAGCATCCATTGAGGGGAGAGACTCAATTAACCCCAGACCTCCAGTTCCAAAAGCAAACACTTTCAGGTCTTTATCGATCCATTAATGCATATCACAATCACCTGTCTCCCCCTTCTGGAAGTTACAAAGCCTTACAAGCACCTAGGTATCCACACTGGATACTGCCCTAAGACCAAGCAATTCCTGAAGAAATCTGTTTTACTCTAGTTGCCTGAAGTAAGACACGTACACTAGTTAAGACAACTTCAGAATAAATACCACCCAACATTGGTTGCTTTGTTTTATTTTATTTTGTGCTGTTGGCTTTTTTTAACTAAGATAGTTCATTAAGAAATACCAAATTACCAATCACCACTACTGGAAGAACACAAAACTAAAGTAGGCAGGCTTGCTCCTCATGAGCACAGATGCTTTTCTGTCCCAAGTAAGTTTTCATTTCTCTGAGCTTACACATCTATATACTCCTCTAACAGCTCAGCAGTGTTACATGTAACTGTGTCTAAACAACATACAACTCTGATCTGCAGAAGTAGAAAGATAAGGCTGACAAACCTGAATTTCCCCAAAACTCACCTTATCTACAGATGCTTGCATTTTTGCTTTAATCTCCTCTAACGACAGAGGGACTTTTGGTGTTTTTGGAGTTAGAGATTTATCCTTCTTGGAATCTGGAGTCTGAAAACGATTAATTTTGTTAGGAACTTGCACATAAATAAAACTGCTTAGTACACAAGATCAAGTTTTCCAAGAACATTAAAACCTGCTGTAGAATTTTTAAGGAATAAAAGAAATAGACATCATAAGTACTTCAGATAGTTTTCAAAAACCTGCAAAAGTCAAATCTGTGCTTCAAACACATTCCTCAAAGGAAAATAACATTCAAGTTTGTAGTTACTACAGTTAGCATAGCTCTTGTTTCACAGTTTTAAGCAAGTGCCTACACAGTTCTTTCTCCCAATAAAAATGAAACTGAAAGTGACCCAAGTGTTCAGTGATTTGGAGTTTACTCCACAACAGCAGACTCGGGCGTGCTTTAAAAAGGCAAGTAGCTGCACTGCTTTTCAGATGCTATCCTGACACCATCCATCCCACATCGATTTCTCTATTGGCCTTCCTTGCACGCATTTTCAAGTACACACTAAGGAAAATCTGCATAATGAACACAACTACAAAGCAACTGAGCAAGGAAATTGTTAGTTCTCAAATGGATCAGTTGAGTAAGACCCCCTTAGCAGCAGCAGCAGCCTGCTGCTGCACTACAGAGGCCCAGTTAGCACTTATCCTCTGTACAAGTGGCCACGCAAAAGAAATATTTGTATTTTAAACTGTGGAGTCACCAATACTCAGAATGGACAGCATGTCTAGCTTCAAATCTTGGCTGTTGCAGACATACACTGAGCACTGAAGAGTTTCAGAGGGGAACATGAAGCAAGCCATGTGCAGAATCCCCAGTGCGCCTCATACGAATTCACATTTAATGCAAGAGTCAGTACAGTACTTAACATTATTGTCATGCAAGAAGCTAGATTCAACACTAGAATAAACGTTTGTTTTACTCATTGTCTTCACTCACTTTGGATTTCGATGCTGGTGTGGACGGCTTAGAGTCTTTTCCATTTTGCTTTGCTTTCTGCATATTTTTTCCTGCAGCCTCACGGACAGGCTGAAAAGAAAACATTCAAGCTCATTCACTATGAAAAACTGCTAGTAAACGCTAAGATTTTAGACATAATACTCAAGACTTGGTGACAAATACACACTCTTTAACCTCGAATGAACAAGCATTCTCATTGCCCATGCAACATGATCAGCGTCCATTATGTAAGCAAAAAGCACTTATGTTCCACAAACACAAATGAAAAACTGGTGTAGCACAACACATAGCATAACCAAGATCAAGTTCTGTTCCAATACCATAAAACCATGTGGGACCTCCACCACATTTTCCTTACACATCACATCTTTCCTTACTTGATACCAGGCAGACTTTATGGGGCAGATACTGCTTAAGACTAATTCTAGATGGCAGAACAATTCCAAGAACTGACTCAGTGCTACCTGGTTTTTCTAACACACCCATTACCTATTGCCTGGCATTTCACACAGAAACACTATCCAGAATGTATATTTAAAGAACTGGGCTCTTCTATCTCTAAATAAATCAAGGGACCACTTTGTTCAGTCACATTGGACATGATCAGATAGCAGGAAATCTGCAGTTTGGATTGTCTTTAACAGGCCTTAAACTATTGTGCATTACAACCTACAGACATTCCTTAGGACAGAGCAACATATACTGAACGTTAAACGTTTGTTTTTGAACTTCAGGTATGCAAATATAAATTTAAATCAAAGTACCTTCTTCAAAATATCTTCTACCTCTGCAACAGCTAAGCTGTCTTAGAGCTCACTTCACCACCAGATGGCACTCAAGGGCTGAGCAAATTTCACCTTTGAGCCCCGCCTGAAGCAAACCTTTCCAATGCACTCACACATTCACAACCTTTACTTAAAGTCAGGTTGCTAATAGAGCCTTTTTCAGAGCATGCAGGACTGAGACAAAACATAATTCATATCTTGGAGCAGGATTTGCTCGCTGTCCGATAGCCATACCCATACAGATGCCGTTAAGAACCCAGCCACCCCTCTGCAGCAGGTAAATATAACATGGATTGAAGGTGCATTCACACTGAGGTATTCTAATGCCCTATTGCGATCTCTTTTTATAGTCTAAGCTAAATCAAAAGCATCCCACTCACACATTTGAAGCACTGCATTCACACATTTGATGTAAGGGACTATGTGCCCAGTTACTGTCGTCCCTTCTACTAGTACCTACTCAACTGTAAACAGAACACTGCACAAAGGACACATCAATTAGCTTCTGTGTTACAACAAATGCAGTGTTCAAACCTAAACAGCTATCTCACCTATGCAAATACAGCTTCTCCTCCCATTCTGCTTTAGGGGTCTTCACATGAATCCTCAAAGATGACTCAATCAGGAAAATTAATTTACACCTATTAGTAAGTGAAGAGGTGTTAGCACTTGCTCCCCCCTGTCTGAATAAACTCAACTGTAGATTTCAAGTTCATGGGTGTTATCACTCACTTCCTCTCAAGTTCATTAAACAAGCTGTTTAATCCTTCATGGATGAAGTGAAGGAGGACACAGTGTGCGTGTACATACGACACTTACTTTCTTCACTGGCGTTTTCACTTCTTCCTCATCATCATCCATGTCATCCTCATCACTGCAATTAGAAAGGGTGTCAGCAGACTTCAATACTACTTACAGCTGTAACCACATGCAGGAATTTGTCTCCCCTCTCTATAGAGAGATTTTATTCATGAAGGAAGCAAGGTATGTTTTTAAGTCTACTTTATACCTTGTCTTAACACATGGCAGTGCTAGGTCAAATACTCTACTTATTCCTCCTACAGAAGCTACATGTGTCCCCTTCTGCTTTAATACTGAAGGCATATATTTTAGGACTTCCACTACTACTAATAAAGAAATTCTAAATATACAAAAAGTAATTCATTAATCACACAAAACTTAAGTTTTATAACCCAGTGTATGTCATTTTAGTGATAGTAATTTAGATTGCATTGCAGGGAAACTTGAGACGATTCTGCTTTTTCGTAGCCAAGATAAAGTAGCTCACTCACTTCACATCAAGTTATGTTATACAATTCATCCCCTGAAATAGTTAACGCTGTATCTCAAAATACATTATCAAAACAAGAATACATACTCCTCATCGTCGTCCTCATCTTCATCATCATCTTCGTCATCTTCTGACAATTTTGCTTTTTTCTTTAAAAAATAGCAAGTATGTGAAATGTCAATACCATTGTCTTAACAGCAGCCTTGCTCCACAACAATTTGTGGTGCAATTACAAACGTATCTTACAATTCCACTAAAAATCGGTTCAAAGTAACAAAACAAAAAGCTACTGACAAATTTACAGCACGCCCTGAGCATATGAACCTTTCCTTCAATACTACTCTTGCAGTATGCTGATGCTTTGGCTAGAATCTGCACACTCAGTTACTGCAGCGGGCAGAACTTCCACATAGAAGTAGCCTTTGTATTAGCCCTTCCAGCAAAGCTTTGGAAACTACCTGAACTTTACTGTATTTCAAAACAACTCTTTCCCCTGATCTCAAAAGACCACAGGTAGGTAAATCATAGCAAGCCATCTACCTGCTTACTGCTAGAGGCAGCGTCCATATCCATCCAAAACACAGTTCTGCAGACAAGCTGACTGGAAACACACATACCTGTGGCATTTTAGATCCTCCTCCACTCGCTGGTCTCTTTGTTGAAGCGTTCACTATTTTTGCATCATCTTCCTCATCATCTGATTCTGGTTCTTCCTCTAATGCTGATAAAATGATGGCAATATGTTAAAAACTGCCTCATTTAACAATGTTTAAAACAAGGAACCTAGCAGCTATTTTTAAAGAGAGAAATTAGAACTCAAACTGCAAGGCTGACAAACTCCCCTTATCCATGCAAAACGATGCAAGAACAGGCATGCAAGCTGTGCTCCTTCATCCTACAGTTACCTTGTGCCTTTGAAAACAGTGATTTTATGGTTCAGAGGGTCAGTACTGGAGAACGTACTGTCTGAGATAGCAGATACATTACTCAAAGATCACAGGTCAGTAAGCAAAGCAACACTTACCAACGAGATGCTGGCCACTGACGTAAACAGGCCCTGAGCCACATTTCAACCGCAATACCACTGGTGGTGTGATCTCAAAGCCACCTAAGGAAACCTAGGGACAAAAGCATCGTTGTTTACTCCAATACTGAGGGCAAAGTGTACCTAACAGACAATCCATTCAAAGGAAACCAAGAGCACCAACATTCAGACTCCAAGGATAATAGTTACTCCAAGTTCTCATCTGACAGAGCATTCCAGAAGCATTTAGAGTCAAATGAGGGTCAATAAGCCACAAGAGCATTTACTACACTCTCCTTGCTTATCCTAATTAAAGCTGACTTTTCAAAGCCAGACCAATGCATATGTTTATACTCCTCCTGACAGTCAATGCCAATTTCAACTTTATCCACTACACCTGCCCACAGCATTGTGCATGAGCAACACTGATCAGAATTATGTTCCAGATGGCAGGAAAGACAAGTAGGGTGCTGCCAAACTAAGAGAGGGTAGCAGTCATCTTCAGAATATCTCAAGAGCTTGGGACCTGCAGAAAAACTAGACTTCTCATCCCAGGCTGAAAGCAAGCAACGCCAGCTATAGATGCATCTTCTCACAAACGCATACATTTGTATATAGGGATCACACACATAATTACTAGCACTTCTTAAAAAAAAAAATGCATATTTTGAACCAAAGCCTACCATCTCTGGATGACCAGTCTAGCAGGCACAAAAAAGTACATTCATATATAGCTTGTATTTACTGCACATGCCAAAGCTGATGCTTGTCTGAACACACTGACCATTGTGCAGTTTCACTAAAATTCAGTAAACCAAAACCATTCACAACTATCTTATATCACCAAATATATAGCAGAATTTTCCAAGTCCTGTACTTACCGTGGGCTGCACTGACATTTTCAGAGATGCCAGTACTACTTTAACAGGGTTGCCTTCATAGTCCAATGCTTCTGCTTCTACAACATGTAATTCGTCTTTGGCTCCAGCCCCTAAAGTAACCTGTGAAGTAAAGAACAGGGCACATTCTGAGAACCTTCCAAAACATTCTGAAGCCTTTTAAACCTACAGCCACTGTTCTGAATCTTTTAAGACTGAAGCATCCATTTCCAAGTATGATTCCATTGCGCTCCTCCCTGAGCCAAAACCCTCCTCCCCATTAGCACTGGCACTTGCAAGGTGACTCTCGAGGCGTGTGTTTTGATGTGAGTGAAAAGCAGACCTTCTGCTACTGGATTATTGCATTGGGAAGCATCAGTGACGAGTCCAGTGAGCACAACATCGGACCCAAAAGAAAAAGTACAAGCACAAGCCTAGAGGAAGGGAAACAACTGCTATCTCTACTACGGAATCACCACCTTTATCCTTCTGCTTCTGGCCATGTTTTGTCTTGACAATTGCTTCAGTTTATCATACCGCACAGTTCTTGCTTACTTGACATTCAACAAGGAGTTAAGTTTGAACAGCTGCTCAGTTCAGCACTGCCATTTATGGGACCCAAGAGCTGATGTCCCAGAGCATTTCAAAACCCACATATCTGTGTTCCTTACACTGGGTACATGTGTGGCACTTTCTGAAGTTTCAAAAGTCATAGCTGCAGGGAAACGAGTGAGTGACAGTTGTGGGACAGGCTTGAAAATCCAGTTCTCTCAGCCTCTGGCATCTGAGTCAGTATTACATGCAAGAGACATGAAAATCAAGCATCCCTTTAAGCACTACAATTATTCCCAAGACAAGCAAACAAGGCTCTTTGTTTCCTTTCTCAACATCCACAAGAAGAAAGTTTTCCACCCTCAGTGGAAGGTGTGGGTGTAAACACTTCAGGCAGAGGCAGACAATTCAAATTTCCGTTCTCAAAGAGCTGAGTTTAGGCAGGCTATAATGATCCAGACTAGACGTATCAGACTGAAAGCTGAGGAACAACATATAGGATTTACTACTCCTGCCAAGTTTTGTTACAGTAAATTTAAAAAGGTAAAATTGCTGCTCTGATCTCACTTTCAAATGAGTTGAGAACACAAAATCATTCAGCTGGTGGGACTACTTACCAGGAGAAAAATTTAAGTGCATGCTCTTCACCCTTCAGTTACTCCTGTCATTTGCACCAGTCAAAGCAGTACTGCAGCCCTTATTAATTTATTTACCAAGTAACTGCCAAGTATCCATTCACATGCTTAAATTTCTACACTGAAGGAACACACACTTATAATAAATGGGCAATAAAACCATGACCATCCCACTTTATACTCTCAGCTATCGTCAGTAAGACATCTACAGAAACCCTCATGCCATTTTCTATCTCTACATGCATCAGTCCTACTCCCTTTCACATATACCCTTTTTTTTTCTCACCTCTTTCTGTGCCTCATATCCAACTCCCTCTTCACATCTGTATCTTAATTAACACATCAGTCAATCTTTATACATCCCATTTTCTATCAGGCACACAGATCAGCCACCAGGTATTTATCTTCCATTAACTCCCTTCCTCTACCTGCCAAAGCATACCAAAGCATTTTCTCTTTGTAGCTATGTCTAAGACCTTCCAAGTCTTAGCTATTTCAATGTCATTTCTGATGGATATCACCTTTTGCCTCTAAATAGTCTGGTTACTGAGTGAGACTTTTGCCCCACTACCCTGTAAACTAAGTGCCAGTATGCATCCTGCCTGCTTTGCTCCCATGAGGAGTGGACAGCATCAGAAGACACATTATAGCTAATTTTCCAAAACCAGGATCTTTGGATAAAGCCTCAAGTATCACTCAGTGACTAATTTCACCTGCACCAAAAAAACATTCAGATGCAAGAACTCTCTGCATGAACCTGTCCTACAAAAACTTCAGTGTTATATTCTTCCCTCAAAAGAAATTCTAATTAAGAACACATTAGTCACTGTGAACTCCAGGCTGTAATTTTTGTAGAATACAAGGACTGAAGACACATGATTCACGGAGTGGTAATGCCTCTGTTAAAGTGCTGTAACTACCACTGTGAATAAGTTTGAGGACCATTATTATTATAGTGTCCTGTAGGAAGTAACTCTGCTGTAAGAAGTAATCCACAAATTATAGACTCTTGTACCCAGTTATCTATTTGTATTTAAATAAATACAATAATAAAACAATGCAGAGGGATACTACAGCTTTTCCATTCCTTGCATGTGAAGCTGGGCTGTATTATCCTTCTGCTAACCAAAACCCACATGTTCAGCCCAGAACAAAGGCCTCAGAACAGTATCTTGCTTTACTGTGCTAGCAGAAAGGTCTAAGAACACATACAAGAACCCTCAGTGCACAGATCCCAATTTCGAGGAGCATCTTGCTCAGTGAGAAATCTGTTAGACTAATTATCTGAATGGAAGAAACCATTCCCCAGTTACATCTTTAAAGATGTCAACACTGAAGACAAACTGGAACATAAACCTTCCTCTCCCCTGTTTAGATTCTGTAATTAGCTGCTTATGGAAAAAAAAACCCTAGAATTATGTTTGGGAGAATACACTGAAAGGTTTTAAAAATTAGAGTTTCTAATTAGTTCTACTAAAATGCATGATTCCCGATAAATCATCCTTCCCCTGTGCTTTTGTAGCATGTGAACTACTGTATTACTAACCTCAGAGTGTATATTCTGGCCTTTGGTTCCATTTCCTATGCATTATTAATCTACTGGGACTAATTTTCAAACTTTTCCAGTTTGCATTGCGTTCTGCAAACAACGGAACATCACTGGTATTTTCAAACTTTTTTTTTTTTTCAATGCGGCAAGCATTTAAGGCGACATGGGATACCCAACTCCTAATTACAAGAGCTTGTTATTCCACATTCACATAAAACTCCCTTAGAAGAAACAAGTTTAAGGAAGTAAACTGCGTGTTAAAAATTCAGTTCTTAAAAATGCTACTTAAACAAAAACATCATTTAAAGCCCCAAACAATACTTGCCGTTCTCAAAGACAACTGGTGCTCGTTTTCTTCATCATCTACTTTGAACTGGTACTCTTTATCTGCCTTAAGCTCGCAGCCTGCGAAAACACGAGTTAATTATGAGCACGCCGGTTGTGGCCAGGCGCGGGCATTCACCGACCACCGCTTCTCCCTAAGCCCGCAGGGCAACCCGTGGGCCCCGAGGGACACACGTGGGGCGGGGAAAGCCCCGGCCGAGCCCGCGGCCTCCAGCCGCCCGCGTGCCTCTTCTCCCCCGTTCCCCGCGCCGCAGCCCGGGCTGGGCCTCCCCGCGGTGCGTGTGTGAGGCGGGAGGAAGGATGCGTGTGTGTGCGAGGGGCTGAAGGCCGCGGTGAGGCCTCGCGGCGGGCCCGCGCCGCCCTCCACGTGCTCGGCGCCGCCGCCACGTGCGCCAGGGCCGGGCGCGCCCCCTCCGCGTCCTTAGGAACGGGGACAACAGCGCGGGACCCGGACGGCTCCACGCGGGGCGCGCGGACGCGGCCACGCGGGGGGCGCGCGCCCCCCGCCCTCCCCCCCCTCCCCTCAACCCCGCCGAGGCGCGGCGCGAGGCCCCCCACCCCGCCCCCAAGGCCGCGCGGCCCCGTTACCGAAGAGGAAGGTCTGCGGGCGCAAGGGGCCCATGCTCTCCATGTCCATGGCGCTGTCCTCCATCTTTCTCGGCCTGCTCTGGCGGGGGACGGAGCGTGGCGGGATGCGGCGCGGCGGGCGGACACGCACTAAAGGAAGCCCCGCGCCCGCCCCCCTCCCAGATATAGCGCGCGCCGCTCTCGCGAGACCCGCGCCCCGACACTGCGCATGCGCCGTCTCCCTCTCTCCCCCCCACCCCCTCCTCTCGCGCGCCTAGGGCTGGGGGGCGCGCGCGCTTCCGTCTTCCGCGCGCGCCCCGGGCGGTGAGGGGAGCGCAAAATGGCGGCGGGCAGGGGGCGGGGAGCCTGCCGGGCTGCATGGGCAGGGCTGGGGCTGGGGGAGCTGGGCAGCCGCCCCGGGGAGGCTCTGCACCCGGCACAGCTCGCAGGATCCGAGGTTTGCGAGCCCCTGGCTCCCTGAGGGAGCGGAGAAACAAAAGGCGTAGTGCTCTGGGCAGGGTAACACACCCTGCTGCACGTGGGCTGGCTCCCAGAGCTGTAGAGGAATGGTAGAGACATAGAATCATTCAGGGAGGAAAAGACCTCTAGCATCGTCCATTTATGAGAATTAACTCATAAGTTTTGCTGCAGGTGGTTTTTATGTTTAATTATCTGGTCATATAAATCTCTCTTGTATCAGAGATAATATGCAGACGACCTCCAGAAATGGATAAATAGCCTGAAAGAATAAATGCTCTTTTAGAATTGCAAGAATTTCTATTCTAAGAGTGTGTACTTGCAGCCCAGAAGGCCAACCGTGTCCTGGGCTGCATCAAAAGAAGTGTGGCCAGCAGGTTGAGGGAGGTGATTCTGCTCCTCTGTTCCTCTCTTGTGAGCCCTCATCTGGAGTACTGTGTCCAGTTCTGGAATACTCAACATAAGAAGGAGATGGAACTGTGGGAATGGTTGGACTTGGTGATCCAGTGGGTCTCTTCCAACCTGGTTATTCTATGATTCTATGAATGGGTCCAGAGGAGGCTACAAAGTTGATCAGAGCACCTCCCTTACGAGACTGATCTGTAAGGTCCCTTCCAGCCCAGATTATTCTGTGAATCTATGATTTCTAAACCTCCCCTGGCACAACTTCAGGCCATTTCCTCTCATCCTATTGTTTATTACTTGGGAGAAAAGCCCAGTACTTGCCTTAGCACAACCTTACCTCCAGGAGTTGCAAAAATTGGTGAGGTCTCTTCTCAGCTTCCTTCAGTTCCCTCAGCCACTTTTCATAAGATTTGTGCTCCAGACACTTGAAGACCTTAAGCTGCCTCTGCCAGTGCCCTTCTACGTAGAGGAATGCACTGTTGCAGTGGAACACGCTTTCCATCTTCAGCTGGCAGCCCATGTCAGCTTTGATTAAAAAATAAGGTGCCCTTTTGCTGTCTCCATGCCTGTTCAGTGAGCTGCCCTACTGAGGTACTGCTCCCTGTGCCACCAGGCTCGGAGGGCCAGGGGCAACAACGTTTTGGGAAGTCCCTTCCTGCTGGAGAGTGAAGGGAGTGAACGACTCCATGTGAATTGGCATATGGGGACTTCTATGTGTCATGACACAACTGAAAATCAGATGTTTTCCTTTGTACTGAGAGCTACAAGCCCTGAGAAGACTTGCTTGTGCATTACCACAGTTATACCATTCACGGTCCTAAGCAGGACACACCTTTGAGTTCCTGCTCCAGGCTGTCCTCTTGTCCAGGGGCTCATCGTCTGATGCTGTAACCTAGCTAACTTCAAAGTTTCTTTGCCTAAACACTCACTATTCAAAAATTAAAGTCTATAACTTCTTAGTGTTCCTGTGTCACCGTTAATTTGTATTCGTAATACCTGCATTCATATTCAATGCAAGAAAATTCTGTTGCTGGAAATGAGACAAACTGAAACAAGAAACTGACACAGAGGTGAAATGAATCTTACCTGTCAAAACGTGGCAGTCACCTTTCTCACTCTCAAAATCTCAACCCTTTGAAAAACCATAATTACAGTTCTACAATACAAATACATTCAGCTTATTTTTGAATGTAAAAGCCTATTTGCAAGTACAATTAGTTTTCCAAATGTGAAATTACTTGAGCAATGGGTTCACTTGGATACGTCCCCTGCAATCCTTTAACATTGAACCAGGTTACCACTGGCTAATTAACATGCAATGCTAATAAAATTGACTTGTGTGTGACAACAAGTTATGGGAAAAAATAGTGGTGCAGCTCACCAGGTGCATGAGAATGGGGGATTATGGCTGCTGTGAGAGAGATAGAATCATAGAATAGAATCATAGAATAGTTTGGGTTGGAAGGGACCTTAAAGATCATCCAGTTCCACCCCTGCCATGGGCAGGGACACCTCCCGCTGGATCAGGTTGCTCCAAGCTCATCCAACCTGGCCTTGAACCCCTCCAGGGATGGGGCAGCCACCACTGCTCTGGGCCACCTGGGCCAGGGCCTCCCCACCCTCACAGTAACAAATGTCTTTGTAATATCTGATCTAAATCTCCCCTCTTGCATCATAAAACCATTCTCCCTCATCCTATCCCTGCACTCCCTGATAAAGAGCCCCTCCCAGACTTTCCTGTAGGCCACCTTTAAGTACCCTTCTAGCGCCACAGGGTCATTTCAGCTGGAGGCCATTGACTCTAGCACCCTGCTCGCTGTGGCACCAACACCAAAGACATTCTAATTACAGCTGGTTTGGAAACACTGATATGGGTTAAAATGTGTGGGATTTTTCCTATTTCTCTTGTCATCTTCCAACCAGCTCTTTTCTTTACTTAAATACAAGGTGACACACTTGTAGCATGTGAAAAAGTATTTAAGCAAAAAAAGAAAAATCTTTTTTTTTCCCCTTTCTTTGCATCCTATATCAGAGGCATTGTTAATTTGCAACCTGTGTCTTGTGTGTGTTTAGAAATACTACCCTGATGGGTGTCAAAGTCAAAAAAGAGGAGAGGAGGGCCATCACTTAAGCATCATGAACCACCCTTCCCATCTACTCCATTTAAAATCTTCCACCAAACGTGGCAGCTGGTGTCACTGGCAGAAGAAGGACATCTTTACTCAGACATCACAGCCAAGAAGAGCATTCAAATGCAGATAAACATTTGTTTGATTTGGCTTGAAAAATGGGAGCTAGAATCAAAATTCCAAGTGATGTTTTGGCATGATCCAAATGCCAAACAGGAAGGTGAACACTACATGGTAACAGTGAAAGAGGCTGCAGCTTTTTGCACGTGTATTTACCTGGTGTAATGCCAACAGGAGTACACGGCTACTAGTCAGACCACCCAAAAACCCACCCCATGCAGCCCCGAGCAGCTCAGAAGAGGCTACAGAAGTCCACCCAGGTCTGTCGAAGGGGAGCAATGCAGCCACTGCATGTTCTCATGTGTACAGAGTCGCTTTTAATTCAATTACAGACTTCCATTACTGAGGAAATAAATGTGGGAGGAAACAAAGGACAGACACAGAGAAGCAAAACAGGGGTAGGAAGTAGGAGATATATGCTTACTGTGTCTCATTTGGCTCCAAAGGTCTTTGAAAGGGCTGTCATACATCATGACATTTATTATTTCTGCCATGTACGAGGATGAGAAGTCCATTACAGTATTGATCATCTTGCTCTGCTCAACTCTACGCTATGTAATACTTGGCGTAGCTGGAAAAGCTTACAAGTGATTTAGAAATAGCTGTACAAGGAGAACTGAGGAAGAAATCAGAGTCAACATGGTTTCCCTTAATGGAATTCTCTTTTTAGCAAGCTTTTACAAATCTTAAGAAATTGCATTGTAAACGCGGTTAAAGCCACAGCGCAGCTGCAGTCAGGCAATCAGAAGCTAAAGACATAATAAAGATTTCCTGTGCCATCTTAATTTATGTAATGACACGATGACACGATCTGTCACATAATCTCTTCCCTGGGATCCTCCTCCTTTCACCACTCAGTAATTCCTGCCCCAGTGAACTCAGGGCTAAAATCTTTAAAAGGCATCAAAACACTTGCCCTTCCTTGATATCAAAAAGACCATTCGCAAACTTGGAAATCAGTTTAACCTGAAATAACGACGGATCAGAATCATCAGATGAGGCAGCACAAGGGAGCTGCAAGCTTTTATCACTAGTATACCATGAGCAGCACCTGGCAGCAGGAGCAGGACAGAGCTTCTTCCCTAAAAGGGAGGAATGACGTTCCAGCCAGGATGTCCGCAAGGAAGGCACTGAGGTGTCACAGGGTGGGTAACAAACAAAGTGAACACACATAGGTTACAGCAGGTGTTAGCGTCTCAAGACTAACGTAAGAGAGCCCGGTATTTCTCTCTTTTTTTTTTTCCCCTTCTTTTTTCCTTAAATACTCTAAAACCCATACCAACAGACACAAGGTCTAAACGTTTGGTATGAACGATCAAGCCTTGAATATGAGACAATTGGTTCTAATTCAGAAATAACACATGTACAGGAATATAGGTCCCTTCACAAAAAGATTTCAAAATTGTATGCTTGAGGGTTTTGCGTGCAGCTGAAGTTCAGATATGGCTCTACTCATGACCAAATGGATGGTGCTAGCCTGCGTCTCAGCCAAGTGTTTACAATAGTAAAGAGTAAAAGCTGGATTTTTGTGGTGACCTGGACCACATCAACAGGTCACAGACTAGGAGACATACTAGGGTGAGGGCTCCGAGTGTCACAGGAGCTAGATGCTCAAGACAGGGTGTTAGAAGGATGCTTCTCCCATTGAATTGTATGACCTGTTGCAGGGACGAACTGTCCTTAAGCAAGATAAAGAATTCCACAAACTTCTGTATATCGTGCACATAAATGGCTTTGCAGCAACATTTTAGGTCAAGGGGTCTGTCCACACTCCCGGGTGCTGTTTTCTCCCTGGGAACCCTGGCTCCAGGGCATGTCTTACATCACAGACTGCTTCTATACCTGCGCTGTTTTCTGGATTTTTTTGCCTGGAAAAAAATGGCCCTAAAAGTCAACATATTTTGAAACTTCCTGTGCCCCGCTCATCCAAAAGGTGACACCAGCTCCCAGTAGGAGTAGTAAAAGTTTGGAGTTGGTGGGGCTGAGATACTTCAGGAAGGAATATGTTGGTGAGGAGCTCCATAAGCGGCGTGCGTGTAAACTGGTAAGGCAGACTACATGGCTGTTTCAGCTACCGTGCTCTAACGATGCCAGATGCCCTTGACTGATGAGCTAGTCAACAATGCCTCCCCTTGTAATATAATTTGCTGCTGTAAGTTACTATTGTACCTGCTGCCAGCCCACAGCACTTCCCTACTTGTTAAACCCCATGAACTTGATCCCAAAATGATGCTCCGCATCACTGCTGACGTGCACGAGCTCTGCTTACCACCTACAGGCAACCAAGGCCACAGAGATGGGAGAGAATACAAGGTACTCCACATAAAATAGCCTGTCCCGGTCATCACTTTTCGCATCTACTTCTTCTGCAGCACAGGCTCTAAAGTAGCCTCTCCCATGAGCCATGGCTCCTGCAGGCTGTGGGAAAGGCAGACCTGAAGCCGTGAGGTGGAGCCACAACACACACTTGTCCAGTTCCTGATTTTCCTGGTTTTCCTGTGTTTCCTATGTGTGTCCTCGGTCTGTAGAGCTTCATTGTCAGAGCCTGAAGTGCAGGTCCATTTGGTGTTTGAGAAGCGTGTAAGATGCTGTCGGTCAACGGTAATTTGGGCAGATGCTCTGGGTGCAAGTTCAGAGCAGATTCCTTCTTCTGAGCTGTCTGTTCTCATTTTAGGATCAACAGCACCATCTAGTGACCCAAAATCAGGTTCCTCCATACCTGTCTGCCTTATCTCCCCCATTTCATGCAGTCCTCGGTTTCCCAGGTGAGGTTTGTCTGCCTGTTCCTGTCTACACCTCTGCTGCTAGAGGCTCGCTTACTAGAAGGTCTTGCATGGGCTGAGGACACTCAGCCACGGTCACAGACCTCAGAGGTGGGATGGCATGATCCAAATTAACTCGCAGGCCCATAAATATAACTGAATTGTGTGGAGACCCCATTTGGCTCAATGAGAATCTTTTCTGCCTCCTGGGCACCTTTCACAGCTTATATGTTCAAAAGAAATCTGCTCAAGGAAAGAAAATAATCCTCCCTTTTCCTTTCCTTGGTTCTCTGCTGGGTTTGACTTTTCTCACAGGTGTGTAAGGACCTCAAGCACACCAGCTGAAGGTCACATTTTCTCCCCAGGCACCCACTAACATACACAGATAATTATACAGATGTCAGGAGAATCAAAAGCACAGCCAACATTATTCCTACTCTCTTAACTTAGAGCAGAGAGGCAGTTCCCCATCTCCAGCATAGAAGGAGCCCTTCCATTCCCCTCCCTATCACCTCTCTCTGCAAAATTCCCACAGGGAATTAAAAATCTGCAGATTCTGCACACAGACCGGGAGAGGCCAATGTTTCTTTATCATCCCAGCTCCTGCACTGCTGCATTCCACCCTCTCCACAGCAGTCCGGAGGACCCCTATGCTGGGTATAAAGGCATAAAAACATCACTTTTGACAGCAGAATAATTTCATGCCTCTTTTTTGGCCTCATCCAGAGCAGACAATGTGCAAATTTTGACCCTCTCTACTTCATTACTACACTCTCTCAGTTCTTTGACTCTTCATCAGGGCACCTTTCAGGCTGAGAATGCTGCAGGGATGGAAACAGAAGTCAAGCTTTTCACTGCTTATGGTAAAGAATTCTGATGCCTCAAGCACCTCCTCCAGTGTCACGGTCACAGCCAGGAAAACCATACTACAACCACACAATATATGTGGCACGCTCTTACATTTCTATTTGCTCATTAGACTAAAACAGGTCCACGTTCCCACCTTGTGCTGAAGGGCATTTCCTAGAGGCTTATACACAAGCGTATGGATCACAGCTTTCCAGTTTGCAGAGACAAGCCTGGGAGAGGTCTTTCAAATGAAACCACTTCAGAATCATAAAAAAGAACAAGATGGATGTTTGAAGCCATCCCCATAAATCAATATCTTGCCTGGACTTTACTGAACTTATCTCATGTAAGCAGTAGTGTTAAACCATTCTGCATTCTGGGTTATATTTGCCCAGTTGGGGCAGCAGGATGGGGGTTTTAGCATCACAGCAGCATTCCAGGGTGGTTTACTGGCTCCTGCACACAACATATCATCAGTTCACCTTAGGTGCTTATATACGTAGATGCTTGAATGTTTATAGGCTTCTGGAGGCTTTTGGGCAAAGATATTTACTGAAGAAATGAATGTTTATCACATTTTCAAATTCCAGCTTTGAAAATTTTACAGATAAAACAGTGGGCTCTGGTTTGATTTCTGATCACAGGTATGACTTTAGAAATGTAATACATAGCTCTATGATCTGTCTGAAACACTGCAAAGGTCAAAGAAATCAAATTGAATGTTGGGAATCACTGGGAGAGAAACAGAAAATATCATTAGATCAGTGTATGAGCGCAGGGTACAACCACATCTTGATTACTATAGGTAGCAACAGTCCTGTCATGAAGAAAACACAGAATAAAGGGCTATTCAATAACAAGAAGCATGGAGAACGAGAAACAACTGTCTGCTGTCACCCCTAATACAAGAAATAGAGGACATAAAATGAAACTTGTAGGTGGCAAATTAAATAAAAGAAAAGGAGTTGGTAGATCCTCACCAAACACACAGCAGAACCACGGAAGTCAGTGCCACAGGATGCTGGGGACACTAGAATTTTACCTGTATTGGACGTACACATAAAAGAAAATTCAGTCAAGGGAGGGAACACAAAGGACAACGTTCTCTGGCTCTAGGAGCTTTGAATGACTTGGGAAGATATTCAGGAGAAAATATCACTGTAATCTTAACCTATGCTCCTTCATTTCTTTCAGTCACTGTTGGTGGCCAGATGCTGTCCTGGCTGGGGATTTCATCAGGTCCCAGCAGGGAGGAGGCCAGGGGCTCCTCAGTCCAGGCTCAATACCAGGTGTTTGACCCAGGCTTAACTCCAGCCCAATGAACACTTGAGCACTGCTTGCAAGACTCAGACCCAGAACAGAGTTCAGTTTTGAGGCCGATCGCACACTGGCTGTCAGGTCTAGCAGCAGAGGTTTAGGATAGTTTGGCTGGCCATTTCCATCCCAATGTAGCCAACTCTGGAAGACTATTCAGATATGGCAGGGGCTTGTGCTATCATCTGCCCTGGAAACCTATTTCAAATGAACTCTTTGTGTTTTACTGCTGGTGGTAATTTGCAGCAGGTCAAGATGGAAAGGTGACTAAATATTCACATAATCACCTTGATGCTCATTTCACAGCTTCATCCTGTAGTGGGGAAAACTAACCCCCAGAGCAGTTTCGTGCAATGGCAAAGGTAACGCTCCCCTTGACTCCTGGATGACACAAAGGAAACCCAGATGGACCTCCTGTTTAATGCTCTGTATTTCCCACACCAGCTGGGAACTCTGCTCATGAATGGTGCAAGTCTGTGTGACTCAGACTTTTAAAGATCAGGTGGTTGGAGTCCTATAGGATTTAGTTCTCCAAAGAACCTAGAACTTCCTTTGCAAGGAAGAGGATTTCCAGCTTCCTCAGAAAGAAAGAAATTGGTTTTCAATACTTCTTCAATTTCACCTAGAATTTGGAAGTCTGAGTGCTAACAGCAACCTCAAAATAAGAGTTCCCATTTGTCTTGTACTGTATTTTTCAGGCTTTTCTCTCTATTTGCAAATCTTTAACAAGCTTCTGCGGAGCTCTTTCCCAAGATATTCACTTTGTTTTGTTAAGTAAAATCTTAACTGATCTGATGCAATCAGATGTGCCACACACATCTCCGCAGGTTCCTGCTGCTGCCAGGTTGGGCCTATCAGTGTAAATTACCTTGGTTGTGACGCCTTTTAATATTTAATTACAAAGCAGCACTCATCAGTCACTTTACTTACCATCTGCCATTTCTGCCACCTCAGCAAGAGCCCAGAATCCCTCCAACTTCTTCACCAGTGGGATTTCGATGTTGGAAGGTCCATCCCAGGAACACCTTTAATAGATCAGTTAGTGCTCTGCACTCCCAAAGTCAGTGTTGCTCACATGCTGTCGCTGTGTTACATTTGCTTGGAGGATGGTTCATCACTCTTGTGTGTTCCTGATCCTTTAGGTTTCCAAAACCAATGGATCTCAGAAAATAACTCCACATTATTCCTTGTAATGAAAACAGGGATCAGATTCTCATCTGATATAAATGTCAACAGTCAGTGTAAGAACATCATCCTCCAGGTCTGCTGGAGCAAGGATTATTTCAGCTCACCTGTTCCTTCTTAATACATTGGAATACATGGACCAATTATACAGTCACATCTGTGCAGAGAGGCTCACTGCCTTGAGTGGCACCACACCGAGAGGAGCATCACCACTGAGACAAGCTGCTTCTCTCAAGCTCAACTAAGGACCCACACTCCAGGTGTTTTTCTCGGCCAGTGGCAACATGAAGCCATTTCCATCATGGTTTTGGACTGTTGATTCAGCCATCAGATAGGCAGAATGCTTTGTTAAGTACTGTGAAGTCCTGGAGCATCCAGGGTACTCAAGCTACGTCCGTGTCATACTTACAGATGTAATCATAAGGAAGGGATGTAATCCAGAGGGACCTGGACGGGCTGGAGAAGTGGGCTTGTGTGAACCTCATGAGGTTCAACAAGGCCAAGTGAAAGTTCCTACGCCTGGGTCAGGGCAATCCCCATTTTCAATGCAGGATGGGGGATGATGTCATTGAGAGCAGCCCTGAGGAGAAGGACTTGGGGGTGCTAGTTGATGAGAAGCTTGATGTGAACTGGCAATGTGCACTCACAGCCCAGAAAGCCAACCATGTCCTGGGTTGCATCAAAAGAAGTGCGGCCAGCAGGTTGAGAGAGAGGATTCTGCCCCTCTATTCCTCTCTTGTGAGACCTCATCTGGAGGATTGTGTCCAGTTCTGGAATCCTCAATACAAGAAGTAGATGGAGCTGTTGGAACAGGTCCAGGGGAGGCTACAAGGATGATCAGAGGGTTGGAGCACCTTCCATAAGAGGACAAGCTGAGAGAGTTGGGCTTGTTCAGCCTGGAGAAGAGAAGTCTCTGAGGAGACTTACAGCAACCTTCTAGTACCTGAAGGGGCTACAGGAAAGCTGAGGACTGTTCACAAAGGCTTGGGGTGATAGGACAAGGGGTAACGGGGTTAAACTGGAGAGGGGCAGATTTAGACTAGACATAAGGAGGAATTTCTTCACGATGAGGGTGGGGAGGCCCTGGCCCAGGTTGCCCAGAGCAGTGGTGGCTGCCCCATCCCTGGAGGTGTTCAAGGCCAGGTTGGATGGGCCTTGGGCAGCCTGGTCCAGTGGGAGGTGTCCCTGCCCATGGCAGGGGGTGGAACTGGATGATTTTTAAGGTCCCTTCCAGCCCAAACTATTCTGTGATTCTGTGTCAGTGCCTTTGCTGGATGGGGACTCGCATTTGGGTCTGATGTCCTCGAAGGAAACGTGAAGCAGCAGGGGTTAAATCACTGCAAAGTGTTAGAAGCAGGTGGGTCTGTCGGAGGGGAAAGGCGAATGAGGGCGATGCATTGGAGGTGTCTGCACACCAGAGGGCACTCCGAAATTACATATGTCGGAGGGAACATTTATCAAGTTATTGGGGCTGGGAAAGACCTGGGACAGCAGGACGAGTGGGGATTTCACCTGTAAACAAAGAATTTTTAACCTTTATGCCACCACGTAAGGATGACATTAAAATATTAAAGCCTGCATTAGAGAAACAGAATATTTTGCTAACAAAACATCTTTGAAGTCTTGAAATCGGCGTCGGTCCTTGTGGTGTTTGAGTTTTGGCTTGAATCATAGAATCATAGAATAGCCAGGTTGGAAGAGACCCACCGGATCATCGAGTCCAACCACTCCTATCAAACACTAAACCATGCCCCTCAGTACCTCGTCCACCCATCCCTTAAACCCCTCCAGGGAAGGCGAATCAACCACCTCCCTGGGCAGCCTCTGCCAGTGTCCAATGACCCTTTTTGTGATAATTTTTTTCCTAATGTCCAGCCTAAATCTCCCCTGGCGGAGCTTGAGGACATTCCCTCTTGTCCTGTCCCCTGTCACTTGGGAGAAGAGCCCAGCTCCCTCCTCTCCACAACCTCCTTTCAGGTAGTTGTAGAGAGCAATGAGGTCTCCCCTCAGCCTCCTCTTCTCCAGGCTAAACACCCCCAGCTCTCTCAGCCGTTCCTCATAAGACCTGTTCTCCAGCCCCCTCACCAGCTTTGTTGCACTTCTCTGGACTCAAACAGATGTATTGAATTACCTTTCATTTACAAAGGTATAACTTGGCAGTGACTTTGCTGGATGCAGACTCATTAAATCAACATTAAATCTGGCCTTTTGGGTGTTCTTAAGCTGTTATTGACAACTTTTCTGCGAGAAAACAAATTCCACAGTGCTCTTATCTTTCCTGGAAAGCTGTGGAAATGCAGGCACCCGAATCAGGCAGGAGCACCTAGAGATCCCTGTGCTCTCTCAACAGACCTGGATAAATAGATGTCCATGATTGCAGGGACTGTGGGAGCCTGACCTTAACGGGCAGTCTCACCGCTAGAAGGCAAAAGCAGATACACAGAAGACCAGATTAGCTCTCTAAAGCCCCTGCTTCCAGCTCTGGGAGCGCTCCTCTGGGGCACACGGCATTGCCACCCTCGGCTCTGTGGCAGATTGCTCCTCTGTCATAATGAGTACAGTATTTTTCACCAGCGTTAGCATTTAAGATGATTTCCTGCTTGCACCCTAACAACCTAACCATGTAAGAGCAAACCCCAAAAGATTGGGGTTTGGATAACAAACCCCAAAAGGATGAAATCTGCACGGAAATGCAGGGCTGCCGGAGGGGTTCAGGACAAGCCCTGGAGCAGCTCAAGTCCTGCAGGTTTCCTGGGGAAGGGAGTCCTGGAGGTGGAGGGATCTCTGTCAGTCCAAGGATCACAGCTCAATAACAGAGAGACAGATAATAGCATTTGAAGACTATCTTCTCCAATTCAATTGCATTGATTTATCGCCTGTCCAATGAAGCCATCAAGTGTACAAAATGGTTAATCTTATATTTTTCTTTCTTGCTGTCTTTTCAGAGAAGTGAAGTTGTAAACACAGACCCATGCAAGGGCGGCGCAGGGGGAATATCTGACTTTTTCCAAGGCAGCTGCTGTGGTGTGTCTATGCAAAGCGAATCCCGTTTTAGCACGGGGTAAAGGAAGGACACAAGCTCTTTCCACCTCAGGTTCCTGCTGCAAAGCTGCTCTACCTGAACGGTTTGAACTCACTGACAAACCTCGCCAGCATCTCTGCACTGGCGCAACCTCTAGGATCCAGCAAGAGCATCAGCATCGCCTGCCTGGGCAGAGCCAGACCTGCACAACTTACCTAACTCAAAGCCTTACCCGTCTAAGCAAGGGAAACGATATTCCAGCCCATACAAGCAGACCTAAAACACACAGGAGATCGCTGTTGTTTGAAACACAACGCTTCAAAATGGAGGGTGCGTGTCCAGCTGGGGCCATCGGGTCCGTGGATCCTGCGCTAGGAGAGAAGGAAAACAATTTATTTTTTTAAAAAGTCTTTTCTTTTAAAATGTGCATTTGCAATTAAAGGCTAAGTATGCTGTATATTTTATTAATGTTGTGGGATAGCGAGGCATTTTAAAGCTCTCTTCTGTTTTGATGCTTGCTTTTTTTTGAAGGAGGGGAAGGAATTGAAATGGAAAGCTTAACACTTATAATTTCAAAAATTTGGCTTATATTTTTGGGTTCTGGTAACATGCAATTACAGGCACTTAGAAAGAATTCCCCTTTTTATACTATGCCCTAGAGCATAAAATTAAGAGGCCAATTCAGGCTTTGTACTGCTTTCAGAGGCAGTTTGCTTCAGCATAGATCAACTTGGAGACTGACTGTCGCCTTTCTATTGAATTAGGTCTATATTTTTGACAAGTATGGCAGCAGTATCATCACTTTAATCACCAACAATCCATTGTGTCTCTTTATGCTAATAAATAAAACATTCTGTGTTAAATGTTTCCCAGTAAGCACTTGAAGACCTGCAATCACCACTCCTTCTATATGTTCCCGAGTAAAAGTAATATCATGGTAATAAAATCAAATGATGTCTAGGAGTTTTATAGACAACTAATAGCAGTTATTGCAAAGTGCACATCAGATACCAATTGAAGGTTACATTTCTCTTTAATATAATATAGCATGCATATTTCACTAACTGTCTCTCTATATCAAATGAATTACACAATATGATGATATAGGTCAAAACCAGAGTTCTTTCAGAGAGGCCTTTAGGCTGCATGTTAAGAGCGGAAGCCTCTGGAGTGCTGGATGCAAAACATGGGAAAATCATCACAAGTTACAGAGAAATTGCCAGAGAAACCTCCTGCCCCTCCCATCCAGCTTGTGCCCTCCTGAGGGCAGGGCCAGCCCTCTCCATGCCCTGGGGTTGATGCTAGCAAGGGATCCCCAGCCCATCACCCTGGCCTCCATCCTAGAGGAACACACCAGTCTAAGACTGACTCCTGGAAACATAATCGCGAAGCCGAGATTTCAGTCTTAGGAAAGCACAACCATGTGAAATGAAGGCACTCAAGCATCTTGTCCAGAAGGTGTCTGCCAGTAGCTTGGCCGGGGCTCACGGACGGGCTCCTATAGCATCCCACAGCTACTGGGGACACAGGACAGGGTGCATCCGTGGGGTCTGTGGTCTGCACTACCCCACCAACTTCCCATTATGCAGGTTACCCTGGACTCCCTACATCCTCCTCCACCTCCCTGCTGGTGAGCCCTGCAGGCCCCTTTGCTGCTCCCTCACTGCCACTGGGATCGTGCCGCGGCATGGGAGCCCCAGGGAGGCTACAAAAATACGCCTTGTCCTTGATATCCCTGGCTTCATTCCCTCACTTCACTCTGGAGGCCAGGAGCCTTTGAGTCACCCTAAAGAAACCTTCCCTGAACTTCAGATCAGCTCGTTGAGAGTTTTTTCCCCATCTCCATTACTAATATACCTAATATATTCAGGGGGCCCCGCCTCAGTCAACAGAATTGTAAACCATTTCTCTAATCCCCTCAACAATACCCTTACCCAAACCTTTTTTTCTATCTTAATTAGATATTCTATCCCTTTGGTTTAAAATAGTATTTAATTTCACTTAATGATTTCAACAAAAAATATTAGGATTCCCCAAACAGACATGTTCCCTCTGAATTCTCTCATTCTTTTTTCAAGGGCTTCAGTTTCATCTTTTTGTTGCTTTGTCAAAACACAGCTAATTGACTGTCCTAAAAGTACAATTTTAGTAATTTCTCTCAATGAAGCATCGCCGCCTCCTCTATTAACACCGCCTAATTGGACTTTGAATCCCCAGCCAGCGACTTCACCCATGCTATGGGCCCGGATCACCGCAACAGTAAATATCAGCATCCCAGTTAAATGTAGGTTGGCTCACATTCCCCCAAAATTGGCTTTCTGCTCCTCGGAGTCCAATCTGATGGAATATTACATTAACCATTTTTTTTTCTAGGGGAATTGGAGGAACGGAGGAGAAGCTGAAGCACAGATCTGCATTTCATCTCCTTGGTAAAAGCGTGTTAGCTCCCCGGCGCCAGCGAGGAGGGAGTGTTGCAGAGCCTGGCGGGAGCCTCTACAGCCTCCCAGGCATCGTTTCCAAGTTGGTTTCTAGCAGCTCCAACTCCAGAGAGCACGCCAGGTAAAGAGATGGTAGCACCTATCCCTGTGGACGCCACAGCTCCGAAGCGGTATCCACCACCCCATCCCCAGCACATCACCTGGAGATGGATCCCAAGACAACTCTGCTGTACACAGCAGGAACCATCTCCCATTCTTTTCCCTCCTTCTCCACCTGGCATGTGGCTTTCAACCACTGAAGACCTTGGCACGTACTGGGGGGCCAGGAAGGTTGACTGGTCACGCCATAACCGCGTGCAGCAGCAAATCACCCCTGGTATTATCTGCAGTGGCTCTAATTATCTTAGTGCATCTGCTATTAAAATGCAAGCATCAGGCCAAGCTACAAGTAGAAAACAGAAACAGAACTCCTCGTTGATGCCTGTAATAGGCACCAAAGGCATATAACTCTGCATAATTGCTAATTGTTATTACTGCTGCAGTTGATGCCAGAATTGCCCAGAGATGCCTCTTGCTGCTTGCTTCCCTCTGGGATTTGGGAGGGTGCTGAATCCTGCCACGACCGGCAGCATCTCCCTCGGCAGAGCCCCGCAGCGAGGGAGGTCGAAGCCGCCCCACGAGCCTGCTGACCCTTTTCTGCAAGCATCAGTGCCTGCCGCACCAGCAACGAAAACGCCAAGGGACAAAGTTAACTGCGAGTTTAAGTGCGAGATCAAAGCACTCAAGGATTTACAAGAGAAGGGCCTTTGAAGGCCTGAGTGCTGTACAAAGCGCTCCCTGCCATGCCACGCTCCAGCTTTCAGCTCCGACAGCAAAATCCTCTGGGGCCTAATGAAGCCATTTGACCTCTTGCTATCCCCATTCTCCCATCTGCAAAAGAGGGTATTAACACTCCTGACATCCCAGCAGTCAAGGGGACTCGGATGGGTTTGGCAAGGACTGTCCCAGCCCCGCTCACAGCTTTTATCATAAGATACCTCAGTCCTTATGTAGGGTTTGGAGAGTTCTTTACGATACACAATGCTATCAAGGGATTTTTTGAGGGATTTTTGCCCTCAGTAGGGACCAGCCACAATCTAAGTTTGCATTTCAAAAACACGCTGGATTCCCCACCGCTTGTGCTCAGACAACTCCACCATCCACACTGCTCCAGCTGTGAAGCTCTTACAAATCCTACTTAGAAAACTTACTTTTGCTCCATACTTACAAACTTACAGCCAGCTGAGCCCTCGCTCCTCCAAAATGATTCATGGAGCTGCTTCTCCTTCTTGCCAAAAGCCTGATGTGGAGGCGGATAGCTCAGGATTTTTAGCGCTGGTCTGGATTAGGTCCCAAGGAGACAGGGCTGTGCAGCACAACAGAAAGCGCTCAGCCCCCTGCGTCCACCCAGCCAAGCGAGGAGGACCCCGCTTAAACGACGTTGTCATCAGCTCTTTCCTTATTGCAGGCAAGCGCTCCAGCGATAAATGTTTTCTTGTAAACATGCCATAGATGGAGGTAGGAGCCAACAAAATGAGGGTGCCAGAAGCTTTTTTGTCTTCCGGATTTAGTTTCTTATTAGAACATGCTATTGGGAAAGAAAAGATATCATTGATAAGAATGACATTAGAGTCAGCCAATAAAATGAAAATCGCAAGGACTGGACTGGCCCTTTTACTGTCAGGCAGGAATACAGATTCTCTAACAAACTGACACTGTAAGGTGCTCACAAATGTTAGGGACAAAACTTAAAAAAAAAAAAAAAAAAAAAAAAGAGAAGGATTTCTGCTGCCTTCAGTTTTGGTAGAACAATTTCAGAGGCTTTAAAGGACCTGGCTTTCCCTTTGAGCACTTGCTCTCCTGCCCCAGAAGAGGACCCAGCCCCAGGGAGGTGTTGACAGCTGCTGGCTCAGGGCTAGAAGCATGTTGAGTTACTGCATCTTCCCAAAAAACTCTGCTCTAAATGACAAGCAAGCCTCGAAGCACCACTGGGAGCTTGAGGTTGCCTCCAGAGCTTGAAAGCACTCATGCACAGGGTGTTAATAGGTAAAACCAGCTCAAATGCCAGTTCCCTCTTGATGTCTGCAGGCTCATGGAGCTAAAGCAGGAGGTATCTCACACGATCTGAGATCAGAGGTGCTGGGAGTTTTGTTCCTGGCCAAATCTCCAGTAACTTCTCAGAGCTCAGACAAATGCACTGATTTAGTCTCACTGGGCTCACTTCTCCTCTTTCACTTTTATGCAGAGAAATCCCTGCTCCAAAAGCACGTTTTTGCATACCAGGCTAAACAGTCCATTCTGTATCTGGGTCCTTTATCTCCAGGCACAGAGGGTTGAGCTTTTAAACTGAGTCACCTTGTGCCCAGCCCTGCTACCAGCAGTGCTCACCAGGGCTCCGGCTTACACCAGCCTGCTGCAGACAGACCCCTTCCCTGCAAGCACCATGCTGGCGTGGACAACAGCTCCTCCCTCTCATGACAAAGTCTGGTGGTGTTTGGACTTTCTTGTTGTCCACCTCGTAGTGTGTTCCTTAGCCAGTTCCAGGTCCAACAGGAATCTGCTGTGAGCACAGGACGCTGCAGGGCAGAGCTCTGCCCTTCTCATCCAGCTACGGTTTCCAAGTGTAAAGAAGGAAATAGAAAGCTCAGGAGGAGATACGGATCTGTATGTACGCTGCTCACATATGGATCTCACTGAGCATTGCCCCTTGTGCTTGCACATTGTAGGGATGTATTTATTTTATAAATAAGCCTTTACAATAATCTTACAGCAAGCACTTAAAATAATCTTGCAAATAAGCACTTATGTAGGTGCTCAACCATACACACCAGGGAGGTGGTGGGACCTAAACCCACCTCCGATTTTGCAGCACCAGCCCCACGGCCACAAACCAGGCAGCGAAGCAGCAGCAGCTAGTCAGGCTCACAGAGGGCTTGCTTAATAAATTCTGATTAATAGGAAACGAGTTCCTCCTCTCCCTGCCCCTTTCACAGCCTCTCTAAAACCAGCCAGCCAAGCCCGCTCCAACACGTGGGTGCCACCTGAGTCTTACACCGATGTTACATGTCATTAACAAAACATAAACCAGCGGTCATATCTTAACGGCAAAAGTGAAATCTCTTTATGCAGTTAAATAAAGATACCTTGTCCAGTCATTAAGAAGTGATTAGCTTATCTAAGAAATAACAGTGCGAGTGCTGTCAGACGGGCACACCAACACTAAAAAGAGCAGGGATCAGATATCACATTAGGTTAATTATAAAGAGAAGGAAAGACAAGCAGAAGCATAAAATAGCCATGTGGATAATATTTTGCTGGATTTTTTCTTTGCACGGAAAAGGCCAAACACATTCTGCAAAGGAGAAATTTGAGTATTAAAAAACCTCCTCTCTGTTTTTAACAATTTACTGCTGCACATAAGAAGGCAGCACACTTGCACACAGTCTTACAGGTTGTGTGAAGCAGCAAACCTGCAGAATGGCCTCAAGATCTGCCGGGGAGGTTTAGGCTGGACATTAGGAAAAAAATTTTCACAGAAAGGGTCATTGGGCACTGGCAGAGGCTGCCCAGGGAGGTGGTTGAGTCACCTTCCCTGGAGGGGTTTAAGGCATGGATGGACGAGGTGCTGAGGGACATGGGTTAGTGATTGATAGGAATGGTTGGACTCGATGATCCGGTGGGTCTCTTCCAACCTGGTGATTCTATGAAACCCTAATAAGGACCAAGTTTCTTAAACCTAACAGAAATCCTTAAATCTCTGCACAATCAACCTGCAGCACGATTCCAGGATTTGGAGTCTTTTTGCAGCAGCAGAAACCCATCCTGCACACACGCTCATGCCCTCACTGCAGCCAAGTTCCTCTTCCTGCACAACCACAGAAGCTCCTGAGCATTTTTGGAGCTGGGGTACACTCAATTTCTTGCCCATTTTTGTGTGTTCACGGGAGCCACCTGGCCCTGCCCCAAAGCCCAAAGATGTTTGATTTTTATCAGCAAGAAACTAAGCACCCTTCCTGCAATTCCCACTCTATTTACACTCCCAGAATTAAGGTGTATCCTCCCACTGCTCTCCACTAGTGGGATGGTTTCTACCTTCATGGTCCCCTTCCCACTGAGCTCAGTGGCTTCCAGTACACAGACTGAGCATCATTTCTTCATCAATCACCCCATCCTTGAGCATCATAAGGCGTTATTTACGGGCTGGCAGTCCTGACACCTTATGCATTTGACTCCAAGGTTATATTTGGAGAAAAAATCTCAACTTCAAAGACCAGGAGACAAAATCCAGTCTACCAAGCTAGAAACTGCTGGAGAGGAGTAAGTTGCAGCAGAAAGCACCGAAGCTCTTTGGTCCTTGCTGGAGAGGTGATGGCTGTGGCTGCTCTCCCTGCTCCCAGGTTTGTAAACCACATGAGTCTTCCCTCACTTAAAACACAAAGAAGTGTCCTCAGGATGCCAAAGAACCAGACTGATGTCCCTCTTCTGCTCAAATTATGACAGAAATTTGACCTCGTTTTCTGAAGGATGCGTTATAGAACCAGAACCGTCATCCAGTAACAGGTGAAGTCCTTGCTCTATGCCCACCCAACCCGCAAAATCCAGTCAGACTTTTGGGACACAGGCACTGAGCACCGAGGGGATCTTAAACCAGGGGACACCCTACCACCCCTGAATGCTGTCATCAGTGCGGCTGAACACCTGTGGCACAACCAGAACGTAGTTATCCATGACAACATCTGAAACCTGCAGAAATCTTGGCGCTTGAGAGACAGTGGAAGCAGAAAGCTGGTGCCTGGCAGCGTGAGGAACCCCTAGAATTAAGCAAGGGTTGTGAGGATCTCAGTTTTGAATTTAGGCTTAAAGCATCAGTTTGGTGGGAGCGGCTGAGATGCAGATGCGGGCAGGTAGCTGCCCACCTCACCTCCCTGCCCGGCTGGTTTTGTCTCAGCACAGAGCTGTGCTTCCCCACCAGCCACACCAGGGCCAGCCACAGCCAGAGACAACCTCTCAGCTCCACAGGGGATGCTGAGCAGATACCCATCCTCTCACACCATGGATCAGGACACCACCCACAACAAAGTTTTCCAATAAAACTAAAGTACAGCAGAGGTCAGGACCCATGCCTGAGTGACTGGTACAGCCAGAAATATCTGGTCACTGTTGCGGGAGAAGGGAGGTGGGTTTCCATTTTTAACACTTGCCTCTTTTTTAAAGCTTTTATTTGTCAAACTCTAATAATAATGATGGCAGATGCTACTTTCCTTGGGGTAATGCCAATTTTAATGCATTTTTTTAAATAACTATAGTATTATTGAGGAACAAGTCGTAAGTGATAGATACTTTAATGTAATATGAGTCAATATGTATTTATATGTGCTTTATGATTTAATCAATATTGCTAGATTTGCAAGAATAAATTTGGTGTTTCCTTTTCTGGCCTTGGAAAGAACAAATAAGGAAAGTCACATTATGAAGTTTAGGAATGAATAAAATCTCTGCATTTCCAGATAATTCAGTAAATCTCTGACATTCATTTGTTCTCCAGGGCAGAGCAAATACCTCCCTGGGCAGGCAGCTCCCAGGGATTCAGCTTGGGACCCTGGCTCAGATTTTTCACATATAGCTTCCAAAGAGGAATTAATAAAAAGGAAACAAGCCCCAGCACAGAGTGTACATCCACTTAAGCATCCTGAATCTCAAGATAAAGGGCTTCACACCCTGAGAAAGAAAGGGTTTTGCCACTGAAGAAGAAACTTGCAGTACCTCCATGCTTCTGCAGCCAGTGCACACAGCTTGACACCCTAGCAAAAGGGAATCACAAAGTGCTCCAGCTCAGCCCATTCACTGTAACAAAAGGTGTAGGTTGAAAGAGGCATGAGATGCCCGTATTTATTATCTATGTGTGTACACACCCAGGAACTACAGGAGCAGAACAAAGCTCCCATGATCCAAGAGGAGGTGGTTAGAGACTTGCTTGCCCAATTAGACACTCACAAGTCTATGGGGCCGGATGGGATCCACCCAAGAGTATTGAGGGAGCTGGTGGATGTGCTGGCCAAACCCCTTTCCATCATCTTCCAGCAGTCCTGGAAGACTGGGGAAGTCCCACTGGACTGGAGGCTGATGTGCCCATCTACAAGAAGGGTCACAGGGAGGACCCAGGGAACTACAGGCCTGTCAGTCTGACCTCAGTGCCAGGGAAAGTCATGGAGCAGGTGATCTTGAGTGCGATCATGAAGCACACGCAAGAGAACCGGGTGATCAGGCCCAGTCAACAAGGGTTCACAAAAGGCAGGTCTTGCCAAACAAACCTGATCACCTTCTATGACAAAGTGACTCTAGTGCTGGATGAGGGAAAGGCTGTGGATGGATCTTCCTGGACTTCAGTGAAGCCTTTGACACAGTTTCTCACAGCATTCTGCTTTGGAAACTGTCAGCCTCTGGCCTGGACAGGCGCACACTCTCCTGGGTGGAAAACTGGTTGGCTGGAGGGCCCAGTGAGTGGTGGGAAATGGAGTTAAATCCAGCTGGAGGCCAGTGACAAGTGGGGTTCCCCAGGGCTCAGTGCTGGGTCCAGCCCTGTTCAATGTCTTTATCAATGACCTGGATGAAGGCATCGAGTGCACCCTTAGCAAGTTTGCGGATGACACTAAGCTGGGTGGAAGTGTCGATCTGCTGGAGGGTCGGGAGGCTCTGCAAAGGGATCTGAACAGGCTGGACCACTGGGCAGAGTCCAATGGCATGAGGTTTAACAAGGCCAAATGCCGGGTCCTGCACTTGGGGCACAACAACCCTGTGCAGCTACAGACTAGGAGAAGTCTGGCTGGAAAGCTGCCTGGAGGAGAGGGACCTGGGGGTGTTGGTTGACAGCAACTGAACATGAGCCAGCAGTGGCCCAGGTGGCCAAGAAGGCCAATGGCATCTTGGCTTGGATCAGAAACGGCGTGACCAGCAGGTCCAGGGAGGTTCTTCTTCCTCTGGACTCGGCACTGGTGAGACCGCTCCTCGAATCCTGTGTTCAGTTCTGGGCCCCTCGGATGTTGAGGCTCTGGAGCGAGTCCAGAGAAGAGCAACAAAGCTGGGGAAGGGGCTGGAGATCAAGTCTTACAAGGAGCGTCTGAGAGAGCTGGGGGTGTTTAGCCTGGAGAAGAGGAGGCTGAGGAGAGACCTTATTGCTCTCTACAACTACCTGAAAGGAGGTTGTGGAGAGGAGGGAGCTGGGCTCTTCTCCCAAGGAACAGGGGACAGAACAAGGGGAAATGGCCTCAAGCTGCGCCAGGGGAGATTTAGGCTGGACATTAGGAAAAGATTTTTCACAGAAAGGGTCATTGGGCACTGAAACAGGCTGCCCAGGGAGGGGATTGAGTCACCATCCCTGGAGGTGTTTAGAACATGGGTAGACAAGGTGCTCAGGGACGTGGTTTAGGGGCAGATAGGAATGGTTGGACTTAATGATCCAAGAGGTCTTTTCCAACCTGGTGATTCTATGGTTATGGACAGAAACTTTTCCACCGATTATTTGGTCTGGGATACTGGCCTCACTCAGTGCAGCAAAGAAGCCCAGCCCCACTCAAGATGTTCATCCCACAAATCCTACACCTTCATCCTACTGTGAAAGGCCTTTGGCTTAAGCAAACCTGCTGACAAAGCTCATCACCAGCTCCTCTCTGCATTTGTTGCCCCTGAGTCAGTCCCACTGTGGCTGCCCCTCGGGTACATACCCTGGATATCCAGATGTCTTTGCACAGTGCAGTGCCACGTCACCTTGCTCCTGATGGATCGATGTTGAGAGCGAGAGCCAGGACGTACAATGTGAGTTTGAGCACCTTGGTGGGATGCAGGACAGGACTAGCTTCTGATATTTGCTTTGAGTATCCCCAAACCATGCCAGAAGAGGGAAGCCCACTCTGTCAGTGCTGCTGGGAGCCAAAGCCAGGCATCACCTGAGAAAAAAATAGAGATCACAGTGCTTGTTCTTGCCCTAAAATCCCCCAATCCAAGCAAACAATTCTGCTAGGAGTTCCAAGAACAATGGCACTTCTGGGTGGAGCAGAGTATTTAACATCCTATACTACTCACGATCCACCCTCTAGGGTCTAACGAGATTGGACACAGAGCAATGCTGGTCTAAAGAGACAATGCTGGGAAACAGCTTACAGTTCAGTCTTCTCTAATGGCACTGAATGTGGCTCATGCTCCAACACCTAAAGCTCATGGAAAGATGATGCTTTATCTTGAAGCCCCTAGTGAGACTTCTAGCCAGGTACATTCCAGGGACTTTAAGACAGACTCTTAATTTGTCTCATCTGACTGAGGACGCTCAGAGTAGGTCTTGGCAGCGACCAGTGTCCCTCAATGTCACCCAGTGCCCCTTCTTCCCCGGCCATGGTGCCCACATGGCTACAGAGGATCGCTCACTTACAAACCTAATTCCAGCATCAGAAGATTTCTGTCTGAGATGGGTGATCTAGTGCCCTCCCTCACCAACACTCACCCAACCAGCAGCAACCAACCCAACTCCACGAGGACTCATCCATCTTCACTCCTGGTCAGCTGCATTCTCAGCCTTTGGCACAGACTGTCCCTGTGGATGAGGTCAAGCTGCAAGGTAAACCTGAGATATTTGTGACTTGAGATGCTGTTCGATGTGCTCCTCTAGAGGAACTAACCTCTGGAAATTCAGCTACTGCTTATTGCTTCTAGCTCTGACTGGAGCCGAGATAGTTCTATCTCCATACTCAACTGTTGGCCTGAGCCACTTGAAACATAGACCCCATTCCTAGAGCCAAGCCAAAAGGTTGTGCCAGCAGTGTTGAAGCTCCTGCTAATCCCACCTTGGGCCAGCCATGGATTGCATCTCTCAGAGAGGAGCTGCCCTCTCGCCCCGGTGGCACCAGCTGAATTAAATGCAGCTTCTTCCACTGTGCTGGGCTTCTCCATCCCCTCCCATCACACCAGAAGAATGCCCCTGGCTATCCTCGTGCCATTCTGGATTTACCCTGGTTCCCATGGAGTCAGAGCCTGACCTTACAGATCACTCAGCTGGGACTCATGTAAGGACAGGAGCAAGATAAAAAAAAAAAAATCTCCTATCCTTGATTTGGGAGAGTTTGGCAGCTTTTGTTTATTTTTTAACAGATCGCTGCCACCACATTTCAGATCTTTTCCTGTTGTGAACATTAGAACTTTTAACTGGATCATAAATCTTTTATTAACATTTGGTATTGTACTAATTAAAACTGTTCCATATATGTATTATTAATTTCTCCAGCGCTTCTTGCAAGGGTGACGTTTTTAGCTAGCTTAGCAGAATACACGATAGTAAATAAGGAGAAACTCATTTCCAGGCAATTAGGCTTGCAGAAAAAATAAGTTTCTTAATGGAGGGCACAATCATTACAGATTTTACCTAAATAAACAGGGTTTCTTAATGGTAACTCTTCAAGCTAAGTAAACAGATTGGTGTGGTAATGTCCTAAGCAATACTTAACTGTAACTGTTTAATAAATTGGTAAATTACTCATTTCATCTTAGAACAAAATGGTAATACTGTAGTAATAACCTAGTATATATTCTGTAAATATGAAGCATTATCACTTTAGCTCTGAAGAAATCACCACAGCGATATGTCAGCATTGATCTAAAACTGCAGCATTTTATCTCAAGTTTATTACCCATTTTTGAGAATCGCTGAGATTTTCAGAGCATAATGGCAATAAAAGAAGAATTTAAAAAGCGCTTAAATGTGCATAAGTTAATCAGAGGTATCCTCAGGGGGAAAGGGAAATTTGGTAAAACATGAATTATAAGCATCATTTAAACTTACTTTGGACACTAGAGATAATAAATGGCACCATAATTTAGAAATAGCTTTTAACATCAATGACTGTAAGTAGCACTTTGCTGTTCATAAGAATTGCAAAGCAACGGTGCTGAGGCCAATTTTATTAGCCATTTTTTTCTTTATAAAAGCAATCCAACCATTTCCAGGCTGAGCAGACAGGAACAAGAGTCGCGTGTTAATATGCAAAAGGCATCCGAGTTTTTGTTTTAAATAGCCAGCAATAAATTCACCGAAAGATACAGTCTGGAGACAATTGAATGATCATTGAAGAAGAATAAAGCTTTCTCAGAGGTTACATATTTGGGAAGAGTGAATAAGAGGAGGCAAAGGACGGGGAGAAAATCGTCCATACATCCCTATTTACTGGGGAATGTCGCGGCACTTCCGAAGAGAAGGGGAGAGGCAGTAAATCAGAGGGAGGCAGCGCCGGAGGAACAAGGCTTCTCCTTGCTAACTTTTCACGACTGACAAAGCGTCCGAGGATCACAGCGGTCCACACAATACCCCATTAACACGCCTCCTTTCCCAGCCACCCAGCAGCCTACAAAGCATCTCTCAGAGCTCTCCATTATCAGCCCTCACACCGATAAATTTCGGACAGGCAGGACAAGAGCCCCTTTGACCGAGTGGCAGCACACACGCTCTGGGGGAGCCTCCGGCTGCTGGGTAGGGGGGGATGCGCAGCTCAGTCTGGCCCCAAAGCAGCCACCCGGACCCCAGGTACCGCGCTGCAGCATCTTCCGACACCCACCGCCCCTCGTGCCGTGCCCGCAGGCAGCCGGTGGAACAGACGCGAGCAGAATAGATCCACGGTTGGACCGGATGGTCATAGAGGTCTTTTCCAACCTTAATGATTCTAGGATTGTATGAACACAGGCTTACAGTGCTGCACTCACTCGCAGAATCTGCAAACAAGCTCAGCTCAAGAAATAAAATTTATTTTAATTGTTTTTAGACTCATCCTGTGACTCTGGAATAAGAGAGATTAATATTCCTGAGACTGAAGCGTCCTAGATCCTTGACACATGAAGTAGCCCTGCTTGGCAGAATGGGTTGTTAACTCCGAAACTCAAGACTAAGCCATTATCTATATTTTAATTATTTCACTCCTGGCCACTTTAGCATAATCAAGATCTAACTCCAGTCATTATCTCACATCACCAAACTGACTTCCAGAGCTTCTGGGTAGTCTCCACTCTCCAGTTTGTCCCCCAGTAGTTTCTGGGGCATTATGTCATTGCACACCATCCCCGAGATAAAACAAGAATAAGGTCCCTCGTATTAGTTCCTGGGGAAAGGAATTCAAACCATACTGGTCACAGGCTGCTGTTAATTTTGTGTCAGTATGGAAGATTAATTCAGCCACTAAAAGAGTCTCAGCATGAAAACTGAACCCGTACCACAGAATGTGCAAGAAAGGGAAATGCATCACACTGCTTGGTGAGGGCATCCTCTGTTCCAAGACTTTGCCTTGGCCTCCAGCAAAGCACGTTTCCAGTGGGAAAAAGACCCCTGGAATTAAAGAGTGGACAGGAACACTTCTAAGTTGAACAAAGGGAAACCAGGAGGTGAAGCAAATCTGAGTTTCTCATGTAGGACTCTGAAATGGGAGCATTGAGCAAACAAGCATGCCATCGGTTCCAATGGCCAGAAAATAAAATTATACAAATTCAGAAAAAAAAAAAAATAAACAGGATCAAGAGATCCACTTTTACCGTGACTGTGATGAGGCACTTAAATTTCAACTCAATTCCCTGTTGTGAGAAATGTTTCATTCAAGGCTGGATTACTTTTTAAATGACATCTCTTAGCTCAAATGAGGCTTTATTCAGGACAAATGTAATACCAGTGTTATTGGGGACAGAATTAGGATGA
Source organism: Phaenicophaeus curvirostris (assembly GCF_032191515.1). Taxonomy (NCBI): domain Eukaryota; kingdom Metazoa; phylum Chordata; class Aves; order Cuculiformes; family Cuculidae; genus Phaenicophaeus; species Phaenicophaeus curvirostris. The sequence continues at coordinate 16,807,839 of NC_091406.1, read as the reverse complement.
ACTTGCCTTGGAAAAACTGTATTTTCATGTACTCTTCACAATTAAAAACAAATTGCTGAATACCTTAGGCTGTTTGTTTTAAGCATCCATTTAATTCTTCCTGCTGTTCTGAGCAGACATCTTAAAGCACCAGAAGTAGGGACCAAAAAAAATCCTAACGCTGAGATTCCTTGAAATCTGGTGGCACATTTTTAGTTAGAGAATAAGTGCTGGGCTCCACGAGCTGGGGAAGCTCAGCTGAAGAGGAGAGTCTTGCAGTGCTTTTTAAGACTGGAGGCTCAGGAGGGCAGGCGGGCTCCCCAGAGGTGCCGTGCCCCCAGGAAAGGTGCTGCACCCCCTTCAGCTCGCAGCAGCAGCTATCCTGTGAAATCAGCTCTGCTGTAGCCTATCTGGCACCAAAACAAGCAGCGTGCAGCTTGGCTTTTGCATAAAGACATCACCATTTCCAGCTACTCTTTTTCCTCCCGTGTTAGTAGGTATTTTGGCTTGTCATATCTGAAGCAAGCCTGCTACTTCAATGCAACTCTAGGACCGCTGTCTTTGCACTTGGGTCTGTATTTACTCACTGCTTCGACACAAACCGAAGGTATCATCTTCAGCACTGCACTCAAGCAGCATGCAAAGCCCACAAAGGGGTAGGTTCAAGCCTGGAAAGGCAAAACCACGCAGCTCAGTTCGATGTCTGAGCAAGACCTGCCACCCGCTGCCTTTCCCCGTTCCCTGCGTGCGGCTGTCAGTCTAGACGAGCGTTCGTACGTGCAATCAGGAAAACTAAATGCATGCACTTATGAAGATGGAAACTCAAACCAGAAACATGCGCCGAAGCATTTGGCAGCCAACAGGATTGTTAAACGGTACCCGTGAGCCAGATTCTTAGTAAATCAGAACAGCTCTGTGTATGCTCTGTCCCAGCATACGAGTAGTTAGCAAAGAGCTCAGGAAAAAGGCTTGTACAGCAAACATCAGGACACAGCGAGTTCTTCATGCTACCCCAAATCAGACAGATCTGTCGTTCCTAGCTGGCACTTAGAGAGGAGAATTCCCTGTCAGCTACCCCAGAGTTACAGCATAGCAGACCAGAAGTGAATGACCCGAGTTTATTGGTGTTATTGTGAATTGACTCTGGCCTTTAAACCAGAGCTGACTGTTGCACGAATACTTATTTAGCACAGGCGCAGGGGCCTTGATCCTCAACTGCTTTCAGTCGCTCTCAGTCCATTCACTCCCCGGCAAGACTGATGCCAGTTCAGATCAAACCCTATTGTACAATAATGACATTCAGATAGCACAAGCCAAGTGCTGGGAGCAGCTGAGCTCTCCCACTGCCTGGTGCGTTCAGGAAGAGTTACAGGTGTAGGATTTGGCTCGGCTGCTTTGTTTTTCCCTCATTTATTTTCATACACGTTTCAGCCTTCCATGACACATTGCTTAATTCCAGACACAAAAATTATCTTAAAACAGATTTAAAAACAAAAAAAACAGAAAAAGAAAAAATAAAGCTGTCTTGCTATCCAGCCAAGTGAAATCTATAAAAGGTAAAAGCACAACCCTTCCATAGCTACTTTAAGAGCCCTGCTATGATATAAATCCTGGCAGTGGGTATCAACCCCTCACCCTACCTGCAGGCTGCATGTCAGCCACCCCTCTCCTGGAGCCAGGATGCAGCGGAGCATCCGCAGTGGCCCCAGGGGACGGGAGGCACAGGCGGCCGAGCAGGTGGCTGCGCACGCTGCCTCTCCCACCTGCTGCCCCGTGCCGAGCTACAATGAACTTGTCAGGCCGTGCTATTGTCACCGAACACAGATGTCGGCTGGGCAGCCGTCGCCCGCGCCCCGCTTCGCCCGGGTGTGCTCCAGCCGCTTGCTGTGAGTCGCTGGCAGAGCTGGTTTTAGGAGCATGCTGTTGTTCAGAGGGGCATTTGCCCAGGATTCCTCACACCCCATTTCCCTCCTTTCCACCCACCTCCTTCTGCTGCTCCTGTAACCACTGCTTTCTCCACTCTGCAGGGTTTTTGAGTCATTCTGGCTGTGGGTTAGTATGTTTGCTGCCTTCTGGCTTTCTCAGCAATATGATGGTTTCACCACGCAGCTGTCCCAGTGCCCACTATCCAATGGGACCCCAGAACACTACGCACAGAAATTATTCCCTTCTGCTCCTCTGTATGAACTCACACTGAACCATCTCCATTTGCAGTGCAGTACCTGGTTGCTTGCTCAAGTATAGCCCCACTGCACTGTCATTTCAAACACAAAGAGATTTCTTTTCCAGCTTTAAGTCCAGCAGAGCTTCCCTTTGCTCTGGGCACCTCCATGCTCTCCCTGACTGTTGCAGCTCTACGTTCCCATCACTCCCACCTCCCGCTTTGCTTTTTATTTCCAGTCCTGGCTTCCTGTCTTCTTCTGAGGTTTTCATGTGTGGACAGAGGTCTGGGATGCCTCCTCTTGTTGACCTTCCCTCCACATCCCTCCCACTTGCTGCACTTCCACCCCTCCAGCCCCACCAGCTCTTGCTCCATCCACCCTCACTCCATCAGAACTTTCCCACTTCGCTCCCTGTGCTTCAATCAACACAGCTAAAGCATAAATCACACCTTGTGCACTTCAGCCTCTGCTGAATAAAATAGTTAAAATAGTTAATTTTAACTGAGAAGAAGGAAGAGTCTTGGCCAGCAAGCAAGATGAAAAGCAGAGCAACAAACTCCCTTGTGAAGAGGAGCCAATGCTACGGGGAGGCATTTCGTTTGCAGTTGGAAATCTCCAGACTGGCATCAAAAGCAAGCAAGAGATAAAGTGAGATGGGCAAAACTGAGGCAGGTTCTCAATTTTCTTCCACCTGAAATAGTGAACTTTGACCCGGCTTCCTCTGGTTTAGGTGCTGGAAATCCCACCTGAGCTGTAGGACCATAGGTCTGACCAAAACCCTGAGAGACTCGGCTGTGTGCAGCTTACAGAAGAGAAGACAGATGCCTTCGCGGATCTGTCAGAGTACCTGGCAGGGTCACCAGGGGATTGCTTGTCTTTGTGAATTTTGAACGGCACAAGATGATAAAAGCTTGATCTGGGGAATGGGAGGTTTGTGTCAGAAGGGAGCCTCCTTCTCCCTAGGAGCAGCTTGAGAGGCAGTCACACTGAGGAGGTTGGAAGGTCCATCTAGCAAGGTTTTTGGACAACTATCTGCAGTTTGAAAGAGATTGCCAACATGAAAAAGGGACGCAGGCTGCTTTATTTGCCTTATCCGGTATGGCAGTGTAGTGCTTTTACCCCAGCCCCCCATGCAGCAGAACTGTATGCATTCCCCTCTGAGCACTTGGCAGAGATCGAAATGGAGAAGGGCAGCTTCATAAAGATCAATGTAGGAAAGCCACAAGCATGACAAGGCAGGAAAAAAACCCCTAAACCCTTAGAATTTCTACCCCTGATGAGTTTAGAGGAAGATCACATTTCAGATCTCTAAAACGGTCCTACAAATGGGGTACACTTCACTTATTCCAGGTCCTTCAAAATATTTCAGCCTGGGAGGGCTGGAAAAGTCTCCAGGTGCTTCAGCTCTCAGAGACTATCTCCTCTCGCCACGTGGAGATATAGCACAAGGTATGTACGCACTGAGCTCAATAACTCTAAAATGGTGCTTCAAAGCGATGTGCCAAATCGGGCACCAAAAAGCCTCCTCACCCACCAGCCCCACGCTCTTCCGTTGGCCCCCTGCTGAATAAAGGGGTCAAATTCAAGTCCCAGGCATTCCTGATGAACAGTTTGAGGACACAGGAACCTCCACAGCTTGTGACGGCTCGCTGGAAGCGGCACCGGGTACAACAGCTGCTCCACTGGAGCACCAAAACAGCAAAGCTCCCCAGTGCAACGCGACAGCTTCAGCGAGCGAGTCCCCAACTGTGCAAACTGCTTTCAGAATCAATTACCCATCTCAGCCTCTTCTGGGCAAAAGGCAACATCCCACTTCTTTGTTTTTTTTTCCTGCAACCCTACAAAAAGGCGACAGAGCAACATTAGGATGCCATTTTAGTAGTAAAATACTACGAGAGCTCTTGGCTCCAGGCAGAGAGCAAACATGCAGTTCTGCAGAGACGGAAGCTGGGAGGAGGGAGCTCAGCAGCTACCAAAGAACTGACTAAAAATAAAGGCTAAGGAGCTGCACAAGACCAGAAAGATGCAGGCTGTGACCTAAGAGAGGGCAACACGTGTCACAGCCAGGAGCAGAGAGGCAACACGGAGACAGGATGCCTGCAGAAGACACAGGTGCCGTGGGGAGGAGAAAGAATATCTTAAGAAACGCCTGGAAAAGCTTGGCCAAGTACTGCTCTGAAGCACAGATTAGGAGAATCCCTGAGGCAGGGTGCAGGACTGCAGCTACCCAGACCTATTTTTATATCATAGAATCATGGAACAGTTTGGGTTTGAAGGGACCTCAAAGCCCATCCAATTCTAACTCCTGCCACAGGCAGGGACACATCCCACTGGATCAGGTTGCTCCAAGCCCCATTCAACCTGACTTTGAACACCTCCAGGGACGGGGCAGCCACCACTGCTCTGGGCAACCTGGGCCAGGGCCTCCCCACCCTCACTGAAATAACTTTCCCTAAGATCTCTCTTCAACCTCTCCTCTTTCAGTTTAAAACCATACCCACTCATCCTGTCCTTGCACTCCCTGATCAAAAGCCCCTCCCCAGCTTTCCTGGAGTCCCTTTCAGTGCTGGAAGCTGCTCTAAGGTCTCCCCACAGCCTTCTCTTTTCCAGGCTGAGCAACCCCAACTCTCTCAGCCTGTCGTCATAGGGTAGGTGCTTCAGCCCAAACCAAAATGAGATTAATTGCAGATTAATTTGCTAGAACCAAAATGAGATTAATTACAATACCAACAGGTCTCCGCTGCCTACGAAGGACCCAGCTCTTCCACATCAACCCTGCAGACAGCCACATTCCACCAATGCACCCACCTGCTTGCCTGTGTGCAAACCCCAAGGGCATAAAAGGCTCAAGACTGGAGATCTGACAAAAAAAAAAGCTTTTGAAGCGCTGCTGTCTTCTCCGAGACCAGCAGCTGTGACAGCTAAAGCATCCCTATCCTCCCTGCATCGCCTCTGCCCTCAGAGCACGATCAGAGAGGCAGGTGAGGAGCTGGTGTGGAAGAACAGCAACCCTTGGGCTGCAGACGTGAGGCTTCATCCCTGAGCAGCCCAGGACGCCTTTTGTCTGGACCTAGAAACATTCTTGGCTGAGGCAAATTTGTCTACTTTCCAGATTGTCAAGGAAAACACAGCTCACAGCATGGATCATGCCACGGCTGCTCGCAACCATCACCCAGTTGAAGGGAAGAGATGCTGCTTCCCCACCCAGCCCCATCCTCTCCCAGCAGGGCACTGGCACACCAAGCCCCAACGCAGGCATCCTCAGCTCTCACTGCTTCCCCTCCGTCCAAGGGAAAGATTTGAAGGCTTCTTTAATTATTAACCACTTTGTTTTGTTTCCCCCCCATCTCCACTTGAAAGCACCATCTCTTTGGAAGCTGGAGAGCAGCTTCACGGAGCACCAGCCCTGATGGGACAGGTCACAGGACCGGCACCAGCCATACCCACCTGCGGCTGCAGATTCCCTTACAGGCTGCTCCCATTACCATTAATGGGAACGACGTGTGCAGATGAACAAGAGAAGAGAGCCTAATGTCTTTATATTCTACCACCAATTAAGTGCTCAGGGTCATGTCCTCAGATGATGTAAAGTAGATGAGATCCACTAAACTTAATGGATCTCTGCTGATTTACACCAAATGAAGAGCTGGCCCTCTCTCGCTTGTATTAAAACAGCCAAACCATTCCAGCGTTCTTCATGTTTAACAGCTTCGTACTCCAGCCAGGCTCTGCTATGGCTCCAGTCCATAAAACACAAGCTTTATTAACCAATAATTAGTTTTCCAAGTTAAGTTTCAGGGTCATGTTTTAAGAGCTGCTGCCCTCAGGGCAGAAGGGGAATCCTGAAGAGACTTGAAGTGGTGGGAGCAAAGCAGAGGAGACGAGTTGCCAGGCTGCTCAAGGAGTTCAGCCCCTGAAGATCTTAGAGCAGCTTCCAGCACTGAAAGGGGCTCCAAAAAAGCTCGGGAGGGGCTCTGGATCAGGGAGGGCAGGGAGAGTAGGAAAGGAATGTTTCTAAGCTGAAAGAGGAGAGATTGAGATGAGATCTTACAAAAAAAAATGTTTTGCTGTGAGGGTGGGGAGGCCCTGGCCCAGGTTGCCCAGAGCAGCGGTGGCTGCCCCATCCCTGGAGGTGTTCAAGGCCAGGTTGGATGGGGCTTGGAGCCCCTGATCCAGTGGGAGGTGTCCCTGCCCATGGCAGGGGCGGAACTGGATGGGTTTTAAGGTCCTTTCCACCCCAAACCATTCCATGATTCTAAGATGCAGAGGGTCTTTTCACAAAGAAGTTCACACCTACTGCCCTGTGAAAGTACCTGGCAGTGAAGCAGAGACATTTCTCTTGCAAACCTAGAGTTGATTTGAACTGCACGACCAGACTCCTGGACTTTAGCGAGAGTCCTGGGCTGTGCGAAGGTAATCTGGGTGGGACTGACCGCAGAGAAGGGCACAGTCTAAACTTTGAGGGATCACTCAGTTGTAGAGCAGCACCTGAATACACAGAGCTCAAGAAAAACGCTAGGTTAAATTATAAATAAAATATGACTCTTCCAATCATAGATAATTTACCTGCATTAAAACACAACTTCCCAAACCAGTACACGGTAGCTCCCACAGGCACGTGGCTCGCTCTTTTTATTCCTTCTCTAACCGGGTTGAAAAAAAAAGAACATTTAGTGCATTTCTGCCACCAGAAGGAATAAAAGCAGCGTGCTGCACAGAACTGGGGGGGGGGGGGGAAGAATCGCAGCAGCCTACAAACACAAATGTTCTCAACGAGGAATGTAATATGGACAGCTCTTACGGAGACAGTTCTTGTGCAATAACTTAAACAGTACAGATTACTACTTGGGGAAATAAAAGACAACATAACTTTGAAACTTGAAAAGCTCTTTCTTCGTTGTAATCAATTGCAATAATCCATGTCAGTGATTTAGATGAAGATCAACTTTACCTTTCTTTGCTGATGACACAAAACTAAGAGCAATAAAAAACTTAAGTGCATTTGCGCACAACTAATGGATTGAATGTGGCATGTGCCAGTGGAAGTCGGTATGTATAATGCAGCACGCACTGGATGCCAAATTAATGGGATCATTTGGGCACTCTGGAACACTTGGGGCATTGAGCTCAAGCCATTTTAGGAGCCTGGCAAGGGCTGATGACCTTCCATTTTCCAAAGCCGAAGAAGCCCAGCAATACTGTAGGCAAAACATGACAATGAATTCTATCCCCTCCACTCAGCGGCTATTTAGTCCAATGCTGAAAGACAATAAAACTAAGACAATGAGCCCATGCCTGGTGTTTCTAATAAAAAGTCTATAGGAACACAGATTCACCTGAGCGGGGAGCTGGAGGCTGAGGTGCACAGGCCATAGAGCAGATGCTGCCAGTTGGGCATGTTCAGTCTGACCTTCCTGCTGACATAGAGCACCTTCACCAAGCCACGGGGCTCACACCCATTTTCCACGGTGCCTGCTTCCTACCTGGATTAGTTTCCCAAAGGGAACAGCATGGAGGAAAACGCATCTCACTGCCAACATAAAACACACAGAATTACCTAACAAGGTGCAGAGGTTTGTTCAAGCAGCTCAGATGAGTGACAGGGCTGGAGACACAGCAGATTTCATAGAATCATGGGATAGTTTGGGTTGGAAAGGACCTTAGAGCCCATCCAGTTCCACTCCCTGCCCTGGGCAGGGACACCTCCCACTGGATCAGGTTGCTCCAAGCCCCATCCAACCTGGTCTGGAACACCTCCAGGGATGGAGCGATTCTCTCCCACGTTCCTGTTGCCCTCCCGTGCACTACAGCGCACCGCTCCCAGGCTCCGGCAAACAGGCCTGGACTAGGACAAGGCACAGGCAGGAGCACAGATTTAGTTTCGCTGGCTGGTAGGGGGACAGAAGCAGCTGGGTCTAATCCCTACGGTCCTGCAAAGTGGCAGAGCAGCAATGAAGGACCCAGCAAACACCACATGCTGGTAATAACAAGGGTCCTGCTCCCACTCCCACATATGAAAGTGCCTGTTGCAGCTCACCGTGGAGCACCAGTCAGTGGGACTCCCAGGAGGCAAATACTTGCAGGCTGAGGTTGGAAAGTTCACCAAGGATCAATATATTGGTGCCTGTACAGATATTCCAGATGTTACAGGGAGATCTGCTGTAGGAGTCCACTATCCAGAGGCAACTGTCACTTAGGTGGTGGAGTCTTCGTTCCTGGAGGGGTTCAATAAGTTTGTAGACATGGCACTTTGGGACACAGGTTGGTAGACACAGTGGTGTTGGGCTGATGGATGCACTGGATGAGCTTAGAGGAATTTTCAAACCTTAATGATTCTATGATTTTATTTTTTTTTAACTTTGTAAGTATTTTGAAGCATGGCCTGAGGTCTGGATTTATGAGGGTGTTTAGATCCTGCTCCAGTCAGCACCCCAGCAAGCTCAAGCCACTGAGCACAGTGTGTGGACATCCAACATCACAGCAGTTCATCAGGCTCAGACCAACCAGCTCAGAGCGCAGCACCACATCGCTCCTGCAGAAGTGCTAAAACGTTCATCTGTGCCACCTAAAGATCATGAGACCCTCTCTGAGGTCTCTTCTCCATACTCCCCAGCATTTCCAGATCTGGGCACATCCTACAAAAGATGCACAGGCAATTCTGAATGCAGGATGCAGAGATGCTTTTAAGCAGATAGCTCCTACTTTCCACTATGACTTGGAATGAGCCTTTTACCTCTTATCCTTAAATAAAATTCACGGGAGTAAAAAGTCTAAATACCATTGCAGTTCTAACCTTAGCAGCAGGTTTAAGGTTACTAAAATGCCTAGAAATGCAGAGAGAACCCCCTGAAAAAGGAGGGAAAGCACTTAAGTGCTAAACCACTACCAACAGTGCTATAGCCTTGCCCATCAAAGCCAATCAGGAGGCAATCTCAGGTCCTCAAAAAAAAAAAAAGTGGGCATCAAGTAGAAATATTTATTCTGCTGCTGCAAGTCACGCAAATGCTAGAAACTTAATGGACTCGAGAGAGTGGGCATTGACAGGAAATGCCCCGAATAGCCTGAAGCAAGTTGTGTTTAGATCCCCTCTCCCAAAAACGCCCACTGCACAGAAGGCAAACACTTGCAACCATCTGGTCCAGCTTGCTCAGGCAACACATGGGGAGGGATTCTACCAACAGGGAGGGAGCAGAACAAGCGCTCACCTGAGCAAGCAACAGCCCTTAAATTACTCCTCATTGGCAATAGTGATGGTTGCAGCCCAGAAATAACGTTTCAAGAAAAAAAAATCCTAGGTGTAAATCTCATCATTATTTACGTTAGCCATAAATGAGCTAAATTATGACCTAGCTGAGCAAAACACTTTCGTAAACCAAGGCTTTGAATATTGTGTAGTTTGCATGTTTAACGGGACCGGGCTTTCATCACGGAGCGGAGGAGAGCTAATAACCCATTGATTTTAAGGCCCATTTAGGAAAAGAATTGCCTATACAATCTGATCACCGAGCATTACTTTGTAACATCTAATACCCTGGGCACAAAATAATGCTGAGAGATGCAAATTATGGAGCTATTTTTATCCTGTGAGGGCTCATGCCTGTGCACGCAAGCGTGGTGGGGGGGCTGCTTTGGGTTTGGGCTTAAAATGAGGTCAGGAGGGACTCTGAGGAAACCACCAGTGTTCCTCCACGTAGCCCTGAGCTGTGTCTGGAGCATCCATCCATACCCTAGGTGGGAAATCACTCACACAAGTGATTAAGCAAAGTTCAAAGTCAAGTCTCACTGATAACACAGCAATGCCTTTTCCCATCCTTGTTCAGCAAACACAAGCTTTCCTGGACTTAAAACTTCCAGAAGGAAAGAATGTGAGTATACAGCACAGACTTTCCATGCACAGAGATGACATTTCACTTGCGGATTTAATACTGCCTCGGAAAGATTAACCAAATTATCAGTTTCATAGGAGCACCAAGCACCAGCATATCAAAACCCAGCTTCATGGGATGTGCAGCATCTTCAGCACTCTCAGACCACATCTTTATCATGAGACTTACAGTGCCTGCACTCAAACGACTCCTACTGAAATAGCCTTGCAGGGGCTGCTGGCCACCCTCATACTGCCTGAGCACTGCTGGAATTTATCCTCTGCTACACAGAGTGTTTTAAGAAGCCTCCCGTGGAGGTAAAGCACCATTTAGTAATAAGTGGGAGGGCAGGTGCAAACTGCTCTCCCTTGTAACTAGACAGAAACCCACTTTGCAAGAAAGTTGTATGAGAAATTGGGAAGCTGCTGCCTATACACAACAGCCCTACTCCAGCTGTCCACCACACAGGCTAAGGGCAGCACCAGTTCAGAGCAACAGCCAGCCCAGCCCCAAAAGGTTCCCTCTCCTTCATGGGGCACCCACATCCCCCAGGATTACAGTCCTCAATAGACAGGATCAAGCTGTTAGGGTCCAAAGTTAGCACAAGCTCCCACAGGTGGCTTTTTCTGTTGATGGATACACAGCAGGGACCATCAGACAGCCCTGTTGCCCCTGAACCAGGCTGGTGGGGAACACTGCTGCCGTCCGCAGAAAGGGAAATATCATGTATTTGTTCCCACCGGTGTTTCCCTAAGGCTCCTGTAGATACGGTTTTGGGTTTACCAGACAGAGGAATTGGAAGTAACCCCCACTTCTGCCCCCTCTAGCACAACCACTCACATCAGCACCCCCCGTACCGCCCACGCGCTCTTGTCTTATGTGACGTGGATGCATGAGGCAGCCCGTCTGCCTCATACTCAGCGCATCTCAAACCCCAGAAACCAGCTTCTTCCAAACAAAGACACCAGCCGTAGCCCCAGCAAGCCCACTCACACAGCTCCTTGAGCTGAAGCCTCACTATATTTGGGGAGGCGGTGGGGGGGGGGGCTGAATGGAAGCTACTGGTTTCTGAAGCCCACTGGAAAGCAGGCGCATCGCAGGGCTCGATCCATGGGCAGCGGTGGCAAATAGAGCCCAGGCTGTCACTGCTGAGTTCAGACCCACTCGTGCTGCTTTTAATAACGGCGCTGGAAACGCTCTGTGGCTTCGCGCGACGTCCTCGCCTGCCACAAAGCTGATTACTGCAATACGCAGCATCATTACGCTCTCTGCAAATATACAGCTGCTGGCTCACAGCAGTTAGGGAAAAACTGCAGGGAAATCAGGAATACAGAAGTTTATGGTCACAGGGAGGCTCAAACAGTTAAAGAGCAAGGCTGTCTTGAAAACAACGCGGCTTATAGATGTTAAGGGGTACAGATAAAACATAAAATACAGGCTTGAATAGAGGTACCCTTGTATTCCAGCTCTCTCACATTATTCAGAGCCTGGCTCCTGCATTTCAGCAAACGCACAGATTTCTCCGGGCTGTTCTGCATGCGGTGCTTGGGATTCCTGCTGGCTGTTCGGACGCGATGCTAATGTGGGGAGTGGGGACAAGCCTCGTCCCATGCCACTGTGCTCCGGGAGCAGTGACAGCCCTGGCTGTGCCCACTGTGCACCCAGCAGCCCCAAACCCAAACGAATGAGACGGACGGGGAAGGGTTGAGCTGCGGGGTTGTGCGTGGGGACAGCAGCAGGGCCACGCACCGCGGCCTCTGCCCATCCCTGCAACAGGGATACGGTCCTCGTTGGGTTTTGCTTGTTTTTTCCCTTCCTCACCGGTCGCCTCCCCTCCATCAGCGCTTTCTGCGTTTTAAACGGTACCAGCCGAGCGGATGCGCGAACCCAGCACCATCACCGGGGGGGAGGCAGGATTTGGCCCTGCCTTTTGCCTGCCTCAGCCTTCCCCGACAAGCCAAACCCGGGCTGCAGCCTCACCCTGCGCCCTGGTACCAGGACAAGGACCGGCTCGGGAAATATTCCCTGCATCCCTCACCCCAAGCGGCTGGCTGCCCCTAAAATGCTCTTTTTCGTACCCAGCCAGGTGCAAAAGCCATTCCGAGACCGGGGACGCCTTTAAACTCCGTGGTCCGAGGGTGACCGGGGATGCTCAGCGCTCCCCGCCGGGGCAGAGACCCTCCCGGGGAGGGGGATGCTAAAAAACGTCCTTTTTGTAGCTTCCCCCACCACGAACCCTCCCCTGCTGGAGAACCGGGCACCGGGACCCGCAGAGCCGCGGGAATTCGTTCTTAAAAATACACCCGCCCGGTTGCTAAACGGGATCGCGGGGAGCCGGGGCAGAGAAAAACGAAATCCTTTCGGTGCCTGCCGGGAGGCGCTCGGTACCGCGGCTCCCAGGCTGGAAAAATAATCGGGATGCGGCGGGGACCGCACCTCGCCACGGCTCCGCCGTTATCCCGGCCCCGGGGATGCTGCGGGGGGACCCGGGGATGCTGCGGGGGCCCGCACCCCACCGGCCCCGCTCCGAGCCCTCCCCTCCCGGCCCCGGGCGGCTCCTCACCTCGGTCCCCGGCGAATAATCGCGGCTCCTCTCGGTTCGGGCTCGGTTCGTCCCCGTCGCGGCGGCGGGCAGGGAGCGGAGAGGCGGGTGTTTTTTTAAAGAAAAACCGTTTATTTACACGTCTCGGCAAAGTACAAAGTATTATACATGGTCCGTGTCAACCCCAAATCTTCTTTATTATGAAACATAAGGCGCTTTCTCTAGAGTCGGTGGCGAAAAGGAGGGGGTGCGGGGCCGTCTCGGGGCGCTAAAGCTCAGCGGCTGGGGAGGTGAGGACCGAACCGCGTGTGCGGTGCCTGCGAGGAGCCCTTATTACTACGGTGAATAAATTACAGCTGACATTAACTTCACCTGGGACAGATGGAAGCTACCGCTTTTCAGCTTAATAGGGTTTCCTAAGCTAATGAGTCATCACCGGCTCCACTTAGTCCCCTCCGCTAAATGATAGGTAGGTTCTTTTTTTTTTTTTTTCTCTCTCTCAGAACAGGAAAACAAAAAATAGCCTTTTGTTCCAAAGCAACACAAAATACCTATGTTCAGTTTCCAATATAAATAATCGAGGCTTTATATAATTCCATATTAATAGTGCCCAAAATCTCGATGCATAAATAAATTAAATTATTAACACTTCTTACAAAAAAAGTGACATATTTCCCTTCCTAGTGGAACATCGACACGAATTTACAGGCGGAGCGCGGGGCCCCGCGACGGCAGCGCCCGGAGGCTCCGCTCCCCCCGGCCTCGGGGAGCCCCGCGGCCCCGGGCACCGGGAACCGGCCCCGGGCGAGCGAGAACCGGGGCTGGGCGAGCGAGAACCGGCCCCGGGCGAGCGAGACCCGGGGATGAGGGGTCGGGGGGCGCCGTCCGCCCCGTCGAGGGTCGCCCCGGGCTCGTCCGCTGCTCCCCGGGCTCAGACGAGGGAGGTGACCGGGGGGATCTTGGCGCTCTCCTCCTCCCAGGGCTGCAGGTTCTGCAGGGCGAACAGCGACGAGTTGTGCAGGCACAGCGGGTCGGGCTGGATCGACTCGTTCAGCGACTTCTGGAAGGCGTCGTGCTGCAGCTGCAGCATCAGCCGGCTCGCCTGCTGCCGCTCGGCCTCCCGCTCCTCCGCCGTCTGTCGCCTGCGGGGGGACACGCTCACACCGGGACCCCCCGACCCTGCCCCGAGCAGCCCCGAGGCCAGCGGGACCCACCCCCGCTCCGCTCCCCAGCGCGCCCCCGGGGCCCTATATAACCCCTTTCCGAATATTCCCCCCTTTCCGAGTATTTTCCCCTTTCCGAATATTTTCCCCTTTCCGAATATTCCACTCTTTCCGAATATTTCCCCCTTTCCGAATATTTCCCCCTTTCCGAATATTTCCCCCTTTCCTAACACTCCCTCGTTTGTTTCCGAATATTCCGCCTTTCCAAATACTTCCCCCTTTCCAAATATTCCCCCGTTTTTGAATATTCCCCCGTTTCTGAATATCCCCTGTTTATTTCCGAATATTCCCCCCTTTTCCCAATATTCTTCCATTTGTTTTTTTTTTTTTTTTAGAATAGTTCCCTGTTTTTCTGAGCCATCCCTCGTTTTTAGGAATCACCCCTCGGTTTTAGGAATAATCCTTCTTTCCTTTCCAGGAATAATCCCTCATTCTTTTCCCGAGTAACCCCTGATTTTTACAAATAACCCCATCTTATTTTTCATGAACAGTCTCTCGTTTTTACGAACAATCCCTCCTTTCTACGAACAGTCCATCATCTTTACTAACAGTCCCTCCTGTTTATGAGTAATCCCTCGTTTTTACGAATAATCCTTCGTTTTTATGAAAATACCCTTCGTGTTATTAATAACCCCATCCTTTTTTATCATTAGCCTTTTTTTTTTTTACGAATAATCCTTCATCTTTCTGACTAGTCCCACGTTTTTATGAATAATCCCTCTGTTTTACGAATAGCCCCTCGTATAACAAATAACCCTCGTTTTTATGAATAACTCCTTATTTTAGGAAGAGCCCCTTGTTTTAGGAATAACCCCTCATTTTACAAATAACCATCTTTTCTTTTATGAATAGTCCCTCGGTTTCCTGACTAATGCCTTCTATTTTCGATTACTCTCTCCTTTTTACGAATAACCCTTTGCTTTGATCGTCACTCCTTTCTACGACTAATTCCACGTTCTTCTGAATAATTCCTCATTTTTCCACCAGCCTCTCAATTTTACGAACCACCTCTCAATTTATGAACCATCCCTCGATTTTACAAACCACCCCGTAATTTTAGGAATCACCCCTCAATTTTACAAATCACCTCTGAAATTTATGAACCACCCCTCAAATTTACGAATCACCCCTCAATTTTTACAAAGCACGTCTCAATTTTACGAACCACCCCTCGATTTTACAAACCACCCCTCGATTTTACAAACCACCTCATACTTTTACAAACCGCCTCATATTTTTACAAATCACCCCTCAAATTTACGAATCACCCCTAATTTCTATGAACCACCCCTCACTTTTACGAATCACTCCTCAATTTTATGAACCACCCCTCACTTTTATGAATCACCCCATATTTTTACACATCACCCCATATTTTTACGAGTCACCCCTCAAATCTATGAACCACCCCTCAAATTTACAAACCACCCCTCAAATTCACGAGCCACCCGTCAAATTTATGAACCACCCCTCAAATTTACAAACCACCCCTCAAATTTACAAACCACCCCTCAAATTCACGAGCCACCCCTCAAATTCACGAGCCACCCCTCAAATTCACGAGCCACCCCTCAAATTCACGAGCCACCCCTCATTTTTACGAATGACTTCTCAATTTTATGAACCACCCCTCAAATTTATGAGCCACCCCTCAAATTTACAAACCACCCCTCAAATTTACCAGCCACCCTTCAAATTTACCAGCCACCCCTCAAATTTACCAGCCAACCCTCAAATTTACCAGCCAACCCTCAAATTTACCAGCCAACCCTCAAATTTACCAGCCACCCCTCAAATTTACCAGTCACCCCTCAAATTCAGGAGCCACCCCTCATTTTTACGAATGACTTCTCAATTTTATGAACCATCCCTCGCTTTTACGAACTACCCCTCGGTTTTACGAGCCATCCCTCGCTTTTTTTCGAGCCATCCCTCGCTTTTTTTCGAGCCATCCCTCGCTTTTTTTCGAGCCATCCCTCGCTTTTTTCGTACGATCCCTCGCTTTTTTCTCAGTCCATCCCCGTTTCTCCTGGCGGGGGGCTCTCAGGAGCCGAGCGGCGGCGGGGGGAGCGGCGCTGGGGCCGCAGCAGCAGCCGGGGGGGGTTGGGTTGGACGTGGCGGCCCCGGGGGCGCGGGACTCACCGCCACTTGGTGCGCCGGTTCTGGAACCAGGTCTTGACCTGGGCGTCCGTCATCTTGAGGGACTTGGCGAGGGCGGCTCGCTCGGCCGACGCCAGGTACTTCTGGCGGTGGAAGCGCTTCTCCAGCTCGCAGATCTGCACCCGGGAGAAGGAGGTGCGGGGCTTCTTGCGCTTCGGCGGGGTCCGGTTCTGGTACGGGTGCCCGATCCGCCGCGTCACCGCGAACGGCGTCAGCGCGGCCGCCGCTGCCCGGGGGGAAGCAGAGGGGTCACCGCACGGGGACGGAGGGGCTACCCCCCCGCCACCTCCAGCCACCCCTCAGGGCGTTTATTTCGAGGGGGGGGGGTTCTCCCTACGATTATTTCGTTTCCTATCAATCGTCCCCCCCGCGCGTTCGTTTTTCGGGGGGGTGAGAGGGGAGGAGAACAGCCCCCCCCCCCCTCCCCCGCCGGCCTTACCTGTGAACCTGTCCTTGACGAAGCGGCGGCTGCTCTCCATCCAGGGGAAGCTGAGGCTGCCCAGCCCCGGCACGGCGGGGAGGGGCGGCGGAACGGCCCCCGGCACCGGCCGGTGCGCCGGCACCCGGATCACGCCGGCGGGGGCCAGGCTGAGGTTCACACTGTACGATCCCGAATCCTCGAAGGGGGCGGCGATGGCCGGGAAAGGCGCCGGCAGGGCCGGGTAGGGAGCGCGGCCGCCGGGGCCGCCCAGGAAGGTGGCGCCGTCGGGGCCCCGCGGCGGCGGCGGCGGCGGAGGAGGAGGAGGAGGAGGAGGAGGAGGAGGGGGCGCGGGGGGCGGCGGGGCAGCGCCGTCCTGCTCGGGGCCGCTGAGGATCTGGTCGATGCCGAAGCTGATGGGCTCGTGCTGGTGCTGCTGGTGCTGCTGCTGCTGGCCCTGCGCGCCCGCCGGCGGATCCATCGTCGTCCTCCCCGCGCCGCCCGCCGCGCTATAAGAGGCGCCGCCGCTCCGCCGGCCCCGGCCGGCCCCGCCGCGCCGACACCAACTTCGCGGCGCGCGCCCCGACGGCCGCCCCGGCGCCGCCCGCGCCCCCCGAGCGCCCATTGGCCGCGCCGCCCCGCCCCCCCCCGCCCATTGGCCGCCGCCGGGGGGAGGGGCCCACACACCCCCCGCCCCGGGACTGACACACCGACACCCCCCCCCCGCCCCCCCAACCCCGGCATCGACCGCCCCGTCCGGCCCGCTCGGTCCCCGTTCCCATCCTCATCCCACCCCGCGTCCGCTCCGTCCATCCCCTCGCTGCTCCCTCCCCTTCCATTGCCCGCTCCCATCCCTCTCCCTCCCCGACCAATCCCACTCTGTCCATCCCGCTCCCTCCCCATCCGTTCTCCGTCCATTCTCTGCGCCCTCCCTATCCATTCTCCGTCCATCCCACTCCCTCCCCGTCCATTCTGCTCCCTCCCCATCCATTCCCCACTCCGTCCATCCCACTCCCTCCTCAGCCATCCTGCTTCCTTCCCATCCATTCTCCATCCCCATCCCACTCCCTCCCCATCCATTCTCCATCCATCCAGCTCCCTCCCCGTCCATTCTCCATCCATCCAGCTCCCTCCCCATCCATTCTTCATCCATCCAGCTCCCTCCCCATCCATTCTTCATCCCCATCCCGCTCCCTCCCCATCCATTCTCTGCTCCCTCTCTATCTATTCTCCATCCATCCCGCTCCTTCCCCATCCATTCTCCATTCCCATCCCTCTCCCTCCCTGTGTATTCTCCATCCCACTTTTTCTCCATCCATTCTCCATTGCCATCCCTCTCCCTCCCCGTCTATTCTCCATCCTGCTCCTTCTCCATCCATTCTCCATTCCCATCCCTCTCCCTCCCCGTCTATTCTCCATCCTGCTCCTTCTCCATCCATTCTCCATTCCCATCCCTCTCCCTCTCCGTCTATTCTCCATCCCGCTCCTTCTCCATCCATTCTCCATTCCCATCCCTCTCCCTCCCCATCCATTCTCCGCTCCCTCCCCATCCCTCCCATCTCCATTCCCTCCCCGTCCCACTCTCTGTTCCCATCCCTCTCCCTCCCTGTCCATTCTCCATCCATCCCTCTCCTTCCCCATCCATTCTCCATCCCTCCCGCTCCCTCCCTGTCCATTCTCCATCCATTCTCTGCTCCCTCCCCATCCCTCCCATTTCCGTTCCCTCCCCGTCCACTCTCTGTTCCCATTCCTCTCCTTCCCCGTCCATTCTCCATCCATTCCCGACTCCATCCCCATCCCACTCCCTCCGGGTCCATTCCCGCTCCCTCTGGTCCCTCCTCGTTGTTCCCGGCCCGGGGGGTCCCTCCCGTTCCCGGTGTGGCCCCCGCAGGGCACATTCCGTTTGCGCTCCGTTTGCGCCGCCGAGAGAGCTCGCAGGCTCTTCCCTGACGTCCAAAATTGGACCAAAGGCGTTAAAAATTAAATAACGCTCCGCCGCATTTACTTAGTTCCCGTCTTATAAAGGGAAATGAAAACAGGGAATAGAATTTCCCTCTTAATGCGATGTAATGGCATTTGATCGGCACCTGGCGGGGCGATCCCGGGACACCGGGCCGGGAGGGGCTCGAGTCGTTTTTAACACCTTAGGATTCAATTACCGGCCCCCCCCGGAGCCGCCGCTCCCGCTGTCCCAGCCCCGACGGGGCCGCATCCCTGCTGGGGCCGCTCCCCCCGCCCCGACGGGGCTTTAATTGCCGTGTTAATGACCCCCGGCCGCTGGAAGCGCGTCCGTCCCGTCGGGGGGAGCATCCCCGGGCCCGCGGTCGTTGACCCCGCAATTAAACACCTCCCTTCGTGTCCCCCCCGACTCATCGGATTGTCGGAGCGAATCGCATCGACTCCATCCCGGGATGCGGAGCTGGGGGAGGGAGGGGAGCTGGGAACGGGACGAAGGGGAAAAAAAAACGAAGGGAGGGGGGTAAAAAGATAAAAAAATAAAATAAAAAAAAAAGGAACCGGGTGAGGGTAAATAAATAAATAAAGTGACACCCAGTCCTGAATCAGGGCAGGCTTTGTTAGAGAAAATTGCGGCTCGATCTGCATAATGGGGACTCGGGCAGCCCAAGGCGATCTTTTTATTGCGTGTGTGTCTGCTGTTATCAATTTTGTGAACGATTTCACAGGGAGCCTGGCAGACTTGAGCTGGAATAATATGCAAAGATGAGCTTTGAATAATGAATGATGTGCTTTTAAACCAATTCCAAAGTGTCTGTGATAGTACAATATGAAAAGGGGTGGTAAGTAATAGTATATTTAAAAGGCGCTAGTATGTTTTTATTACTATATTTAAAAAGATATCTATATTATTTTTGTGAAATGGATAATATATCACGGAGTCTTTGATAATCAGCTAAACAATACATTTTTCTTTGGGAAAACTCTCCTGGTTTTACACAGTTAAATATAGAGTATCAGCACATGGCTCTGTAACGCTCGGCTACCTTATTAAATATTAACTCTATTTTAATATTAGCTTTTAAATTTAATATGTTGACGTTCTGCAGTTTTACTTTAATTATGTTTTATAATTAATAACCCGGGACGTATGGTATCCTTAAATGCAGCTCTCCCGCAGCCACCTCCACTCCTGAGCCCCTCTGAGCCCCGTGGCCCTGCTCCCGTTCCCCAAATCTGCCAAGCGCTGTGTTTCGTGTCTCCGTGCTGGACTCCACTCCCGGGATCCCCTTGGAGCTGGCAAAGCTGCAGCCCAGCGGGCCTGGGTTCCCTGAGTTCCTCTGGGGTGACCACGGAGCAGGGATGAACATGTCAGAAAAAGATTTTCACAGAAAGGGTCAATGGACACTGGCAGAGGCTGCCCAGGGAGGTGATGGAGTCCCCATCCCTGGAGGTGTTTAAAAGATGAGTGGACGAGGTGCTCAGGGACGTGGTTTAGTGGTTGATGGGAATGGTTGGAGTCGATGATCCTAGAGGTCTTTTCCAGCCTAGTGATTCTGTGCCCGCCCAAACCAGGCTGCTCTGCGCCTCTGGGGACCCAGACCTGGCTCAGGGCACACACAGGCCTTGGCGTTGCATAGCATGGCATGGGACAGCACCACGCACCACCACCACACAGCGTGACATGGTCTTTGCATGGTACGGCGCGGCACAGCACGACTCGGCACACAGAGCATGATCTTTGCATGCTGCAGCACAGCGCGACGTGAGGCCAGCCTGCAAGTCTACAGAGTCAGCCCCGAGCCGGGCAGAGGGGAGAGGAGCGGACGCAGCTCCAGCAGGACGGTGCCCGGCCGGGCAGGGATGCACAGCCAGCACCTTACAGCACTGCGGCCACCCCAGCCACGCGGGCAGGGAGAGACCAAGAAAGAAGAGCCCAAGGGAGCTTCATGCTCCCTTCAAGGGAGGCTGCTAGGGAGGGAGGGGTGAAACATTGTCATTTCCATTAAAACTCAGACAGCACATTGTGTAAGTATTAACTGTGCGTGTGCCAAGCACCCGGTGCTGGCAGAAGCACTGAGTTGTTTAGCCTGGAGAAGAGGAGGCTGAGGGGAGACCTCATTGCTCTCTACAACCACCTGAAAGGAGGTTGTGGAAAGGAGGGAGCTGGGCTCTTCTCCCAAGTGACAGGGGACAGGACAAGAGGGAATGGCCTCAAGCTCTGCCAGGGGAGGTTCAGGCTTGATATCAGGAAAAAAATTTTCACGGAAAGGGTCATTGGGCACTGGCAGAGGCTGCCCAGGGAGGGGGTTGAGTCACCTTCCCTGGAGGGGTTTAAGGGACGGGTGGATGAGGTGCTGAGGGACATGGGTTAGTTCTTGATGGGAATGGTTGGACTCGGTGATCTGGTGGATGTTTTCCAACCTGGTGATTCTATGATTCTATGAAGGAAGCACAGAATCATAGAATCACTAGGTTGGAAAAGACCTCTTAGACCATCGAGTCCAACCATAAGCATGGCACCCTGCTGGATGGTGCTTCGGCCCCGGTGAGGAGCCCGGCTGGGCTGGCTCTGCCGAGCTGCCGGGGCAGGGCTGGTGTGGCAACATTGGTTTGGAGTTCGCTGCACACAGCCACCTGCAAAGGCACGGGGGTCAGAGTTAAGAGGGGAAAAAAAATCAGTAACACTGTGTAAGAGGAGGGGCCACCTCCCCAGTGTCACTGGGCAGGATGGACCCCTTGTCCAGTTTGTCACTAACGCCACTGCTCAGCTTTTCAAGTGCTTCCTGTGGGAAGAGGTGATAGTAACAGGTGACAAAATACTTACTGACCCAGCCCCGAGTGCCTCTCCCTTTCCCAAGCGAGGCAGCTCCAGCGCTCCTTTTCCACCACAGCACCAGACATTTCCATATCTGCACTTGGAGCGGATTTACCAGCAGTGATCTCAGCTTTGCCACCAGCATGTGCCTCATCCATGGCCTGGACCATGACAAGAAGGAAACGGGGCTGTGGCTCCAGGAGCCGTGATCCTGGAAAGCAGAGGAGCGATGGGGATGGTCCCTCCACATCCCAGCACCAGGGAAAACAAAATCCCCGTCAGAAGGAGGTTGGCAGCGCCAGGATGTTATTTAGTACCTGGGGGTCATGAGGATGAGGAGGTGGCATTGACTGGTGGGTCACGGCATGCAGAGGGACTTCAGCTCCTCTCCACTAAGGGGACCTGGATGTTCCCCAAGGATGAGCACACAACACGGGAGCAGGGACAAGTGGTCCCCATTAGGACCAGACCCAGCTCTGAGGCAGCTGGAGATCAAACCGAGAAGGACCATTCCCCGCAGCAGCCTCGAGCACCCGCCCTGTCCCACCATCCCGCCATCACCTTGGTGGCACAGCAAGGACCCAGGGGTCCAGTGCCACCCGCACCAGCCCCGGCGCGGCACACGGGGCTGAGCTCAGCCCCACGGGCCGAGGGGGATGAGCAGACCTGATGGGCACACGCCCCCAGCTCCGTGCAGCTGCTTTGCTGTAAAGGAGCCTCAGTTAAATGTTTACTGTTAAAATTTAGCGTGGGCCAAGTGATCCATTACACCTTCCTGGTTTTAATGTTTACCATTAATTATTTTTAAAATGAGGCATTTTGTTTCTAAGGTGAGAGTGACAGGTCTCTGGGCAGGAGACCAAGAGAAACCACTGCGGGGCTCCTCCAGCCTTTTCAAACCAGTAGGCAGCGTTTTACAATAACGGGTCGTTAATTGGTGGTGCATCACTGCGCAGTTCCGACCGAGCTGCCTCGCGCAGCCGCTGAGAGCGAGGGGCTGCAGCGGGACCGATGCTCTTGCAGGAAATCCAGGGCCAGGTAGGACTGTTGGTCCCCGGTTGGGTTTGAGCGGCCCCTGCGAGGCTGTTTGGGGGCTGGTGGGTGGCTAACGATCGCCCAGCACCCACCGCAGCTGCTCGGACGAGGGCTGCGATGCTGTGTCCGGCTGGAGCGGAGAAATCGCCCCAGAGCTGGGAGCCTAGCGCCCCACAGGCTTTAAAGAGTCCACAGACGCTGTGTGGACAGCGGGGCTGTAGGGTAGAGGTGCAAAAGACGTCGTGGTGGTGCCTCCACTGTCATGGAATTGTAGAATCATAGAATCACCAGGTTGGAAGAGACCCGCCAGATCATCCAGTCCAACCATTCCTATCAAACACTAAACCATGTCCCTCAGCACCTCATCCACCCGTGCCTTAAACACCTCCAGGGAAGGTGACTCAACCCCCTCCCTGGGCAGCCTGTTCCAGTGCCCAATGACCCTTTCTGTGAAAATTTTTTTCCTAATGTTCAGCCTAAACCTCCCCTGGCGGAGCTTGAGGCCATTCCCTCTTGTCCTGTCCCCTGTCACTTGGGAGAAGAGCCCAGCTCCCTCCTCTCCACAACCTCCTTTTAGGTAGCTGTAGAGAGCAATGAGGTTTCCAGCTTCTCTTGCCCCATCCTAGCTCCTCCTGCTGTGTATGTCCCAAGCTGCTCCCCCAGCACGCTGTCCTGCGCATCTGGGGATCTAAGAGCTCCAGCTCCTCCCAGCATTCCTTCCTTTGGGGCCTGAGAGCCCGAGGTGCTTTAAGAAGAGGGGTTTGACCAATGTCTGACCTGCGTCTCTGTGTGGCCTGGCTGGTTGTCGCGCTGCCACAAATAAGGGATGTGAAGGGCCATGTCATCCCTCATGTTGAGTCACCTTCCCTGGAGGTGTTTAAGGGACGGGTGGACAAGGTGCTAAGGGACATGGTTTAGTGTTTGATAGGAATGGTTGGACTCGATGATCCGATGGGTCTTTTCCAACCTGGTGATTCTATGATTCTATGTATCAAACTTATCTGCTGCCCTCAAACTTCTTTAACAGGCAGGAATTCACAGCTGGGAACTGGTCTCTGTCCCTGGCAGCTGGGAAGCCTCGTGTGCCCGATGCAGCCAGAGCCCAGCGTGGGGCTGCAGGAGGCACCGGCACCTGTGAGGACGAACGTCTGCGAAAGGCATCACCCCTTGATTCAGGTTTTGTTTCTTCCCACAGGGCGACAGGGAACGATGATATCTTCCTGCATGAGAAAGCAGAAGATGCTGAGATGTTTCTGCTGTAGCTCCTGGCTTTGGCAGTGGATCTGGGGGCAGGCAAGGACAGTCCTGTTCTCCACAGCCTTTTCTAAATAAACATTGCTGAACAAATCCAGCGTTTCTGAGTGTTTAGCACACTGCTGATTACACCCAATTCGTGAGGAAGTCAGCACGACAAAGCACACAAAACCCCAGCCCTGCAAGTAGTACCGTTACGGGACCAGTGATGCTGGTGTCCAGGCTGCAGGTGGACGCGGGTCCTTCGCATCCTGGCACAGGAGGGGGAAGAAAGGGATGGTTGAAAGGAGCTTATGTGCAGCAAGTTGCTGCCTGAGCTCTCTGGACCCACCCGGGGGGACACGCTGGGCAGGCAGGCAGAGGGGTGCACACAGCAGGGCGATGCCATCCTGTCCCTTATACCTTCTTCTGCAGGGCCCTGTCAGCCCCCTGGCTGCGGGTCACCACGGCCACCAGGCCCCAGGACACAGCATGGGCCTGGCTGCCACGTCCCGGGGACGGAAAGGGACCCCGGGGCGTCTTGGCTACCACCACCTCTCATGAGAGGGTGTCTCCCTCCCTGGGGAGCGATGCTGGGGTCGGGCACTCACGGCTCGGTGCTCAGTGGAGCGGAGCAGCAGTTGTGTCAGCCCACAGGGGTTAAATCAGCTGCTCCCTTTCTGAGGCCAGAGCTCTGCTGCTGAGAGTCTAAAGGTCATTCCCCTCTGCCCCTTCCCCTCAGCTCCTGGGCTGCTCCTCTCCTGCCTCAGCCGGGCACAGCCTCGCACCGAGCAGGCAGGTGGGAGCCGAGGTCCATCAGCCACGCTCCGCTCCCTGTCCCTCTCCATGGAGGAGCTCGAGGCACCAGCTCTGTGAGCGGAGGGCACAGACACCAATAAACCTCCTCATGCACTGTGCGTGTCCCAGTGGGTGGAAACGGAGCAAACCCTTAAAGGAGATGAACGCGCCTTAGTGGTTTCAATTCGCGTTTCAAAGCACATCTTTACGTTGGTAACCTTGGAAAAGCCAAAACTTCGCTTTAATTCTGAGTCTGTGCATTGGTCCAGAAGATGAAACGGGGAGGGCAGCGCAGGGGGAGGAACCACAGCTGAAAGGGAAGAGAGTACAAAGGATGACGGGGCAGATGGGACTCAATTTCTTTCTTCCATATCTAATAAAATCAGGCTATAGCAAAGCTGATGGGGAACGTCCCGGTACTGGAGACAAAACCTGGAAGATGCAAAGACATCTGGTCTGTCCGAGCAGCGGCGCCAGCCCTGGTGGAAGGAGAAGGCTGGGAGGTATCGCAGGTCTGTGCGCAAACCTGGGAAAGCAGCTGGTGCTTCAATGCGGCTTTCATCTCTCTTTTATTCTTATTTTATATACCAACAGGCAGCCACCGCCAGATTTTTCTCCTAAACATGACTTTTGTTGGGCAAATTACATTAGGATGGATGCTACAGGTATCCATTAAGGTTTATTTATCGTGATAGTGTTTGGATCTCACGCTTATAAATAACTTATGTTATGGCTTTTGTTTGTAGAAATGTAACTTACATATTTTATTATGCTTTCTGTAAACCTCAGAAAGAATGTTGTCAAAGAAGCGCCTCTTAACAGCAGCCTAAACTACGGTACATAAAATCTACACTAACATTATTTTTTAATACGGCAAGGAAGCGCGTTATCCCTCTACAGTTTGAAAGGTTTGCTGTCATCATAAACTCGTACCACAATAAAACATTAACAAGTCTAAGGAATTATTCTGTAAGGTGCGCACATACCGGCGGCTGAGCTGCTCCAAAGCCTCCTTATGCAAGCAGGGTGAGGGATTAGAGCTCTGCGCTCTCCCTCCAAAGCTGCCCTCGCCCGCCTTGGTGCGTGGAGCTCTACCTGTGGAAAGCTGCTCGAGGGATGGTTTGCTCGCCCTCGCAGCAGGGCTGACACTTACCTGAGGTTGGACAGTCAGTGCCTCTCGATGTAACCATATAAAATGCATCTGGGAGAGAATCAGACTTACTTACAGTCCCATGTTGTTTGCATCATCAGTTGTTTCATCGCTTTCTTGAAATGATATCACTCAGGGCCTGAGCGGCGTCTCCTTTCCAACGTTTCCCATTCTATTGTTTCCATTATTTTTTAATGGAGAGAAAAAAACCCCACCCTCCCAAGGCAATTATGTCTTTTCAAGAAACGTATAAGGCACCACGCGTCCTCTGCAAACACAAGAGGAAATTCTGGGCTGTAACTGCTTCGAAATCGCCCTTTTAAAAAGCTGACAGTAAGGACTCTTGATAGAGTCTGGGGCCATAAACCACACTTTCTATCTGCTGGGATACCCATTTGCTAACCGAAAAATGAGCTCACTCCTACAACCGGCTACTCCGAACAAGTTCCTGTTGTCAATTGTGAACCATGCGTGAAACGCTGTTCGCATAGGTGTCTCAAGCTTGCTCCATTTCTAGGATGCTCTTTAGAATCTCCCTCGTAAGGAGTAACAAGGGATTTGTCTGCAGGGAAATTTCAGGGGCGAGGCAGCAGCCGTGTTCAAGCAAGCCCTGAAGCGGGAGTGCCAGGCACACAGTTCTCTCTCCCTTTTGACACCCCCGACTCCAGCTCAAAGGGCTGATTTAACCAGCCAGGGGCCGGTCTGTGAGCACACGACGATGATGCGCAACCACTACTTATTTCCAGTGTACAGCAATGAAAACGGAGTCACAGAACCCATTAGCTTTCCTCTGAGCCTTTAATGCCAGTGCCGGAGCGTCAGGGCTACGGAAGGTTTATCGTGCCAGGGAGGAGGTGGCACCACGGGCACAGATCTCTGCACTCCTCGCAGGGAGAAATCCTACCCTAGGACCCTGATCACACACTCAGGTTTGCACCTTTTAAAATCCAACTTCTAGCACAGATTCCAGTTTCCTTTAAGGACCGAAATGGAAAGTGAATGACCACGCTAATTTGTACAATTTCAAACCTCGGCACACAGCACCAGGCCAGGCAGAAGAGTCCGAAATCCACAGCTCTTTAGGAACCCCGTTCTTTTCTCCAGTTCTTTTCTCCAGTACTTGGCACTCTTAGAAACCAGATCCTTTGGCTGTAGAGTAAACCATTTCTCCAGCTAAGCCTGCACGCCAACAGAAAACTGCTTGACGAAAAAATCACTGCCATTCAGTCTTAGTCCCTGCAATTTAAAAATGGGCAAAAAAAGAACAGCTGCAAAAAGCCCCAAACCAAAAAGAAACCTAGAAACGTGAGTAATAAATAAATAAAAATATGAACTTTTCCTACCTGCTGGCCACAAGAAAATCCCCATTTTCACCTAAGCAGCAGTGAAATATTACCAAATACACAAATTAAGCAAGCATGAAAACCACAGGAAATAAATTATTTACATAAGAAAAAGCAGCACCCCACCCCAAACCAAAAAACCCAGCCCAATTCAAACCCAACATCAGCAGTTTGTAATTGCACATAACAGCTTTACTACATTACAGACTAGTTGGCTTATTGCTTAAATAGTTCTGATTTTTGTCAGCTCTTGCTTCAATTAATCTGTGTTTCCTCAGCTCACGTGGTCCCTCCTGCCAACATGGAACGACGTGAACTGCTCCCACCGAACCAGAGTGATGAGCCTGGGGATGAGAGAAGGGACTTTGTTCTGGTGCTGATCTAATTCCTCCTGATCTTGGAGAGGGGAGGACAAATCCGATGAATTTGCTGTTTCAGATGCATGTGCCCGTCATCACTGTACCACATGCCATTTACAGATGAGTCCTAGGCCTCCATAACACTCAGCTTTCTTTTTTTTTTGAGTGAATTTTATTCTTTTTATACAGTGTTTTAACAGCTTCTGGGTTCTTTTTCTGTTTTTGGTTTTTATTTTTTTTCGGTTTCCAAAGACCAGGAAAATGTGTACTTGTGAAATTAAAGTGTTATCAGTACTTCATTTAAGGCTTGCTCTGCCATCTCTTATTTTATTACATCAAACATTCTCAATTTCCTTGCCACGTTTATAGCCTAAACCATTCATTTTTGGTCTTCTACTTTGCTGTCCACATTGTCATAAACTGAAAGGAAATATATAACATTTTGTAGGAAAATAGTAATTTTATTATTTCAAAAAGATGCCACATAAAATTTGTACTGGCTTTTATCTCATTTTCAAACAAATATGACCTCAGTCAGAGTGAGCTTGGAGTTTTGCACTGATGAGCTATTATTTACTATTATGTGCAGAACTGAGAATCATTAACTGATACAAGTTTAGAAGGAATGCATATTTATTTTGTTCTTTGGTTAAGTACTGCTTCTACACCGTTCCAGATAAAACAACAGGATAATAAACTTTTATAAGAAAGGCTGAAAACGTTCTTCAAACTAAGGCTGGTTTTCCATTGCTTTCCTTATTACAAATCCTGACATTTGGGCCAGTGATATAAAAAGGCAGAAGATGTCTTAAAAAAATAAGTTTTTTCACAAGGGTCAAAAAGTCTTTCTAACAATATAATTGGGTCCCCAAACTTTGCGAGTTGGTTTGTTAGTAGATGCTCTGTTTCCCAAGTCACCGTCAACTCATCATATCTAAACTGCTGGGATCCGTGGGTCCTTCATTGCGCAGAGCTTCAGCCACGTCCCTTCGAAAGACCGACATGTTCTGGGTGAACCTGGGGGAAAGGAAACCAAGACGTGTGGTTAAAGGAGACCTGACGCTGAGAGACATGTTTCAAGAAGCGGTAAAAATAATAATGACGATGTAAATTTTAAATTGAAAGAAAACCAGAGGAAAATTCACAAACATGATCACTCAGGTGCTCTCAAAACCTAGTCTTGTAAAATAGAAATGAAAGTGTAAATGTGTATGGGCGGCGTTAGGGACTCGGCTTATCAACAGGAGCACCTCCCATACGAGGACAGGCTGAGAGAGTTGGAGTTGTTCAGCCTGGGGAAGAGAAGGCTGAGGAGACCTTATAGTGACCTTTCAATACCTGAAGGGGCTACAAGAAAGATGGAAAGGGGCTGTTCACAAAGGCTGGTAGTGATAAGACAAGGGGCAGTGTGTATAAACTGGAAAGTGGCATATTCAGGCTACACACAAGAAAGAATTTCTTCACTATAAGGGCAGTGACGCCCTGGCCCAGGTTGCCCAGGGAAGTTGTGGCTGCCCCATCCCTGGAGGTGTTCAAGGCCAGGCTGGATGGACCTTGTGCAGCCTGATCCAGTGGGAGGTGTCCCTGCCCATGGCAGAGGGGTTGGAATTGGATGATCTTTAAGGTTCCTTCCAACCCAAACTATTCTATGATAACAGTGTGGAAGAGTTTAAAAGTCACAGAATCATGGAATAGTTTGGGTTGGAAGGAACCTTAAAGACCATCCAGTTCCAACCCCCCTGCCACGGGAAATGAATGCAGTGAGAAACCTTTCCATCTCAAGTGACTCAGAACGCATCCCTTCTTCCATCCCTCAACAAACAGGTCTCCAGGAGGTGTCCAGATGGTCCCCAAGGCCAGGCTCTCTCAGACCCACCTTCCTCCCTCAGGAGCGGTGTCAGAGCTCAGCCGGTCTCACAGTGATGTGTGGCACCACCACCCATCTGGCAGAGAGTGAAATGACAAAAATATTCCCTAGCAGTTCCTTCTTGGCAGGGGCTGGTGGCACCACACCTGAGACTGAACAGCAGCTCTGGCTGCAGGTTTTGACAGCCCAAATCTGATCCACTTGCTTGGTCTATCTTAACCCAAAACAACAACTTTAACTGCCATTTATTACCCCACACTTCGAATCCTGGGTTCACTTTTGAGTCCCACAGTACAGGAAGGACCTTGAGGGGCTGGAGTGTGTCCAGAGGAGGGCAATGAGGTTGATGAAGAGAAGACACAGGTGATGTGGGAGCAGCTGAGGGAACTGGGATTGTTCAGGCTGGAGAAAAGGAGGCTGCGGGGAGATCTTTTTGTTCTTTACAACTGCTTAAAAGGAGGTTGTAACATGGTGGGTGCTGGGCTCTTCTCCCAGACAGCACATGATAGGATGAGATTAAATGGCCTCAAGCTGCACCAGGGGAGATTTAGACTGGATATTAGGAAAAATTTCTTTACTGACAGAGTGTTGAAGCACTGGCAGAGGCTGCCCAGGGCAGTGGTGGAGTCTCCATCCCTGGAGATGTTCAAAAAACACGTGGCTGTGGCACTTGGGAACATGGTTTAGCAGGCACGGTGGGGGTGGGCTGACGATTGGACTGGATGAGCTTAGAGGTCTTTTCCAAACTCAATGATTCTATGATTCTATTTTTTAAAAAAATCACACCCCCTCCCCAAAATATGATTTTAAACGTCAGAAACATATACTGCTCCCTGCACTTCGGGTTTTTCAAATGTTCTTTTGTTTGTTGCCTCAATGCTCTCTGCTTTGATTGTGTCAAGACTCTCCTGGCTCACCACAGTGAAGCTAATAAAGTTTCCCGAAGAACAGCTCCTTAGGGCTCCTTCCTGCGCAGGACTGGTGGGCAGGTGCTTGCAAAACTGATGGGATCTCAGCAAAGGTCTCTCCGTAGGCCCCGGGGCAATAACCCTTCCCGCCTGCCTCTGCTGCACTGCACGTTATGGGAACGTCTAGCAGCAGTGCGGTAAAGTGGGGCTGCTGTGTGTGGAGATACAGGATGCAATTATGATCCTGTTCTATTCATAATTTTTTACGTTTGCGCTTATTTCCTTACTAATGGAAATTGATTTCTGCTCCGTTTTAAACAATCACAGTTAAAAGAAGTCTCCTGTTCCACAAAATAAACCAGAGGAGGGTTACAAATCAAGAGCCCAAAGTAGAAAAGCCATCGTGTTTAATCATGCTGCTTGCTGGGGAGGTGATGGCTGAAAGGTCTTTCCAAGTTCAACGGGTGAGCTGATCCTTCGACCAAGTTACCCCTATCCCCCTCACACCTGGACACATCCCTCCCTGCCTGCCCTTCCAAAAGGACTCCCTGAGAGCTCCTGCTCCACTGCCTAGCCCAGAGCGCTTTGAGATGAGAATCCACTCTTAATCTATGAATATTTGAATCTAGCATTGGCCAAATGGAGCATTTGTTGGCAGATGGAGGTCTCTGTCCCTGCCCCAACCAGGGAAGGCACAGAGAGCCCAGCTGACCTCCTGCACTGGGGACCAGGTCGCTCAGCCTCCTTTGGCCTGAAGCACCCTGGCCTGAGCCCCTTTCTGTGCTTCAGGGCCATAGTTCGCAGAACAAGGCAGCTCAGAGAAACTTCACAGCAAAGTATGTTCCTCTCAGAAGACATGTCACCTTAAGGACTCCTTGCCTTCAGTAAATATGAATAGATCATAGGATCATGGAACAGCTTGGATCAGAAGGGACCTTAAAGCTCATCCAGTTCCACTCCCCTTGCACGGGCAGGGACACCTCCCACTGCATCAGGCTGCTCAAAGCCCCATCCAACCTGGCCTTCAACACCTCCAGGGATGGATCTAAGAAATGAAGTTGTTATAAGAACAAGTTTTACTCAGTTTTTCCTTTTTTTAAATCCTGGAGGACTGTTGAGTCCAGTGACTCCCCTTGGTGTTTACAGCTCTGAGGCCAGACTACATCCTACAGCCTGCTGCTGTCAGCTCCATTATTCCTTGTTTTAACAGGCATTTTCCTTCTCAACATGGTTCTCTGCCTTTTCCCCGGGTTTTCTGCTGATCCATAACTCATGAGAAGTTACAAAGGAAGTCTGTCTGATTTATTAGTGCCATGGATGTGATGTCTGTACTCTGGGTTTGCTTCCAAACCCCCTCGTCTCTGGCTATCACCCAGAGTCAGGCACAAGCAATTTACTCTTTTAATACCCGAATTCAATAGGAGAATGAAACAAAACTGTGGAGACTATAATTAACACTCAATTATTTAAGAATTAAACAAGTTCAACATAATTGTCAAGCCAACAGAGACGGAAGTCAGAGAAATAAAAATCACCAAATGGCTTTAGCTATCATTTCTCTCCAAGCCCCTTTCCAGTTCATTTCAGGCTTTCCAGGAAGTTCCACTGCCTGGACTCAGATTGTGTCGCTGTATTTTCAAGGTTTGCTTTGGTTGAATTGTGCACATGGGATAGAAAATGCAGCGAGCTAGTAATAAAAAGTTAGTATGAACATTAAATGTGGACAGACTTGCCATTTCTTTTGTGGAGGCTTCCGTTCCATTTTTCAAATGAGGGCAAGATTGGGTGAATTTGTGATTCATATTAAAAAAAAAAATAAAATCCTGTGTTGTTTATCTACCGCGTACAAGTGGCCCCACTGGATCCCTTCTAATTCTGGCATTTGCTAAACCTCAACAGCAGTAAGAAAATGCTCTGTCAGAACAACAGCATTGCTGGAGGCTGAAACAAGTGCTTTACCAGAGGGGTTTAAGGTTGGAAAAAGGAATCTCTGAGGATTGCCTGCTGAAATGAGGCCACTTTTCCCAAATCAAAAAAGGAGCAGCAGCTGCAACCTGGCAAATCTTGACATTGGGATCAGGTTAGGAAATACATTTCTGACCAAGAAAATCAGATCATAGAATCATAGAATAACCAGGTTGGAAGAGACCCACCGGATCATCGAGTCCAACCATTCCGATCAAACACTAAACCATGCCCCTTAGCACCTCGTCCACCCGTCCCTTAAACCCCTCCAGGGAAGGTGACTCAACCACCTCCCTGGGCAGCCTCTGCCACTGCCCAATGACCCTTTCTATGAAAAATCTTTTCCTAATGTCCAGCCTAAATCTCCCCTGGCGGAACTTGAGGCCATTCCCTCTCGTCCTGTCCCCTGTCACTTGGGAGAAGAGGCCAGCACCCTCCTCTCTACAACCTCCTTTCAGGTAGTTGTAGAGAGCAATGAGGTCTCCCCTCAGCCTCCTCTTCTCCAGGCTAAACACCCCCAGCTCTCTCAGCCGTTCCTCATAAGGCCTGTTCTCCAGCCCCCTCACCAGCTTCGTTGCTCTTCTCTGGACTCGCTCCAGAGCCTCAACATCCTTCTTGTGGTGAGGGGCCCAGAACTGAACACAGGATTCGAGGAGCGGTCTCACCAGTGCTGAGTCCAGAGGGAGAAGAACCTCCCTGGACCTGCTGGTCACGCCATTTCTGATCCAAGCCAAGATGCCATTGGCCTTCTGGGCCACCTGGGCCACTGCTGGCTCCTGTTCAGTCGGCTGTCAACCAACACCCCCAGGTCCCTCTCCTCCAGGCAGCTTTCCAGCCAGACTTCTCCTAGTCTGTACCACTGCATAGGGTTGTTGTGCCCCTGTTAAGGCTAGGGATGAAGTCTTTGAGAAGACATGATCTTTCTTTCAAAAGGAACTGCAGCTTAGGGATACCTGGAATACTACTTTTTTTTTAGTATTTTTTAGTTAAAGTTTCCATTCATCTCTTTTTTTTCAGCTTGGTTACATGTTATGAACGTACCTGTCTCTGTTCTTTACCAAAAGGTTTTGCTCTACTCCTTCCATGAGATTCCTGAAGCACTGGTCAAGGACTTCACGTTTGTTGTCAGGCTGGCTGGTTATCAAGGTTGCCCTCAGTTCACTGAAATACTAGGACAGCAAAGCAGAGAATATTAAAAAAGAGGTTTGGAAATCCAAACCCAGAGTTACTCACCCTCACCTGGAGCTCTCTTGAATGAGGGAAGTGCTCAGCATGTTGCCCTCTGGGAGAGGAGTCTGGCAAACCACACGCAGAAGTCTGTCTGAACCAGGTTTCAGATGCTGCCTGCCCCAACGACACCAGCTCCAGCCGTGTATCATGACTGATGTTCAGCAGTAATGGGGGATGTGCCACTTTACCAGTGGGTGTCACTCACCTAACCAGTTCCAATCCTCCAACAGGAGCATCCTTGACTACTTTTCAGGTCCTTTTACAACGGAACATATTTGTGCCCTTTGCTGCAGGCTCTAAGCCACTTCAGTGCTTTGATGAGACAGACTCAGCCCTCCTTTAGAAGCCAAGTGATCTACGTGACTGTTTACATTACTATTCCCATTTTATTCTAGCAGATTTACAGACTAGTTAAAATAGAACTTTTTATCACCTTAGGATAATTCAAGTTGAGTCTAGAATACTGAATGGGAGGGGACTTTGAGGGTCATCCAGTATCCCACCGCTACAGCCAAGCAAGTCATACAATCCTCGTTAGTCTTTATTATATTGGCTATGTCAGTCAAAGTCTTATGGCCTCGGGCAGAAGCACATCCATGGCATAAGCACCGATACGGACAATTATTCAGAGGAGAATGAACCGTTCTGATGAACCTGTGCCCAAGTACCTAGCAGAGTTTCTGAGCACTCCGAGCACTCAGAGTTTCTGAGACTGATACTGCAGTCAAGAGAAACATCGCTAGTATTCCCCAAATTTCAGGTGTATAACATGAGAACTTGTTGAAGGCAGGATGAAAATCAGTTTTTTGCATGTAAAATTTGAAGTTAATGTAAATTCCAGGGTGTGATTTGTTTGCCAGATTTCTTAAAAATATTTAACAAGTTTGAACACATTTAAACCTTAAATAAATCTAAAATTAAACACACAACTTCTCCATCAAAAGTACAGCTCTCTCTTAAACATGAAAAAATATGGGATAACAAAAGAAAATGTAGTAAAACCATAACATACTAACACTAAGCCCTGACAATTCAACAAGATTATAGGAAGTGTTGTTTGCTTTAATGTCTGCTTGGCAAATTATGTGCCCTCCATCCAGCTCCTCTCAAACCAGAAACACCCTGCAGCAGCTGATCAAATGTCTGGGTCCCACACCACTCAGGAACTCAAAACTGAAAATCACCTGGGAGCTCATGTGAAAGATGAAATATCTGTCTGCAACAAACACAGTCCCAGAAGACCTGTCTCAAGGTGCCAAATGCAGAGTTGAATTTAGAGAAGGCCATGACCCTGAGACCTTGCCAATGTCCACGAGCTGTTCTTACGAAAGAAGAATTCCAAGAACTTCTTCAGTCAGCCCCATTGTGGAAAGTATTAACAGCATCCTCAAATAAAAGTGAGGAACATCATCTCTGCCTACCATTAGTACAGCACAGTGTCCCCCTGAAGACTCTCCCACGGCATCGATGTTTTAATGCTAAGAAGCTTTTAGGAGCTGTGGGGTTTTCCAG
Organism: Phaenicophaeus curvirostris; assembly: GCF_032191515.1. Taxonomy (NCBI): domain Eukaryota; kingdom Metazoa; phylum Chordata; class Aves; order Cuculiformes; family Cuculidae; genus Phaenicophaeus; species Phaenicophaeus curvirostris. The sequence goes on along the minus strand of NC_091406.1, from coordinate 16,773,316 downwards.
GGCTCTTCTGCAATAACATCTCTTCTGCCTGTCCACTCAGAATGCCTGTGTTCATTGGTTGAAAGACAACAGCAAGGAGGAGACACAGCCGCTACGTTAGCAGGACAGAAAGGGCTTTTTCTGCCAACCTCTTGCCCCTAGGATCTCAATTAAACTTGCCGCTCCACCTCAGCATGGGAATGGTGTCAGGAGCCACCTGCAACCATCCCATTTCATACTAAGATGATGCCATCTCGAAAGACGTAACGTTGTTTTAGGGTGGTCTTGAGTACGACGCATTTTGGCATAATTATCCCTACTGGCGAACGCATTTATAAATCCCAATTTTTCTGAGTCCTCAAGTAAACCTGATGTCCTCCTTTTGAGATGAGTTATGGGCAAAGAAGATCTTGTTGAAACAAAAGACGAGAACAAGCAGTAAAACATGGTAAATGCGTGCTTACCATCTCAAGAACTGAAAAGACAGAGACCCTACCTGAAATAAAGGAACCCATTTCCAATAAATAAACCAGAAATGTAATGAAATGAGCCAAGAAAAGATGACTTTTACAGCCATGTCCTACTCTTTCTGAACACTAAATAAATAACTTTGATGCAAAAGGGGCAATACAAATATTGTAAATGCTATTTTCTGTTCTCCACGCATCCAAAAGAAATATAAGACTTGCTCATAGGTAAAGGTGCTTGTACATATCCACATCTGCTAAGCAAAATGCATAATCATTAGAACTAGTCTAATTTTAGTAAAAAGAATACTCTGCTAGTCACAAATTTATTCCTTATGATTTACAGCTCCGTGGTTTTATCTTCAAGTGAAATATTTAATTTCTTCTTATTCTGAAGCATCAAAACCACATAATTAATATGTAGTCAGGCTAATACTTAAACGCTATAAATCAGAAGCATTATATAAACAAAAGTGTCGTCTTGAACAAGATTGGGAATGCACAAAACTACTTATTTCCCACTTTTATAATGATGCAGTGACTCAGAGCAGATAGAAAATGATTAGTTTTCCTTCCAAAGTAGGAAATATTGCTTCCATCTGTAAAGTATAATATTGTGATGTCATAAAGTTTTCCTAAACACTGAATTTGCCCTTATTCCCTCTCAATCATTTTAAAAGAACTGCTCTCTCTTATAGAGCTTGGATTTAAATCACAATAACACACCAAGAAGATGAATGACAGTGCTATTGGATATGGCTAAAATTGGATCCTTCAGCACAGGTGAATGATGAGACAGCGCTTCTCCTCTTGATATATTTTCTTCTTCTATTAGTTTCCTTCCATAGCTGGGATTTCAGTTTGAATTTTAATGTATGCGGTTGCTGCTAATCTTAGTGTCTTATTTTTTTTCCAGCACCCTCTTACTGTATAGACAATTCATTCTCCAAAGCAGTAATACACTGGGGCTTGTGACTGCCCGAGAGATAAAGCAATTTAGAATAAAGTTAAAGCCAGCTCTGAAGTATGGTGAATACAACAGGTCAATATCTTCAGAAACGGTGCCTTGCCATACAAAAAAATGCACACATTTAGATCAACGCGCATTCATTTACTCAGATGGTTTCCATTTCAGACAACATTGTCTCTAGTAAGTCACCAGGGAAAGATGGGTATATCCAAATTCATAGTTTCAGATTTTATTGAAAGGGCAAATTGCAGAGTATTTCCTGGTTTACAGAATCTGCCACAGATGCACTCAATCCAAATTGCAATCAATGCCAGTGCTTAAGTGTAAGCGCTCAGATAATACCCCCCAAAGGTAGTTGCTCCTGTGAAACCTTTCAGAAAAACAAATTGGTTAACTATTGTTCTAGGAAGCAATTTTTCTGATGTGATTTCCACACTGTTCTTGTTTCATATTTCTATCTAAAAGCCAGATGAGCTTGCGTAACTGCTAATCCTGCTTAATTCTGGTAAAGCGAAGACATATAATTTATTAAATAAGGGTTAATTAGATACTGGCATGATCTCAGGCTGGGTATAAAAGTTGAGGTAAATATTTAAGAGGATTTTTCATCACAATGAAGCCACTCAGCCAGCTAATCTGTAACACAGCTATCCAGGACATGAGCTGAACCCTACTCTCCACTCCTAATGTGAGCATAATGGATCAGTGTCCCAAAGAAAGGGATGGGGGATCTGAAATAGTAACAGGCTGCTTTCTTCTTCATGAAATAACTACTTCACCTATTTGGGCACATGAAAAGTGAATCTGGCAGAATTTCTTAAGTACTCACTTTCTCATTGAGAAGTATGAGTCCAAGCAGCGGTCTTGACACAGACCATTGGTTTCTGCAGTCTTCAAAAATGATGGTGTTCATTAGGATTGACATCATCTGAAAGGAAATTCAGACAGTTTATAGGAATATGGCTAGTGTTGCTACACTGTGCGATCTGGCAAGAAGGAAACATGAGTCAAACCTCTACTATACATGCTGAAATCACCAAGATTTCCTATATAAGAGCACGGGATTGCAAAAGTCTTTCTCCCAAATAAATATTTCCAAAAGCAAAACTACCAGTTGAAGAAAGTTAAAGAAAATGAATGTCAAAGCTCAGCTCTAAAGAAAAAGCTGAAGGTGAAACCAACAAACTGAGATTTTCTAGAACTGTGTTAATTTAAGGCACAGGCTTTGACTTTACACCAGTGATTTGCCCTGTTGTTACAGTGTTATAGGAGAGCAATACAAGTGCGACCAGTAATCTGTGTTCATTTCAGATTAACACCTACCTCCTCTTCAAGACTGTGGTTTTCTCACATCCACCTTTTTTCATGTATGACTGCAAGGCACTGGAAGGGAGAGCTCCCTATTTTGCTGAAGGCAATACTGATAGCAGCAAGAATCATAGAATGGGTTGTTTTGGAGGGGCTCCTAAAGCCCATCCAGTTCCAACCACCCCTGCTATGGGCAGGGACACCTCCCACTGGATCACGGTACTCAAAGCCCCATCCAACCTGGCCTTGAACACCTCCACGGATGAAGCACCCACGATTCCTCTCACCAATCTGTTCCAATGCCTCATTAAGAAGTCTATTCCATTGCAGTCACAAATCCAGCCTCTCATTTTAGGTATTTTACTTCCCTTCTGTGACTTACTTTACAGAGCTCTGCAGCAGGGATAAAACCACTTCATCAACTTTATAAAGCCCTAAGATCTATCAGTTCATACAATTAAGTTCTCTTGGTACCCAAACAGAAGGTACATGATTTGCTTTGCTGGTTGGCTGGTCTGTAGCCAGTGCCTGTAGCCGATGCCACCCGGTGCCGTCTCCCTTGGAGGCCTCTTCTGGTCTTGCTGTGCTTCAACACCTCTGGTGTGTGCAGGGAGGAAGGGCAGGACTAATTCAGGGAGTGGCACAATTTTTGTAAAAAGAAATTACAAAATAATTATAGAATCCATTTAAAGGTGAAATGCACTAAGATACCCTTGAATGCCAAAGGCACAACATATTTGAACCTAAAAACATTATTCAGAGATTAAACAGAGTGCAAATTTGTAAAATGTCACCAGTAAATGGTTTGACTCACATTTATAAAATACCTACACCCTAAAACCAAACACAGAGGAAGTAGAAAATCATTAAATCCTTTCTTCTAGGCCAATGAGCAGCTATGAGCAGAATCTCCAGAGAGCTGCCACGCTGCAAACCAGCCTGTAATAACTGACCAAGGCAAGTCAAACAGCGTGTTTCACTAAATGAAAAAGAGGAATCCTAGCACTACAAATCACCTGGAACAGAGAGACACAAATTATTTGAGCTTTCCAGTTGGGAACGTACAATCTGGTATAGGAAAGGCCAGTTCTTGACCTGACTTCACAGTTTACGTATTAGGCAAACTCTTTTCCGTTACTCACAGGACAAAACCAGTTCCATGCTGCTTTGGAACCAGTGCAAACAATCCCAAAACTCTGCATAGGCACTAAAGAAGCTTGTTTTCCAAACATGAATAACGACAACTTCTTATAGAATTGCAGAATCACTAGGCTGGAAAAGACCTCTTAGATCATTGAGTCCAACCATTCGTAGCATAACATATTCCTATCATTATAATTAATTCATTTCCAAGTTTTCGACTCCGCAGCTTGCAACAAAGCCAGCTGTTAGAATAGAAGCACTTTTAAAAGTATTTAAATGAACTCAAGCTGTGATTTAGTCAGAGCACCATGACTGATGTACCCATGTGTCTTAGAAAAAGTGCTACACGTGTGGAAAGACTTTCAATGTGATGTTTAATCTAAAAAGGGCACACTAAGAGACAAGGTCATAACTGGGGAGCAGTGCCACTTCTTTGAACTCCTGCTTTACCAAACAACCCAGAAGGATGTTTTCCAGATCTATAGCCCAGATTTGCTACTAAACCGCAAAGGAACAGCAAAGCAAATATTTTTGTACAGTTTTTGGCCTAAATGAGGAAGAAGACTAAAATGTCCAAAATTCACCAGGGGAACACTTACTTGTCCCTATGCACAAGGAGTACAGACACTGCTGAACTAAGCAAGGAATGTGATGAATGTTACAATTCATAAAGCCAAAGCCAACAGAAGGCAATCTACAGAACAGCAACTATTAATTGCGAGTTTTGATATTGGCCAACCAGGACATGAAACAATCAAAGCCTCCCTCCCGCTTCCGAGCTTTTCCTCTGACAAGACCCTACTGTCAAACATTATTAATTCCCCTTCTGACTCTAAGCATTAATGAAAAAGAACTCTTTTAGAAACCATTAGCTGCGCAGGGACCACCACTGCATTCAAGCGCTTGCTAGGTCTTGTACGTGGACATGCCTCTTGTTCCTTGAGAGGTCAGCCCACTGCTCTCAATTAAACCAGACGGCTCCATCACCAGGAGTAGCGGTACCACCGCATGAGCACAAACAAGGCTGCAACAGCCACCCCTGAGCTCTCCGGAACAGTGATTAACGCCTCTCATCAAGCTATGTCAGTTTATTACATGCAAAGGTCAACAATTTGGAATCCTAGCATGTGGTCTTTGCAGATGTCTTAGACGATCTGCTTCTTGCAAAGATTAAAAGTAAATAATCAAGTTGGAGTTGCATGCATAAAACTGGGGCCAACATTCTGATCCTACCAAGACCCCTGTAGGAGGTTGTCAGGAGTGCATGATGGCATAAGCAAAACGTCATCAGCAATTACTGAGCCTAATTCCACCAAGATGAAGGGCACCAAACCCCACGATAATAGCCTTAAACTTCCTTTTCCCATTTTCCACGTATCTCACAGCTATTGCTGCCGTCTTTTACTCCATAGCTTTGGTTTCCTGTGCTACTTCTGCACGAACCTACAACAAGCTGTTTGCATTTCAGACGCTTCTTTGTTTTACTGTCACGCTGACACGCTCCAAGAGAGACTGCACCCGCACACAAGCGCTAGGAGACCGGCCCTGCTGGAAAGAACTTCTGTCTAAGGGAGGCAGCCTGCATAAACCCATCTGCGAGGCACCAGAGTGCGTCTAGAGGAGCCTCACGCTACTGTATAATGAAGCTTTGCCTCAGCAAACAGCACGTTCTCTGGCCACGTACCAAGCTTTAACTCTTTCTTGGGCACAGGTATCAGGATTTAATTTAATTTAATTTCACTGATTCTCTATCCCCCACTTCTTCACTATTTTCACATAGAATTGCAGAATGGTTTGGAATGGAAGTGACCTTAAAGCCCATCCAGTTCCAGACACTCTTTCCAGGGATCAGGTTGCTCAAAGCCCCACCTAACCTGGCCTCAAACACCTCCAGCGATGGGGTATCCATGACTTCTGTGGGCAACCTGTGCCGGTACTTCACCACCCTCACAGGAAAAAAATATTCCAAATATCTAATCAAAAAATCTCTCCTCTTTCAGCTTAAAACTGTTACCCTTTGAACAGCTTGTTCCTACACTGACAACTGCAGCTTCCTCCTTCAGACCTCGTGTGACAATTACTTTGATACTGTTGTCATTACGAGGAACAGATTGACCCATGCAGGAAAGAATTTCTACGTACTTGACACACAGCTCCACATATCTTCCCAATTTTGTTGCTCCCCTGAGTTGTTCAGGTCACACAGGAACCAAAATCCTTTAAGCTTCTGAAGGAGGTTCAAATAATGTGCCTTCTTCTTCCTATTTCATTTGCTGACACACATTTAGATATATTTGTGTTTATGATGGAAATATGTACAGAAATGATAACCACAGTTTTCTGAGGATGAGCTCTTGCCCAATAACATCCACAAATGAGGAGATGAATGAAACTGCCCAGCCAGCACAGCTGCCCAGAGTGACCCTGCTTGCTCCCAGGCTGTCAGCTGGACGCAGGTGCCTGAGCAAGCCTTGAGCAGCCAACAGCAGCAGCACCGTCTGCAGTTTTATTTCAGTTGAGAACTGCAGAGCATCTCCCAGATGTCAGCTAGCTTCAAAGTGTGCCACTGAGGTTCATCAGCACTACCATTCCATCATACCATTCCATCATTTTGATAGGAATGGTTGGACTCGATGATCCGGTGGGTCTCTTCCAACCTGGTTATTCTATGATTCTATACAGAAGGGCTGACTGAGGAAGAAAGTTTGTATGCAAAGCCACAACAATATGGACTGAGCCTGGGGCGCCCCCTCAGCTCCCTCCATCACTCACCCTTGGTCAGGCTGCTGCTAGACCTGCATTCCCACTCCCAAGGCAGCAGAAGCAGCTGGTGGGGTTTGGGTGGACTTGCATGTATTTTGTGTACAGGTGTGAGAGAGAAACCCATGCTCTGGTACGCCCTCCACCTTTGCTGAAAGTCTCATCATCCATTTGGAGATCACAACGCAACTCAAAGGCAAAGCAAAGCACAGAGCACAGAGGGAGAATTGATCAAGCATATAGATTTTTTTGCTTTGTAGATGAAAAATACCCTGTTGGTAGAAATAGGACCATTTTGTTTCAGTAAAATGACAGTCCCAGCGCAGTGGCACTGCCACAGCCCAGGCAGCTGGCTGAGGTGCAGGGTGGCCTCAAGTCCTCCCGCTGACCCAGGTGAAAACCGGGTCTCAGGGTGGGGAAAGAGACATTCAAAAGGAAAGGGGTGGAGGAACAGACAATCTATTTTCTATTTTCAAAACAGTAATAGCGCCTCTGTTCTCTTATCTTAAACACAGGGCATCACGTTATCTGGTGCAATAATGTTTCTCCTGACAAATTTGTTCCTTACAAAAGGAACTATTGACAGAACAGGCAAGAAGAAAGAACTGCTCTTCCAGTAAATTAATTCTTCAAAGCCTCCCTTCCTTCAGAGCCTCTTTCTTTCTTTTGTGGAGAAGGAAAATATTGGTCAAGATAACCCTCAATATGAAAACTTTTTCTAAAGGAAGCTGGAAAAGAAGCTGCCTTTCCATTAAGAAGGCTTTTTCTGCTGCTCTGTGTTGTCAAAAGAGAGCAGGTCCTGCAACTCACTTCTCTCTCCCGTATGTTGGGATTGATATTTTATTTTGCTGTAACTAATCACATTTTAACACTAAGAACACAATGTTAACATCAGAGACAGCAGCGAGTGTTTCTTCACTAAGGATTTAGAATGGTCTAAGAATTTATATGGCTTTTAACCAAATACTTCCCATTCAAATCTAAAAAAGATTCCGATTTTCATTGTTTTCATAGCTCTAGCTTCAGACAGCCCGCTTTTAATTTAGAAGCTGTGATTACTAATTTAAATGTCCTTTGGAGTTCTCAGTTCTTTGCTCATCAATTCTTCCTGTATCAATAAATGGATCATAATTTACTAATAATATTAGGAAGATTTAAATGCACCGATATTATTAAATACCTTAAATTTTAACCTGTTGCTTTAAAATATTTATTTTGATAATATGCATAACTTCCAGATTTTTTTTTCAATGTTCAAAGCTAGAACTTCCAGATGAAATAAGAAAACTAAAGCCTTTATTTATTAGGAAAGTGCAAACCAGCCCATTATTCCTGAACTACAAATACTTAACTGCCAGAAACGGCAAATCAGTTGGGGTTTGCAATATAGAAGAATTTAAGAACCCTGCGCCCTGTCCCCTTACATGACGGAATGACATTAGACGAGCAAAGAGCTTTGAATGGGTTGTTGTGGAGTGCAGAAGCCAAGTGCTGTGGCTGATGTGAGCAGCCTCCACCTCCAGCACTGAATAGCCGGCGAGTTACATTCCAACAGCTTTCCTTCTGGACATCCTTGCAACTTCCTCCTGTCTTGTTGCCAAGTTTCATAGAATCATAGAATCACCAGGTTGGAAAAGACCCACTGGATCTTATCAATCACTAAACCATGCCCCTCAGCGCATCGTCCACCCGTCCCTTAAACACCTCCAAGGAAGGTGACTCAAACACCTCCCTGGGCAGCCTGTTCCAGTGCCCAATGACCCTTTCTGTGAAATCACATGTACAGTAAGACAGGAGGAGCAGTGGAAGGAGGGAGAGAGAGAAGAGGACATCAGATAGAAACCGCTGGCAGCCCATGAAACCAGGCTGACGCATCCACAGAGCCATTTCCAACAGCCTTTCTGCTCCTAAGCCAACCTCAGACCAAGCTCCTCCTGCAGCCCGTATCAGTTTGGTTCCTCCAGACCGCTGCTCACAGATCATAGCACTTAATCCTTTTTATATGTACTACCAACACATACATGTAAATAAACATTGATAACTAACATTTCATGACGCAGCAGCTGCAGCTTAAAGAAATTGCAGGAATTGTTGACACTCAGTAAAATCATGAGAGACCCAATATTGTATGTCAATTTGGAATTGTTCAGTTTGGGTCTGGCCCTTTTGTTACCTTTTCTGAAAAAAATAAGGTATAAATGGCTGAAAAATCCCAATCCTGATGCCAGGACAAGGCATCTGGGTGACACATTGCATACTGTGAACTTGTATATGCTTGCAGACGATGGACTGAAATTTGATCGAAGTGCATCTTTCATAGGGTGTTCCTATCAGTTACGCTATGCCCTGCTGGGAGAGTCTGGAGAAAAGGGATCGGTGTTCACAAAGGGACGGAAAAGGGATGGCTGTGGATGTGAAGAAGGAACAGTTACACTGCTCCGTACAGTATAACTGTTCCTTCTGAGAAAGTGGAGCTTGGCATTTTCCTGACGTGTCCTTACAACTGGCCAAAGGGCTGAGTATGGAAGATTCACTTGAAGCAGGTCCAAATCATGAGCCAGCAGAAACAATCATTAGATTGTACTAACTTCTGTCAAACCTGACTTTGTATTTGGAAGAGAAACAGAAGCACATACTCAGAAGGACACATTTAGGATGATCGCTTAATGCTTAGGACAAGCACCTGCAATGTCCCCATTGAATTTACTGGTGAATCTGGTGCAGCAGACCCACTGCAATCTTCTATTTTTCCACTGTTAAAACAAATTGTCGCATGTTAACAGCACAATAACACAGACCAGCAGCGCAAACTGGACTTTCCAGCAGCAGACAGGATCACAAGGCAGATGCTGGCACTATGCTCAGGAGTAACCTCAACACAGCTGGAACACGGGCAGCCGCTCCATCCCGCACACGAGCTGTTCGCAGTGACAGATTTTGCCCTGTACCAGCATGTTTCCAAACAGAAAGATTATTATCTTCCCTCTGATTTGAGGGTGTATTCGAACAGGACAGAAGATGTTATTTTCAAATACAGTTGCATTTGAATTTTTCACATGAAGGCCTATGATACTTGGCTCAGTCTCACCTGTCAGAACCGGGTCCACCTGTCCTAAGGGAGACTCCTGGGCAAGCTGGCATCCCTAAGGGATGGAGAAGAGGTGCCAGCTGGCTGCTGCAGACTCACCTACAGTGAAGTGGTATTGCTTACGGGATGGAGCCGTTCTGCCTAGTCTAAGGGGTGGCTACTTTAAATACTGGAAGCGGAACAATTAACTGCAGCAGATACCTGATGAATGAAATACCTCCTCTTTCTGCGGGGAGGAGGAGATACATTTCATTAATTATTACCTTCCAGGGTGTGCTGATTTGCTTCTGCCTGTGCTGCGTCTCACACAAACCCTCTGTTGAATGTCACATACTCACATGCTGCCTGAAGTGCTAGATTTTGTATTTGGGTATCTAGTGTAGCTGACAGATGTTTACAAACTCGTGTATCTGCACAGCTTCTTTTTGCCTATCCATCTGTGCTCCCTGATAGACAACAAATTATTCCACCTCAGGCTGGAATAATTTAAGACTGCGACATCAACCCTTAATCTGCATTCTTTAGCTGGTAGCATTGAGAGATTTTCAGTTACAGATACCAGAGTATCATTTTAAATTAACCTAAGCTGTTTATTTAAGGTTCAGTCATTTCTAAACCAAGTGATTGACTCTACAGTGTTACAGCTGGTTTTAAAGATGACAGAACTGTAATCACCTGGGACTTTTGGAACGTACAACTTGTCATAATTTGTAACGCAAACTTCAGGTTGCTTTGTTGTAAGAAGGCTGAACTCTTTAAAAACCTTATAAAAGATTAATACACATTCCCCTCTGCTTTTAGCAATATGTGAAGAGGCAGCCAGGTTCAGGTCTCCGTAACTTACAGTGTGCATCACCTTTAAATTCCTAAAACTTGAGCCATCGCACTTCTCCTCTCCACCTCCTAAGAAACTCATTGGTGCCTCCTTTTTCATCAAGTGTTGGGAGCTGATGAACAAAAGCAGCTAGGGATTTTCAATGTTACACCAGGTTTGCAGAATAGGAATTGGGATCGTTACCTGCTGGATCGTTAGTGTTCTGATATCGCTATTACAGGAAGGCTTTTCAAAACACCGATCGTGGGGAGGGAAGACAAGGTCAGAGAATGCTGTTACTGGAAAACTAAAATCATTTAGTCTAAAATCAATTTGAGGATAATCTCAATCTAAAAAATGTTCCAAAAGTGAAAAAAGCAGCACCTGGAGGGAATGGCTGTGCATGAGATCAGCTCTAAATCCTTTGTCTAAGAAACTTCAAGGTACCTCAAACAGAATGTGCATTTACCCCTCAATCTGAACCAGCCTGATGCCTTCAGCTAGGCTCTAGCTTGCACTCCACCGCAGTTCAAGTCCAGCCTGGCATCTATCATATAACTCACTGGGCCTTGCAGCAACACCAAAAGATGTGCAGATCTCTGTTACGAGAGCCCTGGTGCTGCCTGCCACAGGGCAGCTGGGATTTGCAGGCAGCTTTAACGTAGGCTCAGTCCATGTGGGTGTCTGCCAGCAGCAGACCCCGAGGCATCCCCCACGCAGCAACGGTAACCAGTGGTACAGAGAAAATTAGAACCAGGGTAATTATTTTACCTATGTTTACTTTAGTTTAGCACTGATATGGAGATAATCAGCAGGGACAGGGAGGCAGGCTGGGCTTTTAAACCACACCTTGAAGGAAATCAGAGCGTAAGAAATCCAGAAGCTTGGCTCTGACCACTGTTCAGGGTGGTCCATAAAGCCCAGCGACCGACTCGGCTCCACTGGAGCAGAGCAGAGAACTAGTGCAGAACTTAAAAAGACTAATCCCAGTATTAATTACCAATCAGGCTGACAGATTTCAAACCTCTTGTTTACAAACTGCTCATAAATTGATTCTAATTTCTTCCGCGGAACAATTAAAAGCACTTCTGTTATCTTGATGAACTGAACAGTAACCAAAGCAGTTGCGACTGACCCCAGAAGACAGATGATGAAGATGGTTATAAGCACATTGCTGCTGCGTCCCCAACAGCCACCAACACTTCCCGGTGAATATCATCTTTCACAACAACAACAAAGGAGAACAGCACAAGGCTATTTCATGCAGGCATCAAAACAAAATGCACTGAATATTATATTTCATACTAAATACATTACTCTGGCAGTTTGACACTCAACATTTCAATAGATATTGCGTCTCTCTAACATTCTCCCTGAATTTCTGCAGATGGACTTTTAAGTATCAATGGAAGATTACTTTACTTGTCACACTAAAGAGATTTTAAAGAATGGTTGCACACACTTCATTTTTAATTTTTTTCTTTCTTTTTTTTTTTTTTTAAAGGGAAATGAATCGTGAATTCAGAAATGTGGTTATATCAAAAGGTCAAATCCCACATTGCATCCTTTGTGTGCAGCGTTCTTCCATCAGCTAAACCATCTCCTCTCCAGTGTGCCCAGCAAAGCACTGGGAGGACGTGATGAAGTCAAACTCAGCTAACCTAAGCTATGCTGAGCCAGGCTGACATAAACCAACAGTATTGCCAACTCTCATCAATCTGTTGCCATACTGTGTTTTTTTAGAAAAATACATTTTTTTAAATTTCAAACTGTCTGGTTCCTGGAGAAAGGTCAATACACAAGAAACCCGATTTCCAATGAAAAACCCCAAACAAGTAAACACCAGGGAAAAAATCCCGACAAAGTAAGTTTCTGGACCTCATGATTTCAGAAGACACCCTGAGCACACAAATCTCTCTCAGGATCATGAACAAAAATGACAGTGATTTATCAGCCTAGTGAAAACACAGATTTTAAAGTTCACATTTTAGCATACGCCAGTCATCAGGAAATTTTTGGCAAAAGAACAGCCCTTCTCAGCCATTCTCACCTGACACACACTGTTCCATGTGCTCCAAGAGCACTGGCTGGGGCAGCAGTTGCCTCATTAAGCAATTAAGCATCCTCGTAGTTCGATTCTATTCTAGAATTTTAAATCTTTTTTTTTTTTTTTTGTTTAGATGGGGAAAGGGAAGGATGCTTGCAAACGACGAGCGAGTTTCATTACTCACATGGCAAACCTGCCAGTAGCAGATCATGGAATGGATTGTTACCTTTCCCTATCCATTTTCTAAAGATATTGCTTTCTTTCTAGACTGTGAGCATCACTTCTAACTGGATTTTGAATTATAATGTGAACTTTACAAAATTATTGGTGCTATTCATATTGCTAGTTAGATTCTATTGGAACAGCAATACTTTTTGCCCTTCCCCAAACCAGCACCTTTTAGTATTTTATATCGAACAACCCCAGCCAGCAGAAATCAAACACTTCCAAGTAATGTAAAGTATTACATTGCACTGAGTAAACAAGGAATAAAACATTTTTATACTTCTCCTTAAACTTATTCACTTTTTGAAAATATTTATGCAGCACAGAAGATAGGAGGTTATTGAGAAATACAGCCTGTTCCTCTTCTTTAATTGAAACATTTATGCTTTTTGTTCTGCTAGCAAAAAGCAATGAACAGTAATAATGCAAGACAAATATACAAGAAACTTATAGATATGATCGTAAAACAACATCATCCTAATGTTTTCATTTAATTACCCTGAAATGTATTCTATTTAATATTCATTACTCAAAAGCCAATTTAAAAGAGAAAGAGGTGAAGGGACTTATTCAGAAAGACGGACTGTCATTCACTGCAATAGTTATCTAATATACAGAAGTTAATAAAGCAGATTAATCTACAAGTCCCTTTAAGCCATCACTGAGTTTAGAACAACTGCCTCTTTGACCTCTAACCCTCCCGCTGTGCACCAGTAGCAGGTGCCAGCTGCACCAAAATGATGGCTGAGCCGTCGCAAGGCAAAGGCTTTTCTTACTTTGCTTCTGACCAGCAGCTGACCCTGTAGGAACGATTGTTTCATGTGCTGGCCTAAAGGCTACATAAACCAGTAACTGATAAACAAAAGCATACACACACCAGCTGCCTAGCCCGAGGGCGCGCATCCAACACTGACACCTCCAGCAGTTTGTGCTGCGAGCCCCAGCCCCGCTTTTTGTTTCCCTGCATGAATTCTGCACAATACTTGTTACTCCGCGGAACTAAACTTCTTTCCATCCCCAAAGCCGGTGGTGTAAACGACAGCACAGCTTGGATGATTAAGAGGAGAGTCCCAATTTGATTTAGCGCCATTATTAAGAGCGTGAAATCTTCAGATACATCACTAATGATGATGTATTTTAACATTAAAAGTCTTAAAATTAAATTACTTGATTCACATGACAACGAATCACAACAAGGCTTTAAACAAAGCAGAATTAGAGCAGACACTAAGCTCATTAATATTTTTGATCTCTGAATTGACAGCACCCATGCAGCGACAGCTATACATTTAGCAATATATCTGAGACTGTGGCTGCTGCCGCTGCCTTTGTATGTGTGCAGTGAGAAGCGTGTATAAAAGAGAGGTGACTGTATTTTTCATTAAGATAAGATGTTTTTGACATAGTTATTTTGCGGATACAAATTACACAACCACAAAAACAATCAGAGTAATGATTAAATGCAGTTATGTACATGGGAGGCTACTAGTGCAAATGTTAACATATTTAAATAGGTTCCCTTCATTAAAAAAAATTATATATGATATTAAACCATCAATCAAATCGAAACACTAGAGTCTAAACGTATTGTCACTGGTTAAAATAAATGACTTGGAGACTGAATTTTGGCTCGCTCAATATGGCGCCTTTTCTGTTGCTTAGCCACCCAAGTCTCTGCTGGCTTGGGCTACAGCTGGTCTATCTCCATCCCTTTCAATTAATAAAGAAAGTTATGATAGTATTGGATAACATTTTTAAATTGTGCTAAGAGGCTGGAAACAGATGTCCCAATGAAAATCCCTCTCGCTGCTGCATCAAACCTTTCAAGGCTCAAGCTGGCAAAAGCTGAGCCCTGTGGTCCCGATTCAGCCAAGCCTTTAAACACATTTAATTTTAAGCACAGGAACAATCGCACCTGCAGGTTTGATCTGCTCTTAACATTAAGCACATGCTCACACACGCGGCTCGGGGTGCTCAGGTACTCAGCATCTCGCACAACTGTCCTCTGTCAGAATAACTCAGATTTATTCCTCTGATGCGCTTATACATGAGTGCTTCTGCCTGGGCCATGACGCACACATTACAAACACATCTCCTCTTCGCCTTTTTATTTCAATTACTGTGCATAACTCTGCCCTAGCTGTGTATGGCTCTGAGGTTTATCTGAAAAACAAAACCATCACTGATTTTACTACATAAAAGGGAAAAAGGCAAGTAGCAGTTTATAATACATTTTTATTTTAGCAATGCCACTTGATTTTTCATTGCGACTGGCATCTTTACTTTCTGTTTTACATCTGCTACGCAGCGCTGCTGGGCTGCTTCATTTGCTGCACTGTTGTCACCGGACGAAGTTCTCAGCCCAAGTGCTCGAGTCCAAAGAGCAGCCTGACAACGTCTGACCTAACACCATGAAGCCACACATCCTCCTACCACCTCGCTCCCTTCTTCAGCACCACCACACTGCCCACCACCCATGGCCTGCAAGTGCTTTGGAGAACCCACACAACTTCCCACCCAGCTCCTGCAATGCTCCTTTCCTAGAGATCCCTCTCCAGTCCACATATTCCCCATCACATTCCTCGATGGCAATAAATGCCAGCTCTCCCCGCATCCCTGCCACCGTTCCCCCTACTGCAGCACTTCCCACTCATCATCCCCTGAAATGCTGAACCCTCAGCACAGGCACAACCTCTACAGCCACCCAGTCTGACAACAACCAGCCACCAGGGCTGTCCCCTGCTGTGGGCCCACCTGGGCTAAGCAAGGGACTGTTCCTGCCAGCAGCCAGCAGGCGTGTGCCTTCTGGTTCCCGCTGGCTGTGCCGCGGAGGCATGCAGAGCAGCTCCATGGGCAGACAAATCAGCCCTTTGGCACCAGCGCATCAGGATTGCTGGGGCTGCACACTGCAGATCTGATCCCAATGGTGCCACAACATTCGAACTCACCAACCACCCCCTGCTTATTCATATCCACACAATTCTCCTGAAAGCGATGCATGGGATGTAATCGCCATGTGATACTCTCCCACAGTTGTTGCTCCTGCACCAAGAAACGCTGTGGAATGGAAGTGAAATCCTGTTTACAACCGACCGACCAAACGACAGACCAACCGACCGACCAACCGACCAACTGACACACCAACCGACTGACCAACCGACCAACTGACACACCGACCAACCGACCAACTGACACACCAACCAACTGACACACCAACCAACCGACCAACCGACAGACCAACTGACAGACCAACTGACAGACCAACCGACCGACCCACCGACAGACCGACCAACCATTTATCTCCTTCCACATCCAGCATGGAGTTAGTGCAACGATGGCTGTGCAAAGACAGTTCTTCACCTATCACACATGGCTCTTAGGAAGATTTGTCAGAACCACGGGTGAAAGACGCTACAAAACTGATGGATTTTTGGAAGGAACTACCATGAACGGTACTTTCCCCATGCCAAAGCTGAACTAAGAGTCTAATGCGTATGGTTCAGCAAGATAAGCATTAACAGAAGATAAAGCTAGCATCTTAAAACAAAAATTACACTTTCATTTATTTAGTGAAGCAAACACTGGCTTAACCTATCTATCCTGGAAAAACAGCATAGTTAAGTAGAAGCCTTTTAAAATTATTTATTCAAGTACTTATAACACAACATCATATAACAGCAATCGTTGAATGTAATAAACTTAACAGTGCTTTCTCTCCATATATCTCAAATTAGTTTACACACGTTAATTCAGTTTAGTCCTAAGACACCACCATGAAGCAGTTGTTTGCAGATTAAACTCAGACGAAGCAGCTCGCCCGGGGGAACAAAGCCTGTGGCACAGCAAAAGGCAGGGCCAAGGCCAACAGCCACTATCGCGCTGTGAAGGGATGCTGGAACTTTCACCTAAGCACTCAGTGGTTGTTTCACTCCTACGTTTTCTATTGCTCCTGTCTTTGAACTCTCACCTACTATTAAAGACCCAGAGCTGCTATAGGACACGTGTAGGCAAACAAAGTAAGAATTAATAGGGTTTAATTACACAACCTTGCTACTCCAGAGGGTGAAGCAGTGTGGATGCACGGATTCACTGAACTGACTCGAGTGCTGCATCGCCTCACGCAGCAGTGAAGGTGTGCTCGGCTGGAGCTTTCCAGTAGGAAGGCAGTGACATCCTTTTGTGGGTGTTTTGGGTGCTGCAGAGCAGGAACCGGCTGCCTGGTTTGGGGACACAGACCCCCAGGCTGGCCCCGCAAACTCTCCCAGGCAGCAGACAGGAGGGAGCAGGCAGTTCTGCACCAGGAGGGAGCTGGGCTGCCGGGTCAGGGGGAAATTTTAATTATCCAGCTACTTCCAGAGATCCAACTTAGAAGAAACATTCTAACTAGTAAATAATTGCAGTTATCATTGCATCAGTTTAGTTTAAAGAGCTGACAACCCTCTCTAAACTCACAGCACAATTAGCCATTAGGGTCTAGTTTTTCAGCACTGTTAAGCAATTTGTAACCCATTCCTTTTAATAGGGTTATGCATTACTTAACCGACACAGATGTCTCGAAAACTGAAACCGCTGGTTACGAAGCAGCAACCTCGTTCATTAGCTTCCATGATAGGCAAATCATCTGTAAACCCCGCATTTAATGGCCAGTCGATGAATAATCAATGTCTCACTTTTCATCCGAGTGTGAAAGTGAGAATAATCTAATACACCGTCCCCTGGCAAAACGCGCGGCCCTGGGTTCCGTTTCTATTCAGGGCTGATTTATAACCCAGTGGAAACCTGATGTAAACATATGATCAATGAGTCCCATCATTGCTGATAATAACCCCCAGCCGGCCCACTCCCTCATCTCAAAAGCCATCCCTTTAGGCTATTAGTTTCGTCCAGCTAATCCTCTCTACTATTTCTGCCTGCTGCTTTTACCTTGGCCATCCGTTCAGTCCAGCAGACTCAGAAGTAATTTTATACGCAGCAGAGAGCGGGTGGAATTGATTTTTCACTCAGTGCTCAGTTCCCATCTGAATAATTATCAATTTTACTGCCTCATAAAGGGAAGAGTCAAAATTTCAAATCAATTCAAAAGAGCTTCTGAGACTCCAGAAACTGTGCATGAGAATAAAGGTCAAAGTTGTCGGTGACCTCGGGAGATGATGTCAGATATTAGTACACTGAGTAGTTGACATCAGAGGCACTCAATACGATGCGACTAGTGCTAATGCAAATCATATTTATGCTGACTACTGGAGACCGGACATTAATATTTAAAAGAGTATGTGAAAGCTTGCATTCAAAATAAATATAATGTATTCCACAGAATCTGAAGTTAATAAAGACAAATCACTGCCTCGTCACATGCTGTGAA
Source organism: Phaenicophaeus curvirostris (assembly GCF_032191515.1). NCBI lineage: Eukaryota > Metazoa > Chordata > Aves > Cuculiformes > Cuculidae > Phaenicophaeus > Phaenicophaeus curvirostris. Next base: position 16,755,153 of record NC_091406.1, on the reverse strand, counting down.
GTGAAAGATTACTGCATATTAGCAGACTAAGTTTTACATCAAGATTGCCACAACTGCAGGACAGTCCAGAGCCCAGGCTCTGTTCTGTCCTTTATGTTCCCATCATGGCACACACAGTACAATCCAGAGCCATCTGACAGACCCGAATGCTGACTGCACTGCTGGTTGAAACCACTATTAGGCAAGTAAAACGTAAGAACCTGTAGTACGACAAGGGAATCATCATATTCTGATAACGATGTCAATAATAAACACCATTTATATTCTCACAATATGCTATATACTGCCAGGAATATATTAGCTACCATTAGTTACTTTTCATCTTCAATTAGAGCAGCAGACAAACAGCAACAATAACTGCAGGGACTGTATGCCAGGCTTTTCCAAACAACAGCTTCCCTATTAGGGAAACATAAAGACCACACAAGTCATTTGTATTTTGTTCATAACTTCCGTTTTCCTTGAAAGCCTCAAACCTGTGAAACACGTTTCCTGAAATGGCATCTTTGCAACTGCATTAGGAACCCCGAGATTCTTGTAAATAGGCATTTTCAAGGTAAGGTCCTTTCCAACCCAAACCATTCTATGATTCTAATAGTTTAATGAGATTTTAAGGGAACATGGCACAGCGCAAATGTGAAGTTATGTAGCTGAGAACATCTGGATCTCCCCGTAATGCACTTGGGCTGTGATAAACCTGATGGAGCTGAGAAAGGGAAATCTCTCCCAAGCATTGCAGTGGCCACTTCCTTCTCAGAAGCAGGAGATTAAATTTCAATTGTATTTACCTTTAACAGAAAAAATCCCACCGAGTCACCTACTTCAAAATAAAATATTCAAACTTGATAGCACACAGTCATTCAATTTACACATTCCATTACCAAAATGTGTGGTTCAATGCCAGAATTTGTTGTTCTTCCTCTTAAAATCCTTCAGAGAGCTTTCCTTCCCATTTGTCTATAGAAATGTATTGATGACCTCAGACACCTTCTTTTACAAGTGAAATAGAAACATCAAGTTTTAAGACACTGTACAGTCAAATACAGTATCTACAGTTTTCAGTATGACAAAAAACATTTTCAGTCTTTGGTTGTCATGAGAACACAACCGAAGCTTCTCAAGGTTGCATACCAGCATAGGAAGGTTGGCTCTACTACTAAACAGCCAACTCTACCCGAGTATTTGGTACCAGAGAACATTAGGAAAATTCAGAAGTGTGGTAATATCCTATATAAAAGACTGCTAATTCACCTGCTGTAGAATTTCTGGGTTCTGCTGCATGAAATGAAGCAATCGCTGTCCATCTCGTGAAATCTCTCTACATCTCAGAGTCTTCTTGCCTTCCTCAGTGAGGTGCTTGAAGAGGTAGGTGACAATGTAGTCTAAACTAGTGCAGCAGCTGGAGGAGACGATTGTGTCTGTGTAAAGAATGAAACATTTTTGAAATGGTTTCCATAGCAGAATAATTAACAATGACATTTTATAGTACTTGGAGAGCTCAACTTTTATCATCTCTTTGACATTAAGCTAATCGATACATCGATTAGTCTATTATTGATACATGAGCTGACTAGCTTTGAAGCCTGCTTTTACTAACACACAGCGATATTAAACCTTTGCTTTTTAGTAACTGGATGGTTCCATGCACTAAAAAAACCCCATGAACTGCATGAACTTCATTCACTCCTGCCCAAATGCTGCTGCCTCTCTGTGTACTGGGAAGCGCAGGATGAGGGTGGAAATTTTACTGGCATTCAGTTTCACATTCAGACTCCTTGAAACTAAACTGAAACTCTGTTTTGATCTGCTCATGGAAAAGGCATGGTTAAATCACGAACAACTGTTATTCAGGTCTTTCTAAAGTAGTATTTCATAATGTTTCTCTGCCCCAAACAGCTTACACTTAATGTTAGGTGGCAAACAATGAACAGGGCCACCGAAGATGGTAAAAGGATGATCACAGAACAGCTACTTAGTAGTTTTGCTTAATAACTTAACTTGAATTACTAGTTGAAATACATTAAATACATACACAACAGTCACTAACAAATACTCCACAAACATCCCCAAAACGGAAAGCCATGACAGCCAAGGAGGATATTGTTCGAAAGCAGAAGCAAAAGCCACCTCATATTGTTACTTACTGTTTCTATAAATAAGGGAGATTAAAAGCTTAAACCTATTTGCAGAGTAAATATGTCTGTCTGATTTACGCAAGTTGTTTTGTTGCTGGTTGTTGCCTGCTGTGCCGCCGCTGCGAAAGAGGATTCTGCTCATTTCTGTGCATCAGCACAACGATGGCAACACATTCCTCCTTGGTTCTCCTGCCCGCTCGTCTCGTCCTTCTCCTGAAGCCGATGGAGCTCCCTTCCCCTGAGCCCAGCTGCCCTCTCTGGCTGACTTGACACCCAAAATAGCCCTTGGCCCCATGACCAGTGGCTGTGACTTCAACATTCACAGCTGCGCTGCCTCCCACCTCTGGTTCTGTAGTCCTGGCTGAAGCCACATCTTTGAACGAACGCCGGCTCCCAGCGATACCAACACCAACCAAAGCTCCTTGATTTAATCTCCTGGGTGCAGGGTTTTGCTCTAGCTGACATTCTCTGCAACGTCAAACAGCAGATCCAACAGAAAGGATGGAGCATTTAGGATTCCATCCTGTTGCCACTGGCTTCAGCTAGAACTTGTCTAGGCCTTTTATAGTTCACAGTATTTATTTTAGATGGGCCACTGGAGTAAGGGATGTGTGGGGGTTGCAAAAGGAATTAAACTGTTAAAATGCTCATTCCGAGGGAAAAGGGATTAGAAGGATCCAATTAAATGTACCTTGAATTCTTTAAACTGTGCTAATTTGGAGGCCTGCCAGCCTTGCAGTGTTCATTTAAACACATCCCTCTAGACGCTGAAGTATTTTGATCTGTGTCTGTTTAACTCCTTAAGCTCTGAGCTGACACTATTAACCCTTTGCATCTAAAAACTAATTGTATTTAGTGCTTTAAAGTAAACACTGAAGGAACAATTACAGGTAAAGAAGATAGAAGAAGTCTCCTAAGACATCATCTTCCAAAGCAACCAGCTGACTTGGCAGCAGGCATCGAGAGTGATTTCACAGCTTGCAGAAATGAGCTGGAGTGTCTTCACTGGACCAGTGGGCTCCCTAGGACTTAAATCCAACAGGACTGGATCTTAAAACACATTGTCTGTACAAAGTCGAGTTCAGTGTTGTGAGTCTTGCCAAAGTAGAGCCTGCAGAGTCTCGCACTCATCTTGTTCTCAACCAAAAGAGTCCTGCATATAAACTAGAAATGCAATTCATGGTGGAATTGAATCACCATCAATAACAACAAGTGAGAGATTTGAAAATACATATTTCACAGGAGGGCTCTACTGTATTTCTAACCCAGTGCTTAACTCTATTCCTTTTTAAATTGAATAATACAAAGTAAATCACTATCATCATTTCACAAAACAGCAGTAGTTCTAAACATGCTGATACTGTACAAGTAGATATTTTATATTCGACAGTAAGTGATTTTAGCTGGACAGCAGACAGGTCTATGCTATCATTTGCTCATGAGAATCTGATATGAGTGTTAAGAGCTACTTAAATTTGCCCATAACTATATATCAAATATGCTTCCCTGTGCTCATTTTTCCTTTTGATTGCAAGGATATAGCAGACAGGGAGTGTCAAGCAAACTCCCTTGAATGACTCTTCTGGGCATGTGGAACCTCGTGCTGGAGCAGAATGGTGTTCTCATTAAATCTTAGTGAGACAAGCCAGCCAACTGAATAAACGGAACAGACAAGCAACAAGGAGCTACCAGTTCTGAGCTACGGGCAGAAGGAATGCATGGAGAAGACAATATAATGAGAGAATAATAAAAGAACCTGAGATAAAAGCTTGAGATAATCACGAAAAATGCAGCGAAGGCACATTTCACATTTCTGGTGAACTCGGCTCTATCCCCTGTGAACAAATCATTTGGATGAGGCAGCAAGCAGGCTGTGGTCACAGACAAAACCAGCTCCTGTTGCAGATCCAGTAGCTGTTCAGCAGTTTTGTCCAACAAAACTGACCTCTCTCTGGGCTGAGCTGCTGGTGTGGCAGGTGGTGGGCAGGGAATAAGGGTGGTGACCCTGGCACTGGTCACCACCACGTTCAGCCAGATCTTTCTGTTTCTTCTTTACCAGTAGGCATTCCTTTCATCTTCTGGGGGCTAACTTCACATGCGCTTTTTTTTAATTACCTGTGTGTTTTACCCTGATGTAGGGAATTCCAATCACACATTATCTCAAGAAACTGGAAGCCAGGCATGTATGTTGGAATGGTTAATACCATTTTAAAAAAGCCAACAAACACCCCCAACCGACTCGAGGATGCCTTTCGGTCTCCACAATGCGATGACAGCATGCTGAAGGGGAATAGGTTTTCAACAGTTTAAAGACATTGCTGAATCTCTCCAAATTAAAAGATTTTAGTTTGTTTTTCACATAAAGGCAAGGAGAGGGATTTGAGTGGTATTTTCCTTGTCCATCAATTGCCTACAGTTCAATGTCAGCATTATTTGCCTTTGAGACTAAACCTGGAATGTAAATGGATTTAGCAATTTAACATCTAAATTAGGCAGCAAGACAGAAAAAATGTTTTACTTTTTCCTCAATGAATAGCATACTATACTATTAATCATATGAGAATTAGAAAAGCTTTGCAGAGATTAGTGACAACACGCCAGGCAGACTGCATTAAGAGGGTCTAATCCACTGAGTCAGCTGTGAAAAAGCCAGGTAAACACTTTAGAAGAGAACTATTGGAGTGTTTATCCTCACAATAAAAGCTTGGATGAGGGCTTCCATTATAGCTGATTTACAGCTAGGCACTTCCGAAGGAATACATATTCTTTTGCAGTGTTTTTAAAGTGTGGAATCAAGCAAGGTATTTACTCAGCAACAGAATGAACGCTCCTCAGAAATAAGTACTTGGGGAATGTTTATCCTACAGGTGACAACTATGAGAGTCTCAAAGGTTTCACATACGTAAAGGGAGTAGAGAGAAAAGTCAGCTATGTTTTTTTTCTGTGGCAGAGAAGTGATCTCCTGGTATTTAATTTTTAAAATAAAAAGACAGCTATTACATTTTTATAAACATTTCTGAAAATGACTCGTATGTTCTAATCAGTTTAAAACACAATTCCCCCTCAGATGGCTTATAGCCCTGAGCCCTGCTATTCTGAGCTGTTCTTGTGGCACTGAGAGAATTCAGTGAAAAAGGCAATGCTTGGATCTACTTACGTGTTTTCCAAGGGCAGAGGGATGTGTGTGACCAAGTTAACACATTAAAAATCCATTTGTATTTCACTGACAATTGGTAATGCCCCAAACACCACAGTTTTAAATAGGATAAAAATATTAGAAGAATCACTCTTAAGAACATGCAGTGACAGGTAACTCTGAAGATGATTATGAATAAATAAATTAAGAGCTATAAACCAACCAAAGAGTAATTAATTGGGTCATGCCATCATAACAGTATGGAAAATTATTCTGTTCACAACAAAAATAAGCCTTATTGAACACAAATAAGGAACTTAAATGCAGACAGCAATGTAAATTCTTGATACATGCAGTATTAAACCATGATATTAGGGAAAAATAATCACATTCTCACTTGAACATCAAAGGTTGAAAAAGCACTTCCCAGCTGACTAATCAAGGAAAGTGGTGCTTTCTGAAAAGAGAGGTCAGGGTCTGCACAGGCATTTGGACAGGATAAAAAATTGTTTTGGAAAGCTAGAGAATGCAAGCGGAAAATGCAGATTCCATGGGATCCCAGAGGTGGTGGCAGAAACCAAACTGGACCATCCTACAAATCCAACCTCCTACCCAAAACGGGGTCAACATCAGACAGGTCCCTTAGGAGCTTGTCCAGGATCTACGAATATCTCCAGGAATGGAGATTCCACATTCTCTTTGGGCTTTGTGGACATGGTCAGGTCCCACTGACAGACAGACAGATTTAGCAAGTCTCAAAGACTGAAAACTGATTTGAGTTTGGAGGAATGGGAGTAAATGAAGAACACAATGAACATCAAAATGGCATAACAGCTTTTGATGGATGCATTAAGTCTTCAGGGCAGTCAGGTAAAGTTAAATATTCCTACACACTGTTTTAGTCTCGTATGCTTGTATTTATTTTTAGACACTTTAAGGACTTTAAGATGACTGAAGGAGAGCATTGGCCAAGCAAATCTGTGATTTGTGAAATGTGAAAAAAGGGAGCTATTAAAATTTATGTTGATGCTTTTCTCAGCAGAATATCAGCAATTCCACCAAATAAAAGTTTTCTAAGAAAACATCCACGTTCCTAAAAATTAATAATTCTTTATGAAACTAAACTTGATACTATGATACTCCCAGATAGTTAACTTACACACTTTTCTTAATCCTCCTTCCCACCCCGAATGAGAGAGCAACACTCCCTGAGAGGGAGAAATAAATGTGACACGTGAAAGCTGAAGCTTATACAGCTTTTACATTTTCTTCCCTTTCTTCTACATGAATTCAAATTGGGTTTCAAAGAGATGGTTAAAGTAACCTTGGTGTGCTACTGAATTATCAAGATGACTTTTTTTCTTGTAGCCATGAAGGGGCTACAAGAAAGCTGGGAAGCGACTGTTTACAAAGGCTTGGAGTCATAGGACTGGGGGCAATGGCTATAAACTGGAGAGGGGCAGATTTAGACTAGATATAAGGAAAAATTTCTTCGTGATGAGAGTGGCGAGGCCCTGGCCCAGGTTGCCCAGGGAAGCTGTGGCTGCCCCAGCCCTGGAAGTGTTCAAGGCCAGGTTGGATGGGGCCTTGAGCAGCCTGATCCAGTGGGACGTGTCCCTGCCCATGGCAGGGGGTGGAACAGACCTTTAAGGTCCGTTCCAACCCAAACTATTCTATGATTCTATGATACAAGCAGTATCTCAAGTGGAAGAGCTGCAATGTGGAAATAGAACAGAGCTCAGGAACAGGGCTTGCTCACCCAGGAGTTGTCAACGGTCTGTACGAGATCTCCGTTTGCAAATGACCAGCTGGCAGGCTCCCTGCCTACAGACCCAGCCCATGGGCAGGATGCACTGTACCATCATTACAGGTGACAATGCACTCAAAACATCTGGGAGAAGAGGGATTTCAGTGACCTGAATACTACTTTACTACTGTTGCTTAGTTATTCACTATCTATTTTCTCTTGAAGAGTAGCTTCCCTCTTTCAGCAAAAACTGCTGAATGTGTTTAACACAGCAAATGCTTTGAGAGTCTCAGTGCATTCCTACTTTCCTGTGGGGCTTGGCTGACACGTGGCAGCAGTAAGAAACAGCAGCTATTATAGAGTAACATCTACACACACTATTGTTATATGTTCTGGGTTTTTTTTGCTTAATAACGGCCCTAATCAATAAATACGACTGTAAGGTTTGAACAGCTTCTCAGTCAAAACCAATATAAATGCATGGCATTCCTAGGCGATCAGAATGTCATTGCATGATTTATTTTTTGATCCCTCAGACGTCCAGTCTCCTTCTCCATATTCCAAATGACTTTAGACTCCGAGCTTCCCAATCCCTTGCCCCAACCCTAAATATCTGGACAGTCATCTGGCTAAAAAGAAGAAATTAAACCATGCAAGAGATTGAAATGAACTGCAATCAGACTGCTGTATTTTTACCAGTACTCCAAGTATGCTGCTGTTACACCGATCCTCCTTTAAAGTATGTTCAGGAAGTACTGGATAGGTAGTTTCTTTTTTCCGCTGATAAATATACTTCTACATTTCTCAAATGGTATCACAGCTGTGCAGAACAAGCAGTGTTTATACAACATCTATGTTGATCAAATAAACGCTAACCCCAACAGATCCCTGTACACATTTTAATACATTTTACTTCCGAATAGCAAATGCATGAATTTTCAATACAATCCTAGTGAAGGCACTTCGATAATTTTAACCCTTGTGGCTTATAAGAAAAGACAATTTAAAAATACTATTTGAAAAAACTTACAAGTTAGATGCTTAGAAGAATTTAGCCCTATTAACTGAAATAGTGACATTCTTAAAATGTTCAAAAGCCAGCGTCTTCCACTGTTACTTGCTATTCATTTTTAAATACAGGAATGTGGTGCTTTGAAAATCCCAGATCTCTACATACTTGAACTCTTTCTTTAGCCAAGTGTAAGTAATCCTTACCTAATGCAGTAAGTCCTTCAGATACTGAGGTGAGAATATAGATGAGGACATGAGGTTCTAAACTGGTAATGAAACTCATATGATCTCTGGTCAGACACTCCAACAGTGGGTAGTAAGACTGGCTTAGTTTTCGATATTGCTGAAAAACAGAGTACACATCCATAGGAAATCCGTATATTACCATTGACTAGCATGAACAAATGATACGAGAATTATTCTATAGCTTTTATGATGTGATAAATTCAAATTTAGCCATTAAATCAAAATATTTATAGTAACAAAACATTTTCTTGTCTTTGGTAGATTTCAACTTTTCAAATTTACCACAGGATATGGACTCACTAAGAGTTTAAAATAAGCTCACAATAATGCAATAACGCTATCGCGCTTGGATGCTCCTCACAGATATCAATGTGATAAAAGCAGTTCAGCGTCCTGCCCAGGGTGTCAGTTTGACAGGATTAGTGCCCAGATCTTACCTTCTGCAGGAAACCTTACTAAGATTTATCAGAGATTTCCCCAAAGCATCTCAGAGATGGACTTCTTTTATGCTTAAATGAGGCCCCGTAATGGACTTGGTGCAGGCAAAGGCACTTGCTTGAACCCAGTGGCCCATCTTACTCTTAAGGACCCTTATCGAGGGCATTTACTGTCAGTTGGCTTGGAATGTGCCAAATACGCACCCTTCACTCTACAACCAAAACACCAATTGTAATTGAGAGCAACTTCTCAGTACCAAGGCCTTTATTTACATGGCAGGCATAAATCTGGGTATTAACCATCTTAAACTACCCCAAATTTGCCTCTTCCTGCAAAAAAAACCCAAAAAACAAACCAAAACCAGTTCTGAACTAAAGTGTTGTAAAGAAAATGTCACAGATCAAATTTAGGCTGGTATTGCACAAGATCTGTCGTCATCCCACAGAGAAGTGGGAACACAGTGTACTTTAAAATTAAAGTTTTAAATTTTATGGGGAATACACAGTGACAATTTACAGATTGAAACTAATTGCAGAGCAGGCTGAATATGAGAAGATATTTTACGGGCCATGCAGGCAACTTAAATCGGTATGCAAACAGAGAAAGGAACGTTTTTCATCTCTCTCTTTCATGACAAGCCTAGTGAAAATTCTGGAAAGGCTCCCCTTTTCATATGGCAGGTCCATCATACCTGTATTTTAGATTTTACTATATTAAAAAATTGAAGTAATTGAACTGAAAACTACATTTGAGCTGTTCTAGATCCCTCCGTCTCATTATAACAATACAAAGCCTGTGGTGGTGGTATTTCATATTTCACATAAAGACTCCCAAGATGAGTAATTGCTTACTAGCAAGTCACTGTGGGATACTGAAAGCAGCATTTTGACAAAGGCCTGAAGTACATTGTCAAAGTGGTTGTCCCCGTACAACTTGAAGACGCCAAAGCTGACATAATTTCCACATAAGGCAGATTTGAGTGCAGAGTAACAGATGGAAATGCCCTTGAGTTTCAACGGATAAACCTGATCTTTTGACAAAGTCCCAAGAGAGAGGATCTGATTACCTGTTTTCATAAAAAGAAAGAAAGAAACTTATATAAGCATCTGCAAAACTAAAATATTTGATGGCACTATCTTAACTTATTTTTTAATCTTTATTTTCATTACTATTTGGAAGAAAAAGTGTTTCTGCATTTGATGTGAAAGATCCTTTAAGTAATCGTGACTACAGCTCAAAAGACACCAAGGAATTAGTATGCAAAATATAAAATATAAGCTATGGAACCTCAATCACTGTACAGCAATGATTGGATCTATCAGCATGAATTCCTTAATCCGAACAGAATTGCAACACACGGTTTTACAGTTTCTCATGCTGCAGCACAGCCTGGCTTTGATGCATTATCGTGGCGGTCTCTTGGGAGGGCTGCTGATGTATACACACACCAAATATATCTCTCAGAAAACAAATGTCCATTTACAAAAGCCTCTATTTTACCAGTCACAGATGGGAATGACTTTTTAATTTAAATCCATGTTTAGAATGTAAAAATAACAGCTAACTGTAAATATTTGCTGTTGCTGTTAACAGTCAATAGCGACTTTTGGATCCACTGTGCAGCAGTGCAGTCGATCTCAGTGCCATCTCTAATTATTCACAAAGCCTTGTTAGCAAGTTTTCTAGGTATCTTTTAATAATTCAATGCTCATCTTCACAGCACCCCAGAGTTAGTTTGTCTTTGTGATTTTTTTTTTTTTTAACCTGAAGTAATTAATGAAAATGAGCTAAACCAGTAGGATGAACACAGTAGAGGTGAAGTATGTCAGTCCTACCACAAAGGAGCCTTACTAGGTTGACCACATCTGATGTTGACCTTGACATGCCTGGCCTGCACAAAACCCAAGTCATCACTTTTGTAGAATCATAGAATGTCCTGAGTTGGAAGGGACCCACAGGGATCGACAAGTCCAACTCCTGTCCCTGCACAGAACAACCCCGGCATTCACACCGTGGGGCTGAGAATGTCAAATGCTTCTGGAATATTGTCGGGCTCGGCACTGTGACTGCTTCCCTGGAAGCTGCTCCAGAGCTCCATCACTCTTTAGGGGAAGAACCTTTTCCCAGTGTCCAACCTAAACCTCCCCTGGCATCTTCCTGCCATTCCCTCGGGTCCTGTTATTGGTCACCAGAGAGAAGAGCTCAGCACCTGCTCCTCTTCCTCCCCTTGTGAGGAAGCTGTAGAGTGTGATGAAGTCTCCCCTCAGTCTCCTCTTCTCCAAGCTGAACAAACCAAGTGACTTTAGCTGCCCCTCATATGGCTTCGCCCCTAAATCCTTCACTAACTTTGTGGCTCCACTGTTTTACTCATCAGTCTGGGTAATTTTAACTAGAGAAAAGTAATATAAAATCTCACAAAAGAATTCTGACAAATAAAAGCACAATAGTCTACAAGAACTTGGCTTTGCTGGTTTACTCTTAGCATCCATCCCAGTTATCAGGGCTACGGTGACAACTTGGATCATGGAACAATGAGCGGACTGGACATTACTTATCCACAACGCCAGCTACTGCCAGCTGAGAGAGGCAGTTATGACAACTCAGCTTTCCTCTTTTAACAGGTGTTTTAAAACTGCCCCTAAAAACCTGCCTGAGATGACACAGCTCTCGCAGATTGTTTAGGACTGCTTAATACATATTGAAACCCAATATTCAACTCAGTCTGTCTCTACACAGCTTTCTACTCATGCGATTTCCACCTGCAAATCATATAGCTGCCCGATTTTAATTCTTTCTCTTCATTTTACTGATTACTTACAAGGAGGGATTTACATCACATAATTAGAAAACTGAAGGGGAAACGTTGCTTCTAAACACCCAACACATCACAATATCACCCCTTCGGCATCATTTGATGCAAAGAAGGGAAGGCAGAACTTTCTCTTTAAAACATTCATGTCCTTCACTACTTTTATTATAACAAGTACAAGGCAACTAATCCATTGGTTGTAAAGGAAAAGTAGATTTACAGTACAAAACAAACAAACAAAAAAAAGACTAGGACCACAATCACCGAATGCTTAGAAAAAGTCACTGGGGTCTCTAAGAAGTGGGAATGGCACCACTAGATTTACGGCAGGGAGAAAAATCAACTATTTAGCTATTAAAGATGGCCACTTACAATCAAAATCAAGCCCCCTTTATTAAAAATCTTTTTTTGATGAATGGAAATACAGAATGGCTTTGATATTGTAAATAATCTCTACTACTCCAAACACTGTAGTCATGGGCACAGCGTAACTTGGGAAGAAAGCACAATTCCAGTGAGTGCTCCTGCACAGAAATTAATTCCAAATGGTGTCAAATCTGTTATGCTAAAAAGTATCCAAAAGTATCCAGTATCCAAAAGATCCTCTTAGAAAAGCAAAATACAGTAGAAAAAAGGAGAATATCTTCTAGACTTCCTGGATTAATTTATTCTAATACTTTACATTACTGAGAAATTACATAAAATGACATAAAATTAAAGATAATCTCCATTTAGCTTCCTACAGTGTGCTATTTAAGATATCCCAGCCAGGTCACCTTAATTAGCATTAATCTTTTTGACAAGATCTAGTCTAGTTACTGAGAAGATGAGTGAAATTCAGATTATGTGAAACAAGTAAAATGAAATACAAAATGCTTCCTGTGAGTTGAAGTGGGAAGGTGCCACTAAATAAACAGTGTGCAATTCTTAGAGCAAAAACAAGATGAAAAGGTAATGTGCTGTAAGCTAACCTTATCTGCTCTTCTCCACTATGAAATTCTCTACTGAAAATCTCCACTCTAATCATACAAATATATATTCGAGATAAGCAAAGTTATGGATCCCAGAAAGTAAGAGCCTTGAGTTTATAGCTGAGCTCTCCAAGCACTACATTGTGCAATCCTACGTCCTCCAAGTACTGGGTGTAATACGCAACAACAGATGGAAAGAGCTTACCAGTTGTCAACAAGGCAATTATGCAGTTAATATGGAAATTAATTAGAAGACGATGGAAAATCAGAATGATGAGGAAAGAAGTTGAAAAAATCCTAGGAGTTCCTTAGCCCGGGAAGATGAATTCTAGGAGGTATCCATGAGTGCCAACCTATTGCTTTTATTAGTTCACAGAAAAATCATCCTACAATTAATAATGGAAATCCATTGAACAGCATAAAGCATTTGTCGGAGGCAGGGACAAGCCCTGCTCCTGGATGCTGCCTCACCCTGGGCAGGCACAGCAGAAGAGGAATGTGACGCCTGTACCTTCTAATGAAAACACTGAGAAGAATCTGGGTCTAGTGCAAGATTAAAAGCTGTTTTTTGCAAGTGGACAGAGTCCATAGGGAACGGTTCTGTGTTCATGGGCTCATTTTAAAAGGGCCTAAGAGTGGCAACAGCTGATTTCAAATTAGCAGCAGAGGTGAAAGACCCCACGGTGCCTGGTACCAACGCCCCAAGCCATCAGCCTGTGGTTCAGGAGATGCAGCGCTAGAACAAAGACGAGTGTTTGGGCATTAGTTATTGAAAAACATGAAGTACGGTGCTACGCCTGACTAGATAAAAAAAGAATGATCTACTTGTAACATTTAGCAGGAGTTTCAGGGGAATATTTTTACACACCATGGATGCTACTGAACATAAACTAATTTACTGAGGTTCTTGGAATCAGGTCAAGAACAACTCCTCAGCTACTGAGGATACGCTTACATTTATAATCCCTGTACTGGAGGACCGAAATACAATTTTATAAACTCCTATTGTTAAAAGAACAGTTTAAAGAAATTAAATCGACACAAAAGTGACCTTTGACACGGGGAATTCAAAAATTGTGTTTGAAATTGATAGCTCCTGTGGAAATGAAAACTCTGTAGAGACTGATCAGTGAAGCTTCAGTGTTACTGCTCAGTTAAGAATCCAACTTGCGCCAATTTCCTCTTTGTGTGGGAGAAATTGTATTACACAATCTTAAAATATACTGACTTGCAAAATTCTCAATAGTTTCCTTTAATACAACTTTTTGCCCTGCATTTGACAGCAATGCCACTTAGAAAAATTGTAACCTCTCTGAGCCTCAGGGGTAATGTAAAATTCCCATGAGAATAAGAGAAGGATTTTTAAAGACATGGGGTGAAATTGCTAGAGAGGAAATAAGGGCATGAATTCAGCTGACAATTTAAGCATTTAATTACTGAATGACTCCCTAGGACATCAGTAAAGGAGCTGTAAGAAGTATGTGTGTGTGTGCGTGGGGAGGGGAACACAAAGCCAGCTAAAAACCCAAACTGGGGGGCTCTGACCAAAGAGAACGTCCCCGTGCCTCGGAATCCAACAAGCAATCTGCACCAGCGCTCTCTGCACAGCTCATGCCCTTCCTCCCTCCCTCCTGGATGCGGGAGCATGTCAGGACAGGCAGCTTCCCTTTCACTTCTCCTCCTTAATTGCTTTTACAGTAGAAGCCATAATACAAAAATGATTTCCTTATGGCTGAGTTTCATTTAAGCAGGGCTTGTTCTAGATTTCAGTCCAATAAGCGCTAAGTATAATAATACAACTAAATCATGTTTTAACGTGTGTGAATTAGATGGAGATAAAAAAAGACTTGGGTGAGATTAAACAAAGGTTGTGAAAATTTATCACATTTATAGAGAAAAAGTGTTTTTTGCCTTTTCCCCCTTTCCTGCTTTTATTATTCACCACTGCCCCATAAAGATGGTTTTGAACGTATGCTTTCCAGGCAGTCGGAATGCTGGGGCAGTATAAAGAAGTGGCCATATATAGAAAACAAAGAGGAAAACATTAATCATAAAGATGAGAGTAAGCTTCAAAAACTGATTTTTTTAAAGCTTCCACAACAACAAAACATGCATAAAACCTCTCAAATCAGCCCAATGAGCATGCCTAGTGCCAAGATCGATTTGCCAAAAGGAACCAATTATGAAATCTGAGTCAGTAATGAAGAGCAATATATCCTGAAGCCACTATGGCAAGAGAGGAGAGTAGACCATCGGCAACTGCAACCACTGTTCAGCTGAGCTGCTGCTCACAAATACCTGTTATAGAGCAGGAGTCAGTTTAACGAAAATTGTGAAGAAGAACTGTTATCCTACAAAGTTGCTGGCACTGAATGGATTACCACACTAAGTTTTGAAATACATGTTCTAGAAGCAATTTAAAGCTCATTAGAAATAATTGTGTCTGGCTACTGGAAAATGTGGTAAAATTTAATCCACATCCAAATGCTACCTGGGCTGTGAGAACAGGAAATTGTTTTGTGCTACTGTGGCTAACCTCATCCCTGACCTTGAGCAGTAACCGCTGCAACAGCTGAAAGCTGAAGCAAAATTAAAAACTTACATCAAAGTATATCATGACAGAATGTAGATAAATAAAAACAGCATATTGAAAATATTATTTTTATGACAGTCTCCTATAATGAAAGGGAAGAGGTTTTACTAAAATGTAAAGAAACCACAAAACAAAAACAGATGGACCCAAGGAGCACTGAAACATCATTCCTGTACAAGCGGGAGTTCAGGAACATGTAGTAAGGAGACTTGTACACACAGAATTAAAAGTGAAACATATTGGGGATGAAGAATGGTGGACTGCGCTATTCCAACTCCTTTCAATTTTCTCCTCTCAGCTGTTTATCTTAAATCACTCCATCACTCAGTCAGACTGGCTCTAGCCATAATGGACAAGACACAACACCCTTGCCAAGCAGCTGCAGAGCCCTAACAAGGATAATTGACTGCCTAAGTGCTTTTTGCATCCTACGCCAGGCTTTACATCTTCTGAACATATAGCATTTGTAAAGACATCTTAGGATTGTCTTCAGTCTATCAGTGATAAACGAGCAGAAGGACAGGACACACTGGCACTACTCTAACCGCAAAGCTGGATCTGTTAAGCAGAATTAAACACTCGCTGAAGTGCTCATTTTCAAAACTATGAAGAATTCATACTGTAAATTTTATTCATTGATAACGGAAGATGTTTAGCTTATCTTAAAAACAGGCTTTTTGGATTTTGTTCTGTTCTGCACTCAAACAGATGAAACCCCTGTGTGCCAGCCTAGAAGAGAAAGGAGAATATGCTTTAGAGAATTAGAGATTCCAGCATCCACACTCACAGACATTCACAAACATTTGCACCCCAGGAACACAGTTCTATCCT
This sequence comes from Phaenicophaeus curvirostris, assembly GCF_032191515.1. Classification (NCBI taxonomy): domain Eukaryota; kingdom Metazoa; phylum Chordata; class Aves; order Cuculiformes; family Cuculidae; genus Phaenicophaeus; species Phaenicophaeus curvirostris. Next base: position 16,739,236 of record NC_091406.1, on the reverse strand, counting down.
CTTCTCCCCCCTTTTACTTTCAGATCAAGCACAGACTTTCCAGCACCTATAGAGAGTAAGCGGAGGTGTCATTCAGACACAAATGGGCATCACAAACGTTGGCAAAACTGAAGATGGAAACAAAGCACCACGCTACATTACCAAATGTTTGTTTCAGAGTTACTCCCATGTAAACAGGGCAAGGCTGACACAGAACAAATCCACGTGTAAGTTCTATATTACTTGATCCCCTGGCAAACGCTGTAATAGCAAAGTGAAACTGCTTTGATCAGTGCAGTCCAGACTTAGGAAAAATTGATGTGGTGTCAGTGATCACCAGTGCCCTGTGCCCTGACGTCAGTGAGAAGAACCATTAGATGCCACCTTGCTTCAGCTACTAATTCCTTGCCTAATTGTTGACAGGACTGAGTTGTATTTCAGATCACATTTTTATGTATCCATAGGTTTATAAAGCAAGAAGACTCCCAGTGGATCGAAGTTATAACTGGAAACGTTAACTGGAAATATAATTTGTGCAGGAACAATTTCTGAAAAGAATACTTTTTCTAGCATTTTCTGTATGTCATTACATGTGAGAGAGTAGAAGGAAAAATACTGTTCTAAAACAAATTTATATTTCTCTTACCAATGGAAGTATAATACAATTAAGCCACATTTTCATTTATTGTTTGCATGTTATATTCTTCTAAGCAAGAGGAGCAACTGGGCTAGGCTATACCATCTGCAGGAGAGCGACCAGGTCTCTACCTGGAGAGCTGCTCAGCTATGGGAAGGGAAGGAAACTCTCACGGTCCAGGCAGGGAGGAGAGGGGAGAGCTAAAAAGCAGAGTTGGAAGCCTGGTGTTCAGATAGGGATTGCCAGGAGGAACGAGCCCAGCCAGGTCTCCAAGTGATTAAAGGAACTCCGGGATAAGAGAAGGCTGGGCAGCATTTATGGCAACCCACTTGGCCAATGGATTAAGTGAAACTGAGACTAAAGAGAGGGATCTTTCCACAGGGATAGTGTGATGAAAGAAAAAGATGTTTGCTTCTACTTCCCCTCTTTGTCTAATGTCATCACTTTGTGTTTCTCTCAGTTTAAAATGGCAATTATTATAGTATAGATTTCAATCAAATCTATGTTGAGGTTCAAGTGTCTTTTTGATCAACTTTGAGGAGCTCGCTATGAACTGCAGGCACATAAAAGAGGTTTGGCTGACTTGGTAAGATAAATGAGAATATAGTGTCTGTTGTCAACTCTTGACATTTACTGTGTGTTTTCTTTTCTAATGCTGCAGCCATAAAATCATCCTGAATGTGAGATTCTCAGCTGTTTTCAGAGTTTTAAGTTACTTGCAGTAATGGTACAGCAGAAAACTTGAAAACTGCACCCAGGGATGATAAGGCAGGTATGTACATATTCATTCTTTTAGCTGAATCACACAGTTTTTCAGAATGCGGGGCTGGAAAATTGCAAGAATGGTAATGTGAATTTTATGATCATTACTTGGTTTACTTGTTTATTTTCCCCCAGATGTTTGATAAGATTACATAAGCTTAAAAGACAAATACAATTTAAAAAAGTCATAGAGGCATATGGATTGAAGTTCTCCTTTAAAACACAATTATTGGGTATTAAATTTTGCAGGAAGGCGTTTGAAATTAATGCAGAATTCCTTAGCATCAATATTTTTATGGGATCTGCATGTTCAAAAGACCATAAATAGCTAAAGTCACGAATCCTTGTAATAGATTTCCAGAAGAGTTATATGTTTCGGTACCCTAGAATGGAAATTTCATAAACTAGCGATTGCTGATAAAAGCTAGAAATGTTAACAGCAATTATTTAAAGCTGATTATTGTAGTAACTTGAAATATTCATAGTGGGCAGTAAAATCTTTCCAGAGCGTAAGCCACTGACCGCTTCAGAATAGCTGGAGCAGTTTGAAACAGTGCTGATCTAAGATGTTTATTCCAGTGCCCACAGCTGAGTCCCAGTGCCGGCCAGGCCAGCGTTGCCCATCTGTGCCAAAGGGGAGCCAGCTGGGTTATTTGGAATCTCTGCTCTAATCAGCCAATTCAGTTGACTGCACTGGGAGGGCTTTCATGGGGACTTTGCAGTGATTCCAGTCCTGGAATAAATATTGGCCGTTGCTCACAGAAAAGAAAACCTGGACAATTCTTCTAACTGTTGTATCTAAGTAGTGGAAGTGTCACTGATGGGACCCTTTCAGACACTAATGATCCTATCAATGTATTTTAAAAGCAGAATGAAAAAAAAAGCAACCTCAGATATGTATTGAGTGGAGGCTTTTCCCCACATCTGCACTTCCCCCCTGCTTTTAGCTGATAGGTGATTTCAAATTTTTCTTTTGGAGGACATAATGAACAGTTGTCCTCTTAAATCTGTGTTAAGTAAAATGTCATCCTTCCACAGGAAAAGAGTTTTGAAAGCCACGGAAGAGAAGCCGTAGAGAAAAGTCTTATGGTCATTTCACTTCTTTTCACAGCACACATCTCCAGAGAGATGCCACACATCCCCAGGCATCTTTCACGTAATATAAGAACAAGGTCAACAGTGTCTAGACACTAGCTTCAACAGGCTCTATGGTTCCACTTCAAATCTTGCATTACTTTTAAATCTTGTTCAGTCTGGACAAGAGAAAACTCCAGGGAGACTGTAGGGGAGCCTTCCAGTACTTAAAGGGGCTCCAAGAAAGCTGGAGAGGGGCTCTTGATCAGGGAGTGCAGGGACAGGATGAGGGGGTATGGTTTTAAACTGAAAGAGGAGAGATTGTGATGAGATCATAGGCAGAAATGTTTTGCTGTGAGAGTAGGGAGGCCCTGGCCCAGGTTGCCCAGAGCAGTGGTGGCTGCCCCATCCCTGGAGGGGTTCAAGGCCAGGTTGGATGGGGCTTGGAGCCCCTGATCCAGTGGGAGGTGTCCCTGCCCATGGCAGGGGGTGGGACTGGATGGGTTTTAAGATCCCTTCTAACCCAAACCATTCCATGATTCTATGAAATCTGCACCATCCTGAAATTTCCTTTGATACCGCATAATCAAATTCTCGAGTGACCAGAAAATGTTGTCTTCATTGCTACAGCAATGAAGTACAAATGCTATGAATAACTGAGTAGTAAAATCTAAAAGTTTACCTTTTATATTCTCATACATATAAAACCTTATTTTTTATTTTGCTTAATCATTCTAACAAATTTACTGCAGAACACAGCTGATAAAATGTGCTAGCTTACTACATGGGCTATTTGAAAATAAAACAGCAAAATAATCTCACAAGGAATAAGAGTTACTTGGGTTTAATTTTTTTCTGTCATAAGTAAATGTTTTATGCATTCTGTGTATACTGTTTCCACGCCATACAGATCAAACGCAAAATTACATTTGAAATTTTTCACACGGGTGGCCCTGTAGTACGGTTTCCAGACCCAAAAATGCAACTTGAATGCAGTAAAAGCAAACCTGATGCACCAATTTTCTTTCTTTAAAAGAAACAGGACATCTATGGCTCCCTCTGTTCACACAACCTACAAATGAGGTTGCGCTACAAAAACTTGGTGATGTTCCAAAATATTTAGAAAGCAAACTTGTAAGCTACAAAGTTAGTGGGAGCATAATGTAAACTGCTGGTGTCAAAGACCTGTTGCAGTTGCATGCATGAGTGGGAGCAGTAAAATGGAGCAACTTATTATAAACACTTCTAACAGTGCTCTAGGGTAAAGCTGTTATGGCCCTATTATGTTTTGGAAGTGCTGAATATAATTTCAATACAAAAAATCAACCCACATCTATCAATCAGTAGCCTAGATCAAACACCTCATGGGTACTTGTGTCTTTGCAGAAATACATTTATAGTTGCTAGAAGACAGGCATTCAAGTTAAAAAAGGTGATACAAGCAACAATTCTACACAAATGAATCCTCATCTATGACAGTAAATGTGCTCCAAAGGTCCTCCACGTAAGGTCTGCATTCCCAAAGGCATGATAGCACCTTACAGTCCTGCTACGTATTCCACAATCCATCAGTGCTGAGCAATACAAACTAACAAGATTTTTATAACACAAGACAGGCAAAGAATTACACTGTGAAGGAAACGTTAATGAACACTTACCATACGTACAAATCATTTTACTAGCTTCTCTGAAGAGAAGAATTCCATTTGGAGATGACACATCAAAATTTAAGCGTTGCGATCTGAAAAATAACAGCAAAATTATTCAGATGGTCATTGAAAAGAAACCTGCAACGGATTCATTCCTAAAACAAACAAAAAAAAATTGCGGATTACAAAGTATAACTAGTTTTCAGTCCAGTGATGTGCATTCTAGCTATCTCCCTATATTTACAAAGAAACAACCCTGTGACAACAGACAAACCAATCTGAACCAGAAAAGGTGTCTGACAATACATACTCAGCTTTCAGTGACAGGTGAATGTCCTCTGCCTATATGCAGTTCAGGGGAATGCTACAAAGGCTCCACAATCAAAGTGGTTAGGGTAACATTTACCCTGTTTCTGCATCTGTACATCTTTTAAAAAAAAATAATCTCCACTGCTACATAAAATCTGTAGCAATTACAAGCCAGTTGTCAAAGTGTAAATGCACACATGCTTTTTATCAACACTGAAGTGTGAAGACAACTGAAAATGATGCTGGTGTCCTTGCCCATGGCAGGGAGGTTGGAATTGGACGCTCCTTAAGGTCCCTTCCAACCTAAACCATTCTATGATTCTGTATTGTCTTCCCTAATGCACAGATATTACCAAAGCCAACTAGTACCACTTTGTTCCTCATCTGGAAACACAGCAAAGTCCTTGTCCAAGTCCCTGTTCCATCTTTCCTATTTGTCTTGCAATAAAGAAGCCCATCTGCTAGTTCAGCCCTAAAAGTCCACTTTGAATACAGGACTCAGGCTTCTAAATGACCTTAGCAAAACTCACCCTTAGTGTTTCTGTGGAACAAACGCAAGAGGAGTCATCACTGAGTGATATAAACCAGGACATCCCCTGCCTGACCTATTTGGTAGCCATCCACTTTTATCAAACGTGGAGTCTTCTACACTACTATCACACAGACAGCAGGAGGTATCTTCCTTTGCTACAGGTCCCATCTTGTGTTGTCTGAGTCCCTCTTTGCAGGGTTTTTTGCTGCAAATTCTGGAGTAAATCTGGGTGTTTATAAATGAGTAAAACGTGCCTTGTATAAAACATTTGTGTATTCCATGTGTACAAAGTGATAATGACTGGCAGAGGCAAAACCCCCAAACCAGCACATCATCTCAATAAGAGTGGCATAATGCACAATCTGATACTCTGTAACATATTTTAACCATGTCAAAGTAGATTGTATAATACATTCTAACCTGTAAAAGCTAATGCAGTACACAACTGGTGAAAAAACACCATCCCAGATGATGTTCTCTAAAGGGAACAAGGCAGATTTTCTGAATACCAATAGGTAGAAAAGGCACATGAATATGGAAAGGAGCTTGAAGAAGTCTCTTGCATAAGAGTCATTGTTCCAGTTCCTCTTTACCTTTGTGTATTGTTACTAGAATTCTGTGTTCACGCTCTAACTATCTCTTCCTTGAAATATGTTGCAGCACAGTTGGAGAACTGCTTGTGCATTGGATCATGAATGAAAATAGGTTAAACTTTTCCACCAATTTATTATACTATCACCAGGATAAAAGACCTAATGAGCCTACATAAACCCAAGAGGGAGTCACAGCCAGCATGTCAACGCAAACAAGAACCAGGGAACTCTGCCTTCAGGTCTACGTAGCCGGTCAGGAATTAAATGCATAACATACATGCTGGCATCTGACTGGGAGCCAGGGCTGAACTTTAAGGCACCAATGTCCTGTCACCAGATTAAACTAAATATTTTTTTCACATTTCAAATCTTTCAACTTGTTCCCTTCTATGTTTGATTCACAAGGCAAAATGGGAAATGACGAGAATCCACACTTAGCTGAAAACTCTACTAATACTTTAGCCATGAAGATACCCAGCACAGAGATTTGAACTATGAATTTTTCATTTAAAAACCTTTTTTTCTCCTTGAACAGTACACTAAATATTTCCAAGTGTCCTGATAATTTCCCCAAATAAATTGTTCTGTTACTTGCAGTAAAACAGGAGTTTCATTCTATCTACTGCAATGCCAAGTATTGAAATCAGCTCCCAGAACCATGCTGAGGTCTTTCTGGTTAGCCCACAGAGAAGATTTTAGATGTGGGAGAAGTTAGCTATACCTTGATTATAAATACTGCTGTATTAGACACTGTTCTTTCCTATTTTGGCTGGAAGAGTTGAGCTACAAGAGAAACTGTAAAAGGAGTTGTGGTTTTACTGGAGTGCTGCTTGGCTCAAGGCAAAAATGCAGCCTGCAGCAAACCTTAACAGCAGACCATAATCTGATATTTAATTGTAGAGTCAGTATTTATCCCTGGTTAAAGCATATACTTCCACTAACACTGAGAATAAAATCACATTAGTCCCTCATATATATAATCCCATAATTAATCCTTACCAACTGATACTGTAACATCTACCTTGTCAGTATAGCAATACGATCACAATGGAAGCCGAGTTCTGCTTGTGAATTTTGTTCCAAAATACAAAAGTGTCAGTCTTAAAGTCATCATAAGGATGAGCAAGATGGAACAGAGTACACATACCATTGCAGTGTTCACCACTGATCTAATTTCCATGTGCTTCTTACCTGTTCTGCAAGAATTCTGCCATCAGCTTCAAGATGGGGGTTGTACACGCAGGCTCGCGGTACCACAGTTCGATAGCTCTTTGCAGAACAGAAATGTATGCAGGGTATCTTCAACAACTGAGTTAAAGAACAAACTGATGCAACAACACCTCGTAAAACAACATCCCCAAAACTGTACTGCACCATTAGATGGGTGGGCCAGATAGACACCTTGGTACCTCAGACTGAGAGAGGAGCTGCTGGAACCTATATACTGAAGTGAGTCCCTGCTTAGAAGAATAAATTCCTTGGAAATGGTTAATTGGGGAATAGTTCATAAACCAGAGCTGTAACAAAGGAAAAAGAAAGCAGTCTGTCTATGTGAAGCTAATCCGTGTATGTATGTAAAAGTAGCTTGGGTTTTTAATGAATGGCATAAGTCACAAATGGCAATTTAATTTAAAAAACCCAAAGATTTACATATTAGCAAATTCTGGGCCCTGAATTTCAGTGGTGTCTCACAATACATTGTATTTGCTATATAAGTGGTTTGGAACAAACTGATTGTATGAAGTTGTTTCCAGAGCATTCAAGAACAGAATTCAGCTAAACTGCGTGTGGGAGACCAGCAAAGTTAGATCCCTAAGAACTCCTTCAGGAGAGCTGTTTGCTCATCAGCACCCAAGAGACATCCATTCATTTAAAGCAGGATTTAAAAGAATGCAATACAGAAAGAAGTTTAGTAGAATTTGCAGTGTAGCTTAAAAAAAAAAAAATCTCTTGAGTTCCTAACTCCATCAAATATCTCATACCACAATTTGATACAAAGCTGACCCCTTCTTCCCAGTATGCTGAATAAAAGAGTTTATTTGGATAAGAATGCAGGTTGGCAAATGGAAATGAAGTAGCACAGCTTGACTGGCAAAGAAATAAACAGGTTTTTTATACTGAACCAAGAGATTTTAACTATACAATCTGCTACTAAACATGATCTAGCTAATGTAGTCAATGGTTTTGTTTAATAATAAACTTATTTTTCATTTTTAACTTTGTTTCATGTCATATAATTCTGCTTTATTTAACCACAGGAGAGTAGTGACTGCTGTTAGGAAAAACCTATTGCCTATTCAGACAACAAAGGCAACCACTGTGAATCTTACAAAGCAGAACACAGGCCAAGCACTCCACACAGTATTGTGGAATAGCAGACTGAAATACATGGAGGTTTACATGCTTCCAGGACATGTAGACACAGTCAGGTCTCAGTTTGGTATCGCTCTTCTGGTGGAGGCCAAAGTGTTCACTGATGAACGACAGCGTTGTGCGGGCAGATGGCCACTGCTGCCTGTCTGAGGCATCTAAGGCTCATGTGTTGTTGCTGCCAGCTGCTCAAGGCACTGTAGGCATAAACTACAGAGAGTGGAAGACGCTGACATGTGAAATACATTTGCAGGCCTGGTTCCTCACTCCTTTATGGGGGTCTTTACATTTTAAATCAAAGAAACTAGTGTCAAACATACCATGGAGAGTTATCCAGTAATAAAGTGGGATTGAATTCATATCTCACTTACCTATAACATTCTCAAAGAACATTGATGATCTGCGCCTTCTCATACCATAGAATCATAGAATAACCAGGTTGGAAGAGACCCACTGGATCATCGAGTCCAACCATTCCTATCAAACACTAAACCATGCCCCTTAGCACCTCGTCCACCTGTGCCTTAAACACCTCCAGGGAAGGTGACTCAACCACCTCCCTGGGCAACCCTTCAAGATTTACTAATATCAGTTCCATTTTTTTCTGAGGTGGACTTCCAATCCAGCTCAGTCTCCACAAAGGATGGTCAATTTTCTCAATATCCAGCACATGTCATGTAAGGTATGGAACTGAGCTGTGCTATTAATTCTCCTACCTCATGCCTTACCCTTAGCCTTCCCAGCAGCTCAATGTATACAAATAGGAGATGGTGCAACACTGCAAAGACCCATTGTGGAATTTCACGGGGTAGAAAACATTTGCCCTTTCAGATTTCACGGCAAAGAGTAACAAGAAAGCTAAACCCTACAACCAAAATGTAAGTCAGCAGTATCAAAGGCTGCTAAAACATCCAATATGATTAGTTACCTTCATTAAAAAACTTAAGCATTGAGTCCATATTCACTGGCAAGGCAAGACTGGAAACTAGAGCCAATTTTTATAAAAGCTAGGGTCAACAGAAGGGCCTCGGCAATTTATTATTTCTTTTATAAATCCAATAAAGCAGAATAAATTGGTTTTAAACAGAACATTAAAGTGTCTTTAACCACAAGCTCCAAGGAATCTGGCTAAGTCATGAACTTAACCTGACCAGCCAGTTCAAGCTCAAAGGAATTCAAACAGCAACAAACTGTACTGAGGTTTGAACCAATGCAAGTGGCAATTACAGCTTTTACAAACAGATTACTGACCAGGTAGCCTTTCTTAATGAGAAAATAGGTTCGCTTCTTCTCTTGTGATTCAGAAACTTCAATGTCTCTAGCTGTTTATCTGGCTTTTTCAAGTTTGTACCTAATCCTGAATCTTTAAACATACAAACTTAAAAATTTAGTTCTTCAAAAACTGACTTATTTTGAACAAGCCACCTCATTGCTGCATGGGGCTTTATTTTTTAAGAGATATGATATGAATTTGGACAACTATCTACCAATGGTAGTTAGCTACAAAGATTGTGTCGCTTGTTCTAGTGATCCACCTCTGAAGCAGCGTACAAGCAGACTGAATACCTAGGTCAGCTGGAACTTTTAAACAGAAACTAGACACAACTTCCCAACGGCAGATAACTTTTCTATAAATTTAGTGTCCATGTCTCTATACATATGGATATTTTCATACTGGCAGCCAATTTTATTCATTCATGCATGTACATCGTGTACTATTTAGCCAACTGCAATTCTAAGATAACCTTATCAATTGATTCTTGCAGCCCATTTTCTTATTGCAGACAACAGAAGTCATAAAATACTGGGAATTAGCTGGGAGAAACACAGAAAAAAATATTTATGGGTTCCTACCTAACTGTAAGAAACACTAAATGGAAGTAACAAAAAAGTGGGTATTACCCTGAACTCACAATTGAATCTCCATGGATGCATCTCACTGTCCGATCAAGGATCTTAGGCTACAGTCTGGCATTAGTAGGAAAGAGAACAGATTAAATATTCCGCAGAATGAAGTACGTAAGGAGAAGGATCGCTGTTAAGTAAAGTAGGTTTTGATTCTACTCAGACTAGTACCCAGTTTTTTTTCAGGCCACACCTGCATGTACAGGACTGACCTACAAATTACAGAGACCGTACGTGAGGAACACAAAAGGCAAATAAACTTTCCAAAGCTGCGGTGCTGGAATCGTCACTGACAGCTTGACATATCAATATTTCAGGAAGAATAGATGACTTTCATATCCAGTGTTTTGGGCTTTTTTTTGTTTTGTTTTGTTTGTTTGTTTGTTTATGTGATGTTTTTCTTCATCTTTCATTACCGGATAGTTTGGGAAGATGCTATACTTAACACCTCAAGCTGCTTAAAATATTTGGAAATATTTTAATGAAGTCTTTTGAGAGATCACCTAATACAACTATAGAACAAATTTTACTATTATTATAAGTATTTTCTCTTCATCCCTTGCCAGAGGAAAACTATAAATCTTGTCTCAGCTGAATGAACACCATTTATCATATTCATTTTCTTGTCAATACAATTATGAAAAGCCCTTGGCCTTTTTCCAAGGAGCCTGATTTGCTAGAGAAACTCAATTAGTATAAGCAAGCCTGCTACAAAACAGCCCTATTTGGCAATCCAGCACAGCTTCAGCATACCTGACGATTCACCTCAAAACCACCATCCTAATAACTCAATCACAATGGCAAAATACAAGATTCAATGGTGTCCCCCGTGCCTCTCTTCTTCTTCCCCTCCCCGGACCAAAAGGACTTCAGAGAAATTATTTCTGCTCATTTTTGCCATCTACTGGACAAAACTTAAGAGTCTGAACATTATGATCAGAAAAAAAAGAGAAGAACCTCCCAGGTGAGATATTACTGAGTGTAATTTGTTTTGTTCTGGACAGGGCTTTGACCCAAAATATTTCCTGCAATCACTTGAGAAGTTTATCAATACATTCTTCTACCAACAATTTACAAGTGACTGTTTCTGATAGTCTTCAGTACAGACTAAACATCATCTTCTGGTATATTAAAAGCTTAGCCTTTTATCCCTTTCCTCTTTGTCATGTTTACTTATTGAAAAAATGCCAGTAAATCAGATTTATTTTCGCTAATATTCTGTATTTGCCATTTTCAATATTGAAATACTAGGACTTCAAACATAACAGAATAAAGTCTGTTTAAAAAACAGGTTTTCTTTGCTATTAAAACCATTTTTCTGACGATATATTTGAAACTACAAAAGAAATATATTCATCAAAGGATATTTAAACTTTTATGATAAAATAGGCATCTGACCCTCCTTCTCCTCCCATTTCTCTTTCTGTCTTTACATAACAGTAAATAAGAGTTGTGATAACAGCAACTTACTCTGCTATAATGCTTTGGATCAATACCTGGATGAAGCTGGACTCAGCCAAATGAAGTGAAATCCATGTACTTATCCTTTAGAGCCAAAGGTGATGAGAAAAAAAAAATCTGACCCTGTGCAAAGGAAAAGAACCTGAGAAGGCCTCGGCTTTGAGTTCCACACAAAGCTGCATTTCAATCTATTTTTATTGTTAATGCAGAAAAATGAAATCCAGAAGTGGGAGGCTGTTTTTATTTACTTGAAATAAACTTAAAGGAATAAATAAATTAAAAAAAAAATTTAGGAAAGGGTCCTGAGAATTACATATCCTAGATCCCTGTATAAAAAAAACACCTCCATGGATGAATCCATTTCTTTCAAATGGAGAGGAGGTAAGCCTGGATTATCCCTCCTCCTCCAACTGGAGATTTGCAGTTCCGCACAGAAGAATGCTGCACTAGGAAAACCAAAGAAAAAACAATTTACAATAGAAGCAGCACTGGTCTGCTTTTATGCATCTTCCTGATTTTATTATTATGTTTTAGGGTACCACACGCACAAACAGTACTAATGAAGTTAAACGTACCCAATGGTGCCCACTAGAAAATGAGATGCTAATTCACAGTCTGGCTGCAGTAGTTTGTGGTTGGATTTTTTTTTTCCTCCAGTCTCCTAACACTAAAACGACGCGATGCTTTCCACTGATTTTATGAGAAATAAAGGTTACGCTGCTTTATGTTTTGCTGAGCCTGCGCATGGCCGGAATCACTGCACACATGCGAAGGTCTTGCCTTAAGGTAATGTAAACCCTCACCTTATTCAGGTTTACCTGAATGGCCATCAGGATCCCACTCCCACCATGCAGGGACGTCTATCAGACCATACCAGGCTCTGCCGTGCAGTCTTTCAGGCCTTAAAGGCTAATTTCCTAGCTGCAGTGCTATATCGATGCAATCCCTCTTCTTAACCAGAAAGATTATTAGTAAACAGTAGGGTTTCATTATTTACTTAAAATAAAAATGCTTTTAAAAGCTTCGTTTCTCGTGAAGCATGTCATTGTACTTGAATGTTGTTTTTTTTCTGTCCATAAAATAAATACACAATTAACTTCCACAGCTTTGTGAGATCTAAATTATAAAACAAATATTTTCACAGTTACTTCGCTCTATTTTTTAGCAATTTGTTACTAAAACGACCGCGTGCCTGAAGAGAGAAATACAGCTCCCGTATTTATAAAAACACAACCCATTTCTCTATAGTATTAAGAAAACACCCATGAGTATTATTGCATTTCTTGGCATAAAAATGTACACAATATTTAAAGCGAATTGTTCCCTTACCATTACTTACTGAAGAAAACTACAATCTAAAGGTTTTGGTTTTGTTTTCAGATGTCCATTTTCTTCTGGATCAAGAAGACTGCAGGTGTTGCGATATTAATAGAGTTGACATAAATAGAAAGTAACTGGCTAAATTAAAGACATGATTCATACCAGAGAGAGAAATCTCCCCAGACAGCACTTGGATAGTAATTTTTAAGCACTTTTGATGTTAAACCAAATGTAGATACATTGTGTGTGTGGAGCTAAGGACACAGCTTTTTCTTTTTTCTTTTTTTTTTTTTTTTTACAACAAAAATTACGGATTTATAAAGGGAAAAAACCCTCTTGGATACGTTTTCTAGATGAGCAGTGTGACACAACAAAAAAGTGACCTCTCTGTGGTCCTTCCCAGTTAACTGCACGGTTGCCATTGTGCTGTAATTTTAGCTGATTACACATTAGTTCATTTAGCTTTGTTTCCTCTTCCCCACTGTGCCGTACTATTAAACTAATGCAAGGGGCCTGGTATCCCTCTGTGCACAGAGCTGGTATTGTCACAGTGTAATAAGGATACATCCAGTCAAACAGCATGGTGTAGCTGGTCTTTGTGTTGAGCGCAAAGGCAATCCCTCGAAGATCCCTTGCCAGCCCGATCAACATACGCTGTCAGTGGGAAAGAGACACAGTAATTGATTTTCACGTTAGCGCCGAGCAGATGGAGTAATAATCAGCCAATAATGACCACATATCTGATTTTGATTCATTAGTTTAAATGTCTCGCTCAAATCTTTTTTTTTTTCTTTTTTTATGAAATACACAAAGATTCTTCTAACAAACAAGGTTTCCACAAGTTTTATAGTGAGAACTCTAACAAAACGCTTTGGAAATGCTTTTGATTATTTGACATGCCATCCTAATGAATAATGCAAATTAAAACACAATATACGAACACTGTGTATTAAAGTGTTTCCTGTGTTAATAAATTTAAAGTAACTATAACAATAAAAATGTTAATTTAAGCTTGCAATATTTTGAATGAGGTGTAAGACTCATAACCAGCTACAATTAAGGTTACAACGAGATTCTCATTGCATTGTTTTTTTAACTTATCTATTGGACGCTGGGTTTTTTTTTAAGCAAAAGTAATTTTCTAAGTTAGGTTTCTTCAAAAAGCAACTTTTTTGTTATGAAACGCCATGCAGATCTCTATCACTGTTAACATTAGTTTTGAGGTGAATTTTTTTTTTCTTCAGTGACTGAAGCGTGGCTTCAGAATCCTTCCTGCACAAATGCAGATGACATTTTCTGCATAGATAATTAGTCCCTACTAAAGGGATGCTCTCCAGATAATTAATAGAAATTGATAAGAAACATTAGCAAATGAAAAATATTTTAACAAGATACATAAACTTTCCAATTTACTTTGACATAAATATTAATTTTTGATAATTAAGTAGTTTTAACAAATTTTATCCATGTGTTGCAGGTGGGGTTTGTACTTTTTTTTTTCCATACTAAAAGACCACAGCACTGCAGAGCCTGGTAAAAAACCCAATCTTTGGAGCATGGCAAAACAAATCAGTTAGGAGTTATTTCCTTAAAACCAGAGTTTTCAGTAATATATCACCTGGTGCTAGCGCTGTAATATTTATAGTGCTGAGAAATACAAAAGGTAAGAATCACATATTAATTTTAATTGAACCCATAAAGAGCAAATTATGGCTGATGCCTTGTTAAACTGCTAAATGTAATCTTGTACCGGGCTAATTTCTACTTTTCCTATACAGACCCACTAATTTGACCGACTGGATGGCACGCACGCAGATTTATCCAAGGATAAACAGCGTTCTCTACAAAGCACTGGTGAGGTTGCTAGGAGTATTTTAATATTTGCATTTCTTTTCTGTTGTGCATTGAAATGGCCTGAACTTGCAAGATGCAGAGAGGTCTCAACTCTCATTAACTTTAATGGGACTCTGAAATCACCAGAGAGGAAGTGTTCAATACTGAGAAGATGCAATATAAAACTGTAACTTTATATTCTTCCGCACTTCCACACTTTGTGCACTGTTTTGTCTGCACAGAAAACAACAGTTTAGCTGACACGGTAGCCAAAAAAGGTATAGAACTAAAAGAACTTGGCAGCAACACTTTATAGAAGGAATACAGAGATGCCACAGGGAAGCGGAAATCTTCCAGAGGGATTGTGGTTCCTTTGCCCATTCGAGCCATGAAAGGAGGAGACAAGCAAGACCACACAAAGGAAAGGCTGAGCAGGGAAGAAGGGGAGCCACAGCCCCTGGCAAGCTGTGAACTTGCCTTTGTTTGAGGATATGCTCGGAGAGGAAGAGGTCATCATCTCAAGTGGTCTCTGGGACAGGGATTAGAAAATGACAAGAGCCAAACCCATGTTCCCCTATCATGCCTACTCTGTCTTTATAAAAACCCTTGGTTGTAAGAAAACACTCTTTTGCAAATATATTTAAGAAACAGTTTGGTTGTGAGACTTTAAAACCTACTAAAAACAGTAGATATGCAACTTTATTTAAACTACGGTCGCAGACTTTTAAGGACCTACATAAACACCAGGCAATTCCAGACACCTTTTGACCTTGAATTCTAAACTACTACCACATAAACTTGCTCTTCTGTTCTTTAAATTCAAGCACTGTTATTAAAAAGCCTACACTATTAACCACACTGTTCTGAATTGATGAGCTCACTCTACAAGGCACCGCAATGTACAACCCCAGCACACTCAGTGGTTTAGATATCACCCATTGGAACTCAACTTATAAAGTAACGCCTACAGCTGGTAATGGCTAAACAGCCTATGTAATAGCCTACAGAATCCCGAGATAAATCTTGATCCATTTGAGTCAGCGGTAAAAATACCTTTAAATTCTAACAGGAGCAAAAGTCACCCTCCATTCCCTGCTTGCTTAAGTCACACTTAATAAGACAAAAAAACCCCCATCCCCTAAAATCTGGGATAGTCTACTTTTATCCCATTAATTTTCAAAGAGCAATTAGGTGCATAAAACCTATTAATGACAAGCAATATTGTACACTTATGCATGTATGTTTTGGCTGTCATCCCATGGGATTTGAAGGGCCTTGCAAACTTAGCAGAGTAATTTGAGGAACACATGAAGCTGCTGCTTCATCCACAACTGAACACCAACCATTTCTGGGGCAAAGTGACAACTCATAACACCACCGGCAACTGCAGAACGAGTACAGTGAGAAGCAAAGACCAGTAAATACAAGAAACATAGGAAGAGGAGGTTGTCAGCAGTTTGCGGGTTTATACGTTGCTTTTCTTGCAAATGAAAGAATTTACTTCAAATTCTGTTTTCTAAATACCCTTCCCTGACTGATATTTACTGATGATTAATTAAAATCAGGTTTACTGATGATTAATTAAAACAAAGCCATTTTCAAAATAGATTCAAGACTTCTCTTTCAAAGCCCTGAAGATTTTTCAAAGGAAAGGTGATGAAGATTTAAATATTTGCAGAAAATCCCTCTGCCTTGCCAACATGTGCCACTTGTCTGACTAATGCCAGTTAAACTGCTCCTGCCGCCCACCCCCAAAACGGGGCTTGTAATGGAAAGTCTGACAGACCCTTAACTACAGTGGCACTACTGGGTGCAGCTATAATATTACCCTCATAATTCTACTATATAATAACAACAAAGGAAAAAAAAGGTGAGGGGTCATTGCGCTTTGTCTTTAGAATTAAGATGGCTGTCTTCATCCTTACAGCATACTCTTAATTCTGGAGACACGTCTTAATAACCTCTAAATAGTTCCAACAAAAGAGCCGTGTCAGAGGAATGAGCAGGCCCCAAGGTGTTTCAACTGGAGTGTTTTCATCTGCCTTTATTGCTCTATCCCTCTCCAGAATTAAGGCAATAACCTGTGATAAATTATTCAGGAACTGCTACAGGGATCAAAGCAAAATCATTCTGTTAAAGTGCTGTTTGCAACATTTGGCACTTAGTGTGAAAACTTTTAATGTGTGCAAGCTGAAAATCAAGGATTTTAAATAATTTAACAGCATGGAGTTTCTACAAACCAGCTAAAGATAGCATGTTGCTATTTAACAGCTTTTTCCTCAGATCCTTTTTTTTTCCACGCGTTTCTAGCAAATCTGATGATGTCACAACTATAAACAAAGTGCTACTGAGATTCCAGATACCCAGTCGATATATTCCTTCCTCGGATTGTCAAGAGAAACCTTGAAATTCCTAGCAGAAAATTAGCTCTGGTTTTAATACTGGACATTTTTTCCTGTCAGCATAAAAATGTGAAAAGGAAGGAGAAAGAAGAAAAAAGGAAAGCGAAGCATATAATTCCTTAAGCCATGTTCAATTATGTTTGATGTCCCTGGAAAACAAACCTAAACGTATGTTTTGTATGCAGACTTAACGATTACAAATGTATTTGAAAAAGAAAGAGCTCCCTTGTTGTGACTATTTTTCAATGGTGTATTTCAGAAATATTCAAAAAACCAAAAAAAACCCCAGCCAGTTAGAAAGTCCTAGTAAAAACCACAAATTAAATGAATTTGGCAGTCCTGGACCATTTTCATAGTGATATTTTAACAGTGTCATCTCCCCATGGATTGGAATACTAAGCGTTTTATTGAAGAATTGAACTGTTTTTGTTTTCAGTACTTGCAAAATGAAGTACCTGAAAGCACTTTTGCACGTATTATTTATTCATCGTGATAGAAAAATAGCTTTAACCTAATAAATTATGTTTAAGAGAATTTCAAGCAAAAGTTTTGTTTATGATAAAGCAACAGATTTAGTTCTTTATCAGTAGCTTAAAGCACCAAGTTTTCTTTATACAAATTAGACAGATGGTGCTTACAGTAGAATTTACTAAAGGTCTGTCACAACAAATGCAGCCAAGCTGCATATTTAATCACTGCAGAACCTTGTCTACCTGCAGCTGCCAACTGCTAATCCAATTTCCCTGATAAATGTGGCAAGAGACACGATCAGCAATAAAGAGCATCTAACTCCATTTTCCTGCAGGGCGTCTTTTGATGAACATTTAGGACGGAAGCACGGAGTGCACTGTGTGGCCCGGGCTTGTGGCAGCTGCATGCATTTTGAAGACACAGTTCTCAGGTTACTCACTTAATTCTGCCACTATCATTATGTTGCTATTGATCTCAGTAGCTCTTGTCTACACAGCATTACTCTAGATGAAGCTGAATCAGGCAGTTATCATGCATCAAACTTGCTCAAAAGCCTGGAGATTTCCCCTTAATTACTTGTGATTTTATTTGCAAATACCGTTAAAGTGTAATCAAGCAGTCACTTTCCAGGGTCGTTAAGAACTTGCTAGTTTAGGAATATATCACTGGCACTCCATTAAAATTTCTCTACCAATATGGTTTCAAGCAAACCAGACAGGACAACGGCAAAATTATTTTAATAAACTGCACCCTCACACGAGGCAAACAGTCTCCTGCAGAAAGGGGGATGCTATTGAATGACCTCTTTGTTCTAATTTTTAAGGTTTATACCTTGACAACATAAGAGATGAATCCAAGATAGATGCTGCATCTACTTAATTAATGAAAAGTTATTAAAATTAAATACATAAAGCAACAACAAATGTGGAAACTAGAATTGAGTAATTGTTGAAATAACCTTAAGTACCATTTAAAAAAAAATACTAGCTTAATTCAAGAGATTATCATGAATAGTGCATCGCCTGGTAATGTCAGAGATGTAGCACAGACTAATTATTTACTAGTTCTAGCTTATATGTTTATTTTCTTAGGAAAGGAAATGGATACATATGATAATGTACCATTTAAGTTCCCACTGTAGTTTAAAACAGCAAATTAAAAATTACTGTTCGGGTTTCTTCCCAATTACCCTGTGTGGCTGAAACGAGCGCTCCAGCGTGCATTGTTAACTATTGATGCAGCGACGGTAGAAGGGGATCTCTTTAATGCAAGAGCACTCTAATATATTACCATTCCTGATGATGCAGCTTGCATCTAGCAAGTCTTTTTCTTCCCTACTGTTGTTTTGACACAAACAGCTTGCTACACTTAAGGATTTTACTAATAAAACATAATGTTGTGTTAGATATTATGACTGTTGCCACAGCTGAACTGACTTGTCAAATCAATCCTAATATGGCTCCCACAGGCACATAAAAACCTTATTTAGCTATCAGTTATCCTAATCACTTTGTTCAGTTTAAGGGTGCAATACTTCAGGACTAGTTCCTATTTATACATATATGCCCAGCCATTTAATAAAGTCTTGATTTATATAATAAATTCTTGTTTGAAAAAAATACTTTAAAGCAGCAGTGTTTTATCAAGTGTGTTACAACGTGTCTCCTCATACCCCCAAATAAATATGGTAATATACACAAACAGGATGCTTGCACAGCAAAGGGGACGTGCACATATGAGGGAGATCACGGGCTATCACTGAGGACAAATATGTCCCTTTGATTAGAAAGGGGATCGAATGGGGTCACTTGATCACCACAGCACTGAAAAATCCCGAGGCCTTTAACAAATCTTTGTACAAAGTTTATTTAGGAATGATTTGTTGCCTTTTTATCTTCACTGCCTACATTCCTAAAAATATATATATACACACATATATATATTTATATAAATGTATATACATAAAAATATATGTGTAAGTGTACAGGTAGGTATACACATGCCAAGAGAAACAGGCAGAGGAGACGCCAAGCTTGTTGCTAAATGCTTGCCTCACAAGGAGTTTTTCCCATCAGAAATTTCTCTCCTTTTAACTGAAATAAACCTACCTTTGCTTCTTCTTGCTCAAAACCACTGTTGAATATCCGAGTCACACTTTCAAATGAAACTGTGAGGGGGAGCATGAAATTCTCAAACTCATCCTCATCTTCACCTGCAGGAAAAGGAACCAAAACAAACCAAAGGCATCACATCACATTCCCACTGTTGTTCCAAAGAGTCAGGCTCTTAGGCTGCTATAGAAAGATCTCGCTGACGTCACGGGAACTTTCATGTGACCTACAGGAACAAAAACCTGAACAAAGACCAAATCACTCACGCCAGTACAACAGTAAGAATGACAGAAAAGGCTAAGAAGAAAAATGTCCAGGAAGAAAAAAAACCACAACTCTAGAATCATTGAGGTTGGAAAAGACCTCTGAGATCATCCAGTCCAACCCCCAGTCCACGTCATGAAGTCAGACATCTACATGCTTTGTGAACCCCTCCAGGGATGGTGACTCCATCCCTGCCCTGGGCAGCCCCTGCCAGGGCTTCATGACTCTGTCAATAAAGAAATTTTCCCTAATATCCAACCTAAACCTCTCCTGGTGCAACTTGAGACCTTTTCCTCTCAACCTGTCGCTTGTTACTTGGTAGAAGAGACCAGCATCTGCTTGCTACAGCCTCCTTTCAGGCAGTTGTAGAGAGTGTCCTCTTCTCCAGGCTAAATAATCCCAGTTCCCTCAGCTGCCTCTCTTAATGCTTATTCTCCAGACCCTTCACCCGAAAGCAAAGCGTGGACTAACACATAAATCCCGATGACAACACAGAAAAAAAAAATATCAAAACATTCACTAGCTTCTCATTAAGTGAGGATGACATCTTCTGAACTGAAAAAGACACACATCCTTGGAGAGAAGTAACTGTGATCCTGCAATTAACGCTGCCACATAACAATGTAAGTATTTACAAAGCAGAGGAAAGGAAAGTTGCAGAGGCAATTCCAGTCATTGCATTTCCTTAGCTCTGAGTACTCGCCTTTGTGATCTTCACTGCTTTGCCTTAACGCAGGGTGTTCATGTGCACTTTCCAGATTATATTTAAAAGCAAAGGAAAAAGCTTCAGAAGGTTCCTGCCACTGCACTGGTCAGCCACAGCTACAGAGCCTTCAAATTGCGATTTATGCGCAAGACATTTCTTAAATCCGTACCTTGCTTTCTGCACCTGCAGCAGGACCAGAGAGAGCAAGACGCCCTGTGTCAGATTTCAAAGCCACTGCAGGCAGCAGTCAGAATTGGTGGACTTCGGAAAAATCCAACCCTGTCAATCTTTGCCAGGCTCCCTTACCATCTTCTCTCTTTTCCTTGCAACTGAAGGCAGTCTTTTCATCTGTCATTTCTGGACTCTAGTGTCTTCTGGTTACTCACAGTAAGCCGAGACTATTCCCAGCTTTTTGTTCCTAGTTCCTTCCTCTGCCAACTCCTGCTCCTCAGGCAGTGTTAGTTTCTGGGCTCCCAGTCTGTTTGCTTGACCAGCATCAGCTTCCTCTTACCCTCTTAGGAGCTGAACTATTTCTACATGCACTGCACATCCTGATGCTTTTCTCCTTTTTGCTGCTTATCAGATTTTCCTTGGAGCAAAAAAAATCAATAAATCAAGACCAATCATCTAGAAAGATTCCCACACTGGTATAATCTGATGCCAGTTACAGACTAACAGCTGTCATTTGGATACTTCTCCATACGGTATCAGGCCTCCACTGCCATTTGTAGGGTCCTCAGTAGAAACCTGAATTATCCCAATGTCACTGAAGTGATGCTCCCTCTCATCCACAGTGCTGCACATCATCATCATCAGAAGACAATGTCAACAAAAATACTAAGTACATATCCAAATCCAAGATGAACACTTTCTGAAGGTAGAATCTCAAGTACATTTTGTTAAAAAGTTGAGAAGACCAAAGAGCTACCAGAACGTCCAGTGTTGACTGGGACAAAGACTTTAATGACAAACCAGCTAGTTCTGGAAATGGGGTATGAGGAAATCTCCAGTGCTATTTCTGTTTTAAATGTCAGTTGATGCAGCCAAGAAAGAATAAACAATTAGGATCCTACACAGTATTTCCCTAGTCATCAAATAATTTAGGAAAAACAACACAAATTACTACCTATACATTTCTCTTGCATCTCTGTACAAGTCACATTCACACCGCAGGAACAGTACAGTATTAATAAGGAAAGGAAGAAACAATCCTAAACCAGCCTACCGTGCTAAGTTTTTCATTTTACATCATTCAAACTATGCTTACACATCCTTATTATGTCCTGTGCAAGAAAAGAGATTTCATTCTTTTAAGTTATTGCAGATTTGTGTGTGGCTTACAGCAATAGTGCTTTAAACCTGCTTCACTTGGAGAAGTTTGGGACCGAGCCTGACTGCGTATGCCTGCAAACACAGGACATGGACAAACCATGCTGAGTAACTCCTGAAGGCATTTTCTACAGCTTAGATTTACTCCTTTTGGCAGTGCAGAAGAAAACATGATTGCAGCTTTTTAATCCTAGTGAAAACTTTTATTTAAATGTAAATTTTACTGGTGTTCCTGTAGTAGTTTTGGTTACACCACACTTGACACAAATACTCAGTTTACTTTTGAAAGCCTGGACTAAGAATCTCAGACAAAACAATGCAACTCTAAATGCCCAAAAAAATACTAAAACCATAACCTTGGCCACATAAGGAATTCAAAGCCTAATTATATTCATATGAAGTTAAAGCAATTCAACAGCAACCAAAGTGCATTCTGAAGCAAATAGCAAATTATTGTTCTTTCTACAATTAAATCCTACCAGTTTCTCCAACAGCATGTCGTTTAAAATGTAAATATTCTAAATTTGCTGCATTCAATGAATCTCAAAAAATACTTCCACATCAAAGACTTAAAACAACCCCAACCAATAAAAATGCACCTTGATTTTATATCCACATAAATTGTCTATTATTCAAAGGATTTTATATTAAGTTCTTAATTTAATTCGAAAAGAACTCAGAGAATACAATTGGCACAATGCTTTTTTTGTCTAAAAATGCCAGTTTGCACAGTTTGAAAATAACTTTTGATTCACAAGGTAAGAATACTGCCATTTAATGTTTGCACAAACACATAGAAAGGACAGTTTGTGTCCATCTTGCTTTTTAACTTTGGATCCTAGACTGCAACTTACACCTGTTTGTCTCTCTAGAAGTGCTTTTCTATCAGTTCAAGCCCAAACGAATTTATTCCAGTAGGAACACAAAGGACAATAGCCAAAAGACTGATATAAGCTTTTTCCAGTTACCATAATCATTTCAGATCTTGTAGAGCTCATAATCTAGAGGAGTTAACGATGACCTCCGTCAGCTTGTAGCCAGTCACAAGCCACATATCTGCATTTTATCTGACATATATTTACACAACCTCTACTTTGCCTATGTTAGATGACACTGAGCCAGTCCTGAAAGCAGTTTAACTGCAAATAAACACAAGTCCAGCTCACAGTCACCATTTTAAGAAAAAGCTGATAAATACGGTTTGGTCTTGCCTCAAAGTTGACTGTTTTCAGCACTGTTGAGCAGCACAGTACAGACACACTAGCACGTGGAGTAACAACTACCGTTGGCTTATGACTCCCCTCAATCTGTCCTGCATAGATATTGCACAGTTAAGTCCTTGTATGAGGGTTGGAAATGAGTACAGCTCTGTTGTCAGCTTCTTCAACATGGCTTGGTTCAGTGTCCATTCTGACAAGCTCAGCCCTTCCCCGTTTCGACAATGCAGACTGAGTTTTGTGGTTCACGCCAGTGGCTGAGGGCAGTGCCTGGGTTCAAAGTGACCGAATCACACCTAGCTACTGAAGGACACACTGGGTTTCACATGTGTCTAACCTCCCTGATGTCCATTTAGAAACCTCTTCATTGCTTTCATTAAAATTTGGATGCTCTTGTATACTGGGAACTTGTATGAACAAGTGAAATAAAACCCCCTTTCTACTAGAAGCTGGAAGGTTCTGGCACAATCAGTATGTCACCTGGAATCTCGAAGTACTTAAACACTGCATGTTGTAAATACTCATACCTAAACGCTTCTGTGCAAAAAATAACTCTTTTTGCTCATTTCTCCAACAGAAGCAACAAATACAGCGTTATTGCTTAATGTCATGAATCTCAAGAGCTGAGAGGCAGTGATTTAATTACCAACTACAACAGATATAGTGTACAACTAAATGGCTATTTGATTGATTTAATCAGACTTAGTAGTTGATACTGCCACACAAGACAGCAAGGTGTCTCAAGGAGACAGAAGGACCTTACCTACATCAACCATGAGAAGGCGAGTGAGAGCTGTGTAGAACACTGTCCGGCACCTGAGGTCACTGAGACTGCAATTATTGCTGATGTCCAAGAAAGGGAAGTGCTTGCTCTGTTGAAACGTAAATGCATGAGAAGTTAAGTGTTCTACAAAATTCACCTCTCACAACATTATTTACTGTAGCAAGAAAACTTACTGTGTGATTCTGAAGCATGAATTTCACAGCCTCAATTTTCACAAGCCTTTTCAGGAGATTATAAGTAGCAGGGGTCAAGGAAAAATAAGCCTTGCACCATTACAATTACATTATCAGGTTGTACAAACCTGCAGGAGTTTTTCGCGAGGAAAAAAACCGGAAACAATAACAAATTCATGTTAAAAAAATTTCTGAATTTCATCTAGATAGCTATGTCATTGAGATATTCTTTAGAACATTAAAGACCATAATCCATTATTAATTAGAGCAATTACTTTCTGTGGCATATATTCAAGTCAAAAAAGAGATGAATGAACTAAATTATTTCTCTAATTAAACGGCAAGTTTCTGATAATAAATGGGTGCTGGTTTTCCCCCAGATAGACCCATGTTACCAGCCTGCAAAAAGAAAAGTGCTTTTGCAAGCGCCTGTGCTGAGGACAACTGGCACTTGGCATCGCGACTGGCAGCAGCCCTAAGCATCTCTGAAGTAATGGCCTCGAAATCACAGAGGTGATCTTCCAGACCTGCCAAAAAATCACATTTCATTTGCTTCAGTTACAACACATAAAAATGCATCTCATACAAGCTAAGCTATGTTAAATGCTGAACCAAAGTATTATCGCAGAATCACTACATCGGAAAAGACCCACTGGATCATCGAGTCCAACCATTCCTATCAATCACTAAACCACGTCCCTCAGTGCCTCATCCACCCATCCTTTAAACACCTCCAGGGAAGGTGACTCAACCACCTCCCTGGGCAGCCTGTTCCAGTGCCCAAATATACATCCAGTTCTTTATACATCCAATATTGGATGTATAAAGAACTGAACAGACATTTCTTAAGAACATATAAAGTCTCAGAGCCAGAGCAAAGCCCATAACAAGGTGGCACAGCTGGGAATTCTGGATGTGTCCCCAGGAATCCCAGTTTCTTCAGCTTTATGAACTATAAAGCCAATCAAACTACTGCTAAGGATGGACGGTAACCCCCACTAGTCAAAGTGGGGAAATGGAAGCCAGGGACAACTCCAACAGCAGGGAACTGCTGCAGTGCAGAGCTGGGCGCAGCCACCACGCGCTGCTCTGGAGGCAGGTCCCTCAGGAAGGTCTGCTGCTCCGGGCTAGGCATCACACCAGCCGAGCCACCCGGCAACAGCTCCTTGCCCTGGGCCAGGAGGATAAGCTGGAATCTGTTTGCACCTGCCTGTACAGAAAGACTTCAAGGGAGACGCATTCTAAATGACACAAGCAATGTATCTCCTGGACTGCACATATTCTACAGATGACACGTTCTAACACAACTTACTAGGCAGTTACACCTGATGAAATGTTAATATTTTTCTTAATGCTTCTTTTAAGAAGCATGAGAAGTCAAAAAATCAAGAGCTGAGTTTCCAAAAACTGCTACAGAAGACCTTAAGGGTTGGCTGGTACTTGTTTCACAATGCGAATCCCTTCCTGACTGTGTGAATGAAAAACACCTTTAATAGCACGAGCACACACAAATTCCCTGTCTGATACAACTCAGACATTTGGGGTCGGGCAAAGGAGATAATGCTGTGTATTCCCATTAAAGCTACGCTGACATCCTGGTGAGCTCTTGTGCAGAGGTGACTGCTGCTGTGAGGGGAGCTGGCAAAGAAAAAGCAGGAGAACAGCCAAAGCAATGGCCTAGATTTTCTGACTCCTGCTTCTCCTTCACTTGACACTGAATTGCAGTATGACTTGCAGCAAGTCAGTTAAATTTCACTGTCTCAGTTCTGCATCTAGAACATGGGGATATAAAAGGCTTTGTGATATCAAGTATACAAATACGCTTCTTCAGGAATGCCATGGCAGGGCGGTTGGAACTGGATGATCTTCAAGGTCCCTTCTGACCCAAACCATTCTATGATTCTACGATATGATAACCACTGAAGCCACCAAAGGAATGACCTGACTTACCAGCTTGCACACTCTGCTGTGAATCAGGAGCCCACAGTTTACCAGCCACTGTTGATCCCTGGTACCGATGAAGGTCTTGAAGAAATAATCACTATGAGTGCACGACTTTAGGCCGTACGGTAGCACCGAGAGTCATGTACCAACACAGAAGATCTTACAAATACCCACAGCACTTATTATTGTTACTATTTTCTTTGAGTGCTTGCTTCGCTGCCATTCCTGCCTGTAATTGATTGAAGAGTTCGATTACTTTTATGGGAATAAACAATTTCCATTTTCATTTTAAATGGATTAAGTTCTTTTTAAGCAGTTAAAAGTGTAAGAATGGGTTTTATAGCTGCTACTGGAAAATGTCCTAATCTAGTTTTAGGATGCTGTTCCTCTGTCAATCTATAAAAGCTGACATAGCATCACCTGGTTTTATATTGCAAAGCTACACAGTTGGTTCCACCCACAGAACAAAGACACGGATAAGGAATTTTTGAGACACCATAAATATTTTACCCCAAGTTATCGTACAAATAGCAATGAAACTATAGTTATTTTGCTACCAAAAAATATACAGTGGAAAAGTTAATTATTAGGAAGAACTGAACGTGCATGTGGGAGCACTGTGGCTTCAAAGACATAAAGGAATGACTAACATATTCCATTATGTAAATGAATTCAAAGAGATTTCACCACTGATCAGCTAGGAGGGACATAATGATTTATAATTCAAATAACTGAGCTTTGAAATCAAATTGGGCTAATACATTTCGAAATATGCAAACCTGGAATAATTGTGAAAGTAATGTAAACCATGACATCAGCTCCAGTCGTTTGTTGCCTTTGTTGCTAATACTGTCTTATGGCTTTCCTTCTTCCTTCTTATTTTTTTTTGTCTCTGTTATATAGGACAGTTGCTGGAATTACGGTTTGCTTTTAATTCTAGATTATCCTTTAGAAAAAGGATAATACACATAAAAAGAGAAAACCACCGATTTCTAAGACTGTGTAGAAGCTGATTGACGTACAGGAAAATACTGAAATTAAATAAATTATTATTTTAACCTTTCAGGCTAGCCACAATTTAATCTATATGAAATACTGAAAATTGATCCACTGGATCCAGTATCTTAACAACACACTGTTTCTTTCAAAGCAATATATACTTAATGCTTTTTAGAAAAACTCTAATGTAATGTGAAAAGGCCAAAGTTTGCAATGCCAGGAAGTAGTTATAAACTACTTCATATGTTTGAAATAAAAAGTACTTCAGTATTATTATTAAAAAAACCCTATCGGTAGAGTTTTTTATAGGAAAAAAATACATATCTTTAAAAGCCAAAATGACCAGTGAAATTGGGTTGTACATCATTTTCTGGGAAAAAGGAAAAACAGCCTCGACAGGTGTAATTTATCATTTTTCTGATTTAATACCAAAGAAATATATTAAAATAATAAAAAGAATCCTGAAATCCTCAAAATTTGTAGTGATAAATAGCCCTCCCTGTCTTTATTGCATTATGCCTACTAACAGAAATATTGCATGGTGGATTTTGCCAGACAAGGACGATTATTTTCCAATAAAAAGTTGCATATTAAATTCCAGCACAAAAGTGGGTGTCTAATACTTCTGAAATCTTTTATGGCTTGCCAGGGAACACAATTTTAAACTTAACTAATACAACATCATAGGGAAGTGAACCAGCATTAAAGCTGTCTTTGCACAACCCCACCCATCGATGCGGAAAAGCTGCTGTTCCCAGAGTTTGAAGTATTTCCATCGCAGTGTAATTGAATAAATTCTTGCTATTTATGTTTTTAGTTAATCTCTAAGTCTTTAACCATTCCATATCAATGTTTGGGATGTATATGTATGAGAGTAGTGCTGCTTTATGTCTTGACTGTGCATAGGGCTCTGAAACTGCTCTCGCAACAGTCACCGAGTTTCTGCAAAGGTAAAGAAAACCAATTTCATCACAATTCTACTCTTCAGGAAAACTTACATTATCAAATATGTACTTCTCATCTTTTTCTGATATTATTACACCCACTTCATGAGCAGAAACTCACTTACTGCAATTATAATTTGAGTAATTTGAAAAATAAAACTATCTTAGACATTTCAGCCCTGGAAAAGCATTGTTTGCACCAACAGTTGATGCTGACCCTTTTTTGAAAGGCACCATGTGAACACATGCCTTTGAAAGCCTCCACTAGACAATACAAAATGCAAGATGCTTGTTGGTTATAGCAGTAAAAGGAGGGTGATTATTTCACACATACATACATATAATAAGCGAGCACTTTATTAGGTACACCATGTTAATTATTTTGGTTATTTTGGAAGTGTTCTGAACCCCACTGAAGCAATAATTACGTGGTATAAAATAGAAGAGAGCTCATTAGTCTCCTCATAGATCTTATTAATGAAATAAATGTCTCCCCTTCTGTTTTTGTCAAATTCCCAAGTAATGCTTCATTTACAAGTCCTTTCCAGTCCTGTTTCTGTGATGCCACGAGAACATAAATGCATGCATATTTAAAATATCAAGTTAGCTGCTTAATGGTATTTCAAGTAAACATACAGAAGTACACATTGTATGATTTTCATTAAACTAAATTCACTTATGGAATGTGGAAATCCACACTCATCTTTCAACCCAAGGAAATATATTAAAATTCTTCTCATACGGTTAAGAGTTCTGTGGAGAAATAAAATGATGCCAATGGTCATATTCCAGCTGCCTTCCCCTCTGCCTGCATAACAACCTCCTCTAGAAAAATTACTGAAAAGCTGTTTTTATTTTACAACAGCAAAAGATTTCAATATTGAGTGTTTTCATGAGCTCTGGTGCTTTATTATTTGTATACCTTTAAATACTGTGTCGCATCAAAAATAGTTACTACATTTTTGTAAATCACCTTCTGAAAATTCAAAAAGCAAGCATTCTTCTTCAATTTATGACAAGTTTGGGAATAGTAGAACAGAATGCAAAAGGTTTGCAACAGACAGCAAGTTAGCATCCCTGACTTGGGTAAGGAGTCCACAAAAACACTTGAACCGAGACAAAAATCTAAATACAAAGTCATGGCTGCTTTATCAGTAGTGATGATGACAATGACACAGTCAGGAACTTCGAATCAGGCAATAAAAAAACACGTGACGAGGCTCGTGTTTAAAATCTAACCCATGCTTTGATATCTTCGTTGACCAGTCCTCAAAGCAGAACCGAGCCTGTTCTCAATCACAAAATCATAGAATAGTTTGGGTTGGAGGGGACTTTACAGATCATCTAGTTCTAACCCCCAACATTGCTCAATATTGCTCAACTCACCAATGGAATTGACTTGAAGAAGCTTAGGGAAGGGGATAGATGACCATAAGCAACTAGTTATATGATTTCTCTTTTGTTGATTGAGTGAGGGAAATAAGCACACATTCTGAAAACAATGCACAGAAAAAGATAAATCAAAATGAATAAATATTAATGTCCTAATTGGTTTTATAAAGCAGCACATGAAACAACAAAAGTCTCACATTGACTTTTACCTTATTATTTTCAAATAATACGTTATGCCGTATACAATAAAAAGGATATATAACAGAAAGGTCATTTAGAAACTGAAGAGTCCTGGAAATCACAAGCTCACATCTTCCCCGGTATTTAAGATTCGTAACACTAGAATAAACAAAATAAAGCAAAACAGAAGAGTGAGATTTTATGACACATTTTCCTTTATGAGAAGTGCACTGCAAAAGCTCAGAGTAGTAATGCATTATACTATGAGTGTATTTCTGTGATATGTCTTAAGATTTTCCATTTACGAGACATAAATGCTATAAAAACATCATATCTTCTTCCTGAACAAGGCATTAAAACATTTTTATAATACTGTAACAAATATATTCATTTAAGAATACCCCTACCATCTGTCATAATGAAGTAAATTATCTGAAGCTTGCCCCTTCTCGTATCTACCTCGCTTTCCAATACAGTATCTGTCCACTTAACTTCTGCAGTATTCATCTGCCCAACAGGATAAAACCAAACCACTATAAATTCCCTAGGAAAATTTCCATAGGAGAAATGAGGCATGGAAAAACTAAGGGCCAATTCAAAGAGCTACAGATAAACCCAGTTCCCAGCGCACCTCTGCCTTGCAGTTCTTGTACTAATCATTATTTTTCCTCTTCCCTACACCAAACACTTAACCAAAATCAAGATCCATCAGGATACTGCATTTCCCCAACTGCAACCCCTCTCAGACACAGGCATTTAGGAAGCATACTCTCATTAATGAACCAGTGCATAAATTATGATATAGGATAATGTTAGACCTATTATCAGTCCTCGGGGAGCACCACATGAAACAGCTTCCCAACTTTGACAGCAAACTCTGTTACAGTTAGCCTTCCACTGGTACGAGGTGGCTAATGCCAGACTTTAAGGTCCCTTTCAACCCAAACCACTCCTTGCTTCTATGGCGAATTGTTCTACCACCTTCCATAGGTTCAGTGTGAGACATGGGGCACAGAGCTCCTCTACAGCTTCTTCTGTACTGTGTGCAGATGGAGTCTGTTGTATTCACCTAATAGATTTATTAGAAGGTGAAGAGGCAGCAGTAGAATTCAAATGAAAGGAGTAAACTGAAGGCAACGAAGTAGAGCAACAGCGTTTTTCTCAAATAAGGAGGGCGACAGCAGTAAGTTAAGAGGGACTGATCTGGCAGTCAGTCTTTTCCAAGCTTTCTTACTGGAATGTCATACACGCCAGTGCCAACAATCTCACTTTAATTCAAATGGCTGATGCTGTTTCCATTGTAAACTCTAGCCAGTGAGCCCAAGAAGAAATTAACTCCCCCCTATATAGCCCAAATGCATTTATCACTTAATTATACACACACTATTCATAACTTTTTCTAGTTCTCCTTTGAGAACCCAAGTGGGGCTGATCAGCCTAGAACAAGTTGCTTCCTCTTAGATCCCTTGTTTGATGGCAAATACTGTGCCCTGCCCTGCCAGGACATCCGTCATCACTCTCGATTGCTCAAAAACGCCAAAGAAAGAAGAATGTCCTTTCCCTCCAGACAGGGAGATGACACTACGCGAAAGGTTCACGGCAGAGTTTCTGGCATTGGATTCATTTAGAGAAATAAAAACAGGCCACCAGAGCCTTTTGAGACATGGCTCGCTCAAATAAAACTTCCTGGCTCAGAAGCCCAGCACCTATTCCAGACTGCAATACCCAACTGCTAGGGTGCATCTCAAACTGCGAGGTCATCAAGAATTGGTCGTTTCAGGCTTGTACACCTCAGTCTCCTTGTCTGTAGAATAAGCACAATGATTCTGACTCTAAGCTGTCAGATTTATTGACAAAAAAACATGACGTAAAAGACAGACATAAGGAAGAATTTCTTTACTGTGAGGGTGGTGAGGGACTGGCCCAGGTTGCCCAGGGAAGTTGTGGCTGCCCCATCCCTGGAGGGGTTCAAGGCCAGATTGGATGGGCTTTGGGCAGCCTGGTCTGGTGGGAGGTGTCCCATAATCTTTAAGGTCCCTTCCAACTCAAGCTATTCGAAGATTCTCTATAATTGGTATCAGCTACTTATACTGCAAGGCAGCAGGATTTCAGTTTGGGGAATAGAGAACTTGAAAAAGAGATGTGAAAGGTCTTAAATTATTGCTTTTACATATTCACAGGCAAAGCAATGTACTGCATCACATAAACTAATCTCTTTGTCAGGAAGTTATAAACTCAAGAATACCGTTAAAGCATCTAACTGTTCAGTATTATCTTCTCAGGAAAAGGCAAATAACAACACAATTACCAAAGCAGTATTCCTCGATTTAGATTTAGAAACAAACATTGATTTACTTTATAAAACCTTTACAAAGAGATACAGAGGTTCAGATTGCCTTAAAGAAATAGCCCATTCCAGCAAGTCCATAATTCAGTTTATCTCTACTATGGGGAGTTCTGGCGATGTTTATAGATGCACTAAATCCTTAACGAGTGTATACCATACAAAGCAATAAAAATGAATTTGGACTACCCAGATTCGACATCAATATCAAAATCATAAAAAAGGTGTTTTGCAAAAGAACAAAATCTTTGTCCTTCAGTAGCCAGATGTAAGACAGTGAAAGAATAACAAATCACAGCAACAGCTTGAAGAGAGAATTAGAACTATGTAAGGAAGACTCTCCATCCAACTTTCAGGGTACTTTTGAATACATCTATTCTTTTGGTTCATGGTTTTATATTATTAGTCCATCTTTCAGTGTCCAAAGAAGAGCTAGAAAGTACTCATGAGTGAAAAGAGGTTGAAAAATTTCAATTACAACTGTAGCAATTCCCATACCTGTTACTGCCTTATCAATACCAGGCAAGACGAAAGAGACATAAAATGTAATATTTTAAGAAACGTCTACAAAACATTTTAAGTATCTAAGAAAATTTGTAAAGATCTAGAGAGGAAACTCACAATATAAAAAGCAGCTTTCCACTACATAAGAAAGAGAAGCCAAGGAATGAAAGAGGAGAAACATTCACAGTTCTCGGAGAAATCATGGCAAGACAGCATTCAAATCCAAGTTCTAGTGTCCTTGCCTCTTTCACTCTCAAGTGGCTTATTGATTTAAAATATAAGCTAAATGAAACAGAGTCAAAGGGATCAATCATAAAGTTTCAGATGAGTCATGGAACATAAGAGCTTCACCAAAAGCTACATCGAAGCCAGATGCACCAAACCAGCTATGGTAGATGAGCACTGAGCATGTTTCAAAGGCACGTGCTTTTAAATCGCAGAATATTTCCAATTTTGGTAACAACACCAGTATTGAAAAAGTACACACACCCCAAGGAGTAACAGTAAGACTGATCCATACTGAAAGGCTGTGAGAATTTTGAAAGTTTAAACAAAACGGCATTAAGAACCCAGTATGCTTTCAAATAATTGCTTTTAGTTTGCCTTTAATAAGAAGACAAGAACAAAACCTTAGCTTCTAAAAGCTGCACCAAAGAAGCTCTCCAGTTTTCCAAGACAGTTAGGCTGCAGAACCCCAGGAATGCTGTGCTACCTGCACATGCATACATTAATGTGCCTCATGGGCACAGGAGATTCAGCAGTCAATAAGATTGGCTGGTACCAGCCAGGAGAGATAACATCTGTCACAAATCAGCAGGTTTGGGAGTGTTGGTTTGTTTGCAGACCATGTAAATTTAGGAGTGGTCTTGGTCTCAAGTTAAGGATATTACAAATATACTTGCATTATAAAAATCAAAGATTAAAAAAAATCATACAATTTAAACAAAACTTTCAAAGTTGCTTTAAGGTCTCTGCTATCTGATGTCCATTAAAAAGAAAGAAAAATGGGCATCCAAATACCCTGAAAAGACTTTGAAAATCTCTTTCTTATGTGGTATTTAAGTTTCAATAATAACAAAGATATCAATTTGTTGGCAAGAAAGGTCTGTACAGTCATGTTTTAATTATTTCTTGCAGACTATCACCATTTACCATGAAGGCTCTGTGTGGCTCAATGACAGTGATTGGATAGATACTTTTCATTAGAGCTGGACAAAAGTGAGTATTACAAAAATGCACATTCTGTTGTGAATAAAAGTGCTAAGTTTTAGTTTGCTATAATTCATGGAGTCATATCAGTGTAAGTGTTCAAAAAGACATTCAGAGATCCAGAGTTTTGATACCTATGAATTACTTAAACACTGTCACGTGAAAAATTTCTCAAAAAAGAGTGCATATGTATATCCACCAGAGTGAAATCATTTCAGTAATCAAAAAAAAAAAGAAAAACCCGTCCAAAATTGATGTCAGAATATGCATGTTTTGTTCATGTTTCAGTTATTTTACCGTGACTAATAATACTAAATATTTGGTCAAATATTTTGTATATCTACCTCATGATAAATCACTTCCTCCTGAATTTGATAATAACTGAAAGGAACCAGAAGAGGCTTACACAGAATAAGTGGAGAAAAGGCAAGGTGCTTGCAGCCAAAATAAATACAAGACACTTTTGGCCAAATGCCCGGGACAGGCTCAAGGAGCAGATAGAATCAAAACTACTCTGGTCTAAATACTTCCTTGCCCCTTACCTGTACAGGGAAGGATCAAGGCAGGTAGATGGCTCCTGTTCAAAGGCATGACCAGTGGAAGGAAAGTTTTTGGGTACAGTGCCTCATTCCTTGCCTTAAAAGTGGTGGCCGTGATCCACTTTCCAGTAGGCCAAGAGGCATAAGAACGTGTGAGAGGGCTTTTTTGGGAGGAAGCAGGAGCAACAACGACAAAGAACTCCTTAGAGCTAGAGGCATAGTCTGTGCCTTTGAAAACTAGTCCCTCAGGATAACAGGCTAAGAAGAAGAAAGTCTAAGGAGACAGGCTGGGACCTTAAGTCAGAGTCCTTCTCCAGAGTCTTGTCCATTGAAACTCTTGCAGCTCCTTCAAAATCGCCCTGTCCCCCATCATATGTCTTCACACTCACATATCCCTCCTTGAACCTGTTGCTATAAGGCTGAACACATCTGACAAGATTTAAGAAACCTGGCATATTAGAAACATTCTGTTTGAGGTTAGCTAATTTTTCAGTTGGCCTTTCCCCTTCCATATATTCACCATTTAATGGAATGGTCAAAGCAAGCAAAGACAGTGAATGCTGAAAGAACTATCCTATAAAATATTGGATAAGACTGTGATGGAAGTACAGCCATTAATGGATGCTCTGACTACATAAAACTCCATCCCCTCAGAAAGGGTTTAACAGTAATTCAGTAGAAGGCACATTCATTAACTTCCAATGAAAGGTGATAAGAGGTCTGGGATCTGATGTGACAGTAGCACTTTAAACCACAGTCAGAAGGTTTAAAGGACATCTATTACATTGACAGATGTCAAAATATTTCTGTACCTTGTAGAATATACACTCATATAGTCGTTAATCCAGAAACTGAACAGTGGCTACTGCAGCTACCAGCAGCTATGACACAAGCATTTCAAATGGTTTCATGTTAATGAAAGAACTCACCAAGTTTGATCACCAATCCTCCACTGTAAGGCTGCTTCTAATGAATTCAAAAGAACAGATAAAAGCTACCCACACAAAAGAGAACAACTGAAAACAGAGAAAGCTGGAAAAAGATAGCTATATAGAAAAGGTGTTCAAAATCTCAAGACGTCAAAGAAAAATGCCATTTATCCATGTAAACATTACTAAGCTCACATCAGACTTTGGGAAATCAGAAACTCCATGTGCCAACCAGTAAATTGTCACAAAAAGATGTAAAGTCTTGAACAGCAGAACAAAAAACCAGTTAATATGTCCTGGAAGACTACAACCTGTTTGACAATCATAAATTCAATTGCAACATTTACTCCTCACACCAACTATAAAATGCTTCCTGCATCCTTCACTGGATTCTTTAATGGCAAAATGGAAGGAAGTAACCCGATGCTGTCTTTTGATCACCCTGCAGTGCTAATAGCAGATTAGGACAAGGTACTTTCTCATTTGAAAGACTGGTTGCCATTAGCCAAGCAAAAACATTCTATCAAGCATAACCCCTCTATTGCACATATACTACCACTTTAACAAGTAAGTGCACACTAAAAATTCCTGAGCATTTCCCTTTAACTTAATGTTAAGGAATCATATATATATATGGCAAATTTTGCCTACTTAAAGAGAAAAAATGGATCTGCAGTGTAGGACGGAACAGTTGACTGATGGCTTTCTAAAATAATGATATGGCTAAAAATACTGACTGCATCCACAGGAGAAAGAAGTCTCAGAGTCATGTATCCTGCCCACTGCTGTTAGGAATGTGCTAGGATTATTCTCCATAACAGAGTACCAGAAATGCTGCCAGTCTGGATACTCCCATAAGCCCCTAGTTTTTGGACTGTGTATAAGCATGTCATGGTTTCACACCCAGATTTTCCACTCAGCATGCTATCACTTTGGAGAAGCTCATTTACTTTAATTGGCCCAAACATGAGTGTGTTTATATAGCAGTTTCCCAGGTAACTCCGAGAGCTGTGGACTGAATTGTCCATTTCAAGCTGTAACATCCCTTCTGTAAAATTAAATCGATCTGTGATCCAATCAATGAAAAATTCATGTTTTTAGTTAAATAAGACAACAAGGAAAGAGAAAATAAAAATATAGAGTGCACAATCTAAAAAGCAGCACCGATTTTTGCTTTTTATGTACCTAGTTTTCTTTAAAATTTTCCATGTAGCATCAAAACTCCACATTTCTTTCTTAGTTTACAGCCCTATCCAATCCAGGCACATGTAGAACTTACAATACAACTTGTTACACAATATACTGTTATTTCCTCAACTGGCAAAAGAAACAGCGATTTCCTCTCAAAGGCGGCAACAAGTAGAAAACCAGAAGCAAATTGATGCATCTAGTCTCCAAACAACAGTCCTCTACCTTCCTTTTTACC
Source organism: Phaenicophaeus curvirostris (assembly GCF_032191515.1). Taxonomy (NCBI): domain Eukaryota; kingdom Metazoa; phylum Chordata; class Aves; order Cuculiformes; family Cuculidae; genus Phaenicophaeus; species Phaenicophaeus curvirostris. Next base: position 16,702,945 of record NC_091406.1, on the reverse strand, counting down.
TCAGTCATTCCAGCTTCACTGTAGTTTGAAACCAGAAAATGAAACCTAGCTGTCTAGCATCATGCACGAGATGCTCCCAGCAGCTGTACAGTAAACATCCATCAATTTTTCCATTCATCGACCTCCACTTACCTGTCCTCAAATACTAACCCAGCATCAAGGTTTGATGGGTACTGTTGTGACCCTAAGGCAAGATGTAACACTTGGCTTCTGGTTTTGAGGAAGCAGAGCATTAGTCATATTAGAAAATGACCTTGTCCTAATTGCTAGTTTCTCAAGGTCAGTATGGATGGTAGCAGAAGACAAGCCGTGTTTAGTGCCATCTAAACAGGTCACAGCTAACGTGGCAACATCAGTAGAGACGTTCAGGGTCAGAGACTACTGCAAGTATTTAAAGGTCTTATGAGTCAGATTTAGAAGACATGAAGTAAATGGCATCTTCCTTGACGTAGAATAAAGCGTGAGGTACTTGCTTCTCTTTCTCCAGGCACACATAGAACTCATTGTCTCCTGGGGACTCCCAGAGTTTTTTAGCGACTATCCACGGTTTTTCAGAGAGACTGTTCTGTTTTGCTTCAAGTGCAAAACTGATTTTAGATGAAACTCTTTTTGAGGCAGGAGTAACTACCAAATCTCATGAAGGACATAAGTAATAAAAGACAAAATCCTGGTAGTTTTGCTGGCACCCAAGGAAAGTGGCTGCAGCAGGAGCAGAAGAAAAAGGAAGCTTCTCCAGAGCAATTTTCTAGGATTACTCTTAGGAGAAAGTATTACAATGCTCATCCACCAGAATAACTCAGTCGTTTTCTGCCAAATGCCATGGATAAGAAGACAGCTGATAATAATGCCCCTTGTCTCCTTCAGCACAAGGCTTTAAAATCCTTCTCTGTGAATCTGTACTTTTAAGGAAGCAGATTTTGCCAGATCTTGCCAAAAAGCAATCCAGAAGACCTTCCCCCAAACAAAGACAAATCAGTTTTACTTGGTTGGTTCCCCACTGTAAGTTACCATGAAGCTTTACTGGTAATTCCACTGACATCTGAGTGTGCCAGGAACGAGAAGTGGATGGACTGCTTATGCCAGGCTGTCACTGAACAAGAGGCTATGAAATCTCAGCGCTCTTCTCCCATGAGCCACCTCCAGAGGTGTTGTAGGCACTCTGAGGTCATATCTAGCTGCAAGCATTTATTTAGGGCCTGCAGTATCTTCAGAAAACAAGATAAAGGTGCTTCTGAAAATGGTTACCCCCTACTTCAAATATCTAAAATTTATGGATGACATTTTTCTAGCAAAGAGCAAACAATGACAAAAAATAAAACTCAGATTTTATGTAAACACTGAAGACAAAACAAAATACATACAGCCTGGAACCCAAGCACAAACTCACATTTTTGTCATAAATGTTTCCAGAACGTGGTTGTCATCTGCTACTCCCAAGACTTCTGACATTCGGGCATACATCTGGAAACAAACATTTCAATGGTAACATATTACAGACATTTACAAGCACCAACATTTTTATTTAGTTTAAAACCTCCTCTATTCTGATTTTGCGTGAGAGAAGTACAGGCACAAATGCCCATCTATCCAACGCAGCTGAAGCTCATGTAAGAGATGCCTTATGCACTCTCCAATGATATTTTCTGATAGGTTTCTACCTGCCCCTGCATACATTGCTTCCCACAAAGGGGATGTAAATATTCCACATTAAACATACTTTGTTGATCACAAACCAATACAGCATTTATTAAAAAAAAACCCCAACTCGTTCTATTATAAAAAAATTGTGAAAGGATGGAGAAAACATTCTTCTGTGGGATGTAATTCAACACTGTCCTTCTGCTTGAATTTGCAAGTTCTTGTACTACCAGTCATAAAAACTGGTAAATTAGGTACTCTTTGGACATTTGGTTTTGTGTTCTTGAAGGGAGAAAAAAGGCTTTGGCAGCCAAGTAACTTGCAGTTGTGTGTTTTCCCCTTTCATTTCAGATACAAGACATACATTACCTGCCAAGTCTTCCCAGCACCCTGCTTATCCAATCAAACTGCTGTAACGATGCAGAAAAAAAGGCACAGGACGCATCAAGTATACTCTTTCTTTACCTAGTAATCCTCGTAGAATCTTCTGGTTATTTTAGTAGTCTAACATTTAGTTGGACTAGCTTGACTTCAGAAGCAGAGGGGAGACATACCCTGCAAAATGACCAACCCTCTGCCAACGCACTCTACCCTGAGCTCAAGCAACTCCTCTATTTGCTTTCGACTGGGCTAAAAGCAGCTCGATCAGTCCGTACGCTTCAATTCAGTCATTTTAACCTTTCGCGACACTAAACCGAATATTATGGGTTATGTGTATTTCTTCCATTTGAGGCGATGAAGTCAGGCACCACCAAGGTCTGCGGTGAGCAGCTGCCCAGCGGCGAAGACCTGGTGCCATCTAGCTGTCGGTCCTCTGCTCTGACATCCCACAAGTGCCATCCAACCTCGGGGAAGTCAGCACTGCACTCACTGCACCTAAACTCCCTCGCACCATCCTCCCCTCTGATAATGATGCAATCTTTGCTTGAAACCCAAGCCAGCAAGATTCTGCCTCTGAGGAAGTCAATTAAACAATTTATTTTCGCATTCCGAGGACTTTAATTTTAAATCAGAGCACGATAAAGGCATGAGTAAATAAACCTGCAGCAGAAATTGCACCAAGATGCTGGATAACTTAGCTTGTAAGCTAACCTATCCTTTTAGAATTGTATGAATGTAATTCATTGCGACAAACTCAGTAGTGAATGGATAACCAAGATATGAAAAAAAAAAAGTAATATATGATCTTTCAAACTTTGAAAAATATTATGTTCACACTGTAAATGTGAAGTTAACATTTATAGTACATAAATGTAGCTACGCTATTACAAGCAGAAGTATAAATACAAGCATAAATATAAATTCTTCTAACAAAATCACCTCTGTAAATAGTGCACCGCCGAAATGCTCTCACAGCTGCAATTCTGGCCAAATGTAAGAACTTCTGGGTTTGATAAGAGGAAAAGAGAAAAAGGGACAGCGGGGAATGTAAAGGTATCAGCAAACATCAGTCTATGCTCAGATCCTTCCCTGGTGCCGGGAGAGCCCTGGAAGCAGTGGGAGCAGCAGCATTGTCTCTGCTGTCAAACCAGGGCTCTCCACATCAGAGTTTAACAAATAAAATACTAAAACAGCAGTCAGTGTTGACAAAGAGCAGTGCTTTAATCCACAATTATCCTTGTAACTCTTACTACTCCTTTTATCATCCATTAGCTTTGATTCCCATTATCCCATCAAGAACTGTGTCAACGCTTTTGTCCCTGGGGATTTCCCACCACTACCAGGATCTGACAGCCAAGCCTGAGTGCTAAGCAGGATCATTACCTCTTAAATCCACTTATCTGATCCACTGAATAGTAAATTGAAAAGCTCATTAACAGCAACAATCTGATTTGTTTTCACATGTGACAGGGTCATTTGAAGCCAGCATGAATACAGTGCTTGTAATAAAAACTACTACCCGTTCCCTAATGTGACAAAGTGCAAGCTCAAATAAATGTGATATTTTAAACACCTTCTTCAAAGTAATTTCCAAACCCAATACGCGCTCTTAGCATGTAAAAATAGAAAAGCAAACAACCCCCAACGACAACAATGGAACGCCCTTAGACTTTTGAGCACCATAAAAAATTAATGATAAGGCATTTCAGATGTATCGTAATAAAATACACTTCAACAACAAAAACCGTGCTACATATTCTAAAGGCAGGGAAAAATACTGCTAAGAGGGGTCAGAAAAGGGTGTGGAATCACATACGGTAGTGATCTCATCTTCAGCTTGGAGCATCATGGGGCCATGAAGGTGAAGGGCCTTGGAGGGGCTACGGCATCGGCACAGACGGGTCTCCCGCTGGATCTCTTTGAGATCTCCCCTTCCTCTTCCAGGAGGGAAAACCCCAAGGCTTATGTTTTTCATTCCCTGCAGACACTTCAAGTAAGGAGCATGAAAACTAATTGCCAGTAGCAAACACCTGATTTATCTGGAAAACCTTTACACCAGCATTCCCAAATCCTTACAGCTGCCAGATTTATAACTTCCAAAGCAAATCCTGCCTTAACACACAACGCTATGCGATCATGCCATGACATCACCAAAAATGTAAGCTTAAATAGTAAAATACCCCATCACCACCATCTCCTTCTTACAACAGTTATGAAGTCAGCGAAAAGTCCACCGAAGTGCTGGAATCAGACTACAATGTCAAACGAGCTTCTCAGATACCTGCACACGCTCACAGCCCTGTAAACAAGCTCAAGCTGATGCCACCATGCAACCAACAGCCAAGTGCCATTGCTGCACTCACAGGTGACAACAGCAGTCACGGCAGGCAAGAGAAAGAAGAGACCAACAAAACACCTCCAACAGCAATCAATAACAATTTCAAATGCATTAAAGTAAGTATGAAGGGAAGGGATGCAGAGATTCTTTTATTCCGCCCTGTTTGTACCATTGTAGCCGCCTCGGTGGAATGAGGACGTCTAAGGAAGGCCACGGGATCACAGGATCTAGTGCCAGGGAATTTTCTGTGATCTTGCAGATTTATCTGTGGTTCACATTACAGAAATGTATGCTTCCCAACTATGTGAACTGTACTGGCTGCACTTCAAAAGGATGGGAAAATAAAATTGTGGAAGCAATATCTTATAAAGCAAAGCACTTGTATGTAAATACAGTTCAAGAAAATGGAGAAATAATTCAGTCATCACGCTGAAACTTCATTTCCCTGTCTTCTCTACACTTTGGCCCTAGATACGTTTAACTTTGCTTTGTCTTTTGAGGTTGTCTCTTTTTGGTACTATCATTATAACTCTGAAGAAGCTAATTATGTCAATTCTTAAATGTGAAGCAGATTACAGAACTGGGAAGCTCAGAATATGAGTTCCTAAAGGTTGTATGGCTATATAATGACAGTCACAGAAATTCAATAACAGCACTGTATGGAATGTACTCAAACGCACCCCATGAAACAAATTAAAACAGAGCAATGAATCTCTCACACTGTGCAAATAAGAAAACACAAGAAAATGTTGGTTTCTATATGTTTCATAAGAGCTATTATAATGAATTAAGATTTTGGATAATGAATCTTCAGAAAATTACAGTAAAGTTATTACCCGTAGGCACAGTGTAAATGCTTAAGATATTATCACTTCCTTGAAGCTCTCCAGGCCTTGCTGCAGAGAACGATCACTGTAACATTAAAGTATTTTGTCATGAACACCAAGGGCAAAACCAGCCCTCAAACACATTTACCCCAACCTGGCAGAAGCTGAGTGGGGACAGATGCTACAAGCGAGCCTGGAGCTGCTGCGCTGGAGTGCCCGTGGGTGCCCAAGGGGAGCACCTCTTGTCCCCACCATCTCCTGGGGAATGAGGCAAGGCAGGGGTGGCTACGGCAGATCTCTGAAGCTGTAAGCCCACCTTTGACTAATGCCCCTGGACACTGCTCACTAAACCTCCATGCTAATCCCAAGTTTCCTTCTCAGTGGCGAGTGTCCCAACAATTAGTTACTTCCATGGTGGGGAAGGCTGTGAAGTTTGGAGTAGAAATGGCTGGAAAATGGGTTTCCTTCCCTCTCCAGTGCATGCCTTATGCAGCAGTTCAGTTGTCTGTGTTGAGCAGACTGGTCTAGTGGGAGGCATCCCTGCCCATGGCTGGGGGTTGGAACTAGATGATCCTTAAACTCCCAACCCAAACCACTCTATGATTCTATTTTGAATTTTTAGCACTTAAAAGCTCCATTAGAACACAGCAGACATGTAGCCTCCAAATCCCACAGACAGCTCTGAAAACCTGCACCACACCCCATGATGAGTGGATCATGGTGCCAGATCATTCACCTTTACCTCTGGACCTAGCTAAGTGCTTAAAAAGCCTTGTCTTTTCTATCCTCGCCCTCACAGAGGAAAGCCCTCGCCACTCACAAAACCTTCTTTCTGACCAGCTGTCTTAAAGAGGTGAGACGTCAACACACCCTTAGCTCACAGACGGAACCAAGAGAATGGGATAGCCAGTTGGTTTAGTTACCTGCCGAACAATTCCACAACAAGCCATAAGAAGTTGCCTCAGTGACCTTCAGACAGGATCTCCAAGGATTACATTGGGTTTTGTGCTATAGAAGAAGTAGGTTGCTCTCCCATTCACTGTTTCTAAGTGACCAGAGGAACGACACTGGTGAGGTCAATGATACACTACCTACTGCTCTACCTACAAACCCAGCTTAACTAAAGTATTCCCTGAAGTTATCCTCAACTGAGAGAGCCCTACTATGAAATAGCATTTAAGAATTAGGGTATTAGAACTGAGCACAGGGGAAAGGGGAAATCTGCTGTGTGGCTCAGAGACATTGTTATGGATGTTATTCCCTCTTAGTCCAGTTAGATACTGTCTCACCACAAGTTCAGTTACCATTCCCACAAAGGCAGTTTTCCAGGCCCTCTTCCCCAGTCCCTTCTCCCTTAGCTTAACAGAGGAAGAGGATTCACAGGAGTCCAGGGTGCAGGAGGAATGGAACTCCCTGCCGCCTGCTCCACAGAGCACCCATGCCAGCAATACACCTTTTCCTAAGTGGAAACCAATCTCCATTTGCATGACTTTCAGCTTTTATTTACTTATTTCTTTACTTCTTCCTTTTGCAATTCCCGTTTTCTGAAAATCTTGAAAGAAAGATTTACAATTCTGGAGACGTGCCACGAACTAACTGCTTTATTGCTGATGCGGCATGAGAAACATTTTTGGGAGAGAGGGGGAAGAAGATGGAAAATAAAAAAAATAAAAGAAGAAATTAATTTATCTGGGAGGTCTTCCATTAGCCCACTGTTAAAACTGTGCTTAGCTTTAGTTTTCATTTTTGTAAAGCACAATCAGAGATTTTTAATTCCACCAACTCTTTTGTTCCCCTCCAGGGCTTAAAGCACAAACATTATAGCGAAAGCTGAGAAACGCTGGTAACAGTGATCACTTTTTGAACATCATCTGGAAGATCTTTAGTTTTCCAAGCACAGTTCTGGGCCATACTCTCTGTCAGAGCTACGCACTGCACCACAGACATATATGCCTTGCACGCAGTCAGGTTTTTGCCTAACAAGAAGCAAAAATGCTGCTTTAAAATCCTCCAGTGATCGAAATGAACCAACACTGCACAGATTCCAAGAGGAGATCTGTGCCAGTCATAAATCTCCCAAAGATGAAGCATTACAGGTGCCTCAGTGGCAGTAATCGACACTCTTACTTGCCCCTGTAACTATCAGAAGTGCTCAGCTTGATTTTATTCAGTTGCTTAATTGTATCTAAACGAGTGGCCCACTCAGTGTGCTTATGTGTGATAAACCTCAATGCTGAAGCATCGATGTTGGTTTGGCACATAAAAACAAGTAAGAAAAATCACAGCTACTTACTCTTGTTCTAAAATCTCAGCGTTACACCATTTCCTTGCACAGACTGACAGAGCTGCAGGTGTTCTGTACCTCTCAGGATCAAGCCATAAGCACACAAAATTTAGCAGCATCACCTATTCTAAAAAGGTTTTGCATTGGGGTTGTACACGTGGGTGCTTCTGCACATTTATCCCACGGCACAAGGAGGTGTTACAGCCACCACAGCTAATACTAGCAATTTGAACAACCCTCTTTGGCAAGCCAGAAATAAGATAATTGTTCAACATCGGCTGGCTCTTCTGAAATACTGGAAGCATTGCCTGTAATTATAGACATCTGTCATTGCTAGCCACTCAGTAGTAACCCTGACATCAATATACAACTATAACACTAAACTGCCTGCAGGCACAGCAATGGGAGCCAGATACGAGAGGCGGGCAATCATCTGCCTCATCCAAACTATCTGTCAAAGGTTCCTAACCACAAATAGCTCTTACGTTTTGTATCCTTAGGATAATATGTTGATTTATTTTAGATCCTCTAATATTTACAGTCTGGGCCATCTACTAAAATAAAGAAACAAACCTTATGGCTAATGGAGGCAGTTACCGTTCAGAACCATCGTGGAAGGTCATAGCTCACCATGCCGTGTTAAACACCGATGGCTGTTTGGAACATGCACCTGGGTGTAAACTTTCCCCCCTCCCTCCCCCAAAATCATATGTGCCCAACATACAGTGACTGCGATTCTCTCATCAGCCCCCATTTTATCAGCCAACCCAAGGAAATATTTACATCTTGAAACTCAAATATCAGTGCAAAGATGTGCAGGGGAAGCTCCAGCGTCCCAGTGTTCATCGGGTCAGCACAGGAGCAAGAAGCGCTCTGCAGAATTCCCTTCCATATACCATTTTGAACAAGGAATTACATTAATGTTATTAATTATGTTAAAAGATTGGATGCTCCACCAGTTCTTAGCAGGGAGCTGCCATACCCTTTTAACAAAGGAATAAAGTTTCTTGAAATTTACAGATAAACGTGGATAATTTATTTTTAATTCTAAGGTGAAAATCTTGTAACAACCTTCAGTCTCTACTTTTCTGTCTTCATTTGAAAATCAATCTCAGAAAGGGGCAAAAAAGATTGTAGGTTTAAACTAATTAGGAATTAACATCCTTACAATTACCATAATTTGTTATTAACAAAACTGAGATTTCTTAGTATGATTCACAACAGCCTCTGCTGAAGAGAAACTATTAATTACTAGACAGACAGTTAGCTTACAAGTGAGCTGCATTTTAAAAACCTCCTTTAAAATACAATTGCTAAATGCCTTACAGTGCTGTAATGTGAGACAGGTTCAAATCTTATTACTTCACTGAAATTAAAACCTAAGTTTTAATACTGTTCAAGTCGAACAATGATTCCACACTTTATTGCTTTTGAAATCCCTTGATGATCATAGGAAAAAATGCCCTCGAGAAAAAGAGACTCTGTTTTCGATAAACAGAAAATACAGTTTGCACTCTTAGCCTCTTTGTCATCACAAAAAAAGGATTTAATGCCAATTCTTTAAAAAAAGACTTTTTTCACAAAATGTGCACCTTGTGTGCCATTTGTAAAATCAGCTTACTTTCTTTTATTTATTACTGCAGCGCGGCAAGGCAATAAAGCAGCTACTGATAGCTAATAAATTACATGCCTTTTAAAACAATTCTCCAGCTACAAAAACTTGTAACTACAGAGGCTTACATTTACATGGTACATCGTGTGAAATGTCGGTATTTATGTTCTATTTAACCACGTAAATAAAATCTGACCCTTTATCAAACAGCCGAGCATGAAACAGGGGCTCCACATGAGATTAAACAAAGGGTAACTTTTTAAAGCTTTCCTACAGATTTACATAATTAAACATAAAATGTAACAAAATAATGGCCTCAGCAGTTAAGGTGAAGAGTATTTTTACAATAAAATGCATTTTTAAGTATGTCCCTCAAGCTACAGACAGGCAAAAAGCAATCACTGACTTTTCAATTATTGTATAACACAGATTTACTCCCAAATCTAAAGATTACATAAAGTTTGCAATAATAATTGCAACATAATACTGTAATATACAACAGTAATTCTCCATCACATTCTATGAAAATCAGGGTTTGTATTTTTAATTAAACTAGATATCAGAGCTTTGGGAAACCATTTTTTGATAAAAAGGATTTAAAACCACAAAAACCTCTGCAGTCTTATTTCACCACATACCTGTCTCCCAGAAATGCTTTAAATCTATACTTATCTATTAAACTCACTGAATTGCTCTTAAATATTTTCTCTTCGTGGCTGTCCAAGCAGCCACAGCCAGCAAAGTGCTGAGGTGCATTGTCTTTTACTTTTGTGATGCATTTTTTTTAGGCTGAGGTGCTGAACAGTTTTCATACATTTGTTCCTTAGAATTTGATGGTCTCATAAATCATCAAATGAAGCATTATATTCTTTTCAATTGCCCCTACGTCATCATGCATTTAAATTGAAGATGTATAGTTCTAACGTTTATTTCCTCCACTCACAGTTATTTTTATAGCATCTGTGGCTTTGGCTTTGCTTTGCTCACACAACTTCTCACTGCAGTAGTTCCAAAATGGCAGTGCTTTAATTGAGCATGAAACCAAATCTTAACTCCCTACTAATAAATAAAAACATTCAACATACTGCTATTCAATTTTAAGCTAACGAACCATGACACGTTAGTGGAGACGCGGCATGATTCGGAATTCCTCACCAAGCACACCACCACCATGACCATCCATCATCTTGAATGGAGATGCTGTGGGGCAGATCTTTCAGTCTGAGTGAGCATTGCTCGATGCACAATGAGATGGGAGATAGTTTCCAGACACTTTTCTACTCCCTTAATCCCAGACTTCCCTATGGTAACCAATGGTTTGCGTGTTCTTGTATTAGGCACATGTCATCAGCGCTTAACATATCAAGACAAGGCCATTCGTTATCTAAAGCAGACGAAAAGGAGGTTTAACTAAGCAAGTAGCCAGGACGACAAGCAAAGCAAACCCCATGGTCTCCTAATTCAGATTATTCTGTCTCCTTGTGGGGATGAAGTACAGGGGCAATTTTAACATGGAGCAGAATTAGGAGTGCACAGAGCCTGATGTGTCCACACCAGTAGAGTGTCCTTTGCCTAAAGGGATGCCTAGAAAGCACTGCAAAGAGTAGAAAGGGAATTTAACAGGACCCTTACAAACAACAGCTTGGTTCAAGAGGAGTTACAGATTATATTTAAATACAAAACCAAACAGCGATATTCAGGCACTGAAAATTCAACAACTCCTACCTTCACCTGAGAACTTTAGCTAAAATACAGGACACTGAAATCAAGCAAGAACTTAGCAGAAAGGGGTGATGTTGTCTGACCTATGAATACAAAGAATTTGAGAGGGGTATTTTGAAAAGAAAGTTGTCAATAGCAAGCTTCCTTTGAAATTAAGCAGCTATAAATGTTGCCACAATTTGACAGAACACACCTTACGTTAAGAAATTCCAAACACAAATGTACTGTACAGGTAACACAGAAATAGATCCAACTCTGGATCACAGCAGGGAATAGAATTACAGTTACATGAGTATTTATTGAAGAGCTTGCAAAACTAATGAAACCAATCAATCAAAATTGGTGAAGAATCTTGATCAATAGTAATTCTCAGTAACGTGTGGGAAATCTCACACTTCAGCCTCTGATGTTCAGCTCTTCTGAAAGGAAGGGGGACACCCTGACGCTGTGCATGGAAAAACACAGAGCTTCAACTGTCCTGGCTCTGCCTGGGTAAACACAGGCTGTTGTCAGGCTATGAGGGGAAAACAGGGAAGAAAATAAAAAAGGTCATCACATCCAACATCTGAATTAGCCACATCAAGAGTGAACACAGCACAGACCACAGCGGTTCATGTTCCTAGGGAAGAAGCTGCGCCAGGTGCCCTCTTGGGCAGCCCCTCCAAGCCAGCTCCTTTGGTCCTGCAATGCCACGCCATCCATGTTCTGCACACAGTCCTTCACCTAACATCTTTTTACTGTATGACTGAGAGTAATGGTCTTTAATAATATACAGAGCAATGTTTGGGTTCATTTTGCTGACCTCTTAAGCAAACAAAATAATCAAATCCATGCAAACATGACCGATAACAGAACGATACCAGACACGGCTATGCTCCACAGTCAAAGAAAGTGAAACGCTTTAGAAGTGAAGCAATTTAGTAACTTGTACAACCAGGGGCTGACTCACCCTTGCCTTAAGGGATAATGGAAAACACGTTTTTTTAGCTCCCACAGCACATACACTTAGATGATTACATAAAAATCTGAATAATATTCTAAATGTTATTGCTTTTCAGCAGATTAGAATTAAATTGGTTATTAAAGAAATGTGTAAACTAGACGGTACTTCAGAGGTCATTCAAAGATGTTCTGTTACATTGATACTACTTAAATCATCAGTTCCTGCACATGTTTTTTACAAAATCTAAAATAGTAACAATATTATTTTAAATCAACAAAAGTTTCTACAATCTTGCAATTATCATGCGATAAGCCACATTATTGTGTAGATCCTATCTATACAAATCATTTAATACTTAAATGGATATAAACCCCTTGCTTCAGAAATAAAACTTTCATTCCCAGAAGAGTTCTTTCTCAACAGAGCTGCATGCCTCCAGAAACAACTCGTCAGTAGTGAGAATGCTCTGGAGAAATAATATGGAACCTTCCTCATGGCCTTCCTAACTGCAGTTCTTCTGATCCAAATTGATACCAACTACCGACCCTTCCAACAAAGATGATAAAGATGAAACCTATGTGGAATAGATCACAAATATTGGGGTTTTTCCTCCTCACTTCAGAAGAGTGGTAGGTGGCAGAATACAGACAACTGATTGCCTCCCTGTGAAGTTTAACAAAAGTGCATTTATGTCTGAGAAGAGTACTTTGAAATATATATGACAGTATGTGAAGCAGATTGCTACCGGGACCACTGTACTAACAATTTTGGATTACTGTAAGCACACAAATGCCAGAAAGAGCTCTGAATAGGCTGTTTGATAGGAATGGTTGGACTCGATGATCCGGTGGGTCTCTTCCAACCTGGTGATTCTATGATTCTATGATAAAAATAATTTCGGGTGGATCTGCCTGTCTAATGAAACATGAAGGATGGCCCAAGTGCTGCATGTTCTGCAAATTTGATCTCAGGACATGGGGAATGCTTATACACAAGAGAACCACCACCTCTGATTCACCCCTTGCACCGTCTATGCCACTGCTCTTTCTCTGCTCAGATGCACAAGGATGGAGCGCTTGTTCTGCCTCACACTAATCCAATGAGGTAGGAAACCCACATGCTCGCACACAAGATACTGACCAAGTCTACTACAAACCTAAGCCAGACATGCTGGAAAGAAGTGTTATCTTGCATTTTTCTTTTAACTGAAAAACACATTTTCATAAGGGAAAAAGAATCCCTCCATACTTTGAGCATTCCACATACAAACCCTAGTGCTACTGCTGTAAGCATGAAGGGTGTCAAAGTCTACCATTTTTGGAACACATTATACACAAGCAAAGGAAACCAGGTGGTGACTTTAAACGCTATAAAAAGGAAAAATTAACAGCAGATTAGCTCTTGACTTTGCTGTAGAAAAGAAACAGAGCTCTGACAGCTTTAGGAAAAAGGAGGCAGCTGGCTGTGAGGTGTTCCACAAAGTCATCATAAAGTATGTCAGTAATACGCAGAATATGTTTCTCCTTTCTCTCACCCAACTTCATATTCAGTGCTTTTGGCAAAATATGTTCAAACAAGAAGAGTTTCCATACTATTATTTATTACCTATCGTCACTCATCTGTTCACAACTTGAAGACAGCTAGAGATTTTTTTCCTGGGTGAATGTGCCACTGTGATGGGTTCTGTTCCCAAAGACGGCTGAAAGAAATCTATGTAATGTCTCAATTCTGCCATTTTAGTTACAGAACTATAGATTAACATTGAGAGGGGGATATTTTTCTTGTTTGGCCCCAAACTAACAAACATAGACTCTTCTCACCCTGCTCTATTTCCAGAGCCACCGTTGTATTAAAAAGGAGCCAAGACTTGACTGATGTATGAGTAACACTACAGTAAAGGAGGCATAACTATAATTATCTCCATTTCAGACTTCAAATTGAAGTCACTCATGTTAACTCAAATTTAATTCTATTTTAACTTTTTCCTCTTAATTGCTAAGTTGCATGTTAAGTCTTTACATTAAAAATTAAGACAGCCAGCAAAAGATGTCAACGTGGATTTTTTTAGATACACACAAATAAGCAAAAAGTGGATTCCCCCCTAACTTTTAAACGTAGGTTCACAATTAGCAAGATTTTACTGGAGGATTACCCGCACTTTCAGCTTCCTAGCAGCACCAACATAGCTCACAGGAATTGAAGCAGTATTGCTGTATCATTTTAGAAGTCTGCGTTACTAACAATAAAATTAAATAAACAAAAGGTGAGGGAGGCTGGTTTCTACAGAGCTGTACTTGCAGGACTCCCTCGTACATCCCTGTCTTAATTCTCCCCGCACTGTCAGCAGGGCTAAGGACTCGGCATCAGTCTTCCAAGTGCTGGTGCTTAAGCCAGAATACAGGTACAACTCTACAAGGGGTACAGGGAAAAGACAGACCTATTAATACAACATGACACAAAGCTCGCTATTCTGCTCTCCCTCTTACTATTCTGTCTGCACAACCAGCGGAGTAACAGCATCCAAACTCCATGTCAGGAAAGGATGGCAGGTAGTTAACTCCGACACTCTAATGAAACCACATATAGCAGTGCTGCCTGTAGCCCACGTACACCCAGAGGCTAAACTGAATTGCTAATGCTTTACTTAAAACATACTTGTGCTAAGCTCAGCCTTCATGCAAAATTTTTTCTTGTACTTCACAAGAAGTTTGGGGTTTATTTATCTTTATGCAACGGAGCTTTTAACATCTGTGCAGTGAGTGTTGCATCTTTCGATCTAAATGTCATCGAACTGAGGGAGATGGGTCTTCATAAGCCCATTTACTGTACACGCAGCACCCGGGTACCGGAGCTGGTTAGATGGAGCTGGTCAGATCCTCAGAGGAGGCCACAGAGTTGGTGATGGTTTAAAGGGGAAGCCATAAGAGGAGTTGCTGAAGTCACTTCATCTGTTCAGCCTGGAGAAGAGAAGACTGAGGGAAGATCTCACCACAGTCTGCAGCTTCCTCACAAGAGGAAAAGGAGGAGCAGGCGCTGAGCTCTTCTCTCTGGTGACCAATGACAGGACTGGAGGGAATAGCAGGAAGATGCCAGAGGAGGTTTAGGTTGGGCATTAGGAAAAGGTTCTTCCCCCAGAGGGTGGTGGAGCACTGGAACAGCTCCCAGGGAAGCAGTCATGGCTTTGAGACTGAGAATATTCCAGAAGCATTTGGCCAACACCCTCAGACACATGGTGTGAATGTTGGGGTTGTTCTGTGCAGGGACAAGGGTTGGACTTGATGATCCCTGTGGGACCCTTCCAACTCAGGACATTCTATGATTCGATGTCTTACAATTTTTATCCTTGCAAAATGCAACTCCATCAGTGTTTTAACATTCATTGCAAATATCTCAACTGCCTTGAGAGCTGCAGCAGAAGCCTGGTCTCCTGCCATCCCTGTACCGAGGCTGGCAGGCAAGTCTCTTCCGTAGTCTCCTTTGCAGAGGAGCACAATCCTGTTTCGCAGTGACCTCTCCTATTAAACACTGCCCTGTTGAATGTTCTGGTATACAATTAGCCAGCTCAACCTGGAACACAGGAAATGCCACTAGAGGGCTCACAGATTATTATAAGGATATCACATAATTTCTGTGCATTACCAAAGTTTACAGACTCTGCATTATTCCATTATTAAAATTCTTTTAAACACACGAAAAACTGTTCCTGCCAAATAAGTTATTGGGCACGGTTTGACTGAAATAATAGACTAAGAAGTTCCAACAATCACTTGTGTAACTGCAGTTTTAAGTCAGCAGAGGGTATCTTATTTCCAGTGAAACAAGTAGTTGCAATCCTTGCTTTCTGTACAACACAAATCTCCATTAAATGCGGGTCAGAGCCAGTGACACACTGTAATGCAATACTATAATGACACACTACAGATGGTCTTACACACTCAATGGTGACTTCATCTTGATTTTTTTTTTTTAATGCAGGTTTAATTGGAATGATTGCATTCAGTAACTACAAATGTCACAGAGACGCTGTCTCTGAATCACTTCATTTGGTGAGAAACACAGAGAATCCACCGTGCAACACAACGACTGCCTCCTGTGCTGTGCTGTGAACCTCTACTCGAGCAGATGGCACGAAGTCCCATGGCAGGTCAGGCCTTAATTACCCAGCACCATCAGTTTTCCACTTAAGAGGTCAACACCCCAAAAAGTGGCAGCAGTAAAGGAACTGCTGGGACCAATGCTATAATTCTCCCACAGACAGAAAAAGAGAGGAGACTTCGCTAAAGAGAAATCAACAGGAAGGAAGAGAAATACATTATGTATGCGCTAGAAAAGCGCAACACATTTTTATTCCTGTCCACATTAAACTGCGCTCCAAGACAGCAAAACCAATGGGATTGAAATATATCTATCAATTATTCAAGGAATTAAGTTGAAAATATTCTGACATCAAGTGATAGTCTCCAAACATGTATTTAATTTCAGAGCTAAACACCAATATAATACATTTTAGACAAAAGTATTGGTTGACAATGCATCCTGTTTGACTTAAAAATCAACTAAATAAAAATTAAGATTAACATAACTGCGTGAGAATAAAATTAACCGTCTATGGCAGGCGAATCCTCTATTGCACCTGTCCTCCACTGTGCAAAAGAACATCAGCCTGCCACTGATTATTTCTTTTCGACATGATTTATCACCTACTATTCTTTAAACTTGATAAAGCAAATTAATCTTTGATTGCAGGAGCCACTGGAGGTTGTCATTAGTCATGTAGTTTGGTGAGGCTGCACGTGTTTCATTTACCAGTCACAAAGAAACGAACGCCCAGCAGCCATCGCTGGCTGCTTCTGCTGTTTCCCTGATCCACCCAGGAGAAAAGGTAACAGAATTCAATATACGGGATTTTAAGCAGCTACTCTAGAACTGACCCAGATAAACAGAAGAGAGTATTTGCTTTTCCAGAAAGAATGCTGATGCCTAATATTTATGTTCATGAGAAGAAAATAATTGTTAAAGAACATCACTTTGATCAGATTAACATATATTTCAAGCTAGCAGTCCACCAAGTTGTACAAATAATGCAATTTCATATATTAAAAAATGAAAATTGACTCCTTCAATAATTGTGTATTCATCTATAAGACACATCTGAAAAATCAGAGCAAGTCTAACAGATGTGCACGGACTGAAAGCCCCCTTAAATGTAGGGAGTGATGCTGGGCTGTCCACATCAGATCCTCAGCTCTTCTGCCCAGCATATTTTCAGCTCTTTACCACTCCACTCAACCTCATCCTAACTTTCTATGTGCAGCCACACCTGCTCCCTACAGCTCCAAACCTGGTGCCTCCCTCTCTTCCAAGGGTGTGGGTGGCAGCACCTCAAAAACGGGGACAAAAGACAAATCTGAGTGGGTTTTTTTGAACGGTCTGCACAGCACTGAGAAGCGTCATTCTGAATGGAAAACAACCCTTCCGGATTTAGCTCCACAAAACCTGTCTGGGGAGATATTTCCCCAGAAAAGGTCAGTCAATATTTCAGTGGAAAAACAACAAGGAGGAGCAGTCGCCCAAACCAGAGGGACCGGTCCAACCCAAAATGTCATTCCACGTTTGGCAATCCCACTTTAAAGCACAAAACTGCAACAAAGAGCTACTGGTTGGAACTTCAGGTTAAGCGACGCCTGTCAACACAGAACAGAGTTTCAGATACCATACAGACACAGATATAATAAAGACAACATTCCTGCATGAGGCAGTAATATACTGCAGTATATACATGTTAAAAAAATTGTTCAGCTCATTCATTTATATCTTGCTATATTTAACACACAAAAATCTATCAAAGGTCTTTCCTTCAGCATCCACTACAACTGGAAGGTCTACCCTTTAAAGCAGTTTATTAACTAGTGACACACAACACTTGCTGCTTCTGAAACCATTCAGAATTCTGAATTCCCAAACAATTATGGGCTACACATCTATAAACATCTGTGTAACGTGCGAGGAAGTTTACAGAACCAGGAGCACAAAGGAACACGATCAAACAACTCTTTGTGCTCCTGGAATTCCATGTTGCCATTATTATTTGTATCAACATTTTATTACTGCAACTTCATATGTTGAAGGAAAAAATGGAGCTTTTTTCCTATCTCAGTCTGCAGCTCAAAAGTTAAATAAAGATTTGCACATTGTTGTGGGGCGCTTAATTTGATGCATTACTGTAATTTTTTCTTTTTTTCTTTTAAACAGAGTACTTTCATTTGGAAGTGTTTCTAGGAAAACTACACTTTGCTACTAAACATGAGTTTTGTATTCCAGAACTAATAGTAACAAATACAGACGACTACTGCAGGAAAAATGCTCTAAAATACTGCCACCAGATTCTCTATGTAGATACTTGAGAAAGTAGACTAAAAAACACCATTCACTTAAGTGTGAATTATGAATAGTAGCTTCCCACACAAAAAAGCATTTTAAAAAGGTGAAAACTTCTATATTCAGTAGATGCTCCGTTTTTTTCCTTAGTTGCACAGATAATTCTATGTTTATTTAACAGAAATACAAGTACAATAACTAACTATTCATATATAAACACACACTTACTGTTTGGCTCCACTGAGAAGCTATAAATTTCATCTATTGAACATTAGCTAAAAAAATTACATGTGTTTATCATCTGGATTATTCTCAGATTAATAGAGATAAATGACAAAACATAATCAGCACCAACTCTGCAACTTAATCATTGCATCTGAGCTATAGGAAACACTTAATTACTCTCATTTACTAGGTGCAATCTAATGAGAAGACATTAGCCAAATGAAAAGAATGCAGTACAAACAAACAAAATAGTTATACCATCATTAAAAAGAAACTCTGACAGTGCAGGTGACAGCGTATGCAGGATAAATTACCATAATGTCCTAAATGCTGAGCTGTCAGCATGCTAATGCAGTGATCAGGTACCCTGGGAATCTCAGCACTATAGCTGTCAGGAACAGGTATCATAAATCACCTCTCTCTACTGTACTGCTCATTATCACAGCTTTCTTAGACATGGTTCTCAGCACAATTCAGCACAGGCAGGAAAGAAACAGCCACCTTCATATAACACTAACGCATCGCTGCTTTCAGCATCCTTCGGAACAGGCGGAGAACGCTTTTATATAGAAGTCTGCAAGCTAAAGCATCCAGCACCTACCTGTGCCGTTAGACGAGCTTCACAGCAACAGCCTGAAATACCTTACTGCAGGTTCTCGCTTGTTGCTTAGAACAAATCACCAAGCCACAACGAAGGACAGGACATTTATGCAGCCACTTTCTTTTATATCAAGATAATTATCTGCACATATTTGTATCTTGGAATCTTTAAAGGAATACACAAATGAGGAAACAACCGTGCTAGAGTCACACTCCCAGGTGACTGACACATATGCAGGTGTGTCGGTTCTGCCTGCGTGCATTCCCCAATGAATAGCATGCTCGTTTTCTAACTAAATACATTTTTTTTCCTCCACTACGTTACTGGAAATATAATGAAAGGATGAAATCAGAAAACATAAAGGCACGTGTATGTTTTCCACAGACACTCCTACATGTAATGCTGTGCACTGAGGCAATCACTCTGACCAGGACACAGCTATGGAACATCTGAACACTGGACCCACCCTTTGCTAGAAAAAAAGAGCGTATCCACAGTAGCTTGGGCTATTGATACCTGAACATACATAGGTTAAAACATGCTTTTGAATCTTTCTGTTTTTCACTCAGAGAGACAGGATGAAGTAACACATCCACAGCTCCAACTGCAGACTGAGAGTGCTGGCTTCGGGAGCTGGCAGGAACTGTCTGGTGTGGGAAGTGTACGGGACACGGCACTACCTCACACCAGCAACTTGGACACCAGGTACGGGACACGCCAACAGAAGGCAATAACAAGATGACATGTAGTCACTGCACACAAGTGTGTCATACCTTTGCTTGCAGCAGAAGCAGAGTGAAAGGACTTCTAAGCCCTTTCATATAGCGTTTGAAGGGGCACGTGCAACAAAAATCAGTGGGAAGCAGACCTCGTGAACTGGGAACTTGCATATGCAAGCAAAAAAAGATGTGGTCTTATCTGATCTCTGGAACCAACAGAACCCTCATATATTACTCATGATTATATCAGGATTTGTTTAGGTTATACTAAGTTTGTGTCCCTCCAAATGCGCACTGCAGTCAGCTGTGCCACTAGAGACGGACAATTCACAACCACAGGGTTGTCTCTTCTGTTTTATCCACAGCTATCTCCTACAACAGAACACAGTTTTTTAAACCTCACTACCAATGTCTTAAAAATTATGACTTAAGATTGAAAAGTCCTTTGTGAAGGAGCAAAGAAAGAGAAAATACAGAGCAGAGTTCTCCTAAGTGAACGCGTGCACATCTGCACAAAAGGCTCCCCAGTCTCATCTTGTGAATTCAAAGCTAGTGGGTGGCAGTGGGTTTGTGGGGGTTTGACCGGTCCCAGCACAGGAACATCCAGCAGAATTGTGGATAAAGCCTTTTGGCCACGCATGATTACAGACGGAGAGTAAGTTCTTATTCACTGTAGAGACGCTGGAGTTGAAGGTTAGGGTATTTTTCCTTTCCCATTAATCAGATAATGCTGATAATTGCTTCAGATGGTTTCACACAGCACAAAACTACAGTAGCGGTCAAAAATTTTCAGGCACAAGGATTTAGCTCTCCTCCCCCATGTCTCCATCTTTTTCCACCAGCAATGGGAATGATGAAAAGCATTGAAAAAGGAGTGGAATCCTACTTTTGGTTTTCATTTGACCTTTCAAATTTGCTACACTGAGCACAATCAGCATTCATTGAACTTTGAGAACTGCAAAGTTTCCAATACCTGTGGGTGGGTCCAGTTAAGAGTTCTTAGATATGCACACATTCATCTTCTCTTGCCTTTATTTTGCGAATCAACGTCATAAGTGATAGAAATGCTACAGAAAGTGCAGCAAGTTTGAAAGATGAAACTATTTCATCTATAACAGAGCAACCATAAATCACCCTGGGATTGAGGGAAGAAATGAACTTTGAGAGCCTAAAATAATAAATCTGAGAATTAAAGAATTTTTACATTTCCAAATGCAAGAAAAGAGATCCTATGATTAAGCAATCCAATTTTCAGGTGTGTTAAATTCCTAATTTCCATGTCATTAATAATCTGAAAAGTAGGCCAATGAGCTTTTCCACTCATGTATCTCAAATATTGTCACAGAAGCGTGATACAGAAAATCTTCATCTATGGAAGCCTAGAATGTATTTTATATATTTATACTTGTGGAGAAAGCTTTTCCCCTTTCTTAACTGAGATACGGGGGGGGGAAAAGGCATATGAAGGAGTCCTTCAACCTCAAGATTTTGAGTTTGTCTCTGCATAAGCTAAAAAAGAAACTGGAAAGTTTTGTGGTTGTACAATGCAGATAACCCCCATGTGCAAGTATGTTTGGGAGGGAAGATTAGTTTAACACTGTATTTCACACTACTAGTCAAGCAACTCCTCATAATACCTTTCAGTAAATAAATTATGAAGTCACTCATTCACCAGAAAAACAGAAGGAGAAGACAGAGAAAGGAATTCAGAGGCAATAAAATATTTTCGAACGGGTTTAAAAAAATCAGAACAGAATTTAAGCGACATTTTGTGTCTCAGTAACGGTTAAGGCAATCTTCTGCTCTGAAGAATTCTTGCTGGACATAGACAATCTAAACAAACAAATATTCATTTCCCTCCACAGACCCCAAACCCAAAGGTTGCATGAGAGATATCATGAGGTCACAGGCTTGATGCATTTGTTGTAAAAAATGAAACGAAACTCCTCCCCTGAACTGGCCCCTGTCATCTCCTTCCCCACACAGCCCTTTGCCCCGGGAGCCCCGCAGTACCTCACGCAAACGGTGATACGCGTCTTCTAAATGACAAAGAGGACGGAGCTGATGTTGGGAAAATAACAGGCAGAGTGGGCAGCGGACTCTTGTGGAGAGAGCAGAGTATGAAAATGTACATGATTAAATCCTGATTGAAAACAAAATTAAATAATTTTCCGTTATTTTTTTTTAAATTAAAACCTTACATTACTTGAATTTCATAGTTCAGGTTTTTTTTAATATGTTCCACACAGGAATCAGTAGTGTCTCTAGAAAGAATTAAATACATTTTTTTTTCTAAATCGAACAAGTAGGATACAGAAAGAAACGTAACATTTTGAATTCATGGATGGAGTACTCTTACATGAGTTTCATACTATTTTTAAATAAGACTGTGTTTAAATTGTGGGCGGGTTAAAAAAAACCAACAAACTTTATAAGGTTCCTTTCCTGTGACGGCAACTGGTCTCCTAAAGGCCCCTTACTTGTTTGCTGATTGACAGCATTAATTAAAAATACGACCTAAATACCTTTAAACAACTTAACAAATCCACACTTACAGAAAACAAAGTTAAAAAGATTAAGGGAAGTTTAACAAAATACATGGATGGGATATGGGTATTATTATTAGGTAAAAAAAAAATGTGAAAGACTGAAAGTATGGTACAAGTCTTCTCAAGAAAATAACATTTATTGCCTTTCAAAGATGACATATTCTAGTAACTCTGTGTTTATTTGTTTAAGTGGTTTTTAAAATCAAATTTTCAGTACTAACAAGAGAAAAGAGCGAATAAGAATTATTGAAGTGCACGCTACAACTCTTCTATATATTATGGACATGTAATACGATTTTTTTCTCTATCATAAGATATTGCAGGGGTGGACAGATAAATTACTGTCTATATTCATAGAATAATAATGAAAAACTACTCTTAAAGGGAAATCCTTCCAGATCTGTAGAACACTGGTGACAGCAGTGATCAACCTAAGAAAAACCAGTCATTCTGTGAGTGATTGCCTCATTCTATTCTATAATGAATGAATTATATTACAGGGAAAACAAATGTTAAAAGTTCATTCAAAAATGTCCCGCATTCTCAAATAGCACTGTGTAACAATAAAAAATTAAGTGTAATTGGAATATCATTTCCTTTGTATATAACAAAGTAAATACCTAGCAAGCACAATCACTGAGTACTAACAGAACTAAATATATAATTTGAATTCATCTGGGGACAGTTAATAGATTGGAAAAATAATACTTTTAAATACTGTTTTTCATCATGATTTTGTTTAAAAGCTACAACAAAAATGTGGACTCTGAAGTCTCTAAGGTATGTAGAACTAGTTTTCCCCAGGCTGAAGGGTTAAGCAATATGAATCAAAACGTCCACATTAAAATCTCAAAAGATCGATAAAATTCTCTCATTTAAAAAAACGCACATTTCTTTTATAAGAGTTCCTAACCCAGGTTTATAACACATTCATTCGTGAGCCCTGTTAATGACAGACACAGAACTGCCCGTGACCTTTTGTGTATAACGCACCAAAATCAGGTGTTATTAAAGCTATTAATTAGGTATCACTTATGTTTATTATTTAATGAATCGTAAGTACTTTTGCTACTTTCTGAGGAAACGGGCAGATTATAATGTCTCTCTCTTTATAAGAAACCCTCTTTGGGCAACTATCAATTGAGTGTGACTGTAATTGATAACCTAAGCCGATTTTACATTCTGTTACAAATCCCGGTTCAAGAGGTTAATGATGGCCCAGCCACAGCTCATCCGGAAACATGAGGCTGCTCGCTGTATGCCTATTTAATGAAGATGTACTGCATGTATTACAGCAGCGCCTGACAAACGAGCGGGACCTCTCCCGGCACCGCAATGAGTGTTAACATTCCCTCTGTCAGTGCAACCGGCAACGTCACTGCTCACGGCCCTGTCACGCCTTCATTCAGGAAATACATTGCTCCACTTGCCCTTTTGGATACGTCTTGCTCGGCTTTTTTCTTCTCTTAAATCCAGGGATCAACAATAGTGTGTCAATCTGAAATGTGTTAGCAATTAACGTCCACTACCTTTAAAGTGAGGAAGGAGGAACACTCTGCTCCTTTTCCAGTCACCTCCCACTGTAACACTGAATTTAACTGTGCATCAGAGCAGTCTTAGTGTCTTTTAATGACAGAGATACACTATATCTATACATTTTAAAGGCATCGGACAATTACTGTAAGAAACCTAAAAGTCTAAAGCAAGCAATGATGTAACAAGCATTACATTATAAATGAATAATTAAATGATTTCAGAGAGAAGAGCAGTGAAAGTAAGACCCTCTTAAATATTCCACACATAGATTACAGCTTCTAGCACAGAAGAGAGGGGCTTACAACTTAAAAATCTCAAATTATGGAGCAGAAATCCCATGGGACCAAACATCCCCCTCTGCATTACAGTAACTGTGCCAAATCTCACATTTCCAGCCACACATGCAATTATATTGCTCAAAAAAAGAAGCAAACAGACATGTACTGCTTGCGTTAGTCTGTCTTTCCTCGTGCGCTGAAGATGAGGTACTGCAGAAACCTCATGTTGGTCCTTAGCAATCCCATAAACTGTTGGGGTGCACTGAAGAACAGTAACAGTCAGACCTAATCTGACTTATATGAAAGAGCACAGATTAATAAAATCCTCTTCTGATCTATTATATTGTGCTCCTTATGCAAAAGGAAGTCATTGCAGTAGCTTAGAAAGTAAAATACACTGTGAAAAAATAATGCTAGCCAGTTGCATTTTTCCTCCTAACTGAAGGAGGATGCTCCATCCACAGAAACACCACTATCTGCTGAAGGAGTCCTACCTACTTTTTCTCTCCAGCCTGAAAATCTTTGAGCTACGAGATTATTTTCAAGCTTTGTTTTCACACAGGAAGAGGAGAAAAGAATCTTCCTAGTTATGCTCTATATCCATAGTTTCACAGGTATTAAACCAAGATTTTAAAAGGGGAACCTAACATTAAATCCTATACGATTCAATCGTGAAAGAACAGTTAAAAGTATATAAAGAGACCTAAAACATACAGAAGGGACCCTGTGCGTGCTAAGTACAGTTTCTTACCAATACAAGCAACCACGTCACTTGATGCTTTTATGAGTCGCTCAAACTTCATTTTAAAATTTGTTAATAACTTTCCCTCTATAATTCCCCCTCTGGGAGGCTGTTCTGGAGCCTCGACCTATGGATGAGTAGAAACCATTTTTGACTATCTACCAAAGGCTATTGATAGCCACATCCATTTGATCCTGTGCCAACAGCATCCTTAGTTTAAAAAGCTCTTTTACCTCCCCAGCACTTTTAGCCCTGTCCCCTCCCTTCCTCCATAGGTATTTACGGCAATCAATCATGTCCTGCCTCAGCACTCATTTCCAGGGCTAAAGACAAGGTCTGTCTCCATTTCATGTTTACGGGCTTTCTTCGCATCCTTCTGTTTTCAACAACTCTCTCTCAAGGTGAAGTAACTGCAGGTACGACAGAATCTCTGACATTCCATACAAAGGTGGCTAACGTTCACACACTTTTTTTACTTCCCATTTGCAATGGGACAGAAATTGTCTGATAACAGATTGCTCTACCTCAGGTGCTGAGCAATTAAGCCACTATAACACAATCTTCTGTCATCATTTCACATAAAGATAAGCCAAATAAAAATAGTGAGCCTCTAGGTCAAAGGAGATGAATTCTTTTAAGATAACACAATTTTCATACATGGATGCTAAAAAGAAAATAAATAAATAGAGAAAAATCAAGTTTGCAACTTGCTGCCGAGGCATTCAACGGTTAATAAATCCACAGAAAGCTTATTCATCTTTAATCAAGCTACGTGAAATCATGAAATAAGGCTAGTAGAGAAAATCCATATTTGACATCAATATATTGCAGATAAAAAGTATCTGATGCTAAAAGGTTGCAAAACATGAAGAGAAGTGCTTGTTCTCCAGGGAAAATCCCCAAAGCAGCCCAAACCTCTGGCCATGCAAGAGTCAGGTATCCATGCCCTTCATCTTAAAATAATGAAAAAGAACTAAAGGCAAAACTTGAGCCTGTCAGCACAGAGCAAGAATTCCCCAAATGTGTAACAATCTACAACAAAGTAAGCAAAATCATCTGCTCAACAAGGGCAAATCTAGGACATAATCAGCTAAACTACTGAACACAAACTGCAGGGCTGGCATGTTATGATGCGTATTTCCTTTCCCTGTGCTTCTTTATATTAGTTACTGGGTATTTATAATTATAGGCAAAGTAATCTGAAAATAAGGCTCGAGTCCTGAAATAATACTGCCATTTCTGTTAGCTTTGAGATCAGCTTTATGCTAAACAGAAGCATGACTGCTCACTGCCACAAAATGCTGCACGCTGGAACGTACGCAGGAAAACATCTATAGAGCTGTCCTGAAAGGAAGATTAGGAAAATCTTCCATGCACTGTTCTCAGATTCTGGTACTCTGGAATGACTTTGTATTAAACAGTACAAATACTCACTGCACCCCCTTCAAGCAGGTAAATTGCCCCACAAGAGGACCACAGCCATGCTTAAAAATAAGCACAGGCTTAAGCAGTTTGCTGACCGAGTCCAGATTCCTCAGCACCCCGCAGAAAGGATACATGAATCAGATCTGGCTGTATCGCAGCTCCACCACGATGCACCACAAGGAAAAGCAGAAAGCTAAATACAATGCAGGCAGAGATAGGCTGCTTCGCAAGAAACAAGGAGGAATAGCTGTAAATGTTTTTTGCCACTCTGTACTCAATATGGCTAATCAATTGAGATAAACTACTGAAAATATTCCATCAGCTTGTATGTAATAACTCCAGTTTAATAATCATTGAACACAGTTGTAGCCAAAGTACTGCAACCTTAAATCAAAGATCACTTCATATCAGGAGGTCTTAAGGGACGATTTTGTCTATGAGTATATGTGGCATGCTTAGACATTAGCATAAAACTACCGTCACTACAGTTATTTTCAATATAAAAGGTTGTCTACAAATCAAAATTAAATCCCCTTCACTTTATTCAGAGTAAATGGCTGCATAAGGATGCAAACAAATTAACTGAAAGCTTGAAAGTCAAGTTCTCAATTACTATTTAACAGCAACTTTACTAGATTTGAATATAATTTACTGTATACTTAGCTGTTTTAAAATGGAATTCAATACTGTACAATAAAAACTCAAATGGCACAAGGAATGATTGATGCTGATGCAAATGTATGAATACTTGGGTCTGAATAGTGCTGTTTATGGATATATTGCTAAATACTGTACCATCCTAGCGTCTAATAAATCATTCATGAGAAGCAAAACTATACCATTTGTTGTGCAACTGCTCAAAACCTGCGTTGCTCCTAAATGACTGCTGATGCAATGACTTTAGAGCAGCTTTTATTCTCAGTTATCAAAAGAAGTTGAGAACTCTCACTTAAATAAAGCTATTTCTACTGATGTGGGGAGAACAGCTAAAACTGAGAAAGTTATAACCAGCAGCCACTATGACAGAACAGAGATAGAGGTTCATCAGTTTAAATATCATCAAATACACACAAAATTATTTTGCTGACCTACACCATCCATTAATTAGCGATGTTATGAAGTAGCACCACTCTTCTCTGTGTAAAAATACAAAGCATCTGCATCCTCGTAACATCTATAACATTGTCTCTGTAACCATGATGAAGTGTTCCATGCAGAGTGTTCTATTTGCAGCAGTGATTCATTGTGCTGGGGGAAAAAAATGCTGACACTTGGAGAAGATATTTTCCCGTAAAAGGTTGAAGTCCTTAAGCAGCAAAAAACACCAACGTCCATCATCTTTAAACTCTATTGATTTCTGGTGAAGATTTAAAAGGCTGTTTACTTATTTCCCATCATTTCTGTCAGAGCTGTAACAGTTCTCTTCCCACTGAATAAACCTCTCATGATCCTCTTGGTGATTAAGGTCAGACAAAATGTCAAACTCCTAATGCTAAGTGCTTTCACATTAAAAATTAATACCAAATCACCAAGTAAAATCCAAACAAGAAGTCAGACATGTAAACAGTACACAATAAGGGTAATACCGACCATTACAAAAAAGAGCTATAATGCATACACGAAAAAATGTTTGGCAACAGGTAAGAGCACATTCTTTCACTTTTGCATCTTTAACCCCCTTTCTTATTTTAGAGTTATTGTACTATGTTTGACACAATCCTTTTAAAAATCCTTTTTCCATTAAAGCTTGTGGTCGCCTCCTCTATTTACCCCCAAATACCATTTACTATGCCTGAAGTATTACAAGGACTGGTTTTATTTTATTCTGAACTTCATCCAGGAAGCAACTATTATTTTTACAGTTGCTGATGAATACAAAGCCGGTGTGCACGTAACAAAAAGGCATCCAAAGGACCTCCCTAACCCCAAACCAAATTAATTGTTAATTATCTGTACAGTATTTTAAACGCAAAACCCTTGTATGTTTGAATATATACATACATGAACAGAGGAATGCAGAAAGAGGCTGCCCATGGCTTTTTATTCAGACTGCTGCTACTTCAGGCAACCTGACTGTATTACTTCATTCATAAACTTATTCAGTTCAAGCCTAAAACCAATGCCTTTCCTCAGCCTTTTAAAAAGAGTTATTCGTATTCTCAGGAAAAGCATGAATCCAAAATACATACAGCCAAACATTCAGGGTGACCGGAAGCCTGCAAGTAACTATATAATAAACGGTGAAAATAAAAGTTAAATAAGGTACAAAGCTGGCTACAGGTGAAAATACTAGCTTTGTATAACGTGAGTTTACTTAAGCAGCTAAGTTTGAAGTTTTGGTCCCGCTTGCTATTCTAACTACAAAAGACTGGTCTAGTTTAGAATTTATTAACAACATAACTGAGATATTCACAGGCATTAGGATAAGAAAAGAATCTCTTTATACTCAGTGGGTTCTAAATGACAAAACTGAAGCCATTTTTGCTGTTTTAATGCTGTCTATAAGCGGCAAGGGACTGTTCATTCTTGTAGTCTTTTGAGTCGATCTACCAAGCCCTTACACAGTATTCCCAGTTTGAGGTGGGAATAGCTCAATTTATTTACACACACTTCTTATCTATGTAACTACACATGTATTTTGTGCACCTGCTCAGAAATCGATGAAGAAAATCAGAGTTTAGCACATGAATTTGCATAAGCAATATGGATTTGCTTAATTCTCAGAAGTGTCAGCTCACTTCTCCACAAGAACAACTGATTCAATCCCAGCTCTTGTCAGAGCTCTGCTACACATTCTGATCAACTACCCCACGCTGCCTGCAACTGTACTTTACTAAAAGACAAGAGGAGCTATGGCAGGGTGTACTGGAGAAAAAAGGAGGACGAGTCTATGATAGGCTTTAATATCAAGCTAGGAACATTAAAGAAATGCAATTGGTTTTCACGACAGATCATTAAAAAACACAAAGTATCGTAAACCCAAAGTTATTACTCCTCCAATTAATAACCAACTGGCTAGCTTTTAAAATCGAAATAACTGCCTAGAGAATTATGATTTGTTATATGCCAACTTTCTGTACCTTGCTCCTACAAGACTGATGCAGAAGAGATGCCCATGAAGGGTCACAAACCCTGACTGTAAAATACAACATTAAAGACAAGTTGTTCACTTTGTTTAGCTGAGATGCAGACCTCTTTCCCCACCAAAGGTTACTACAAACTAAACAACAGCCTTCCAGGTCCTAGGGACGCATTCCAGCCGCTGAGCTGTTACGTACAAAGGGGAAGGTACAGAACATGCTGCAAGTTGTGAAAGAAATTCATATTACAAGGATTTCAGTCCCAAAAAAATATCTGCTAAAGATGGACCAAGGAGTCTAAATTTCAACCTTAATTTTTAGACTACAAGCGCATTATGAAAATAGACTGCTGCAGTGTAAGATGCTCTGTTTCCTAAGATGACCTATTTTCCCAGCTCTCAGAGTCCTTGGAGTTTGTCAGTCTTCCTCTACTGCAGATGTGAAGACTTCTCATCCTTTTAGAAGGAGTCAACCTCTTGGTCAAGTTTACGAACAAGAGGTTTAATGGCCCGGCATGACAGGGCAGCCTAATGCAGTATTTCAGAAGAAAGGTGTTCACATATTTGAGAAGCTGACATTTGGATTTGACTCAGTGGCTGTATGGTCTCTCCACTGCATTGCTGAGTCACCACAGGACATATCCTTGTGAGTACAAGGAATAAAACTCAGTGCTTCTTCATCAGCAGATCCTGGATGTCGATGTTATAAAGAAATCAAACCAACCCCAAATCTAAAACATGTAACGGTGAATTTTTTTTCCAAAGCCAGAGGAAGAAATTCTGTTCATCTGAGCAGAAGAGCAAGATTTAGTCCTTGACCTCCAAAAGTAGCACAGAATTACCATAGTTCCTGGGGTGTGTTAAGTTCTCCTTCCATCAGGAGCAGGAGACATGCTTTCTACAGGAGCTCCGAAAACGCTGAAAATGCTGACTAATCCTCAACGTGAGGTGACTTTAATGAGATTTAACTGATACAGCGCGATACATAAGTTGAGCCCAAGGACTTGCTAGACTTTAGTTTCAGGTTTATCTTCACCAATATACAGTATCTGGAAGACTATTCAATTCCAAATATCTTGCTCTCAAAATCCTCTTTGAGGCTCACAGTGAGTTGTAAGAGTGATGAGTATACATACATCTGCTAACAGCTCTTCTTAGATGGGCAGGCAATCAGGAGACAAAAGTCAAGCAGCCACAGAACAGAAAGAATCCATGAGAATATGCTAATTGATAATCCTCCTGCTCTTTCGCTACGTCTAACTCACTGTTTCATGGTGGTTTTCTGCCACTCAAACATCTGAGACAGGACAGTCACCTTCACAGCAGAAATCCATAAATGTAAATCTTTACGTCTCAAAGTCAGAACACAAACCTACAAGCACTGACTGTATGCAGACAAACCAAAAAAGACCATCCTTATTACTTCACTGGACTTTCATAGATCTGTAAACCTGAGCTTCTTACAGTGTATAAAGAAAGCTAAGGTAACAGGCTGTCAGCGTGAAAACTTCATGTGCGAGAAAAAACAATAAAACAGATTAACTCTCGCTCTTATAAGCCCAAGATTAGTCATGAAGGAATAGAATTAAGAACACCTAAATTACTCTTCCCTAATAATGTTTTGCTTTCCACGCTTACTCTGCTTCAAACAGCCCTCTCATGTACATTTTATATTGAAGTCTTGTAAACCTTCTACAGATGTTTTGAAAATGCCTTTCTTTTAAAGAAAGAGGAAATCATTTAAGACTAAATTAACTAGAAGTCTTTCTTAGTTTAGAAACTCTTCTTAGTTTTAATGCAAAGAATTTGATCTACTACTGCAATTCAGCACGTGCTTAACCTTTGAAAACAGTGGAATTGAGCTGTATTTGTGCTTTATATTGCACATGGATAATCTACCGACCTGGAACCACCGGGAATTATATTACTCAATGAGTTGTGTTTAGTTTAACCCAGTCTCTGAGGAAAAGAGTGATTTTTTCCTTCACTTGACATTCAAGAGCCTTGAATCACATCAACTCTTCTGAAATTGTATTTTTCAGAAAAAAGTTTTCTATCTCACACTTCAAAAATCTTTCTATAGTGATAATTCCTTAAAATTTGAATACTATGAAAATGGAAATGTGTTTTTCAGAGAAGAGGCCATTATGAGCATTAGAAAACTGTTGAAACTGTTTAAGTTATATATTCTAATTAGTTTGGCAGACCTAATACAAATTACGTTTACAGACTAACAATAATAAAATTGAAGTACTAGTTAAATATCTAAAATAATTAAAGGAATCATTTTTAGCCTGGCATAATTAGCTAATTCACTTTACAAGCATTTATTAAAATGAATTCACGTTATATTCCATAGGTAGTTACACAATAGCATTTATACAGGAAAAATATAATGAACCAAACTCTTTGTATTCAGCCGTCCACAATTAAAGCGAAGACTCCCCAAGTAATATCAATCTAGGATAGACTAATTAAGTTTGGTTTGATAACCATTCATTTCTTCTATTGCCTCTGAGCAAATTGTTTATTAGAGAAAGTTATTTTACACAAATCAAATCAAACTGGGTAAACCATTATATTTGAGAGAAACCTTAGCCATCAGTCAATTAATCCATCATTTTCTCCAGACACTTTTGTTTAACAAGCAGATCATATTATCAACAATTTAGATATCCTATGATTCAATTATGACAGAAAATTTATTGACAGCT
The DNA here is from genome assembly GCF_032191515.1 of Phaenicophaeus curvirostris. Taxonomy (NCBI): domain Eukaryota; kingdom Metazoa; phylum Chordata; class Aves; order Cuculiformes; family Cuculidae; genus Phaenicophaeus; species Phaenicophaeus curvirostris. The sequence goes on along the minus strand of NC_091406.1, from coordinate 16,670,954 downwards.
TCTCTAATACTTTTGTTATGAATAAATATTAAATGTTCTCCACTTCTGATGAGCAAACCAAATGCAATCATGTGTTAAATCTAATAGTCAAAACCTGAGTGATACTTCCAAATGAAATGGTTTAAAAATATTTTAAACCAAAATAATTTAAATTAATACCAAAAAAACCAAACAATTTCTAAGAATCAAGTTACTGATTTCCACTAGCTGACTAAATGAAAACACATATATAAGAATATTATCTAACATGCATGATGAGGTTTAATGTAAATAAATGGCTTCCCTATAAGCCAAAAGGTGTTACTATGTAAAAATGCTATTACCACAACATAAAGTTAGAGACTCTGCAACTATATGAAAGAATTGCCTAAGTGTTAACTGCAATAGATTCTCCACACCAAATAGGAAGATGCTCAGTATTAGGAATCACATCTATTAAAACAATTTCTGAGACGTTTATAATTACAGCTGTCAAACTCCAGAAAAGAATATTGCCTAACAATGATTACTCCCAGAATATTCAAACCTCTCAACAGACATCTCTCTTTGAACAAATAAGGTACTGACTCATTTACAGCAGAGCTAACCAATAGACGAAGAACAGACCAGAGAACAATGGGAAAGGTCTATCAAAACTAACGCCCATTAAAGAGATAATGGAATTAGGCAAAGTCCTATCAATATATTAGAACATCATCCAAGTGTTTTTCCTTGAGATCAGGAAGTTGCTTTTGCAATGAGGAGGGCTGTAAGGAGGTTTATGGCTGCAAAGGAAAAAGCACTGCAGCTCACTATAAGAGCCCTGAGCATCCACACAATGAAAACAGAGCACACACTGTCTGCCAGCAGCGGAACAGTAAAATCTGCCTAGCAGTGAATAAAGGAAAGGGGTATTCATGTGAACCTCCGCAAAAGATCTCCTCTGGGTTTCCAGGTTTTGCACTTTCTATTCTTAAGAAGCAGACATGGTTTTATATGTAGACTCCATGTCAGCAATATCTTGTGACCATTTCTTAATGTGGAATGTTTTATTGCATGTATCCTAGTTAAAAAAAAAAATCTTCAATATACGTTTGCGGTCAAACCTCTATAAAATACAAACCAGCCATCATTTCCTACCCTATCCTTACCTCCTTCTATTTGGACCAGCATGGAATAACGTGGTTTACAGACAATGTCTCTATTTCTTTAAGAACTGAAACGACACTGTGAATTTATACCAAATGGAAGCAAAAGAAAGGTCAAATGTACTTTATCAAAAAGTACGTACTTCCAAAAACCCTCGCAAAACTGATTTCACATCAAGTTACTCGCTGCCTGACAGTGATTGTGTACTCCATGCTGATGGTTTCACTGGCACCTATTAAGAAGCCCAAAAGCTATCATGCAGAAATATTAAATACTACTATTATTTTATGTTCTGAAACTTGAATTTTCAGGTATATAACAGCACATTAACGTGCAGTAAATGTGCTGTTTTACAGACCTCAACAGGACTCCTCACGTACTTAAAAGTTTTCACTTTCATATATATATAAAAGTCCTCACGCTGTTGAACACTATGGGAAACAGGCATCTCCATAAATTTTTTTAGTGGCAATACCTGCTGAGCCGTCATGCATTCAAAAGGGAGGACTGTGTAAATTCTCCTAATAAAATTCCCAAGTTACAACTGTTGCTTTAACTGGAAACCTGTAGTTAACATAGAAACGGAAGTTATAAAATGAGTGAATGTATTTTAAAGATTCCCTCCTGGCATGTGCATGTGTGAGGACAACATATATAAAAGTAAAGAATAATCATTATTCAGCACTTTTTTTTCACAAGACTGACTGCCAGTGAGACAGTCACATCTATGATAGCTCCCGCCTGCTTTCTTGCACGGACACTGGCAATTATGCAGCCAATACCAAAAGCCAATCCTAAAAAGAAGGAACAGCAGTAACCACATACACAAACAGCAATAACAATACAAGCAAGACAGAAAAAGGGTGGAAATACCTTTTCAGCAGTGAAGTGGTTTTATATCAACTTAAATGAACCACGAAACTGCACTGTCAAACTGCATTAAGTGTGATTTCTGGAGCTGTGACGTCGATTCCCCTTCCAACAGGTCCTGTTTCTACCATACATGCATTTCAAGCATAAAATCAACTTTTTAGTCAAATCAGACCACTTCCCAGTACCCAGAACTCCCTGCAGCATAAGATCCACCTCTGCATCTTACTGAAGCTGTAAATACAGTCTATTCCTTAAGGATAGCTCCTTTTCCCTTTGGTAAACATATTGTATCTACAAGGTCAAACTGAAGCCCTGACCGTTACATGCATGACAAGACTATTTAATTCAAAGTGTGTCCAGCATCATTTCACTGAGCGTGAGATAAGTGAGCCTCGAAAGGGAAGACAGACAGGAAACAAATGTGTATTTGGACTATGCATCTCAAAGTTTCCTTTTACTAGTAAGTAATTCTTCTTTTTGCTTTGAATAATAATTCATAAGGATATTTGCGCAGTGAGAAAAACCAAGTAATAACACACAGATTCATATTTATGTTACGGAAAGCTCCATGTAGCTGCTCAGCAGATGAGAAGAACAAAGAAACTTTTCTGTGTTGACACAAATGTAGATTTATCTTTGAAAGAAAGCATTGGGATATATGGACAAGGCTTCATTTTGACAGCCTCTGAGAATTTTAGCAGTCTGTTACTTTGCTCAGCAAGCTCGGCATGGAGATTACCATGTCTGCTCTCTCAACACCTCGGCATCCAAACACTTACAATCCTTGCCCATGCAAAAATTTCAGCTACTCATAACTTCTAGAAGCAACATGGTTCTGTCTTCCTAAAATGAGAAATTTTGGTGTGATGTTCTAAAATGTCTAGAAGGGAGGAACTGAATACTGATGAAAGATGCTATAGACTATAGCACAATTTTAGAAGGGTGTGGAGATCTGAAGGAGGATGTTATGTCGCTGAAGGGTGTCAACACCTTCTTGTCACCATAACAGACTTTTATGTCTCTTTCTCTTTCAGAACCGATCTTTGAAATCTCATGGCAACAAATGAAAAGAAGCTTCCCTGAGTGTTTCACGGCCAGAAGTCAAAGTCTTATTCACACTTGTTAATTCTAACTTTTAATAAAAATGGGCCATGAGTCGCAGATAAGGATTGGCAGGTGAAGTCTTATTTTATTTAAAGAAATTTAGCTGAAAGCCTTAAGAAATCTCGTTTACGAGTTGGACTCGATGATCCGGTGGGTCTCGTCCAACCTGGTTATTCTGTGATTCTGTGATTTATTTCCAAAATGTACCTACCTAAGCTTGACTGTTAGAAAAGCTGCAGGACTGAAAATGCTAGTATCAGAAATATATTTAATTAGAACGAGAAATTATGCAGCTGTGTGTGGTGAGAAAGGTCTGAGTAACGATATATTCCACCGTAGTACCTTATATACTTACTAACTGGCCATTGGTTTTCTGCTCAATTATGCTGTTGGTGAAGCTAATTGGAGTACACTTTAAAATGGTTAAATATTTACATAAGAAATTCTATTAATATTTAAATATGTCACTTATTTTGTTCTGTAGTCTTCATACAAAGAAAGCTGTATGAAAAGAAGTCAATGCGTTCATAAACGCTGACCAAAACGTTACGACTATTTTTAAAGTACAACATGAAATGCAAGAAAAATGGAAATAATTACACATTTATTTTCTCACACATGCTATATATTTATCTGATACTAGCAGTATAGTTTTTAAAAATTACCTTTGCTTGATTCTCTCTGTCTCCCAAGTCAGTTCTGCATAGCTAATGGGACAGATGATAATAACACTTTTGTATGATAGCGAGCGTTAGTACTGCCAGTGAAGAGAATTTTATGCCTATATTTAGAGGATTCCTCCAAAAGAACTACATCAGATGTCTGATTTTAATAACAGTTAGCAGAATCAACATACCTATTGCTACTTGAGAATAAAAACAAGAGCCGGGAGCACACAACTGAGTCCCTGAGATCCCAGCCAAGCTACAGCAGTGAAAACATAAAGATTCATCATCACTCAGCAGCAAATCACTTGTGTCTTGTAACAAGATCATACTCCTAGACATGGAATCCCACTCCAGACTGTACAAGAGTACACAGTCACATCCTTATTTGACTTTCTGTTTGTCTTAAGGATCTGCTGTCTTTCACTGTGTGCTTGCCTACAAGCTCTGAGAAATAATAATTATATTTTCACTATGGCTGATAACATCCACTGTTTATGCAAAGCACGTTTCTACATCCCTTCTTAAAGTGTACACTAAGAGTTCAGTGCTGGAACACTACCAGAACCTGTAGGTCCTACTGAAACACAAGTAATTTACCATTGTAATAATCTGGAACCAGTTCAGAAACTCTGAATGTTTCCATTACTCTTCAGCCACACAGTGCCTACCTGGCCTAGTCAGAATAACTCCTGTAATGGAATAGCTTGAAGTCTACACTGAAGAGACCTCCCTAGGATTATGAATGACTTACATCAAATGTCACTTCAAACACACCTAAGAGATGTATCAAAGTTGGAATTATCGTGAAAGGAGCAGGAGAAAAACCGAGTGTGCACAAGAGGAGAGAGGAAGGCGTGAGCAACAATGTGGAAGACATGAGTGAGGACATGAGTGGGCTTGAGGTATCTCCAGGGAACAACACAAACCTGCTTTTGGAGCTGCAGTTCTGTCTCCACTGGCTCTTAAGGATTAACAGTGGGTTTAGACCTATGGGTCAATATTCACTTTACTTTCCCTTTTGGCTGGAGAAAGTAACACCTTGAGCATATCCCGAGAGTCCTAATGTTCTACATCAAAGCCCACAGTTCTACCATGAGAGATTGTTACAGACTCACAAAGTACAAATCACGTGTGTTTTCTCCTCTTTTAAGACCAAGATAACACGAATTCTTTCACTCTGGTTCCTGATATTTCTAATGTAAACTTTGCATCTGTCTGTTTGGAGAACTTAATCCCTTTTTAACAGCCTATATCTGTTGTTGCAGTTTTTCTTATGTTTCCTTTCAGCACAATACAATCTAACACATCACTATGGATGCTGTATTACCCACCCAACCACGTCACTGCTTCAAAGCTGTCTCTGGAGTTGAACGTTTCAGCACAGTTCTCAGGTTTTAAAAGCTTAAATAGAAAAGAAGGCCTATTGGAAATATGAAAAGGGTATGATTCATGAAATAAAGAAACAGTAACTTGATCATAACAAATATATTTGACCTTTAAAGTAGTAACAAACAAACATTAAAAACACTCAAGTTCTCCTTTGCTGCCAAGTTTATTTTCCTCATAAGTTGTGCCCCATTACGCTACAATAATCCTTCATTATTCCAGGACAATAATGCACAGTCTATCGTCTACCTATAGTTGTCTGGTGTCTATTTAGTTTTATGGCAAGCAAGCAATTTGAGAATATGGTAATAAAGCTTCAATCACAGTAATGATGTATGATAGGCTGTAATTTCTGTGTGCTAATGGGTTACAAACAGTATCACAATGATGACGGGAACCTCATTGATTCATTATATGAGTCCAATGATATCAAAATGGCTTAATATAGATCACTATTTACTCATGCACATACTGATAACAACCCCTATATATTCCTATATACAGATATATAGAAATAAAATTAGTATTAGTCTTTCCACATAAAAGTTCACACGGCACAAAACATTTTGTGTTGAGTTTCCTAAATCAATGTTTAAAGTTGAAATTACTGCATTGAGTAGGTTCTTTGAAAAGCAACCCATTGATTTTAATCTGCTTGAAGCAATCAATTACTCCCTGTCCTCTTTATTCCAAACTGTAATGAAAACTAAACTGCGTTGTCTTGAAAACTAAATGTGAAGATGATCATAAACAGAATTTAAACTCCATGGATTATTCATATCTACCCATTTAGATTTGCCATTTCCATTATGAGTACATTTGCCATGAGCATTTAATGGACATCTAAAAGGGAATTCATTAAAGCAGGAGCTGTTGGCAGCACTTATGGGCTTCAGACTGCTTTATGTTTGCCTTTAATAGCTCACTATTATAAAAGTGATATATTGTGTTCATCCCATTAGTAGTTTGCAGAAAGGTCTGTAAGACATAACAAATCCTTTTGAGCATTGTCAGAATCAAAACTAAATCACAGGGTATTTTTTTTTTCAAGCAGCATATTACGACCCAAACAACGTACTATTTTAGGTGATCTAAACTTTGATGATCTAAGCCAAGTAAGTATCTAATGATCTTACAGATAGTTTGTTCTTTTTTTAATGAAACATCCATAAATTATTTATGCTGTTTCAAATGCACAGATTTTTAAAAACTTGTCATAACTATTAAGGTTAAGCATGCTTAAAAATGAAACATGCTTTCTCCAAGGTATTCTGTCACATGTTTTGGGCGAAAGCAGTGTCAAGGCAAGCAGGGGGCTTAATGCCTCCAACCTGCAGCTGAAGACACTTAAGAGCAAGCAGCCTCTACCCTCTTGTATGTATTTGCAGAAAGTACTTGCCTACTGGCAAATGAAGAAAGCAAAAGGCAAAATAGAACAAATCTGAACTCCTTGTAACCAACTGCTAAGAGTAATCCAAGGTTTGCAATAGAAACGACCCTACTAACACCCAGTTCTACTTGACAGTTCTATATACTTCAAGAAATAACATGACATATTTTGCCATCTAAGTGCATTCGGCTTGGTAGTATGAAAGTGTTACTGTGATTAAATCTTTATAGAACACAAAACAAACAAGTATTTGATTATTCACCGCTTGTTCATCAGAACCATTCCCACTACCAGTTTATCACACTGAAAACAATTGTGTTTGTTAACTTGTGCTCCCTCTGCTGACTTTCTAGCTGTAAGACATTCGATCGCCTTCCCAATAGATGCTGTTTATTTTTTTATCTGTAAAGAAAATGGTGGATTACAAAAATGCCCAATTAAAACTCTCTGTCTTTAAAAGGATTACCACAGCTGCTAACAGGTATGAACCACCAAGAGTCTCTCTGATTCTAGATATCTACTTGCAAACTATGAACTTCATTTAAATCCCGGTTGTTTAGGAGAACGCCTCCTTAGCTTCAAAGGGTACTGGCAGCTTTACAAAGTAGTCCCAATACTATACTAAATTCAGGAATAGTACCATGACACTCAGAAATCACTTACACAGAAGTGCTGCATAAACTCCAGTTAGCGGCAAAGCCTATGTAGAACAATTCCCTCACACGATGAAGACGATCTCCATACTTTCAATAGCAACATCTCTAAAAGCTGATAATGCAGAGGAAATAAGCAGCATTTATCACCTATCTATGAATTTCAAAAGAGATTGATACAGAGTAAATGACTTTACTGCGTTCAGAAATTCCTGATTAGCATGAAAAGAATGAAATCATTAGTGTTAGGAGAGAATCCAGAAAAGCAACTGCCATTCTCACCTCACCACATTTTAATTTCCAGTGATCATAATTTACAATAATTTGAAGGATGGTAAGTTAATAAATCTCCTTCCAATTCAAAAAGCTACATACAGTAACACACTAATACCAGCACCTGCAAGGAAAGATAAGAGATATCTTTTAGATAGGTAGAAGGAAACACAACTGCTAGTGGGTCCCTCCCTAAGGAGGGGAATGACCCAAAGTAGGATGCTTTGCCACAAGACCATGCAGAAAGATGCCAATCTTCCTTGCAATGCAAAAATGGAAATTAAAAATAGGTTAATCTTCCTCCTCCTGCAAAGAAAAATCAGACATGTGCAGCCTCTAATGCCATGTCTTGCATGTTCTTCTGATTGTGAGCCAATGACATCAAAGGAAAAGGTCTCCATATGTATTATTTTTTATATATTTTCCCAGGTAAACTTGTAATTTCTTAAACATTAAGACAACAAAAAGATCTGGTTCATCTGAGAAAACTTTACTGCTTTTCCTAATGGTACAATAAAATACGATTCAAAGTGCAATGATCCAGGTATTTAGTGCAATGAGTCCTGTCCAGCTTTACCAACCCATTTCTGAACAGTTTCAGTGTGCTGCTGGGCTGAAAAAACTCCATTAAATTGTGTTGGTCTTTCAGTCACTAAATCACGTAAAGTTTTGTCTTTATTTTTTGCTCCAAAATTTAAAGGACACGCAATCTTTCTTTTAAATTTTCATAAAAAGAGCTCTAATATAGAAACTCCAGATAATGCTGGTTGCCTTAGTTTCTAAACTCAATAGGCAGATTGAATTGAAAATAAGTTCTTAAATAATAACTCAGAGAACGATGTCCAAATTTCTCAAAATTGCTAAAATTCTTCCCACCTATTTTTAAGGAAATGTATTTGCTGAAGGAAAGATTACTTCTGCATACATACTTAAGCATCTTATTAAAAAGGAACAGTTCTGTTATAGTGAATAATTACACATTTTCTACACTGAAAATTACCTCATCACAAAGAATAAAAACTGACTTAATGACTCAACATTTTCCTCTCACCCCCTACATTTATGATAGTTAAAACTGGAAAAAAAACCTCAACCAAATCCCAACCCTATCCGAGTTTTTGGTGAATGACTCTGCTGTTCAAGCACAGTTAATATGTGCAATGAGCACTGAAGCAAGAATAACTCTAAAAAGGAAGAGAAAAATAGGTTTAAAATACCCAATCAAAATTCAGATATCCATAAAAGTCACTGACAATTTCCCTGCATCGATCTCCACTTTTCTTTTCTCTTCTCCGTTTCATTGATTACCTTTAATGATGGGAACAGAAGAAATTGTTTCTGAACTCCTTTGCCTTACCACAGAAAAAGTAAAGCTTAAAATAGTAACTAAGAAACAAATCATCAAAGCAACAGACTGAAATGAAAAATCCCACTAGGGTACTGAAGGAAACGGCACTTAATTGACATTCGGATAGACAATTTGAACTGCTGGTTTCATGTGGTCTTAGCCCAACAAGTCCATTCTCTCAGAAAAGCGTGTTTTAGGGATTTAATGTGTTCACCATCTAATCAAACGAGGGACTAAAAGCAGTAGCCAGAAAAATTAAAATGAGGTTAAACCTTTCTGTCACAGAGATTCTCCAGCTCAAGGACATACCGTTAAATCTCAACTGAGAATGGGAAATGCCTCCTCCTCACCCCGAATTACTCATCGTCTTATCATCAACTAGTAAACAAGTCTGTTTATTGTCTCCTATTCCTATTAGACATTAACAGCTCTCATTTCTTCATTGTCCTTAGAGCTCTTCAACCAACTTAAAGCATAAGACTGTCTAATGCAGTCGTGCAGACCAGCACAAAACCATTTTCAATATTGGGGAAAATTTTAAAGTGGAAAGAGTGCACTGAATAACATCAAAAGCGAAGCAAATACCCACCTTACAGCTGAGGACTAGCAAGTCCTCAAGACTGAAAGGCCCCAGCTGACCTGCTAGTCATCAGTAAGCAATGCTGCTGCAAGCATTCGGAAACGTAAATGTAAATTATGAACCTCATCATGTCTGAAGTTTGATTTGTTTGACATTAGTGGTAGTATAAACAAGATACGGAGATAATGAATGACAGAAAAAAACTGGACTGTCCATATTCACATTAATGGAAGACGGCAGGAGCAAGTTAAAACCCCTGACGTCAGCAGCAGAGGCATCAAGAAACACCTCACAGTTCAACTCATACTTCTCTATTTGCAAACAAATTTCACTAAGTCCAGCTTTGACTGGAAGATCTTAGTTCACTAGAGTACATCCGTACATTGCTGAGAACAGGGGGAAAACGGAGTATTGGCAGTATCAGAATGTTAGGATAAGCCACAAAGTAACACACAAACAGGAACGGGAGTGCGTGCTGGAAGCTCTTTCCTTGGCTGAGCAAAATGCAGTTTCTGCAGAGATTTCTGTGCAAACCTCTCTTGGTAAAGATATTTTCATATAGATGCATAGGTAGGACATCTCATCTGTCCCAGGGGAAGCCTTTCACTCAATTCATCATGAAGCATTTTACAATGATGCAGATGCTCTCTTTACTGTGATAATCTCAGAAAGCGTCTCAGGCCGTTTACATAAGGCATGGGAAGCTGAGGGCAGTCCGAATAAAAAAAAACTTGATTCAGAAATCTGATGACTTCACCAACCTGGAAGGTTTCCAGATCAAAGGAACTGCAAAATAGAGGAAGTAGCTGAAGCCTCATTTATATCTCAAGCCCTAAAAGGTTTCTTATACCAAATCATGTGTATGACTGCTGCTGCTCTGCAGGAAATGGTCCTTAGCAATTCAGCTCCATTGACTTTCTCTCTTCTTGAGTGGAAGTGATGTATTGCTGGTTAGACAGGGCTGTTAGGTGACGACAGAGACAATGAAAGGAGACAAGGTTTTCTGTACATGTTGCTCTGAAAAAGTCTTCTTCATTTTTAAAGGATCAGATCAACATTGATAATTCAAGTACTTTTAATAAGTACAAAAATGTGTGAAAAATATTAATAAACCATCACAATAGGATTGCAAACTATGCAATTCTGTTTAATTAACAAAGGTAGCAGTAGTGATACAAGAGAAAAAGGTAAAAGGAGAAACAGAAGGTTCTTTGCAATTTGGGACTATACTGCAATAACAAAATAAGTAGGAAATACTTCAAGAGATCGACAGTTCATGTGCAATGTTTAACACCTGTCAGAAACTGCACCGTATTCTGTAAGGTCAAAACCAACTGACCTTGAGGTCACAAACAGTGGAATTTTGTACTTTACCTACTCTTATCACTTCTGTTTCACACATAAAAATAGAAAATGTCAGTGCATAAAGCTACTTGGAATGATTATTGCCAGGGTGAAATATTTTCTCAAGAAAACAATGGATCTTTAAAATGAACTTCGCTCAGTGCTCTAGAACAATTCCTACTTAAGAGCACTGCTATACAAATGCATATTCCTCCTATAAAACTACAAGAACAACACTAGACTAGAAGAAAAGCTGGAGGATCACCTTTTAAAGGACTGTTTTAACAATATAGCAGTAGCTGGAAACTGAATTAAGTTCATAGCTAATTTTGAAGGAGATGCTAAACAGCTGATCAGCCAAAATCAAACAAAAAGCCTTTTAGGACTGCTGACCAGCACAGACCATGAACACAGCACCTAAGCTGAACAATAAATATTTCAGCCAGTGTCAAGAAGAGTAACCTAACCTCCTAGGATGTTACCGTTTTGTTCTTTTTGACAGATGGACTTATCGTGTTATTTTGCATATCTTTCCCCTCCGAATTACACAAATATGCAATAAGCAACTTCATAATTAAGTTTAACTTGAGCCATAAAAATTGCCGTAGTCTAATATTAAAGAATTATTCACTCTGCTCTGAACTCTGATGGTTAATTTACTTACTGCAAAGTCTAGGAAATTAATTCATTAAAATCCTTAAATAAGGAGGATGTGAGGCAAACATACAGCAACAAACCCAATATACTCAGATGAGTAGGTCTCAAGATAGCCTGGGACCTTTTTCCCCAAGATTCCCTACCTGCTGTTTATTCCTTCTTGCTATGTTGGAATGGATTATAAAGAACAAGAGGAAAGGTCCAGCAGTTAGAAGTTGCGTGGAGAAGAGCATTTTCTTGAGGTGAAATAGTAACTGAATTATTAAACAAAGAACATAATCAATATAGTAAATACAAACAATAGAGTAAGAATGAAGTCATATTTAGTGACATGGACAGAAAACACAAGGAGTGCCGTTACAACTGAGTCCAGCCAAAGACAAAGCAGAGGCGAGTAAGTAAAAAAGTGGATGCACATGAAAGCAAAATTTGAAATTACTTTTGTAAAACAGAAGAAGGAGCTATATTAGGCTATATCAGGTAAAAGTTACTAAGCAATGTAATAGCTCCTCTCTGCTACAAGAATTTGAAATATACTTGTATTCAAAATCAGATGAAAACTGCTTGAAAGATTGATTTTCTTTGAGATTTAGCCTACCATCAGCATCCCCTAAATCTCAATATCTGTGACAACTAAGCAAACTAAACAAAATAACCACTATCACCCGTGTACCAAAGGAACAGAACAGAAAATTAATTGATACAAATACTTAATGGTCAACTACTACTGCACCTATTTTCCATATAAAATCAAAATAAGAAAAAAAGTGCGTTTTATTATAGATCAAAACATCTCCATATGTGTGGAATCGTTTACAGGTGACTTAGCCTAGTTTTGAACTATCCACCCGACTTCACAGGAAATTTCAGGTTCTGCTGTCAGCATAAACACTATAAATTTTTAGAAAGCAAATCCATGAGGAGACTCAGTCTGTCGTATTCCCCTTTAAAAGATACTTGTAACATGGTGAGGAAAGTATTTTCCTTATTCTCTTCTTAGCATGCAACAGGTGTTTTTTTGAGTTAAAATGCTATACTAAGTTGTCTGAAATATAACTCTACTATAATAAAATGAATCCTGTTTGCAGCATCTTGTAACACACTACAGCACTGTTTTAGTAGCATTTTGCTGTTATCACAGCTTCTCTCTTCTCCCGCCACCAGTTTGGTTTGTTCTGGGCACTTGCTATTAGAAAAACAGTAGTCTCTCTCAAATCACAAATTATACTCACATCAGATAACCCAGTAAGATATTTGCCAAACATTTACGAAGTCAATAATTTAGAGCGGATGGAGGATTAGTTTTTGAGTCCGCAAGTGACAATATCAATTCTGAAATGTTTAAATATTAGTTTACAAATATTGCTTATAGCTTAATAGCATCATAGATGTAACTTCACAAAGATATTGGCTCTAGACAGTAATTATATCCTCAGCCTAATGTTACAGTTAATGGACATACACATTTCAATGATAATTGCAATGCCTGAACATGATAATGTGCCTTTATTAGCAGCTACAAAATAAAGCTCAGTTACAGCCGAGTGCAGAACTGAACGACGCTAATGATTTATTTTTAAGATTGCCTGATTTGTGTTATAAAATTCTAAAATAAAAGAGCACTGCACATAAACCAGTGCTTTAATTGCAAACATGATTAAACAAAATCTATATAAAGATTCACGGGGGTTTTAGTTGTCATGAGCAAGGAGCCAAAAGGTAACATATCAGTAAGATAAAGGTGTAGGTAAGACAACAGCAAATATATTGCACTTGAGAAAAAGAAAAAAGGAGATTTTAAGGATTTAAAGATTTTTAAATGGCACTGCAAGAAATGGAGGAAGAATAAGAGTACGTAATGCAAAATTTGGGAAAATAGAAAGCAGAAGAAAAATTCCCCAAGCAAATGCAGAAGAGAAAGTGCCGTATAGCCTAAGAGTAAAAACACTGCTTCCTGCATAAAATCACCAAGTGAAAAATGACAGAATTGAGGAGACAGAAAATGAAGAACACTTAACAATTCTACCCAATGAGGACATCCACATTTGATGACTGTGAAATTCTTATTGTTTATGTCCTGATAGGTTGGTTGCAGTACACAATTTCCAAGTAACAGAGAAATTCAATAAAGAAATTTCTAAAAGTAGTTAAAGAACAGGCCTTGTGTGTTATGATTTAAAGTTTGCCAAGGCACTGTGAGTAAGAATTGCTGTCTTGTCTCACGAATTAACATGTCACAAGTTCTGCCCCACATGGTCCTGTTTTGTTGTTGTGCTAATTTAAAAGCAGAAACTCAAAAAATTCTGCACTAAGTAAAGAATCCTTCAAAGTATTAGATCTCTTCAAAGGAAATGCAATTGTTTTTCACATGAAGAAAAAAGGTTGTCAATGCAAGCCACAATCCAGAATTAAAAATAACCATACATTTTTTATAAACAATGGCACAATTGATTTAGCTTATCCAATCTTTAGGCAATTAAATAAATTCAAATATTAGTTCAGGAATATTTCCTGACTGTTCTTCCTGTTCCTGGCTGGATAGGAAGCAGGACAGAAAACATGAAAGGATTTCTGCCTGAGTAACATTTATTGAGCAAATCTTCTGTAACTCTTCAACTTGCTAGGAACCGGAATATCAGCTGACAAGTCAGAGCCTCAAAAAGAACCAAAGTAATTCACATATGTACGAAGCAATGTTTTTTTGAGGACTACGATAAAAAAAACACACTGTCAAGTCTTTTGTTCAAAAGAGACCTGATGAATTGTGAACACTGTGCTGCTACAAGCCACTCTGGCAACTCCCATCCCACAAAAAGATCCTACATTTAAAAGCCAGAGCTACAGATGTGACTAGTGGTGTGGTTGCCTCCATGCTGGACAACAGATATTTAGTTCAAGGAATAGGAAACGTTCTCATTTCATTTTTGCTCTTTAAAGCTGTGGAAACAACATTTTCCTTTACAGTTATGACCAAAAGGCTTTTAATAGTGGTTTCCCATAATCTCCTCCTAGGGACATAGATACGTTCTGGTCTAGACAAGTTGGCTGGGAGCTGGTTGACAGGCCGCATCCAGAGGGTGGTGGTCAACAGCACCATCTCAAACTGGCAACCAGTCACAAACGGGGTCCCCCAAGGATCCATACTGGCCCCAGTGCTGTTCAGAATCTTCCTAAGTGATCTGGGTGATGGGATCAAGGGTACCCTGATGAAGTTTACTGAGTGGAGAAGTAGGTACTTCAGAAAGGAGAGCCACCAGGCAAGAAGGCCTGGACCAGCTGGAAGAGTGGGTGAACAAGAGCCTTGTGAAGTTCAACAAGGACAAGTGTAAGGCATTGCACCTGGAAAAAATAATGCGAGAGTGGAGCACAGGCTGGGATGTGAAGTGGAGGAGCTGCTCTATGTAGAGTGACCTGGGGGTCCTGGGGAGCAACAAGCTCAACATGAGCAAACAGTGCGCTGCTGAGGCCCAGAAAGCCAACAGGATGCTGGGCTGCATCCCCAAGGGCATCACCCACTAAGATGTAGCCATTATCCCACTCTACTCAGCACCTGTCAGGCCCCACCTGGAATACCATGTTCAGTATTGGTGCCGGTATACAAAAAAGATGTGGGCAGGCTGGAGAGGGTCTGAGAGGGGCCACAAAGAGGCCTTGAGAAAAGTAGGGTGAAGGGAGACCCTATCACTATGTTACAGTATTTAAAGGGTGGCTACAAAGAAGATGGAGATTTTGTTTTTACAAGGAGTCATGTGGAAAAGGCAAGGGGTAACGGGTACAAGTTATTCCTGTGGAGATTCAGATTGGACATGAGAAAATTTTTTCAAGATGAGAACAATCAGCCATTGGAACAATCTCCCTGGGGAAGTGGTGGATTCCGTAACATTGGGCACTTTCAAGATTCAGCTGCACATGGTGCTGGGCCATCTTGCTTAGACCATGCTTTTGCCAAGAAAGGTTGGACCAGATGATCCTTGAGGTCCTTTCCAAGCTAGTATTCTATGACTCTTGAAATGCACAGAAATAACTTGTCAAATAATACAACTGTATTTGTCCGCTTTGGTCTTATCTTTCCCAGCATTCTGACCGTACTGAACGCTGAATGCATGCAAAATGCTTGAAATCTCTCTGAAATTTAAGCTGATACCTTGCGACTGCTGAAGTTGTGTATACAACTGTATTATCTTACTTGCTCTATTTTAAAGCTAAAAAGCTCTAGGAGAAAAGGTTTTAAAAGAAGTCATTCATATGATTTCTCACAGTGTTTTTATCAGTTCTGCAGATTGGAAAAAATCCTGCAATACTTGGATTGCCTAACACAGTATCGTCTTCTTATTTTGACTTCTGTACTAGCAATTATAGTCTATTTAATTCAGCGTGGACTGTTACATGAATTTGGAAGCTTTTATGACCAGCAATATGCAGTGCTCATCTCCCATCGTTTATCTGGAAAAAACACATACCTGTTGTGTTTGATAAAACAAACCCAGTTCTGCATGTGACATTCCTTTTCAGCTCATGCACCAACAGAGGGAAGGCTATGCTTTGCCTCAAAAGGAAAAGACTTTTGCAGCAGCAGCTACTGAAGCTTTTCATCAGTACTAGATGGACCAAGCCCCACTGAACTCAATCCTTGCTTTCTTTTCCTATATGAACTGCAAGGAGATGGGATGAGATCAGTGCAGTAGCTACGAAACAGAGTGAAAATAAGATGTGGCCCACTGAAGTGAAAAATACCAGTTACAATATTTTCCTCCTGAAACAACTATTCTTTGTTCTTCCTAGACTATGCCACAGAAGTAAGTTGTACCCAATTCTCCCTATGATGCTTCCTTAACAAACTCTAAATGTTAAACTTAAATGAGAGGCATTTCATGCAATCCGAAAAATATTCAGTTCAATTAAAAATAATTGATGCATGGTGAAATAATTCTTCCCAAAGCTGCTGTAAAATCTTCAAAAAATAAAGCTACTTAATAATTTTCATCTCCTACAGGCTAGAGAGAAGCATTATTGCATATTAAAAATTGGAGTGTGGTTTTCCCAGAGGTAAAAGAAAGTTATTAAAACAACCTATTTATTGTTGATATAACTATCCATTTGTGCAACACAAAAAGTAACAATTTCAGTACATTAAAAGAAAAGCTAATTAAGGCATAATTAGTATTTTCTATGTTTTGATAATTAAGGGTTAGTTGGCTATTTCTTTTCAAATTTCTATTTGATGTACCCCAACAAGGCCTTTAATGAGCAGCTAACACTATTGAATCCCTGATGGCTGAGGAGTTTAGTGACCACTACTACATTACTTCCATTTATCACTGCCTCTTTACCTATAAATTAAAGTAGCCCTGTAGCTATGTTGATCTACTTTATATCAATTTCTTCATCCATATCAGCTGAATATGTATGGCATTAACCTCATTTACCAGTTTGGAAAAGCTGAATTAAAATGAGATCTAATTTCTAGTGCACAGAACAATTTCAAAACTGGCTGCTAATTTCCAGCACCTGTCAGTGTTGTGATCTTCACCTCCTCGTAATGAAATAAAACAGTATATATATTTTACAGCTCAGAAAATGATAATCATTCATAAGTGTTAAAAGATCATTAATCATGGAGACGCTAGGACCCAGAATCTTTTGAGGCGCACACAGATCAACACCTTCACTTGCAAGATCCCCACTAAAGCCAGCAGGACTGCTGCAGATCTCTGGTTCTTACACTGTGCAGGGTGAAAAGGAGCCACATTCTGCATAACTACATAATTCTTTCTCTTTTTTTCCTTAGCTAGGTAATGCTTCTGTATCTGCAGGCAGAGTAATAAAAAAAAATATACGCATGCTGAAGAAATACCAACACAACCTAAGTCAGCAAAAAGCAAGCACATTACACGTTATAGGCAAGCTCGTGTTCTGTGGTTAGATGATACCTGGTTACGTGCAATTTTTGCTTTCAAACAACATAGCGTGAAAAAATTATATTTTTTCCTTCCCTCTAAACACTCTGTAGTCTAAATTCTAAGCCCTCCAGATACTTTTTATCATAATGCAGGTGCTACCTCATATGCCAAATGTATCATCTAAAAGCTTTAAAGACACATATAGATGCAATCCTAACTGCTAATACAGTAACTTCTTTAGATTATATACAAAATATGTGCAGGATACAGTAAGAAATCCCATTTGCATCCCGCATCCCACTTTACAACCATGCTTCAACCTGTATTTGTAAAGGCTTTTAATGAAATATTGATCTGTACTTGTACTTTGTTCTTCATTCTCACCTGCCCCAGCTTGAAAACCAGATCGGATTCCCCAGGTTACTCAACTGAAGCATCTAAAGAAGGTGACAGCTCTATCTCTTCATGTGTATGGTGGGCTGTTTCAAGAGAAGAGTCAGAATTCTAACTTCTGCTTTACTACCTTGGGTCTCTACCATTATTATTTAAGGCTGTGGCAAAAAGGAAGCCAGGCTAGTTGGCACGCTTTGGTGCCAGTGATTTTCCCTTATGGAACTAGCCCTCAAATGAGAGCCGGCTTGTAGAGATTAAAACTATCTCTAGCCTTCTCTGAAGGCATGCAGGACTGCTGTTTGATTAGAAACAGCACATCAGGGAATCATTAATTGCTTCACAGTGGAGCAAAAGAGTTTACCTAAATGCACTTTAACTAACAAATTCTTTTTAATATACCAACCTTACAAGCGAAACTATTCTGGTTAAGATTATGGGTGGGATCCCTTGAAGACTGCTCTGCATAAAAAAGCTGAAAACAGAACTCCAGAAATAATCTGTCATCAGGCTCTGCTAGAGAGCAGAGCTCAAATACTCGCTATTACTGATGGTGTTTTCAGCACACTAACACAGGAATAGGTTCCAGGTTTGACCTCTGTGTTTAGAAATGGTAACAGCAAATCGAAGGGAAAACTCCAGCTAAATAGCGCCACATGCTGTAGAAAGTAAAGATGGCAAGGGTAAAATTAAGGCAAAATCCTTAATCTCGGTTAGAAAGCCACAAAAAGACCAGAATGTAAATAAGTGACATGATAGATAGTTCTATACTCTGATTCTAACCCCTACTTAACACTTATTAATTGCATTAATATCTTTAGTGGAATTCCTTTCTTACACATAAAATCACTGTAATTACCTACTAAATATTTCTATCACAAAACATTTAACAACTAGAGATATTCTTCCAGAAAACTCACAATGCAAAGGAACTAATGATAAAAAAAAACCTTATTTCTATATGCATACATTTTTCAAGAGCACGCTATTAGAATAATTCTTTAATCAAACTCATCTTTTTTATAAAATCGTTACCGCTGTACAGATACAAAGAAGCGAACACTTAAAAGCGTCAGGACTCCAGATTATGAAGAGCCTCAGTGTGACACTTGTTTCAAGTACCAGATACAATTCTAAGTTAATGTAAGAATTTTTAGTAATTATCTGAGCTGAACTGAATTTCCTATGCAATATGATTGGGTAAAACTCACCCAGCTGGTTACAGTTTGGTTTACACTTGGCAATATCTCCATACCAATTAGAGATGGCCAGAGAGCCAAGTACGCCTGCCCAGACCTTCAGCTGCCGATCCAGCCTCTCCCAGCGGGAGCTCGAATGGATGCAGTCTGAACCACTCTAGGAAAGGCTACAAAACCCTCCTCGTGCTTTTCCCCCCCTCCCCCTGGGCAAATCTCTGATGTGTCTGGAAGCAAGGAAAGGGTCCCGGCCAACAAGCCTGGTCTTTTTATCCTAGTTTAGCCTAAATCAGTGTCCCGAGTACCAAATTGCTGAACCATACTACCTATGTTAATGAATACACTCTGCAACAACACAGTGTTCAAGCACAGGGAGCACACCTCAGGATCTGGTCTACCAGCCCTAGCAAGGTAAGCGCTTCCATAGAACTTGGGAAGCACCTGGTCATTGAGTGGCAGCTCTGCTCTAATTCACACAAAATAAGGCAGCTAAATCCCATCCTTAGCACCCCAACTTATTTTCCATACTTGCTATGGGAAGTTATACAGCTGAGCAGGGTGTCACAGGTCTCCCTGAACTGCAGGCTATCCGGTGAAATGCACACCTGTGGCTGGATAACTAAAAAGCGACCTTCTTTAGCACGGATAAATGAGGAGTGAACTCCTCCTGTTTTGAGCTGGAAAAGGAGTCAGTCTCCTCTGCTGACTTTCCATGTTCAAAGACACTGTAATTCCTGTCACTCTTGGTACTCTTTTTCCTTTTTAAATGGCTCTAGAGAGTTACTTAAAACATGTCAGGCTAAAATAATGTCCTGAAACAACAGGAAAATCCCTTATCAGTGGCTGAGCAACATAACACAACACACATCAGAGGGCACATTGCCCCTAAGCGTGCTTTTCAGCCAACAACCATGACAGATTATAACAGTCTTACTACAAAGCATGAGATTAGATCAGCAGGACTTCTGGTTTATTCTCCACTTTATGGAAGAAAGGATTAAGCATACCTGGACATAAACCAAAAGACCCCACAGCATCTCAGGCACTATGCACCAGTACTCCCTCATTGGCCTGGTTAAAATGCTTTCCTTAAGTCTTCCTTGCTACAAATTAAGCCAAATGCATCCTGTCTTTCCCTTGAAGGGCAATGAAAACATCTGATCGCCAGCTTTTCTATAATGACTCCTGATAGCCTTGACTTTTGTCCAACCTCACTATTCCATTTGCTAAACTGACCTAGAGCAGCATCTTCTGCATTTGATATGTGCTGTTGCACTTTCCCATTTGTCCAGTTTTCTCAAAAGCAGGGTGCCCAAAACTGGACACGTTATTCCCACTGAAACCCAGTCAGAACTAAATATTCAGAACTGGGTAAGAAATTCCAGCACCTGATAGAATATTCCTACTACTATATCCACAAAGATCTATTTTTCGTGTGTGCAGACCCAACACATACCCTTGAGTTACCCCTGCTTGCAACACACTACTCTCCCCAGCATCTTCTGAAACAACGCCTGCTCCGAGATTTCCCAGAGGTAGCTGTAAGTGGGATTTTTCATTCCTAAGCATGTGTTTCACCGGCACTTTAAACTTTCAGCTTATTTCTCCAGCTTATAAAGATCCTTCTGAATTCAAATCCCATCCTGTGTGATCACATTTCCTCCCAGTCTGGTGTCACTTGCAAATGTAAATAAATCATTGTGTAGCTGTTGATATGTTACGAATATTGCAAAGGAAAAGTCTCATTTCAAATAGCAATGTTTTCTCTAATAAATAACATGTGTTTGATGTCAAGAATCAGATTTCAGTGCAATACCACACCACTTACAGCAGCAGCACACGACAATAACGCCAGAGCTGCCACAGAGAGAAGCGCAGACTGTGATTTCAGTAAAGCGCAGCACAGTGCTCTTCCAGCCAACTTATTCTCCACCACGCTGCCAGCATCCACATCAGCAATATGCCACAAAAAGATGACTCTATGAAGGCTAAGTCGTATCAGCATTAAAACAAAAGTATGCACTGATAGACAAATAGATCTTAATAGTGCTGTACAGTACCTGAGAATCCAGGCTCGCATTCAACAGAAATGTGATATATGTATTCATTGAAAGGTCTATGTGATCCAAAAGACAGTATCTTGATGTATTATTTTTGTATTGTAAATTAATATACTTCTAGTACTATTAGAAATATCATGGAAAAGATCTCCAAGGTTTTGCTGTTCTTTCTTAGACAGCACGCCCCAGTGGACCGTTTAATAAGAATACATTACTTTACCTGGCCAATTCTCTTTTTCTGTTACAAGTTTGCTATTACTATATGCACATACTTAAGAATATGACTTAATTAATGAACAAAATTTATATATTTATATAGAAGACCTTTTTACAATTTCATTAGACTGTTCAACCTTCTCTAATTGTCACCCGTTTTCTGTATGCGAGCATGTGATCAAACAGAGGAACATTCTCAGAAATTATTTCAGCATGGCAGAAGCATGCAGAATTTCCATTATCCATTCTGTAAATAATAAAACAATTCAAGCAATCCTGAATATTTATATAAAACTGTATTAACTTGGTCATTTGATGTACGCCTGATTTTCCTGCTTCCAAGAGAGAGCCTTTTTATTGCATATTTGTAGATAGCTGCCAGCAAGACACAGTACCAGAGGATTTACAACTGTGAGGGTAGAATGCCATCTGCTGCTATCCTTGCTGCTACAGCAGGATAAAACAGAAGAATCACACAAGTGCTGCCTTCTGTTTTTCTCTTAACTGTAAAATGTATACAAACATCTCATTTTGTTTTATTAAAAATTTAAATAAACCACCAAAACCGGGAGCTCAGATGCCTTTACACACAGCTTTTGCTATAAGATCTGGAAAAATAATGTGATATGGACCATGGGATCCTATCAATGCAAATGAGACACTGTTGTATCAGGCTTACTAGAACAAAACAAAAAAGGAAGTGTAATTTGACTGCAAACTAAGTTATGCTGGTAGATAATGTAATCAAAACATAAAAAAAAAAAAGCACTTTGAAAAATGCATTTGCAATGAACTATGGAGTTGCTAAACTGGGGCTAGAATTTAGAAACACTCCAGGAGTTTTGCGCCATGAAAGCCATGCAAAATTCCCCCTTTTCCAGCCTGATTACATACAAGACGCATCACAAGCAAAGGTGGCATATGGATTATGCCCTATTACCGGTTTGATTAATGTCTGCTTATTGGGGTGGGGGTAAAACCCACACAAACACATTTTCCTAAATTCATCCTACAGTTTTCCCTGATGTCCTTTTGGTAAAAGTTAATTCCTTCTGCTAAAATTGCTCCTCAATGAAGTAAATGGAAACATAAGCCACCATTTTTCCCCAATAATTAACCATTTAACCTTCCACACACAATGCAATCGCAGAGGCTGTCTTATGGTTATTCAAAACACATTGCTGAGCTGGATAAATTCACAACTACTGAATTCTGGTGTAGCTGGCAAGTGTTCAAGTTTTACAGTCTTTTTTTTCTACTGACAACGGTGCTCCAGGTGATTAGGTATAAATAATGCACTGCAGGTTTTCACACACAAACGCTTCATCCAGCTTCCTATAAGGGCTGATATAAAAAGCTTGGCTATGCAATCTCCTGTAACAACCCGTTACAGCACACTACGCACTGACAGAGCTTTATCACAGCTACACCTCGGTCAGAACATAAGGTGAAATCAAACCCCTCAAAATAGATACAAAGAAAAAATAATCTGAATTTCAGAACGACGACTACGGTACAACCATGCTGCCTTTGAATTGCCATCAGAAGGGGTTTTGCTAATGAAAAAAACAGGAGCATGAGTACATTTTCACTAACTCCTTTCTGTTTCTTGGCATTAGAGAGGGTCCCATATTTAAATATAAAAAATCAGCTTCAACAACTGAAAAGAACACACTGCTTTCATGAAAAGCTAATTCAGTATAGTTTAAAACTTTATTTTTAATGTTAAGTGAGGAACTATTCAATAAAGCTGAAGTACAGTTCAAACCTGAAGGGATAAAAGAATTCCTGAGATCGGGATGGTTCACCAGCAAGCAAGGACAGAATACTGCACAAGTACAGCCAAATCTCAGTCACTGTCACAATTCTTGCTAAAGATTTGCTTGGGGCTCTAGCAGAATTCTTTCAGTCCTTCTCAAGATCAATTGATCTCATCTTACCAACATTCTCTTTATAACATCTGTATTATGACTGTCCCCTACAGTTAAGGTGAATTAACTGCTGCTTCTTCAAGAATGCATCTTACTTTTCCCTCTTCCCTATTTAAAATGCAGAAAAGCCAAGTAATGTGAGAAATACAGTGGAAACCACATAAACGAGCAACTGTCAAAAGAACGGAACTATTAAAAGTATAAATCTTGTGTACCCAGCTGTGAAATATAACACAATATAGCAGACCCAGCTAAATGTTTGAAATAAAAAATTGAAATGCAAAGTAACCTAAAATTGTGTAATGAACAGAGCTGTTAAAACATTAACTCCTCGCACACCAAAATTCCCAAGCATACATAGTAGGACACTTGTTCAGTTAACACCACCTCAATAAGTTCTCCATCTCTTTCTCTCCTCTCACCAGCCAGCCAGCAGCCAAGCTCCAGAGACTTCAGGTGCAAGATATGTTGGCAGGTCAACTTCTGCACACGCTTTTTTGATTTCCAAGGTTGTAGTTTACAGCAAATATTTACCTTTGAGGTGTCCTGAAGCTGGTCTCCCACATATGTCTTACGGAACTGATCCAAGAACCACAGAATTGCCAGTTCTACTTTTTCATTACTGGACTGCGGCAACTGGGCATCCATCAAAGATATCAGCTGAAAAACTCTTAATGACAGAGAGAAACATTTTCAGGAAGATCCCTCAAATTACATGGTATCATCACAGCTAATTTGTTCATTAACTCAGCAGCCATTTTTTGTTTGCCTACGTTTCTTCTAGGATTTTGTTTTCTTTAGACGCTCATTATGGTAATTGACCACTATTAAACACTGACATAATGCTTTTCTAATTAGTTGGTCGCTTGAAATTTTCTCAGACACATACGCTACACTGTGGCGAGCTTGTAAAATGTTTTTAGAGCATCAATTCCATGATGAAAGAGAAATTTGAGAAGCATAGGTCTCACACAGTGAATGCAAGGCAAGAGCTGTTCAGGTTCCCTGGAAATTGAAACTACCGTGCTCAGAAATATGTTCACATAAGCAGTATATAATGCATTGTCTGCCTTGCTTCTGTTCACTTCTGTCCCTCCTAAAACATCTGAACAAGCATGCATTTTCTGATTTAAATCCTTACTTGGTATACATCTCCACATCACCAGGACTGACTTCAAAGAATCAATTTCAGCTTATGTCTGCTAGGAAATTATTTTTTTTTTTAAAAGGAATATTCCTTTCTTTAATTTGCTATGTTCTTCTGCTGCCTATTCCTTGAAATCCTAATTCCCTAACAATTCAAAAAATTATTCTCAACTTCTGTCAATTCCGAAGTATAAAGTCACTGTATTAGGAGTCAGCAGCTACTTCATCTGTAACCCCATATATTAAAACCTCTCACTTTTAATAAAAATATAGTGGAAGACTGCTAACACCACAGAGCCCCAGGGTAGATTACAAAGGCAAGAAACAAAGAAGAAAACGTAAAGCTTTTTATCAAGTTCTAAGTTATAGGCACTTTTTCATGTGATACCTTGTGGATGTAAATAACAAGATAAAATAAGCACACCTTTAACACACTTGTGGGTGAGCACAAGGATTAAGGAAGTGTTTGCCACATGTTTTATATCTGCCACGAGGAATACATGTAATTCACAATAAACTCTAGTTCACCCCTTCGCCTAAAACTTGCAGAAAGATGACTCTATTATGCATATTTTTAAATCTAAAACCTCTTTTTTTATTCTGAGCTCTAGTCTATAATTAAGTGCAAATTTTCAATGGTTGACCAGCAGTGCTCTGCGCTTCTTCAGCCGCAGTAATTAACGTAAAGGAAGTAGTGCAGAACAGCCGTAACTCTCATCTAATAAAATTAACACTTGTTTACCAATATAATGCACAAATGAAAACAGGTAGCTACATGGTTGTAGCTAAACAGTGCTCATAGTACGTGGCATTTGCCTTTAATCCCCTTTTCTTCCTCTGAAATAAAGTTTCAAAATTATAGCCTACTGCTCAAGATGCTGAACCAGGAAAGATCAAAGCCAGTGAAATGGTCTCAGTCCACAGTCAGTACAGTTCTTCAGCACCCACCACCCAAAAAAAGAATCGAGACAGTTAAATCCAAAATATTTGCCAATACTAAACGTCATTTAACAAAAAAAACCAAATCAAGCAATACTTACCGACAGGATAATTCTCCATCCATGGCATCGTGTTCATCAGTGCTAGTGTACGTTAATCGTCCTCCCACAAAAGTACCCACAAAATAGACAAGCCATGCCAGACGCCCTCACGTAAAAAAGAAAGAACAGTTAATGATTATAAACCATTATGCTAGTACAATGCACTTCCATAAAGCACCAGCAGTCCCGTAAGGCATCAGATCATGGAATGCTGTCAAAAGAATGGTTAGGTTTCTTCCTTTTCCAGATTCAAATCCTACCCAGACAAGTCAACTAACAAAAAGTCCTGAGTAGAACTGACAGACAACCTAGAACAGCCTATTAAGCTGGACGTGCTTATCAATAAACACAAAACAATTAACCTAAAACACAAATTAAGCAAACTCAGCCTGCTAAGATTAGATATACAACTAATGTAGTATCTGCAGCTGCCTGCTACTTCAAGGCACAGCACAATTTTACCCTGCAGTGGGGCTGTCACATCTACTGATCACAGCATCAGGAATTCACTGGGACTCACTACAATCTACTGGTTTCTTAGTTCTATTTCAAATAAAGAATTCTTTGTAATAATAAACTCCTATCTAAAGTGATCTATACATAAGAAAATTCTTAAGCCAGACATATTCCTCAAGAAAAGAGTTTGTGAACTACCACATAGTTTTGACAGTTTCTGGGGACTGTTTTCTGAGAGCATTTTAAAGGCAGAGTTCCTCCACTTTGAGCCAAGCTGTTGTACTTTCCAATCTTCCAGACTATTTAGCTATCAGTTTCCACTAAAACACTTAGAGGATCCACTGCCAATGTCTCTGTTGAGTAAAGCACAATATAAGGATCACATTTTCTGTAAAGCTAAGGTTTTGCAACTTACTCCTTGAGTTTGTGTATGCAGTGTATTTTGTACAAACTTTCAAATAACAAAATCCTGCTTTATAAATATAGAACTCTTCGGTTTACAAACACGGAACTCAGGAGAGTTCTTCTGGCCTCTCTCTGCTGGAAAAATCACTGCCATGTTGCAAAACCTGGATTATTTTATTCTCTCTTGCATAGTAAGGTGGAATAGCTTTAGATTTGACCTACTGGTACCCACTCAAACCACACAGATTCCTGCTGCAGCTTTTCAAGGTGTGAATCCAGTAACTACTGGTGTCCTTTCTCAGGGAAGATGCAGTGTTTTTCTCTAAAGTAGGATCAAAACTAACACCTGAAAAGCATACAGACCCATTAAAACTTCAGAGTACTGCTAAAGGTTCTTCCTCAACTGAAACACACTGAAAATACAGGACAGTAAAGCTTCTTTTAGACTCCATCATCATCTGGCAAAATACATTTGGTAATAAATTAAAATGAATTTCTTGAAAGTAACAACACAATGAAGACAACTTGGAAGAGCCTCCACGTAAGTTAAATCAAGTTACAAACTAGGCTTCTCATTAAGTGAGATATTGATGCAGACTAGGAGAGGTCTTTAGTAGGACTTCAACAAGTAGAGGACAGCTTAACTTACAAGACCGAAGACAATGCTCTAATAAAAAAAGTGTCTTCTAAATACACTGTGAGGTTTAACATAAAGTACAGATAAAGAAATGAAGTCAGTTATAACCGTAAAACTTTTGATTTTGGCTATTTCTGCATACATATCAGGACATGCACGGTACCTGCCAAAAGTCTTGAAGTTTTATTTCACGTTTGTTTCAAATCTCTGATAAACCTAAGTCTTCATTCACATAACATTAAACTTCACTTAATTTTGCACTGCTCTACTTTGAAAAACCCAGAATCGAGATAGCACTGAATACTCTACTTCCTAAAAGCACCTTCAAACAGGAACAATTAATAGTTCCAAGGTGTTCTGATGGCCTGAATCTAGTGACCATAGAGCACAAGTCATTCTGTTTCAGTCAGAGGTATGCAGTGCAGCGAGTTCTTCACAAAACAAACAAACAAACAAACAAAAACCGATGCAGAGATCAAACATTCATGAAAAGAAAATGCAGAGTATGGAATAACATGCAGATGATTTCAACACAAGTACAGAAAAGCATTCAGGTTTATCTGGATTCTCAGTCTTATCAATAAAAACCCAAACATTTGAGTATATAATACAGTCCGAGATCTGACACAGGAAACACTGTGTGACAAGGAACAAGCGATGACTTTTGAGAAAAGAGAAGATGCATGAAAAACACTTCCAAATATCTTCTCATATTGTTCCTGCTCCATTCCTAACGACCTGGAAGGACAGTATCAACTGTCCTAGAACCAACATATTTCCCTGTTTTGAGACCCATGCTTGTTCACAAACAGGACAGTTCCAAAGGAACCCCATCAGACACACTACTCACTGCAGTACAAACAGCGGTTAACTGAGAACACTAAGGGATTGCACCATCATTAACAGAACACTGAGGAGCTGAAGTGCCTAGGGGAAGAGACATCGCTCAAATGAATTCAGCAGTTACAGTTACTCAGGAGTGGCCGTGTGAAGGCTGTATCAAAAAGCAATGGTGAAGTGATGGTTCAAAGAGCACAGCCACCACTTTGGTCAATGATCTTTTTAAAACATAAACCTGTCCTTCCTTTTACAAATTGCAGTTATTTTTTTGATGATAGCCCTCTTAGCAAAATATCAAATAGGTATGACTTCTTCCTTTCTTTTATACCTTCACTATTTAAAATTTTCAGTGAATTTGCATTTGCAATTACTGAGGCAGAGAGTATTTTATTTTCTTTTAGAAAATAATTATTGCTGTAATAATCTGCAATTATGGTTTATAACAGCAATAACCCCAAAGAAATCAGTCATTACCATAGATCACAAGTAATCATTAACTACTGTTAATGACCCGTTTCTTGGGGATTATTGTTTTAGTAAACCGTGACCGCATCACTATTGATACAGAGAGCAAGACAGTACAATAAAATGAGATCTTAATATTACATTAACTTATTTTGTAACATTAAAAGCCATTAAACATCTAAATTTAACTATGTATATCTAGGGTGTATAACAGTTATTCTTCAATATGAGCACAAATATTTAGTCTGCAGAAAAGAAAGACAATATTTAAACTGCATCAAATGTTTTCAAATATGTATCTGCAATCCCCAGAACACTGATACTGAAAGATTCCAGCTGATGGTGTCCCTTTGGCCCCTCCATGACTGGGGAATGGAGTATAAATCCAGACTGCAGCTGGTCCATGAGATCAGGTCATTAATGGAAGTTGTCCCAAACAAAAGCTGATAGGCACGTGGAAGAAAGTGGAATTAATAAAAAGGATAAGAGCAGGTTTTATATAAATCAGTGAAAAAATAGCTCCTATGCAGAAGAATATCAGCATATTCAAACTGTCAACAGAAGAAGAGCAAAATAAATGACAAATATTTAATAGCATGCAAAGGAACAGCTGTATTATGCAGTAACCTCTCACCTTTTCAAAACAACACCACTTATTCATATAAAGATGCAACAGTCTTAAGATAACTATATTAGGAAAGAACCAGTAGTTCTAAAAACAATTTAAGTGAGAGACAGAGAATATCAGAATAGGTATATGAAAAAAAAAAGTAAAAATTACTTATTTTTACAGCTTATACTACAATAGATTACGAAAGTGTCTTGAAAGTTAGGCAATCCTTCTTAAGAGAGCTGTACAAAATAAATTAAGGTTTTTAATGTTATATCAATTTTTTTAGAAATAGGTAAGTGCAAAGAGAACAAAAGTCTACATCATCGTTTTCAAAAAACATTGACCAACTTGCAGCTGGTTCCCATGAGGGCATCTGAGGCACTAAAGCGCTGATTTTCAGAAATTATAAGTTTTTATAGCTCTCATGCCTATATTCTAAAAGATGGAACAAGATGTTAAAACAAATACACTAACTACCAACATATCCTATTTAATACAAAGACAACTGGTGAAAATGTGGTGCAAGGTGATCTGGGTCATGAATTCCCAGTCTGAGAAGAGGCTTAGGTTATCTGCCATAAGATCACCACTCTTTTCCATAAACAAGTATTTTTGGCACATAAAACACAGTCTAAAAATTAAATTAAATACTAACCTTCCTGAACTGTGATTTCTAATGGATTCCTACTAGAAGAGTGCAATAGTTTTTGGTAGTTTTGTGCATTTTGGTCAAACAACTGTAGAAGAAGTGTAGAGGTCTTTTCGTATTCACACCTGCAAACTGTGCACAGTTGCTCCAGCTGCTGGGAAACTGTAGCTGTGTCATCCAGTGGATCTTCTAAACCATCTCTGGAATAGAGATAAAAAGTAACCACTTAGCCACTATTACTTAAAAGCTGGTGCTGTTTTCCCATCCAGATCCTTAACCACTGTCACTGAATTGCTGAACGATAAAAGACTTCGCAACCGGTGAATACAAGACAGACAGACATAAGATCTCATTTTGTTATATTACATACATACTCACACACATCTACACAAACACAGAACAGCATTCCGCTTGTGCTTTCCTCTTAACAGATTTTAAAATGCAAAGACAACAGGAGATGAGGGTGGCAGTATGAACACAGAAGAATAATATGGTCTACTGTGCCTGAACATGATATTAACAAGCAGCATCCTTCTCAGAGGATGATGGGAGGAAAGAATGGAATACTTAGTAGAAATATGTTTTTCATATTCATCAAATTAAGCGCAGGAGTATGACATCAAAGTCAACAAGCAAGCTTCAGAAGAATTCCATGCAACTGCTTTATAAATTTTTATTTTGCTGTCACCCTGTGGAATGCCTATAATAAAGTGACCAATAGCTCATGCTATTAAATGTAACTATACCCCTTTCACAAATCACAGTATGAAAGGTTTCTTCATCAGGAAGTTACTCTCTTGTTGCACAGGCAATAATCAATTAAAATCCTAATGTTCAAGATGGGTCAAAACAGACCTTTTCTCAGGTATTTAGAAATATCTCAAATAAATACATGAAATTTTCTCCTTCAGGTTTCTAGAAAAGCATCCTCTTGTAGACCCTTTGGAAAAGAACCATGAATTCCTCAGACAACATTACTCAAAAGGGAGAGCAGCTATGCAACCCTCTCAAAAAGGCAAAAGTGACTTTCCTTTCACTCTTTCAAGCTATTTCCTTCATTGCCTGAAGGACCAGCTAGACAGCTCCTGAATGGAGAGGAATGCTATCAGCTATACCTGTTTGCAAGAAAAACAGTCACTCCAGAAAACAGGACTTGTTTACAAAGACATTGATTAAACTCCTTGGAGCAAACGGAAAAAGTTTTATAGAACCAGCTGCCAGACAATCCACAATTCTCAAGAATGGTCTGGAAGGTTGATACCCAAGTCTACAGTTGATATTGCTGTTTTCAGGAATGCCACAACTGAGGCTCTTCATCACAGAAGAGAATAAGACAATACCACTGTGGTATACATATCAGTTGGAGCTAGGAATGGATACACGCCAACAGCATTACCAAGACTGACTTAATAATACTACATGCTGATAGAAGAGAACATCAAGACTTTCCTCATCTTTTCCCTATAGGCTTTTTTTCACTGATTAGAAAGCTTACTCCTCCACAAGGACAGCAAGGACATCCAGAAGAACCTCATCAGTGCCAAACAAAGAAACTAGATTTTCAGTACTGATGGTGATGCTGTTGAAAACAACAGCACATTTCAGTGGACCTGGTGATGCCTGATGGTTTGATGCAGAAGCTCAGCTTCAAGTCTGGAAGTAAATATGTAGAGAAGAAGGCTGAGACATGAAGGTGCCAACAACAACATGAAGACAACTTAAAAATGCCAAAAGAATTGTAGACTGGTTGAGGAAAAAAACTCGGGAAAACTGACTGCACTTGCAATCAGACGTTTGTCCTTGCCTATCCTCACATTGGAACTCTGGAAGCTCCTCTAGGCCCTGGTTAAGTCTTGCTCCTGAGACAATGATAGAGAAGCCGATGATTTTGAACCACTAGGAAGTCAGCCCTTAACATACCTATGGTGATGACATAGGGCAAATAACACCAACTGTAGCTTGGTCAGTAAACAGCAAAATGACAGGTTACAAGATTTGCAGACAAATTTTGGCTAAGCTGAGACAAAAGGATAAAGTTGAAGCTGAAGGCACTTCTTCACAGAAACTGAATATGACGTTATGTCAGTACTGTGAAATTGAAAAGGAAAAGCAGATGTGGCTTGTTGTGCAGCCCTGTAGCCTGACAGGAGATTTACCAGCAGGAATTCATAAAAACCTCTGGAGAAAATTAAATCCTTTCAGCAAACTTTTTTTTTCTTATTTGCTATATTATAGTGTGGACCATAAGGTCATTTACTTAGTTCAAATCTTCTTTCTAATGCTTTAAGTTGTTTAAATTGGCCAATTTCAATCTTTCTAGTCTCTGGCTTGTTCTATTTGTTCTCACCCTTTCCTGTGCATGAGGTTCATTCTGCTTTCTACCCTCCATGGCCCTAGAAAGTGATTCACAGAGCAGTACAGAAAACACACCACAGATGATCAAGACAGTTAATTTAGATAGTCTTAAAAAAGGGGGAGA
This sequence comes from Phaenicophaeus curvirostris, assembly GCF_032191515.1. NCBI lineage: Eukaryota > Metazoa > Chordata > Aves > Cuculiformes > Cuculidae > Phaenicophaeus > Phaenicophaeus curvirostris. The sequence goes on along the minus strand of NC_091406.1, from coordinate 16,639,127 downwards.
GGAGAATAGGCTTTTTTCAAAACACAAAGGCCTGTGAGAAGAAAAACAACTAGAATTTACATTTGATTTTAGCCTGGATTTAATAGGAAAATGGAGTAAAACTATATCAGCCAATTAAGATAATCTAAAGTAATCAACATGGTAAACAGAACCAGTTTTTAGATTTTAAATATAAATAAAATTATAAACATTCCATATTACAGTTTAAAGTTGCAATTACAAGTTTACCTTATAACTACAGGAACACATTCCAGTCTAGAAGTAATATAAGCTTTTGTTATCTCGGGTGCATATGTATCTAAGAGGTGGGGTTCTGCCGTTTTCACAAAGGGCACAGATGCTACCATTCTTTGCCACAGTGTTAGCAAATAATGAACACTATTTGGAGCGAACTCCCAGTGCTATAAGAAAACAAAACATACTTCTGTTAAAGCATCCCAGTGTGAAATTGTAGTTGAGAAACACGGTGCTTTAATCTTATGTAGTCTGATTCATTAACATAACTGTGGGAGGATCCAGTAAGAACCTAGACACACTACTATAAAGTAGGTTGCAAATTACCACCAGGCACTCCCACCTCCTTCAAGTGAAATCCATGATTCCAAACTCGGAGATAGGCCTAAATTCTTACACAGTGCATCGTGAGATTTAAGCACTATGGGGGTGCCATTTAAATATCTTAAGTGTTGAGGGGGAACCTGCCTAAAGCAACCCAACGGGAGATGAAAAGAAAATGCAGCTCAAACTTCTTTTCCAAGCTTATGGAGCTGCCATTGGCAACTCAGGAATTCAAAGGTCAAAATCTTCTCCTAGAGGTCACTATCTCCAATCTTTATTCTGAAGATCAGAGAAAGACTCTGGAGGGAATGGTAAAATAACCACTGTAGTAGTACTCAAACCGTGTGCATTCCTTTATCTTGGTGTGTTTCAAAAACAGACCTGCAAAATTTTTAACACTGAGAAACCCCCGATCCTGTGATACGTGTTCTTCTCATACAGATACAGGCCCCTCAAAAATTTAGGAATTATTCCACATTGTTTCCAGAGCCAGCTCAGGTGGGAACTTTGCACTTAGTAGCTCATCATACACACAACTCTGAGTGCACATATACATGCACAAAAGCAAGACTCAAACCCCAGCCAATATAGGCACTTCGGAGCTTACATGGAAGCACAGGTATAAGCACTTTAGGGTTGGATAACAGGTTTAATTGGCTGGATTTCTTTTGAGGGTGAGGACTAAGGCTGGAGGATTAACATCCATCCACCTTCTACTTCAGTTGTCATTTGCTTCTTTAAATCTGCTCCCATTTCTCTCCATAGAAAGAGTGGGAAACAGTTCTAAAGAATTTAGAAATCTGCTATCTTACGTCACTAACAAAATCTATTTTTATGCAAAAACAATCTCCTCAAAACACACCAATGCAGAGAACCAGGATCAGTCCGCTTTGCCATTCAAGAGCTGAAGAGCAGACTGTATATAGACTTACCTGTAGGCTAGTAATAGTAAAATTTGCTATAAGCTGGATAACCTCTGGGTAATCTTTCACCATTACTAGTTCTCCCAGTTGATAGTTCGTCCTCAGCCGAGCCAAAAACCGACAGAACTCATGGTAATTACCTGGATCAGATAAACCCTAAATTTGAAGAAGCAAAATTTTAAAAGCTAAAATTTCTATTAGATTAAGTTGTTAAGAGCACTACTGATAAATTATTTGCTTAGAGGTTTTGCTAATGTTTTCAATAGAAAAATCAAAGTAAATGCGTGTGTGTCTGGAAGCTGTTTTGATACATTCAGTAAATTAATGAAGACTAACTGGAAAAATGAATCCATAGCTGTTTTAGCATTTTCAAATAAAGAAAATTAAAATTAAAAAGATACCTGTGGATTTTCAAGAATCTGTTTCACTCCTTTGATTAGATTACCAAGATATTTGGCACGTTCTGGATTGCTGAATAAAGATCTCCTTGTAGAAGCAAACTGAACTAAACAAGAAAGTGCCTGAAGAATAACAAAAAAACACCTCTGTTAGCTTAAAAAAAAAATCTTAAACTTTCAAAATGATCACCCCTTAAAGCTTGGAGCAATCCAACTCACTGCTGTCTGTAGTGCATTCCGTGAGTGAAGATTATTTTTGCAGCAATGCCTATACAACCATTGAACACCAATATGGCTCAGTTTTACAATTCCCTTTTACAACAGCTCCTGAATTCATCAAAATAACTGGGTGGACATTTGCTATGTGGCTGAGTAGTGCTGAGCTGGGGGAGGAAAGATTCCAATGCCTTCAGATTCAGAAATGAAAACTGGGGCTTAAGTTCAAAGAAAAGACAATGTGACTGGGCACTAAGCCAGGGGACTCTATAACATGCTAACGCACAGACTAAAACAGCGTTATTTGGACAAAGTATAGATGTAAAAAGACTATTTTCCGCAATTACTTGTGTGTAAATCACTACGTGTCACTTACAAACTGAGACAGCATTGGTGGAAGGGAATGATACAACTCAAAAAACAGGTCCAAGGTCTCTGGCTCCAGGAAGACTACGGAAAAAGATAAGTTGGATTTACACTCTCTACAAGCAATAATTCAGTATCTTTATTTTAATAGAATAATCTTTTTAACAAAATAGTGACATATCACTGTAGTTGAGAATAAATTATGACTAGATGCACTAATCAGTTCATTGTACAATATTAAACAAAGCGCTATCCTCTCTTTAATCACATTTAGTCTGTCCTATAGCTCATAAATAATACTTCCCTTAAACTGCAGACAATGCAACACTTTGTCAGTTGTTCACAGAATGTTCTTCTGTAACAGATGTACGCAAACTGATTCCTTCAGTTTACTACAGTAGTACACTAAGACAACACAGGTTCCACATACTAAGGACTGATTTAGTCTGCATTTAAACAAAACACAAATTTCTAACAGAAGTTCCAGAGGCTATCCTGAAGTCTATGAACCGATAAACAGAAAAAATAGATTTACTGACTTTTACCAATTGTTTTTTTTAATTGAGTGACCACCTCGCGATGGAATCCCATCCAATTAACTATAACATTAATGATTCTATGAAGGGGTAACAACAAGGTACAAAAAGTTCACCAATAACTCATAACAAGTAATCCCACAAATAAAGTGACATTTTAAAGTTGTTGCATTTATAAGCGTTATTTAATACAAAGACATGGGTAAAATAAAGCATCACAATAACAAAGGTTAACTTCCCTAGGCACTGTTTGTGTTTAATGACTACAGAGATTCCTCCAGGGATGATTTAAAGTAGCTAAACTAAAAGCTTGGGAAATCCTACCCCCTCCTCCTTCCTAGAGGGTTTCAGAAAGTTACTGTCACTTGCCCAAATTCAGTCTTTTGTCGGTTATTCCCTGCCTGCCTTGTATTATTGCTCTTCACTCCTCATGCTGAGATTAGAGGCTACACATTAATGGAAAAGGAACAGAGTCATGCACGGAAACTGATAAGAATAGGACAGTTGAAATAAGGCAGAATATCAAACACTAAAGTGTCTCGCTATACAGGTAAGCTAGATTTAAACCTCCCAACTTGGGTATGGGAAACTGTGGAGCTGCTTCAGCAAGACATAACAGGCTTCCAATCAGGCTCATTTATTTTGCTAAGAAGCAGGAAAAATTAGCCTACAAGGAGCTCCACGCTGCTAGTGCTGAACTGTGCCCGTTACCCAAGGTAATTTCATTAAAGCTAGCAGGGACATATTTACACCAGGCTGCCATCTGCACTGTGTAAGCCCAGGAAATCGAACCTCCTGAGCGTGAGAGCCACAAGGCAACCCTTCTGCCACCTGCATTAACAGGCTCCCACACTAGAGCAAACAAACACACTAAAACATGTCACACAGTATTCTCATCAGGAAGAAGGCAAGAGAAAACAGACATGCTACAAATGCTGCACTTCTTCGAGGCGTTCTATGCCAGGGATGAGAACAATTATTTCGTATCTAATTCGAATAGTTTGATTTACTGTGAATATCTATGTTATAGACCACATTTATTACTTCTGTCTGCAAAAATAACAAAAGGAAAAGTGTGAGAGAAAGAGGTTTACCAATAACTCACCAGCAAAAAACTCTACTCCACATTAAAAATTATTTTATATTTGCAAGTATTGCGACAACAGAAGTTACACAATCCACGGGACGTCAGACTACTAACAGGTATGATCCTTCCTTACTTGTTCTCCAGCTCGTTGGAACCTGCACAGTGCACAGGTCATCTGCAGATTCATCAGCTGAATTTCCAATGAAATCAAAATTAAGACAGTTTAGTACAAGCTTCAAAAGTTGCATTGCTAGACTTTGCTGCTGTTGGTCCTGAAGGGTCAAAGGTTTTGCCAAGAGCTAAGGAAAAAAGAAACCTGGTTAGGTCGCCTGCATAGAACATGCTTTGAAAACAATTTTGAAAAGGAAAATGGTTGGATATAAAACTGCAAAGTTCACAGCAACAGAACACATACTAAGAGAAAATCACATCCTTCAACAATAAAAGGTATAATCTTTCCTTAAAGGTAAGGGGAAAATCATTATTACTGCCTCGGAGATATCTTCCCTCTCAAGTTAAAGCTCTGAGACTTATGACTTTTAAAAGCCTGGTGAAATAATCCTTTTGAATAAAATACTGATGGGTGAAACTCAGCACCTCACTGATAGTGTCTGTTAAAACAGTGCTTACATTCACTGCAAAAATTAAACTGTAAGGTCTCATGTTTTACTCTTTGGGTTATTCCAGCCCAATGTTGGGTATTTGTCACATCATCATACAGGTAAAAAAGCTCTCAACCACTGGTCATTTTTCAGTTTGATGTTCAGGCTGCTGTATGAGCATGCATTCACAGTTAGCGTACTCAAAGACTGTTCCTTTGGTAAGCCTAGGAAAAACTAGCATTAAAAACCAATGATGTGAACAGTCTGTAATCTGAATGTAGGTCTTTAACACCTGTATAATACAGCTATCAGCATCTCTATTCCTTTATAACCTGGGCAACATCAGAATAAAGAAGTACTTTGTTATCATAACAAGCTCCTGGGATTTGTAAGTCTACACTCAACATACTGTGCAGAAGAACACATTTTTATTGATCCCCTTCTGTAATTATAATAATTTAAATATCATTTTTTGTGAAAGAAATTACTACCTCCAGACTACACACAACGTAAAGGCACTGTAAACAAACATCACATTCGTGAGTTACTGATGCAGTTTATGAATGTTAAAAGGAAAACTAATATAAATTTGCGTAGAAAAACAATAAAACAAATGTAAGTGCAACAACTTTATCTAGTTCATCTGCTCCTTAGTTAGATGGGAAGTCTTTCTCTCAAGTTCCTTAACAAAATGCTTCTAAATTTAGATGATGGTAATTAAAATCACTTGTGTTTCACTAGGTGCCTCATTACCTTGATAATAACAGTTGCACCACATCAGAATTGTCCCTAAATTATGAATTTGGCTTTGAAATTAACATTGAATTCCTGTATGACTTGTATAAACAAAACCTGTTTTGCCACCAGTCCTCTGTAACTTTTAAACTCTTGGGATCATCTTAGTGATTTCACATTTGTCAGTTAAGTGCATTTTTTATTATTATAGACACTAAAATATTTCTGAAACCAGCTTCCTATACTAAAGTTGGCATTATAAAGACACTAATTATATTTTCTTTGCAGTTCTGTCTCAAAATCTGTGTGATGTCACTTGGACAACACCTTCAACACTTGAGAGACTAAAAAGAATACCTGTAGATCAGCTGACCTTGAAGAAAGCCATGAAGCAGCTGCTGCAGGACACAGGTTCTTACAAATATTTATTATTTTGATACGTAATGGGGTTTAGCTCAGGTGACTTTCAAAATAAGCTGCTCTTAAGCCCCAAAGGTTGCTTCAGATTCAGAGAACTAGAATGGTACCTCCTGGTGCTGCTTCCACTGCTACGGAAGGCCATGACCAGCACAAAGCAGGAAGTTCGAATTCCAGCTTTGATCTCAGTTCAACCTACCTGGTCCTGATAGACCCATCTTACAGCACACTGCCCTCCACCATCTCCTGTCAAGGCTCTGGAGGGGCCGCAGCCTGAATTCCCCAAAAACGTTACAGAGAGGATAAGGGAACTAGTGAAGGAGAAAACCATCTCGGCCAGATTTGACTGCGCTGCCATACCACAAGACAGAGACTCACTTGTCTATCTTCTTGGTCACTCCTAGCTTAACAAATAATCCTTCTAGCAAACACTAAGATGTAGGCTCAGCGAAACCGAGATACAATTAAATTAAGAAAAACATCAGAAAAGAAGACAAGCTCAGGATTTAGACAGTTCATCCTTTACAGCAACATATAAAGAGAGAGAGATAGCACAGAAAGGAAGATTGTGTGAGAGGAAGAGATATGAAGGAAGGAAGATAGGAATCTTGGAACGTTTTCTGGTCACTTGAGCTCAACTGCGTGTCATAATTAATTTTAAGTACAGAATTCATTGACTCAGAAAATATTAAGGACTCAAACTGGAACAATTACAATGTTAACAATTTTGGTTCAACTATAAAGAGCCTCACCTCCTTCAAAAGGGAGCAAGCGAGAATCAGTATGTTCTTCAGAGAGGTGTCACGGAACGAGGTAGCTATTTTACGATGTTTTGCTGAAGGTCTTGAATAATCAACCTGAGAAAAGTGAGGACATAATAAGCACCACTCCCTTCTTTGCTAAACCTAGTTGACAGTATACCTGGCAGATTAATTCTTTGATACTACAAAAGAAAATTATGGTCCAGCACTAGCTAGACATCTCGACAGCTTCCTGAAGTGTCTCTTTTTTTCCCCTTCCAGGTCATCTCCCTTTCTGGATGGAAAGGTCTGAGACACTTCCTCAGGTAAAAGAAAATGCAGGCAAAGAAAATCATTAGCAGAAGTACAAGTGGAAAAGTTGATCATTCACTTTGCTTCATTAGTTCTAGTGACTGTGATGAGGGAAACTTTGCCCTGTAGCAGATATGGTATCTGGTACAGGTAGAGTCCCTGCACCAAGCATTTATTGTCTCTTTTTATGTTCTGGTGGGGAGAGAAAGGTGTGTCAATCTCTTCACATCTAAGAAATGTTTCTCCAACCATGTTTATGAAGGGCAGAAACATTCCACACACTCCTTTATCAGCAATGCAAACACCCCTTAAAGAAAGAAAAGAAAAAACCAACAAACCAAACATGCTTACTAGGTTCATTTCCTGAGTCAGTTCTGAGAGAATCATTACTCCTATTATATAATGGTCCACAGTGCCCTACAGAAAAAAAAACAGACAGGATTGCTCAAAACATCACAGCTTGTATTTAGTGTTTTCCAACATTTCTAGAGTCAAGTAGAATTTTTAGGCTAGATATCCTAAGCTGTTTAGAAGGCTTTTGTGCCAAATTTCATCAATGTTAACAGAACTGGACCTTCAAACTCCCAAATCAGCTCTGGAAAAAACCCTCATCATAAATTTTAAGAATTGTCTGACAACAAAAACCCACCTGAAAACAGGCTCTGAGTAACCACAACCCAGAAAATCGCTATCATACATTTGTCAAAGGTCTGTTCAGTAGTCTAGAATTGGTAAGGCAAACTGTATGAAATTTAAACCATCAATGAAAATTAACCATGGATGATCACAGGGCACTCTCAGAACAAGAAATATTTCAAAATGCTACCTATAAAAAAATGCATCATTCTTTTCCCTGTACAGTCATATATGATGCTTTGGTTTGAACTGAATGATATATTCCATCTCTGAGAACTTGTGTCTTAAAAAGTAAGGCAGTAGGTGTCAAAAATTTGCATCTGAGGGTGTGATCCAATCATCAGTATTTAAGCTCTTTGGAATGTTACCAAATGCTCATACAATGTAGAATCTTGCATTTAATGAATAAAATTTAGCTGCCTTCACCGAGCTACGACCAAGCATTTCTAGAAAAATCACATCCGCTTTGTTAAAAGCAATTAAAATCAACTGCAATTAGGCCTTACCGCTGAGTCAGGGGGAAGATCTCTACGTCTACCTTCACAGCTGCAACTCGCAGCTCCCTTGGTGTCCAAAGAGCAATGTCATCCCTGCCAAAATCCCCCTGACAGTTTTAACAACCACACTCATTCTCACAACACTGAAGATCACTCAGAGTTAAAATAATGAAGAATCTGCCTGCCTATTGAGGGATCCAATTTCTCACTCTCCTCTCGTTTGTATTACCACTGGCACCAAAGCAAATCAACACTGAAAATCTCAGAGAACTCTCAGGCAATGTGTAAATAATTGCCCTCTCTGCATTTAGCAAGATTAAACACCTTATACTGTAATTTGAACACTTCTACATTTCAGATTCTTAAAACACTCTACGTGAAGGCTCCTTAGCCCACATGAACCAGCACAAATGGAAAATGCAGCCTTCCCTTTTTCACAGGGGTGTGGTGAATTATGAAGGAGTAGGGAACAGGACTGCAGACCTAGCTGCTAATCCCTTTTTCTATATGAAACCACCCTTAAATTCACATAGGCTGAACTTCAATCTGGAATGCTAATGCACATGTATTTGAAACTATCATATACTAATTATTAACATACCCTAGTATTGTTTAGGGATTATTTTTTCAATTTTTATCTAAAATTTAATTCACTAGTAGATCTATGGCTTCATTTTCTTTTCTGCAAGAATTCTTAATTTAACTAAAGAAATCTCGTAAGAAGCTAGATTTTGTATTTAAATCTCTACTTTTAATGAGCTGCACGCTGCAGAGTCACACTGCAATCATTTTAATAATAAATGCAAAATCCAATTACAGTACATTCATAAAAATAACTGCAAAATGGTGGAGAAGTATGCTTGAGTTTGTTTTTAATAAACAGAATATTGCAACTTATCTTTTATTAGACATTCCCAGTGTAACTCAAAAAGGACATTAACTTGAATGGTATCATAAACAAAGGAATACTAAAAAACACCAAACAAGAAACGAACAGTTCAACTTCATATATTTTTTTGCTAGTATCACCAACACATACACACATCATGGACCACTTTGGAAGTAAATCTCCAAATATCTAAAATTTTCTGATCATTTTTTCTCAAAATAAGTACTAGCCTTCAGGTTCACACAGACACTTAGAAAGATTGATCTGTATTAACTTTTTACACATAACAGCTGTCTCCTAGAAAGCTCTGTATAGATGTCAAATGTATGAAATCCAAGTCTGGCTCACAACTCATGACATCCATTTTCTCCAAACTTACTTCATAGAATATAAAGATGTCCTGTATCTTCAGTCACTGTGTCTGACAGCTCTAGATATGACACGTTAGTTTGCAGAGTGAACAGTTTATAGTGAATGACCATACCCTGACATTAGGGGAAATCATTTCCAGTTTTGAAATACTATGCACCAAGACCACCTTCCTATCCAGTAACGCATCTTCTTTGTAACAGTGACCAATGCAGTGGGGGGACAGGAAATAACGTGGAAGGAATGTAAGACAGGAACATTCCTGCCTCATGTAATTACTGGAAAGGGAAGATGAGTGACCTTTCTTCCTATCCCTATCTAGAATGTAAAAGCTTTGTGATATGTTAGATTTAAATACAAATGCTAAAATAGTTGAAGTTATAAAACACACCAGATCCATTATCTATCTCCCTCTGTTGTACCTCATAATTTTACGAGACACAGGAGGCCTTTTTTACCCCTTTCTTTCACTTCTCATCACATGTATAGAGAGAGAACACATGTATGCAGGTATCTAAGAACACCCCAACCCTCCAAATATCAGTCATCAATTTTTCCTTAACTGAAAAAGAAATGGGGCAAACGAGGACCAGAAGCACACAAGAAACACATACAGTGCTTTGCCACTGTGTGTGCCACAGTTCTATCTTTACACAAGGTTTCCTTAGTCACTTCAGAAGCAGGGGGTGTCTAGTGATTTCTGCTAAAAGCAAAAGTGCAGGCGATGTTCCACTTCTTATCTAGAAAGCAATAACATAAGACCACAATAGTGGACATTCCAACAAATACTTTATAAAGGTGTCTTTGATCAGGGCTGCATGACAGACACTTGAAAAAATACATTTGAACAAATTCTAAAACTGATCAGCACAGTACCAGTACTGGTGCAGTGTCAGCGTTTCTAACCAGAGCTAACACTATCAGAAATGCATCTCCACAAAAATTAAGGCATTAAATAGAATGGCTTTACAACGGGGCCTGATGTTTTACAATCCGTACTGTGAAAATGTGCTTTGGAAAAAGAAAACCCCATGACAACACTATGAATACTGCGTGGCAACAGAACACTCAAACTCAAGTATTGAACCTGCTTTAGAATCATAGAATCATAGAATAACCAGGTTGGAAGAGACCCATTGGATCATCAAGTCCAACCATTCCTATCAAACACTAAACCATGTCCCTTAGCACCTCGTCCACCCGTCCCTTAAACACCTCCAGGGAAGGTGATTCAACCACCTCCCTGGGCAGCCTGTTCCAGTGCCCAATGACCCTTTCTGTGAAAAATTTTTTCCTAATGTCCAGCCTAAACCTCCCCTGGCGGAGCTTGAGGCCATTCCCTCTTGTCCTGTCCCCTGTCACTTGGAAGAAGAGGTCAGCATTCTCCTCTCCACAACCTCCTTTCAGGTAGTTGTAGAGGGCAATGAGGTCTCCCCTCAGCCTCCTCTTCTCCAGGCTAAACACCCCCAGCTCTCTCAGCCGTTCCTCATAAGGCCTGTTCTCCAGCCCCCTCACCAGCTTTGTTGCTCTTCTCTGGACTCGCTCCAGAGCCTCAACATCCTTCTTGTGGTGAGGGGCCCAGAACTGAACACAGGATTCGAGGAGCGGTCTCACCAGTGCCGAGTACAGAGGTAGAAGAACCTCCCTGGACCTGCTGGTCACACCATTTCTGATACAAGCCAAGATGCCGTTGGCCTTCTTGGCCACCTGGGCCACTGCTGGCTCATGTTCAGTCGCTGTCAACCAACACCCCCAGGTCCCTCTCCTCCAGGCAGCTTTCTAGACAGACTTCTCCTAGTCTGTACCACTGCATAGGGTTGTTGTGCCCTTTGCTTCTTCATTGTAGGGCAATGTTTTAAGCAATGCTCTTCACACTTTTTCCACCCAAGTATATAACAACAAAGTGACATCACAACACAATCACTAACAGTAACAAGGTCCAAACAGATATAACAATGGTGAATGATTGTTTCCTACCTGCAAAAATTTTTTTACATCAGCAATAATCTCTCTGAAGATGAGCTGATCTTTCAGCACCTCGAACCATCCTGATTTTGTGATTTTAGCAATGACTTGAACAAGAGCTTGGATGACAAAAGGAGCCAGTTTGGGCCGAGATGCCACATAATTCAGAATGTAATTTCCTGTAAAGTAGCATTTTCAAATCAGCAACACACGTCTTCTCTGAAGAAAATGAATTAAATGGTTCTAACAGAAACTTAAGACATGGATTTTTTAAAAATATATATTCTTATGGTTAGTACAATCACTGTAAGTTAGGTCAAATCATTAAATAGAGCTAAACATTTAGTAACACAAAGCACATAATGTACACGACACTGGCAGGTAAAACAGCAATTTTTCATTACGGTCCCATCTACTGAGCACTGATTATTTCACTGCATAACAGCAGCTCTCAGACACCTCAAGACAGGTGAAAAGTTTTTCAGACAAGAGTCTCTACTGAATGTTTCCAACACAATCTCGAAAATCCCTTGGGGTAATGGGCATCATAGCTGCAGAAACTCCTCTCTAACTAGAAGGAATTTAACCTGTTCCAAATGCCATTGAAACGTACAAAATTAAAGCTGAGTAAAGTTATTTACTACCTAAAGAACACTGAATTTTATTCATCAGAAGCAACAGATTCTCAGCCACATATTCAGAGCACTATCACAGAACTGATACAGCAGGGCAGACTTTCTAAAAATCCAGTGTGAATCATACACTCCTTGTGCAAAGCCCTTCACTATTAAAGCCCTAACACATACTCACTTACTCTTATATGATACGTCAACAACTTTAACACAGATCCTAAAACGGAAGGACAATTTTGTAGGATTCTAATCCTGCAAATAAGATCTTGCCCTGGTCTGCCTTTACAAGTGTTAAGAGCAGATCATAAGCAGTGTTACATGTCACTGACTGCTGGTGTACCAACATGTGTCACTTTCACACATTATAAACATGAACCAAATCTCTTTAGCATCTTGTGGGATTAAATACAAAGCCTATCTTGAAAAACTAGTCATTTTTTTGAAGTATGAAGTAATCTGAGCTAACATACTTCGAAATTGGGAAATCTTCTTTGTGAACTAACTGCAGAGAAAAGATGACAGAGCTCACAGTCACCCTTATGCTCACTCTCTCACAATGCCTCCCTCACGAACAGCGGGCTTGGTAAATGGAAAGAACTAGGGACAAAAGAGTCTCCACTAAATGATAACTGCACTAACACAAAGTTTTAGATCTATCTAACACAGTGGAATTCTAACCACAAACGTTACTTACGAATGTCAATCCTTTGTTCGACAGGTAATGGAGATGCCCTGCTTACAAGCTTGGACAGGCATGTCGCTGCTAGAAGCTGAGCATAGGACGTCTACAAAAACATATCAAGATATTACTCAGAAATTGGCTAATTAAAGGCAGTCAAAAACTGATAAAAAGTAAAGAAATCAGATCGGTTATCAGTTTTTGGTTATGTTTATTAAGTGAACCAAAAGTTTATAAACTGTTTTAGTAACATCTTCGCTTCATTACAAACAAACATAAATTACAAAACACTAATAAAATAGTGGAAATATAAACCCTTTCATCTAAAAGTAACTTCATTATTTAGTTTTGCAACTCGTTTTTAAATCGCTTGATAATTTAAAACCATGAGATAATTACCATGGGTTCAGTCCTGTATTAAAGATATTTCCAAATGTGCTTCTTCTTTCTCTTTTTGAATGACTTTAAAAACACAGCAAGAATTATAGTAGACTTAGCATGGACTAACAAACAAGAATCAATTCCCCTATCACTTTATCTAGTGTTAATCAAGAAATTAAACCCTAAAAATGAAAATTAGGAATGATAAGACAATGTTTAGACTGACAGATAACAGATTAGTGGCTCAAAAATTTGCTTAATACAATTTTTTCCATTGTAACTAATAGCTAGAAACAAGAACAAGGTGATGTTCAAACACCAGCTTATACTACACTGTCCCCTGACACTGCTCTACAGATAACAGAGTCCTTGATTACAACCCTTCTGAAAGTGCTGAAAGCTAAGATGCTTTCCCTTTTTTTTCCCATTATCTCTAATGCAACATATCATCACTTCTACAAAGACCACCTCCAAATGAAAAAAATCTAGAATCATTTATGAAACAGAATATGTACAAAACAGGGAAAAGCATTTTGCCTTCAGTGTACTGACACGGTAATGGCCCACGACTGAGAAACCTATGTGCACTTCCACAAGCATGATTACATTTACAGATAACACTTCTTTCAGTTACTTACTGTTCCTTGTTCTAACAGAAGCTGACATTGGCTAAGACATTCTGGACTATCAATAAGCTCCAAGAGCACCTTCTCAGCTTGCAGTCGCTGTGCCAGATCAGTTCCTTCATATAGGTGGTTACATAGTACTTCTAATTCTGCCAGACTCTGTTAGGAAAGAACAAATGAAAATTACATGAAGACTTTTCAACCATGTAAAAATTCTTTAGGTGTTTACAAGCATAGATACTATGCCAGTAACACAAACTGTTACCTACTCTAAGCTTTCCAGTTGATTCACATTTAAATTACCAAAAAATAGGTGGCTTTTCGAGCTATGAAGCCAAAAATAGCTCAGACATTTAAGTCGCCATCTCTTATTCTCACTGCTACTGAAGCTTTTTTTTAATATGACACAATCCATTTGCTCTTCTGATGGATTCAGATGGGAAGTCCACAGTTTTTCCAGAGAGGGATGGAAAGATTGAAAACAGTGAACAGTTTGTGCTATGCTACTTGGAATTCCAATAATGCAATTTTAAATGAAGAAAGATCCATGCAATTTAAAGTGAAAATTAAGACTCAAAATCCAAGTGTACACAGAAGAGAAAATACAATACAACACAAAATGCACATAATTGGGGTGAAACATGGGAATAAGGACGTACAGCAAAGATAGTCTTCTGAGATAAACTACAATGCATCTTTCCATAATCAAACAATCCCAATACAATCTGAGAAGCGCAAAAGAAATTATGATGTCACAACCAGCAAAAGTTAAAGACTGTCCTTTATTTCATCTGAAATTTGACTTCCAAGTCTGGACAAACTTGGTAAAAGTCTGAGAAAGTCCAAAATAAAAGTGGGATTGGAGCCCAGTCACCAAGGTCTGATTCAGGCATTAAAATTGTAAACCTCTGATGGACAACAAAGGAAACACACCATAAACTTTTCAAGCAAGCCTGAAAAAAACCCTAGATACTGATCTCAAAAGAAAAGTTGGTTTTTCGGATACTGAGACTGATGGCCTTCAGCACTTTGAAATGCTTTATCTGGACATGCCTGGTCTCAGGAGACTGTTAGGACAAAGTTTCTTAGTGGTAGGCTCAAGGTATGGCCAGAAACAGCTCAGAATTCTCAGACTGCTCACGAACTTGGTAGATGTTCTTTGGGTTGTATTTTATGTGTGGTACTGAGGAAATGTGCTGATTTTCCTTGATTCAGATAGCGAATCCCAAAAATACAACCTTAAATCAGCAAATACAACCTGGAATGAAAAAATACAACCACCCTGTGTATGATGGCAACTCAGCCGAGCAACAGGTATTAGTCAACTTTATGGTGAAAAAAATACCCAGAGGAACACAACAAGAGGTCAAAAACTAGCTGTCTATATTAGACAGATATTTTCTTCAAGAAAACAGAAGACTGTCACAATCCCTTTTTTATTGAGAGACAAAACATGTGAAATTATGCTTTCAGACACCTCCTTACCAGTGGCTGAAAGGCGATTCCTAAGAAAACAACAGTGTCACAATGAAGAGGATCTGGCAGTTAGATGCTGGCTGCTTTAAGAGAGTCAGGAGCAGAAACACACCTGTACAGGTGGAATTTTTGATCACAAAGAAGTGTAACTGATTGCAAGAAAGAGATTCACGTCCTGATCAAAAAGGTCGGATGCTGTGATTTTTCTTTCCCCCCCTTGCTTTGTCGTGCTTCCATAACATTCAAGAATAAGCTAAATAAAGTTCTCCAGATACCCCTGGTGACACCTCTCACGCTCTCAGAAGCCTGTGGCAGCTCTCCTAGGAGCCTGCAAACCAGCCAAGGACCCGGCGTTACTCCACAACGACCCAGCAGGCAAGCAGCCAAGCAAACTGGCAGGCAACCAGGTAGGTTCCCGATTAAAGTTTTGCTGACACTGACATATTCCCACAGACATTTTGATGTTAATCAGCATTTTCAGACTGAAAACAATCCACTAAGAAAGTTCCACCGGCTCAAAGCAAGAGCAACAGGATGGGCATGACTGCTGAAATGCTGCAGTTTAAAATACAAAGCATCAGGTGCTGACAAAAGATGTTTTAGGAGTCCTTTTAGGTAGACTGAGTATTTAAACAATGCCTAAAATGGCCTCGGTAGCGCTGCCAGAGCCTGCTGCCATCCATCCAGTGGGATCCCAAGGGATCTGGATAAACGCTCAGCAAGATGCTGTGTGTTTGAGACGCTGTCATCAGTGGCTGATGGCAAGGCTACCTCTGGTTTTCCAAGAAGAAGCAGAGTGGGAAGCATAGCAATGCCTAGGGAAGCATCAGAAGTGCAGGTGCAGTTGGCACACGCAGGCAGGGAGCAGCCACAAATGGAGCATCCCACGTGCTGCTGTGCTGGGAAGCGTGGAAAACCATGCTGGTTAGCACCCATGGCCGTGCTGGTACCAGCACCATGGACACAGTGGTGCCTACACGGCGGTCCAGTAGCCGGACAGCGGCTGCAGCCAGCATGGTACGGCCAGCATCCCTGCACAGACGCCACACCAGTCTCACAGCCTTGAACTGACCCCGCAGCAGCCCCACAGCCCTGAAATGACCCCACACCACCCCCACGGCCCTGAAATGACCCCCCACCAGCCCCACGGCCCTGAAATGACCCCCCCACCAGCCCCACGGCCCTGAAATGACCCCCCCACCAGCCCCACGGCCCTGCACCAGCCCCATAGCTCCACACCAGGCTCACACAGACCCTGCACCAGCCCCACAGCTCCCAATTTGCACAAGACCCACAGCTCCACATTGACCCCACACCACCCTCCACCTGCATACCAGCCCACAGCCCCAAACTTGTGCTGACCCTTCACCAGCCCCACAGCCCCAAGCTGACCCTTCACCAGCCCCACAGCTCCACACCAGCCCCACCCCAGCCCCGCAGCCCCCAGCTCGCACTGACCCCGCAACCACCCCACCGCCCCACATCGACCCCACAGCACCCAGCTCACACTGATCCTGCACCAGCCCCACAGCCGCACACCAACCCCGCACCACCCCACCCCAGCCCCGCAGCCCTGAGCTCACCCCGCACCAGCCCCGCAGCCCTGAGCTCACCCCGCACCAGCCCCGCAGCCCTGAGCTCACCCCGCACCAGCCCCGCAGCCCTGAACTGACCCCACACACCAGCCCCGCAGCCCTGAGCTGACCCCACACACCAGCCCCGCAGCCCTGAGCTCACCCCGCACCAGCCCCGCAGCCCTGAGCTCACCCCGCACCAGCCCCGCAGCCCTGAGCTGACCCCGAACCAGCCCCGCAGCCCTGAGCTCACCCCGCACCAGCCCCGCAGCCCTGAGCTGACCCCGAACCAGCCCCGCAGCCCTGAGCTGACCCCACACACCAGCCCCGCAGCCCTGAGCTCACCCCGCACCAGCCCCGCAGCCCCACACCGGTCCCACAGCTCCCAGCTCGCACTGATCTTGCACAAGACCCGCAGCCCCGCACTGACCCCGCACTCACCCTACACCAGCCCCGCAGCCCCTCACTAACACTGACCCTGCAACACCCCCACAGCCCTGAACTGACCCCGCTGCCCCCAGCCCCGCGCTGATCCCGCACCACCCCACAGCCCCACAACCACCCCACAGCCCCGCACCAGCCCCACGGCCCCCAGCTCGTACCGACCCCGTCCCCTCCGGCCCCCCAGCACCGCCCCCTCTCCCCGCGGCGGCTGCAACTGACCTGGACGCGCAGCGCCATCTTCCCCAGCGGTGCCGGCAGTGGCGCGCGGCCGCGACAGGGGGCGCTGTGACCGCGGCGGGGAGGGCGGGACGAGGGGCGCGGCTAACGCCGAGGGGCGTGGTCTGAGTGAGGGGGCGTGGTCAGAGCCGGGGGTGGGGCCGCAGGCGCCATGTTACCCGCGCGGTCCCGTGTACGTGGTCACTTTCTCCTGACGGAAGGGGCCGTGTTCTTCAGTGGCTCCTGCATTAAGTGCAGCTGTAAATCTCTCTTTTCGTAGAGTCGTAGAATTCCCTGAGTTGGAAGGGACCCACAAGGACCACCGTGTCCGGCTGCTGTCCCTGCTGAGCACAACCCCGACATCCACGCTGAGGGGTGGAGGATGTTGGTCAGGCAGCGTGGCTGCTTCCCTGGGGGCTGTTCCAGGGCTCCACCACGCTCTGGGGGAAAAACCTTCTCCTAAGCCCTTCTCCTAAAGCTCTTCTGAGAGAGCTGGGGTTGTTTAGTCTGGAGAAGAGGAGGCTGAGGGAAGACCTCATTGCTGTCTCCAACTACCTGAAAGGAGGTTGTGGAGAGGAGGGAGCTGGGCTCTTCTCCCAAGTGACAGGGGACAGGACAAGAGGGAATGGCCTCAAGCTCTGCCAGGGGAGGTTTAGGTTGAACATTAGGAAAAAATTTTTCAGGAAAAGGGTCATTGGGCACTGGAACAGGCTGCCCAGGGACGGGGTTGATTCACCTACCCTGGAGGTGTTTAAGGGACGGGTGGACGAGGTGCTGAGGGACATGGTTTAGTATTTGATAGGAATGGTTGGACTTGATGATCTGGTGGGTCTCTTCCAACCTGGTGATTCTATGATTGTATGATAATGTCCAGTTTAACCCTCCCCTGACATTTTCCTGCCATTCCCTTGTCCATCTCTAGAGAGAAGAGCTCAGCATCTGCTCCTTCTCCCCTTGTGAGAAAGCTGCAGCCCATGATGAGGTCTCCCCTTAGTCTCCTCTAGGATGAACAGAGCAAGTGACTTCAGCTGCTCCTCATTCAGCTTTGGGAAGCGCTGGAAGGTTGCTGAGAGTGGAGGAAGCCAAGAATGTTGCTTCAATACGGAGGAGCCAAAGAGGTGGTACTCAGGTGGTTACAGCTGAGTCTGAAAGGACAGATGGCTTGGTTATTCAAAAAAGGAGAAATGCCCCTCTACAGGTATCTATAAAGGATCGAGCAGATAGATTTTAGAACTAGAGTCGTCTAAGTTTCAAGTTGGATGAGATGAATCCCATCTTTGTTAACCACTGGTACACATAACAGGTGGAGTCTGCAGCAGCAAACAGTGTGTGGTTAACGTCGATATCTCTTCTGCAAACAGTCTGATCCGGAGGCACTCTCTATAGAGTTAAAGCAATAATTCAGGGTCAGTGAGGAAAGCCCACCATGCAGATCAGGGACAAGATTAACATAGAGTTTATCCAAATTAAGGACATAGTATGACTTTAACAACGTCTACAGGTGTCTGCTTTGGGGAAAAAAACAACCCTGTTTTAATGCAGCCAGCCTCTTAACTTCAGAGGAAAAGGTGTAGTTGATTCTAACCATTGTAACCTGAAGCTGAACAAATTCCAAATAAAAATTAGCAATGGTGGCAATTGTCCTCTGGAACAGCTCACACCACGGGATGGTGCATTCTCTGTCACTAAATCAAGAGTGGTCTTGTTCCAAAAAGGTGATGCTGTAGGTGTGTGCTGTTCGGGGCAGGAATGGGTGAGGCTGTGTGGTGTGGGTCACACATTGTGTGCAGTTACATCGCATCACATGCAATCAGAGAGCAACGTGCTTTTGCCGCTAATGAAGAAGTGTAAGAAAGGCCAGAGAGGGAGAAGCACCTGTGTGTCCCGTGTCCCGCTAAAAGTGAACAGTGGGAGTGTACGGCGTGGTGACAAACAGAGCCCAGGGGGAAACTCGGCAACGTGTGGCATCACAAGACACTTCAGGAGTCAGTGGCACAGGGAGGAAGAAGGCTCAAGGAGCAGCAAATACAGTGGGATAGAGGGGAGGCAGTGAGGGCTGCTGCTGTGGCCAGCTAGCTGACAGCGTTTATGAATGCTGCACCCAAAAATCTTGACGTTTTTGTTGGGCACACAGCTGTTTGATGTTATAACACAGTGTGAAGAATTTCTGCCTTGACCTCC
Organism: Phaenicophaeus curvirostris; assembly: GCF_032191515.1. Taxonomy (NCBI): domain Eukaryota; kingdom Metazoa; phylum Chordata; class Aves; order Cuculiformes; family Cuculidae; genus Phaenicophaeus; species Phaenicophaeus curvirostris. The sequence goes on along the minus strand of NC_091406.1, from coordinate 16,619,672 downwards.
CCTGCTCTGAACTCTGTGGTGATTGGCACCTGCGTAATTTTTATTCTGGGTAACAAATGAAACAGGACCTGTGCAGTTTATGTAGAATTTTTCAGTGCCTTTTACTATTGTCAACGTAGAAAACAGAAAATAATGTTTGAATGAGAAAATTTGTAGCAGAGGTGTTTCAGATACCAGTCTGTGAGTGTTTGGGCTGATGGACTGTTTCAAAAAAGCTAACCTTTTCAGAACAAAGGGTTCCCAATTAAATATATTGCACTTGTCTCTGAACATATTTTTAAATATTTTTAATAATCTTTTGTAAATGATCAGCTATTCTTTTCAGTAAGAAAACAGAATTTTAGGAAAAAGAACAATGTGATGCAAAAACACTCATTCCCAGAACATTTGCTACTTCTTTTTGGGGGGGGAGCAGAAATGGCTGGTTTTGTTTATATGCTTTAATCAAGTCACTTAAATAAAAATCGCTTGGGGAAGGTCCAGCCCTCTTTCTGCAGTGTGGCAAACTGTTTGGGAATAGCGCAGGAACCATTACAAAAAGAATTCAAAAGGCATGCTTATCTGTTTGAATGCACAAGATGTCTTCTCTGGGTATTTTTGAGTATTGCTAGTAAAACAGCACTGTTATTGCTTCATGTATCTATGAAAAGTAAACAGCCCCCCGAAAGACAGATAATTTGCCCTTCATGAGACTAACCATGGAAACTTTCAAATGAGAAGGATAATCTTGCTGAAACGTATGAGAAAATATGAACTAGGGACACTAAAACTCCTGTTTAACCTTCCTACTTAGGCTTGTTGCTATGTGAACAATCTCTTGATATTTCTTAGTACGTTACAGAAAAAAAGGAAATTGATACAAGGTACAAATTCTGGACTTTTTTTTTAGACAAATTAGTATGCTTGAAAGAAATTATAATTTACATTTTAAAAATGAACATAAAATTTGATCCCTCCAGTATTCTTAGTAGACAGGTGCATGTTTAAGAATTTTATTTAACAGTCTTAATGTATGAATTTACAACTGTTCTTATTTTTGGTAAGTAGCATGATACACTTCAGCCAAAGCTGAATTTCAGGAAGCTGGATACACAAGTGAATATATGCGTTATCAGAGGAGCCATTTACAGCATAGAGACTACTAGTAAATATAACAAGAATGTGAAAGACATTGGACAACAGATGTACAAAAAATGTTATTCGGAGTTGTTTCAGTTATCATAGTCCCCAGATTCATATTCTTCCTCGTCATCATCATCAGAATGGTCGTAGTAGTCTTCATATTCAACGCTGTAGCTTGCACTTCTACTGCCAGCAAGTGCAGGCGATGAGTCTGCAAGACATAATTGAGTCCAGTTTAAATTAAGAGTATCTAGATAGGAACAAAGAGGAAAGTCAGGTTTGGGAGCTGTATGGCAAGCTCACAGTTTCTGAACCCTTGTTAAGTCATCTGTTACAAGCACAAGGTTTGTATCTGATGACTTGACCTCATCATCAAAGCTTATGGTATAAGAGCAAATTTATCTCATTCGCATTTTAAGATGTTGAAAATACATTTAATTCCTAATATTGGTAAACTATGAGTTCAGTCTTCTGCAGATCCTGTGCACCTGAAAACAGGACCAGAGCCAACACAGCTTTGAAAACCACTTGCTGAAACAGCGTCGGTGACAAACCAGACCAGTTACAAACTCCCCTAGCAAATACAAGACAACACATTTCTATCCTGCATTTGCCAGGAATCTCAGTTCTCCTCAGAGGGAGGATGATATTCTGCAGGACTGGACCCAATGCAAAACAACAAGGAAGCTGTTTCTTTGATCTTTTCCAACACTTCCATTAAGGAACAAGAGCTGTTTCCTTGCTAACTTTTTGAAAAAATAAACAACCAAGCAGAACTGCTTCAGTGACGCTCTCAGCCACAGCCACTGTTGCTCTGGGTGCAGAGCTCCTGTGAATGTTAAAGGACTTCCATAGGATAAAGATAGTGGGGTAATGTGTGTGTCGTGGCTGTGTGGCTACAATCCACAGCTTTCTGCTCTCTGGAAGCAGCAACGTGTTACAATATTAACATGTAAGTATTTTTTTCCCCCCAGAATTCATAAGCACTTCCAACTTTTGAATACCTAGGACTGAATCTCTCATTAAGAGATAGAGTAAAAGAAGAGCACACAGAAGAGTTTAAATATGGATATCTTTGGGTAGTTTCTCACAGCCTTCATTTGCATTCTGACAAACCTGCCCTTTGCAGCCTGCTCATATGCATTTTTATATTCTTCACATTCAAATTAAAAAAAAAAAAACATACCATCAATGACTTTCAGTCTTGCGGAGGCATATGTTGCACCGTACTTATTTTTGGTGTGGCAGATGTAAACGCCTTCATCTGATTTTTTGAGGCCTTGAATTTGCAGCCAGCTGGTCACACCGTACTTCTGAGGCCCACCTCTTGCCTTTGAGAGGACGAAGAAATAGTTGGGATTAAGTAGCTAGGAGACACCATGATAGTTCTTAAAATAGTTGTGGCTGGATTAAGAATAATTTCAATCTTTACATATAATTTATTGTTATCATGCTTTGATTCTCTTTGATCCTGCTGGATTGTGTTTTAACATCCTGTTGTCTCTGTCGCTCCAAGTTAATGCTTTCCCTACTCTGTTGTGATATTTAAACCTCACTGCCTCTCACAGCACTGATTCCTGGTCCTTCTGATGCTTCTGCTTCCCAGTGCTCCTCCCATCTCTTGTCCCAGCATCATTTATTTCTGCCTCAGAGCATTGGCACTTGTTCTTAGGCTTATAAACTCCTCCAGGATGAGAGCAGCAGGGGCATCTGGGGCAGTTGTTCAGGACCAGGGGCCTGACCAAGCTGGCATTCATCCAGGTTTTAATGGATTGGCAGGACATATCATAAGCTTTCACACTCCCCCTCACAATCAGTTTCAAATTACTCAGGCTAAAGCGTCTCTCAGGGGTGAGCTTCCTTTTCCAGACTAATAACACAAAGCCATTAACAAGTGTTAACAGGGATGGCTGTATTCAGGAGATGGGTAAACGGGGCTCAGTTCAGCCTCTGAGATGACCCGCATATCGTTGTGACTTCTTGCACCATATTTTTCTGAGTAACTTCGAAGTCACACTAATCCCACCTCTGTTTATGCTGTCTTTGGAAACGTTTCGGAATAACTTATACTGTTAGTACTTCAGTAGTTTTGCTACTTTAATTAGCTTTTTCTATCTATGTTTTTCATAGAATCATAGAGTAACCAGGTTGGAAGAGACCCACCAGATCATCAAGTCCAACCATTCCCATCAATCACTAAACCATGCCCCTTAGCACCTCATCCACCCGTCCCTTAAACACCTCCAGGGAAGGTGAATCAACCACCTCCCTGGGCAGCCTCTGCCAGTGCCCAATGACCCTTTCTGTGAAAAATTTTTTCCTAATGTCCAGCCTAAACCTCCCCTGGCAGAGCTTGAGGCCATTCCCTCTCGTCCTGTCCCCTGTCACTTGGGAGAAGAGGCCAGCTCCCTCCTCTCTACAACCTCCTTTCAGGTAGTTGTAGAGAGCAATGAGGTCTCCCCTCAGCCTCCTCTTCTCCAGGCTAAACACCCCCAGCTCTCTCAGCCGTTCCTCATAAGGCCTGTTCTCCAGCCCCCTCACCAGCTTTGTTGCTCTTCTCTGGACTCGCTCCAGAGCCTCAACATCCTTCTTGTGGTGAGGGGCCCAGAACTAAACACAGGATTCGAGGAGCGGCCTCACCAGTGCCGAGTACAGAGGGAGAATAACCTCCCTGGACCTGCTGGCCACGCCGTTTCTGATACAAGCCAAGATGCCATTGGCCTTCTTGGCCACCTGGGCCACTGCTGGCTCATGTCCAGTCACTGTCAACCAACACCCCAGGTCCCTCTCCTCCAGGCAGCTTTCTAGCCAGACTTCTCCTAGTCTGTAGCTGCACAGGGTTGTTGTGCCCCAAGTGCAGGACCCGGCACTTGGCCTTGTTAAACCTCATGCCATTGGACTCAGCCCAGCGGTCCAGCCTGTTCAGATCCCTTTGCAGAGCCTCCCTACCCTCCAGCAGATCAACACTCCACCCAGCTTAGTGTCATCTACAAACTTGCTAAGGGTGCACTCGATGCCTTCATCCAGGTCATTAATAAAGACATTGAACAGGGCTGGACCCAGCACTGAGCCCTGGGGAACCCCACTTGTCACTGGCCTCCAGCTGGATTTAACTCCATTTCCCACCACTCTCTGGGCCCTCCAGCCAACCAGTTTTCCACCCAGGAGAGTGTGCACCTGTCCAGGCCAGAGGTGACAGTTTCCGAAGCAGAATGTTGTGAGCAACTGTGTCAAAGGCTTTACTGAAGTCCAGGAAGATCCATCCACAGCCTTTCCCTCATCCAGCTGCCGAGTCACTTTGTCATAGAAGGTGATGAGACTTCTTTCACAGACTTTGCCAATCTGATTTCTAGTTGAGCCTTAGCCCTTCTGATTTTTTCTCTACACAATCTCAATTCCCTCCAAGTCCACCCAAGAGGCCTGTCCCCTCTTCCAGAGCCCATAAACGTTTCTCTTCTTGATACCACTCAAGATCTCTCTGTTCAACCAAGCTGTTTTTTTCCCCTGCCGGCTTTTTTTCTGGAGCATGGGGATGGCTTTCTCCTGAGCTGCTAGGATTTCCTTCTTGAAGAGCTCCCAGCCCTCATGGACTCCCTTGCCCTTAAGTAATTTTGTTCAGGTTATGCTCCACATCCATTAGTTCTTCTCTTTTTTGGGGTTGTGTGTCCAGAAAGCTAGATTTTCCATGCATTTCCTGCACAGTCAGTGTTCATATCATCCATTGGAGAAGGCATGCAGATGCAGCCTTCATCCTTACTGTAGTCTGCCTGTATACCTGGCTTTGTTAGCTCTTCTCCCCAGAATGTTATTTCCATTTAAAAGCATTAGCATTTTGATTTATTTAATTTTAGCTCAAACTTTCAGGCTATTTCTGGATTTGATTGAAGCCTACACTAATGCCATTCTGCTCTTTCTCCTCAGATTAAAACAGCATCTTCCATAAAAAGCACAAGTTCCTTTGCTTTCCTCAGGGACTGAACTCAAATGGCAGGTCTCCAGAAACAGCATCTTGCACAGAAGTTCAGATACTTGCCAGAATTGTGCTTCTGCATCAAGAACAGTAAAACACTTGCCAACAGCCATCCTTCCCGAACTGCTCCTTCTTTTATGTAGTAGCCTAAACATTGCCATCTATATATGCAATCCGCTTTTCCAAACTATGTAAGGAGAATCTTCCATCTTTTCTTTCCTTGAAGTAGGCCAGATAGTTAATCCCTGCCTGCTATTTCTTGTGCTTGGACTGCCAAAACAGTGAGCCTTGCATGGACTTAAAACAGAAGTCTTCACATAGTTAGAGAGCCCCAATTGGAAACCTACTGCAGCAATATTGTATTCCATAGGAGGAATTTACTGATTAATCCACCTGCTCCTCATCCCAAACTATTACGACATGTGGAAAACTCAGGTATTACCTGTACCGAGATGTGGGCATCATCTCCTGGCAGAAACATTTTATTCCCCCTTTTTTTCCATTCAAGCTGTGGCATAGGATAGGCTGACACCTCGCAGCCAAAAATGATGTCATTGCCTGTGAAATTCTGGACATCCTGCGGTGGCACAGAAATAACAGGAGCTGCAAAGAACCAGCAGATAACTGCTTTAGGAAACAGTGAACAAAAGACAATACAAATACAAAAGCGTATAAGTTTAGTTCCTGTTTTACAGGATGAAATCCATTTGCTTTTTGCCATCTCATGAATTATAAAGAGCCACGTGACTCCAAGCGGCTTTTAAAGCTCAAAACTCCTTGTGTACCGTGGAAGAGTGGACAGGCTTTTTAAAAACGCTTATGTCGAGGACCCGTCTGTCCTTCCTGTCATACACGATCGTGACACTTAAGGTGAAAGTTTAATCTGTTTCCCACTAGTGGCCATTGCAGAGCACCCTCCAGGCCCACTGGTCTTGCAGCCAACACTCAACTAGACCTTCCAAGGAAGGTACAGGAGATTCTGGAGCTGGCAATCACAGAGTAGTGGGATTGTACAAGACAATCCTTAATTTCTGTTAGATTTGCTTAGATTACGAGCTAAAATACTGAAATTGCTGGCTTGTCAAAATTTCTTTTGTGAGTACATCATTGCCTTGAGCTTTCTAAAATGTCACCCTCCTCTGTTACCCATGAACTCATTGCAGCAAGTTACAGAATAACAGCATTAACGCATTTCACATTTATCCTGAATTGCTACCAATTTCATCTGATGTTCTTGTTATGAGACAAGTAATAAACGTTGTCGAAGTCCAGTTACTTTACAAGGTTTTATGTTATGTTTGTTATAATTATTAAAGTTCTACTTGTTTCCTGTTGTTCTCTCGCCCTCGTCCTCCTCCGCTGTTTATTTATTGCCTCTGAAGTATCCTCTCCCGCTTTTTCCCAAAGAAGCATCTGACATTAACCACGAGAGGGAGCCAAACCAGGGATTTGAAGACATTAAAAAAGTAAACCTGATGTATTTGTACATGATTTAAATACATACCCTCTGTAAGTGTGCAAGAACATACTAAACATAGTAACAGAAGACGATGATATTTAGCAGAAGGAAGCAAAATAACTTATTTACTGTTATTGCAGCTTTCCTCTTTTGGAGATCTCTGCTTTTTTTTCCCTGATCAATTTGCCCTCAGCAAGAAATATTTTTCCTTCTAAAGTCTGTTTTCTTTCTATTTCCATGGCAGTGTTTAAAAATGCATTTTCTAGGCCATTAGACTTGTGTTTAATTACTGCTTTTATTTTTGCACAGATCTCAGATGCTTGGAAATACTAATTTAAGAGTAAATAATAAATTTTTACTGGCAATATTGGTATCAATACATAGGTACAGCATTTATGCTTCAGCATTTGAAATCGTAACAGCTTGTTCCAGGATTTCAAGCAAAGTTTCTAATGCATTTGTCAGTTTTTCAGGATTGATATGTGTGCAGAAAATACCAAATGCATACTGATTAAAATTAATTGAAAACAAATTATACAGCAAGTATCAATTTCCTCATTTATGAATGCCTCATTAAACAACCCTGGTACTCTACTAAAGTAAGATTTTCAAACAAGGATACTTAAACCCTTAAATGCTTGTTCTTTATGACAGCAGAACATTTTGAACCTGTACATTATTATTTCAAAAATCTTGTATTCAAATCAGCATTAACTGAGTATCTTGGATAAGAAACTTGTTTTGCCATTGAAATTACCACATGAGACCTAATATTAAAACATGCTTCGAAATACTAAAACTCAGTGTAGCTACACTTCTTTCAATGCTACATCCACTGTAATTAGCTTAACATGTAAAAAAGAACCAGAACCAGCTCACTGAGTTGACTCACACGAGTTCTTTACAGATATAGCATTGAAAACTTTTTGAGTAGGCAGGTGTTGGCTAGTTTTAGTTCCAATCCTAACACAAGTGGTTACAGATACACAGACAACACTGAAGTATTACCAAGAACAGAGTCCTCGAGCCAGGGGCTCAGCCACGCAAGGGCTCTGGCTTCACCACACCGTGCAGACACAGCCTCCAGGATGTAAAAGTCTGAATTACAAACTAATCACAGAATCACAGAATAACCAGGTTGGAAGAGACCCACCGGATCATCGACTCCAACCGTTCCTATCAAACACTAAACCATATCCCTCAGCACCTCATCCACCTGTGCCTTAAACACCTCCAGGGAAGGTGACTCAACCACCTCCCTGGGCAGCCTCTGCCAGGGACCAATGACCCTTTCTGTAAAGAATTTTTTCCTAACGTCTAGCCTAAACCTCCCCTGGTGGAGCTTGAGGCCATTCCCTCTTGTCCTGTCCCCTGTCACTTGGAAGAAGAGGCCAGCTCCCTCCTCTCTACAACCTCCATTCAGGTAGTTGTAGAGGGCAATGAGGTCTCCCCTCAGCCTACTCTTCTCCAGGCTAAACACCCCCAGCTCTCTCAGCCGCTCCTCATAAGGCCTGTTCTCCAGCCCCTTCACCAGCTTTGTTGCTCTTCTCTGGACTTGTTCCAGAGCCTCAACATCCTTCTTGTGGTGAGGGGCCCAGAACTGAACACAGGATTCGAGGAGTGGTCTCACCAGTGCCGAGTCCAGAGGAAGAAGAACCTCCCTGGACCTGCTGGTCACACCATTTCTGATACAAGCCAAGATGCCATTGGCCTTCTTGGCCACCTGGGCCACTGCTGGCTCATATTCAGTCGGTTGTCAACCAACACCCCCAGGTCCCTCTCCTCCAGGCAGCTTTCCAGCCAGGCTTCTCCTAGTGTGTAGCACTGCATAAGGTTGTTGTGCCCCAAGTGCAGGACCCGGCATTTGGCCTTGTTAAACCTCATGCCATTGGACTCTGCCCAGCGGTCCAGCCTATTCAGATCCCTTTGGAGCCTCCCTACCCTCCAGCAGATCGACACTTCCACCCAGCTTAGTGTCGTCCGCAAACTTGCTAAGGGTGCACTCGATGCCTTCATCCAGATCATTGATGAAGACATTGAACAGGGCTGGACCCAGCACCGAGCCAAATGTTATAGCTGTTCACGTACAAGAATTTGTCTGGCACTGTCTACCATACAGCAAGATGAATTCCACAGTGGAAGTACACCTTCCTCCTTTAACTGTAAGGATAATCCAGTTAATAGCTTAGATAGAAAAGTCTAGATACGATCCAAGTCCCACTCAGCTGAGTGCTTTTTATAGAGATAGTTAAGGTTTGCTGGACCAGGCTGACCAGGACTGGCATCATGTGAAACCAAACTCAAAGCAATAAGGAAGAACCACAGTTTTGATGTCACTAAACTGCTTCTTCTGAAGATGAACACACAATAAATACTTGCGTTATCTACTGAAACTTCAAGTGCCTCCAGAAATAAAACAATAACATCTCGCAACACCTTTTTGCTGTATTTTACAAAGGAAAATTGAAATAATGCTGTGACATCTTAACAGAAATTTACAAACTTCAGTTTTGAGTGTTTCAGATTTTGTGTTCAGCCAAATTCTCTTGTGCCTAGCACTTCTTTTCATAAATATAGCTTTAGAAACAGATCTTTAGTCTTATGATAACCTGTCATTTTCATTCCTGGAGTAGATAAATTTTTCTCGATAGCTATAGAAAACATTCTGATAGACAGAATGCATTATTTTTATGTATTACAGAAGGCAAAAAACAGAAGCCAGGAAAAGTCAAAATACTTCTTCACTTTTCACAATCAGTATCACTCCAGACTGATGAATTATGCAATATGATTTATTTTTTTTCAGGAAAAGAAGGGCTTTTCCAGAGTTAATTTCAGGAGCCAGGCCTTTTTCTTCCCCTTCTTTTGGGTGAAGGAGAGAAGATAAAAGGCTGTGCTCTTCTGATGAAAGGGGTTTATTGTGGTTTATTTATTCATTGCTTGCTGTATACAATTAATCGTTTGGCTTCAACAGGAAACAGCAGATGCTTTGAAGGAGAAATAACCAAACAAAGTGCTTTGAGTTGAGTGAAGGTTATATTTATAGCTTGGTACCAAAACCCCACAGTGTTCAGTGCTTTGTTTGTCATGCAAATTGGAGTCAGCAGAAAGTGAGGTCGCTGCTCTTAGAGCCAGACTCCCCGTTGCCTTTTGTCAGCAGCAGCTGCAGCTGTGAACAAACAGCCCATGGGTTCACGTTGCCACCTTCAGAGAGTGGCCTTGCTTGGCAAAGAGGGGTCTTGCTGGTGGACAGTCGTGGGAGAGCGAGGCACGGTGCCCCCGCACACTTGCTCTGAGTCCCCTGCCAGAGCCTAAACCACAATTTATGCACCCAACTGCTGCTTGGAGAGACTGAGGAGAGGGGTGCTAGTGCTCCCCCACCCCAGTGAGCCCCGTTCCCACCTCAGGCTGAAGGGCTGTGCTGCAGCTGGGCTCACGCACCAGCCAGGCACTTCCCCCAGAGCCAGGCTCCCATTTTCCTTAGCTAAGCCCTGCACAGCACTGTCACGCCTATGAACTTTCCTCCAGGTTTCTCTGCAACTCAGTAAGCTGAGCCACCCTAGGAAATCTCTCTGAATTCCAGGAGAGAGGGTCCAGTCTTTCTGGGGAGCCATGGAAGCAGTGGGAAAGCACTGGGGGTGATACCTGCCTACAAAGCAGCTGAGTTCTTACCTCCTGCTTGATGAGCAGGGTTATGGCCTCAGGGCTGACTGGAAGGCCTGGTGCATGACACAACCAGCAATTAAAAGTGGTAATACCTCTAAATTAAAGCTTTTTCTACACAGCCAGTTCAGTTTAATTAATTAGAGCAGACCATTGCTTTCAGCCTGTGTGCCTGAACAGCTGCTGCTGCTGCAAAGTTAGCATCAGTTGCTACTTGAGTGGCACTTCTCACTGAAATATTCCTGAAGGGGTTGTGCTGCAGGAACTGATGCTATTTTAATCCCAAATAAGAACACCTGCCTGAGGGCTAACAGGCTTTCAGGCATACTGTGGGCTGGTATGGCTTGAGTTTTCTGAATGTCTCTTTACTGACAAGCCTCCTTTCCTAGTTTAATACCATAATGGCAAATTAGGGATTCATTAATGGATGTTTCTTTTGCTGCTAGAGAAAGAGGAGAGAAGTCTGGTATTACCTGTTCATCATTTTTAAGTGTTCAACATCCAATGTTCATTCAATATAAAAGCACAGCTGACAGTCTAAATTGGAAGCGACAGGTTGTTAGCAAGCAGTGGGTAATATGTACCTGAGTTACTTTGCCAGAGATAGGAGTTTTGGATTCCCAGAGCTGTGGCCCATTTGTGACCTAGAGACCTCTTCTACTTACTTCATTTAGGAACATATTTCATTAGCTTTAAAAAAATATTCAGCAAACAAAATCCTGCTCACTTTTTCCTTTTCTATTCATGTGACTTGGTTGAAAAGTGCCTAGGAGTAAAGACATGTAATAATGTGAAGAATGAGAACAGTGTCAGAGCAAGAGGCAGGGTTCCCTAGTACAATGCAGCTAAGAATTCTTCCACTGACAGTCATCGCAGCAAACTGTTCATGCACTGCAAGTGCCTTTAGAGAAAGTGTTTCAGTTTGTTTTAACATTTAGATTTCTGTTTCATGGGTTAGCTGGATTTTATGAATGTTATGAAATTGGATTTTTTTGCACTACTTTATGAAAAGAACAGACCTGTTAATGAAGCCCTCATTCTTCTGTTGCCTCTGCTTCACCGATTGCCACATATACACCCAGGTGGATACATGCATGCACACACATATATATACACATACTTACATGTATGTATGTATATATATGAATGAGATCTGCCTTGTTATCACCACTTCAGTATCAAGTCAGTCCTCAGCATCACAATAATAATTACTTGTCTAGTCCTCATAGCCTCTCCAACCTGTTTACCAACTCCTAACTACACATGCTGCTCTGCTTATTCAGAGCAGTGCTAGCCTGTAGGTCTGTGGCATATTGATCACCATGTGATTTGAATCCACTAGGCTAATACAGAGGCTTGTAATGTACCAGATTAAGCACCAGCTGCTGAACCATGTTTAATACAAGTATTATAACAAAATAATGGTAACAAAACCACAGTATTAGTTTCATAAAATCAGACTAGAGCATCTAGTAAGACATCTAAAAATAAGAATCGGATCTTTTTTCAGTTTGGCAGCACCTCCGTACATATTACCTGATTCACAGGGTCCTTTATGTTTCATGCTGATATTTCTTTTCGTACCATAAGCCTTGTTGAACTGACAGATGTTCTCATAGGTTTTCCCTTCAGGTCCACAGATGCTTTCTTGAGACTTGCACACACACTGGGGCTCAGGAACTTCCCCAAACCTTCCTTCATCAGCATCCAGCTTGCACTCGAGGTTCTCCCCACATTGCCCATAAAAATGATTGCCCTGATCCAAGTCGCAGATCTGACCTTCCACGTTTCCACACTCAGAACAGCAGCCACAACGGTCCAATACGGTCCCGGCTGGACAGTCTTTAGGCTCAGAGCAAAGCGCCAAATTGCATTTTCCACAACTCTCCGCTTCCCGTAATAGCTTCCACCACCCTCGGTGATACAAGGCAGGGAAACTCTGAGAAACCTGCACCAGTACTACCAGCACTGCTGTAACCATTGGGTGCTTCATCTTGAGAATGTAACAAGCGAGCAGAAAAGGTCCTTGGAGTAAAGCCAGGGGAGGGGGAAAAAAAAGAAAAAAAAAAAGAGGAGTGAGCTAGTGAGAGAAAACCATCACAATCCTTCTTTTGTTTTAGAATATAAATCCTACTGCAAATGCAGGCTTAAAAGAAGAAATCAGCATCAGACTCCTAATCTGGAACTGATAAATAAAAATGCAGACAACCTCACTGGCTTTTCTCTAATGCAGTTTGGAATGCAAGTATTGCTTGCACAGAAACCAAACTGCCCCTTCTGACAGCTCAGTTGAAGCTCTCTGAAAAGCTGTTTGCTCAGTGCCTCCTTCATCCAAATTTGCAAGGCATTGCACTACTGAAATGATACTGTGTTGCGGCTATTGTAGAAAAGGGAACAGGGTAAATTAGTGTAAAATGAATAAATTAACCACTAGGAGCTTCCCCCCTCCAACTTGAGAAAAGATGGTCATGGAAAAATAAACATGGGTAGGAAAATAGCACCCAAGGTACCAGAACCACAGAGCTGAGCCAGTGAGGCAGGGAAAGGTTTAACACCAAGTGTCATCTATTAATGACGTCAGCTCAGGGGTTCTGAATTAACAATTTACTTACAGGCTGTTTACAAGCAGAAGACAAGCCAGTGCAGCTGGCATTGACTTTAAACTCTTGGATCTAAGGAGTGAAGCACCTAAACCCATTAAAAAATCTCTGTTCTCTCTACATTTAGCTTTTTTTCAGTGTTTATGGGCATCTGAGGTTTGCAACCCACAACAGCGTGATCCACATTTGGCTCCAGGACCAAAGTGCAGAAACTGCTACAGAACCTTTAAAGACACCAGAAGGAGGCTTTACTGAAGTATTAGATGCATTGCTCATCCTTTCTTAGCGCTTATCTTTGTTCAAGATGTACCTACACTGTGAGTTATGAAGGAGGACAAAAGAGCTAACTCTGATTTCTTTTGCTACTTTCTGCATAAATTTCTGCCAGTTCAGGGAGATGGGTTTGCAGGGTCGTTTCTCACCACGTGTTGCACTTTTCTTTGTATGTCTCAGGATTTAGGCGTGCTCCCTATCATCCTTCCTCGTACCAGAAAACTCCACTCCCTCACAGTCCTGAGGTTTCTTGTCTCTGGACCATAGGCTGCTGTCACCTCTCTTCAAACCACATGCACCTCAGTGAAGGTGGGTCTTGCTGTCAGTTGGAGGTAGGAGTAAAGCCCAGTAGACTTACAGACCCTGCAAATTTAGCTAAGTAGCGTCGGTCAATGGTCACCACTCTCTACAAATAAAACATCTTTGTCTGTTATCTTAAAATAACTCTATGTGCATCACATTTTCAAGATGTACGTATAAGACTGAGACACTGATAACAAAATGAAATAAAAGAGGAATCATGCTTGTGCCTGAAATCATCCACAAACATCTTTTTTCTATTCTTTTTATATCCACAGTGCTTAGCTGCTTATGTGAGCTCAGCAAAGGATGGATTTTGTTGTACCAGCCTTATATCCTCTAGTCACATCCACAGAGGGAAATCCTTTGCGTCTGTATGTTAACAAAACATCTCCATGGCTTTTCCCAAGTTCTGCTTCATAACTTCTGCACTAATTGGAGATTACCTTACGCTTTAAGTGCAGAAGCAGTCTGCTTCAAAATCACTTCTTCCTGCATATAATGCAATTCCACTGCGTTGGCGGAACACTTCTTAAAGCCAGCCTGGAGAGACCTATAGGGCACTGCTTATTGCTGTCTCATGGCTGGCCTAATTCATATTCTATAAGGCATGGTTTTGCTTTAAACACAGAATCAGACTGTACAGGAGTAGATTACGTTGTAATTGATGCTTTAACATTGAGATTCAGAAAAAAGGTGACCACTGAATCTAATGGGAAATTGATTTCCTGTCTCGCTTCTTACTCAATTTCATGCATTCTATTTCACACTTCCTCATCCAACTGTAATTGCACATCCAGTTTTGCATTATAGGCTCTACTTGTCACTGCCTGTTATATTATTTGTGCCTACAGCTATCAGGGATGAGTATATGTAGATAACAAGGATTTCCTAAGGCTCACATCAAGTTAAACAAGCCTGTTTATAGGGGTGAAACCACACATGCAAAGAGGAGCCAAAGCAAGGAGGGGTTGCAGGTCAGCACTGCCCCTGCTCAGGCTGAACCACGTGCGATTCAAGGGCTGTAAAACAGAAGCATACAAGGAAATACTTCCTGTATCCTAGCACTGAGGCAACCTATCATAAATATCCTAGAAAGCATTTTTGGCATTTATGGGACTAACGTAATCTGAGTTCTTGGTGGGTTCAAACTCTAAATAAAGAACAGGGTATGCCTGTATGTCTCCTTTGAACAGCTGCCACTTGGCAGGCAATCTACAGCTGAAGTGATTTAGCCATCATTCCTGAGCTCACCTGGAACAAATTGGGATGAGGAGAGGTTAATGCACAGTGTGGTACAGGGAGAAACACCCATAGCTGCTTAAAACATCTTTCATTAGCTAACCAGCTATGACAAGCTGGGAAGAGGTTGCTGTGGCTCTCCAGGTTGGATGGATGTGTGGGAGGACCAGAGCAAGGGGCTAAGAGGGGAGCAAGGAACAGGGTAGGATGTGTAGCTTGAAGTGCATAGTCCCATCTGGTTCAGTAATAAAATATGCATTGTTTTGATATGTCTCAAATCCTTGAAGCTTGCTTTGCTGGGTTTGGTGGAAAAAAGTGTTGATTTGCATCACAAACATTGAATTGTCTTAGCCCTAAAATCACAAGGAACAAAGGGTTAATGTCACTGGTGGAGCTGCAAGACCAGCACCAAAGAACCCTGTCTGTTCCCCAGACACCCTCCCCCAGGCGCTACCTGGAGAGCTGAAAGCAAGGCAGCTGGGCTCTCCAGGGCCCCTCAGCTGTTGTACATGAGGGGACCTTTCTGCCATCAGATATGAATCATAGAATCATAGAATAACCAGGTGGGAAGAGACCCACTGGATCATTGAGTCCAACCATTCCTATCAAACACTAAACCATGTCCCTTAGCACCTCGTCCACCTGTCCCTTAAACACCTCCAGGGAAGGTGACTCAACCCCCTCCCTGGGCAGCCTCTGCCAGTGCCCAATGACGCTTTCCGTGAAGAATGAAATTGCGTTCTGGTGCATAATTCCTTTAAGAAGCAGGCTGTCTCAGCAAACAGGGCAATGCTGGCCAGGCAGCAATCTCCTTGGGTTTTTCCGAGTACTTCCATGTGGCATGATCAGTGCAAGGACTTCTGCCAGCATCTCGTGGAAGGGTCAGTGCTCAAGCTGGATAATGGGCAGCAGAAGGACACGGCAAAATGAGCCAGTGCTTCCTGCACCCTCAGACTGCATCTTCTACCAGGACATGGACAATGTCTTGCGGAATAATTCCCGTAAGTGAATTGTTAAGGAAATTGTATTCCTATTCATTTCCTGCCTTCTTGTTGGGGGCTGGTGTTATACTAGGCTGCTGACTTGCATTGCATTATTCTGCTTTGCATGGTAATAGGTAAGGTACGTGGCTGATGCAATTTGAAATCCTATTGCTAGTGATTCCTGAGATACTGCTCTTTTAGACCATATGTGATTCAGGTCTTCATTCTGGTTTTGTTTTTGTTAATGTGACTTTTACTTGATTAAGTAAAGGTTTCTGAATCTGGCTTCTGCTAGCCTCACAGATCTGGTTCTTACCCAGACATGCAGAGGAGCCCTGTGAGAAATAATGGCAAAACTCAAACCTTCTGAAGTGTCCCTTCTCTCTTCCTTGTCCTGCAAGGCTCTCTTAGGCTGCAATAAAGTACCTATTCTTGAGGCTCTCTTAGTGGAGTTTCCATCCAATAAACTTTGCATATGTATTATGTGCACAGAAGAAGCATTAGAGAAGACTGGTGTTTAGGCTGTTCTGGTGAGTAAGAGCAGGCTATGGGGGACTGCACCTACTGGTTTTGTGCATTACCTGGTATTGTGCCAATTGCTTCAGATGATTTTTTTTTTTATGTTATCCAGAATTGAGCTTCAATAGAGGTACTCAGCTTGCCTGAAAACAGTATTTGGGTTTGTAGAAAGAAGTTGCGAATGGTGGAGGTTAATGACAAATGAGGCAGAAGTGGTTGGATGCCACTTGCAGGTTCCAACAGGACTGCTGACTGGCCACCATCCATGCACAGGTAGCCCTGGGGTCTCCATTACTGCATATTTTGGTGCCAGTCCTGTTTGCTGACACATTGTTTTCGTGAATCTCATTGTTAGTGTGTTAAGCACATGAAGTCTAAATTAATAATTCTACTGTAACATCATTATTAAATCCATTAATCAAAGGCAGGAGATCCGTAATTAACTTATTCTCCAGCATCAAGTAAATGATTCTGCTGTGAGCTTTAAGAAAGTTCACTACTATGCAGAAAACAGAAGGGCTATTGGACTGTAAGGCTCTGAAATTGTATAATTAAATCATAAATTTTGCATATTTTAATAACATATATTTTAATTATTTTCTTTGTATTGTTAAAATGGAGGATCATTATTTCTGCCCTTTTTTAAAGTTTTCTATGCAATTTATCAAAAAACTAAAAAAAAAAAGGCAGCCTGTCTGCTGCCTGAAAGTTGGACTCTTCCTGTGAAGCTTTGGCTGGGCTTCTGGTGACCCAGCTTGGACCTGTCTCCAGCAGTGGCTGGCTATGGATTTCTGTGTCACAGTTTCCCATCATCGTAGGTGACTGCAGGTGTGTTCAAATTCTAACTTGCAAAGGCAAAAGAAGGGCCTGCTAGCACTGTTCTGGTACCAAATGCTTGGGTTTGGTTTAATATGTAGATATACCGATTCTTTTTCACACAAACGCACCTGGAAATTCCTTTCAAGAGCTAGTAATACCTTCTAAATGTTTCAGGCGTTCTTTTCAAGTTTGTTTCATTCCTCTGCTATCCTTTTAAGTAGACAAAAGTTCTGAAAGTATTGTAGTTTTACCCAGAAACACCCGAGCCTCCTGTCCCATCCCTGGAATGTGATACCAAACACCTTTAGGGAGTCAGCAGTAACACTACAGCTGGCCAGTGGCTGCTGACAGCCAGGTGTGTCTGTCTGTCTGTCCATCCATTTCCCAGCAGAGACACAGAGAAGAGGAAGGCAAAAGCCCAAAGATGACACTGGTCGTGTTACTGGTTGTCTGTACCAGCAAAGTTCTTAAAAAGTGCAAAACACTGTGTTTCCTGGGAAAGCCTAAAAGAGAGAGGGAAGTCTCTGAAACTTGCAGACAATGAACATAAAGTCATTTCGCTCGGCAGCCTTAATGCTGATGGATGGGAGAGTTTGCCTTGTCCAGTTTATATAAAAGCAGCTGATATAAAATGACTTCATAGCTGGATATTTATGAGAAGTTTCATTTCAAATAATATAGTTTTTGCCTCTGGTGGTGCCGGGGTTTAGCCCTGTTATTACCGGGAACGAAATCTTTAGGATATTCTAACTATGACTGCAGGGCCTCTTTGATCTACTCAGCAAAGTTAATATTTTCCAAAGCAGTGGAAACTTTATAATGGAAAGTCTCATTAGCAAAAACTACCTGTCCCTAAAAGCAGCCAGGAAATCGGGCACAGAGAGGAAACTTGAAGGATTTTCCTTCAGCTTCACCTGCTTTCTCTCACCTGCTGCTGAAGAAATTAGTGTTTCCCATTGCAGCAAATGTTCAGATGGACTGTAACGATCCTTCCCTAGAAAAGCAACTAGAAAACAGTTTCTGATATAAAGCAAAATTGTTTTTGCTTGTTTCTGCTGCACATGGATCTTGCATAAAATACCCTTGTCCCCTGAGGGAAATGGGATTCACCCCGAGTGCCAGACCCTCCACCCAGGCACTGCTCCGAGATCTGCACCGGGGAAGGGCTAAGGAGGAGGTATGAGTACCTCCCAAGCCTGTTTTCTAAGAGTGAACCTTTCCCATTTTGTGCCATAGCAGCAGCATAAATAGGATATTCTCAAATGGTTCACTTACCCCTTTGGAGCGTGCAGAGCAAAGGGCTGCAGTCGAGGTGACCCACAGCCCGTGTGGTGGTGGTGGAGTCCCTGTATTCCCAAAACAGGCTGAAAAGGCAGAGAGGGATGTCCTGGAGCTGGCAGCTGGGCTGAAGCCTCTCTTTCCTCAGCTAAACCATAAATCAGATTCTAACTCCTTCTTCCCCTGTCTCATTCAGAGCCACACTTAGCTCCGACTTGTTACAAAGGGAAGCAGGTCTGCAACAGACAGAGGTTCAGGCTGTGAGCTCTGGGACTGCAGCTTCCAAGTGAGTTCGGGCAAAGCCTGGTCAGATCAAAATGACCCATCAAGGAAGCTGAGGAGGAGAGCAGCAATCTGCCTCTCACCACTCTGCTTCTATTGGAATCATTCCAGAATTTAACCCTTTAACCAGAGCATGAAAAGAGGTCCAGTGTGCTGTCCAATAGAGGAGACAAGCAGGCTGTGTGAGAGGAGGGGAGGCGTTGCTGGCTTTGGTCTGGGATAGCTTGGGCAGCCGTCACTGATGCAGCAGTAGGAAGTTGTGAGAGAGAACAGGAGGAAACTTCAGAGTAAGGCCAGAAAGCAATGCTTGGGATGAGCTTGTAGGGGCAGCACTTACTACTGTAAGAAGGGCTGAGAGCACAGGTGTTGCTGCTTGCTGTTATAATAGTTTCCTTGCTGATCTCGGGACCTTCTGCATTCTCTACAAACAGGACTGCGTCAGTGAATCTGGCAGGTTGGCTCGTACCAGGCTTTTGGGCTCGTACCTCTGGATGAAGGCATAATCTCCAGACAAGCTCATTCATCTAAATACTTTGAGGTTAAGAAAAAGTAACAAAAAGATCAGTGGTGGATCTCTGTCACAAATGCTGAAGGACCACATTGTGCCTCTGGGAGGACGAGGTTTGTCCAGAGATATTTCCTACTCCCACCTGTCTTTGATGCTTCCGCTCCCTGATGTCAGGACAGAGAAGGGCTCTGGGTTGGATTTGCCAGTCTGTAGAAGCCCAGCACTAGTCCTGGCCCCTTTACTGTGGTCCTCACAAACAGCAGGGTATTGCTGGGGGTAGTTCACCTGCGGTAGCTCTTAGTGTTGCATTTTTGTGCCTAATAATAGGCGTGGAACATGCAAACAGCATCGAATGAGTGACTATGAATGAAAATGTGTGTGAGCATGAGGAAAGAAGTAAAGGCCCGAGTCCATTTAAATCATTAGACAGACTCCCATTAACCTAAATGGGCTCAGGATTCCACCCAGTGCTTTTAGCTTAGCCGGTTCCCATTTGAGTTGGCAGGGCAGGTGGCTTTGTCCCTGCCCAGCAGAGCGTACCTTGGGCTGTTTTTCCATCCAGGCTGATGAAACACTCGTGAAAGTCTCAGTCCATTCCAGCTGCAGTATGTCTAGAGATACCAGAGACATCTTGGATGCACCGAAAGTCGTATTGTTTTTTGTATTGAATGCTGACCTACTTGTCCTAAAGTAGATGCCTGAAGCCTGAAAGCACAGGCTGTCTTGAAGGGCTAGTCTGGTTATACATTTGTCATTACATTTCATGACAACTGACACGAATCTAAATCTTCACTGAAGAGGCTTTCTATTATTTGACAGCCCTAGCTTATAAAAAAATACCAATTAAATGGTGTCCGCTGATGCTGCAGGAGTGGACTCTTCTTATTGTATCAGCACAGCACAAAGGATACTGCAGTCTTTATGCTCTACAGTACCACAGCACCTTGCAAAGGTAGACAGACCCTCTCGTGGTTGTGCTCTAAGCCAGGGGTTGTGGGCTGCGCTGAAAGAAAAGGGCAAGAAATCTTGGGGAAAATCTGAACTGAGAGTAGAAAGCCAAAACTTACTGCCTTCTTGTGGAGGGAAAGAAATAATCTCAGTATTTCAAACAAGGCACTGCAGGTGAGTATATGTCTCAAGCTGGATAAACTCACAGTTCTGGACTGGTGGGAGGACTTGGTCCCACAGCAATGATGAGAGCTGTTGCATGGTCTGACCCTATGCGTGGAGCTTAATTCCATGTTCTCTGATATCTGAGGGTTTGTTTTCTGGGGGTGCCGATTCAATAAAAATGTAATAGAGTACCAAATAGATAAAAATTTACGTGTTTTGTAATTTAGCGGAACTAAAAAAACATCAAAACAAAGACAGGCCATTTCCAAATCTCTACCAGAAGACTGATTTGGATGGGTAAATGGAAGGACTCTGCACTGTGACTGAAAGTAAAAGCCCTACAACATGCTGGAAACCCCCAAACCAGAAAATTCCTTTATTCACAGGTTTCCAAGGGGGCAGGTTCTCAGGCCATGCCTCCGGCCAGTTCTGTGCTAAGCAGAAGCATCTGCCCAGTGGACACAGGTAAAGCACCATAAAGGCAGGAGTTGGGACCTCATCATGCTGATTCACCTGGAATCTGTAAAACTTCTGTTTCAAAACTGTGCCGGCATCCATGTCTCTGCTTAGGACCTGGGATTTCCCTGTAAAGCACATTGATGTTATACATAAGTCCTTCTTTTTGGAGGAGAAAAAAACAACTCTGTATTAATGAATGGAAAAGTTACTTAAGTGAGGGTTTGGAGAAAAACTGTGCCAATTTCCAGCAACAGTCTTTCCTTGTAAAGACGTGGTCTTACTGGCTGGCTGTGTGTTGTGACACTGAATACAGTGAGCAGACGAGAGTGGTTTCTGCTCCCAATTCAATCAGTAGATTTGAAATGAAATTAACCTTTTAAAAATGCAAAGTCTTCCTTACAGCAGATGGTAGTGTTTGCATATACAAATACCTCTCAGAAACCATGATGTAAACCACATGCTCTGAAACAATAGGATTCCTGAGCAGAACCCTGCATCCTCCTGAAAAAGAAAAATAACCTTCCCCAAGCTCAGACTGTGGCGGCTTTTCCTGGGGTGAAGTTGGCACGAGAAGAGTGAGGGGAAGAATCAGAGGTGGGGGTGAGGCACAGGATGAGGCAGCAGGGGGATACTGAGATGTACTAAAAGGTGGCATTTCTCTTATCAGTGACTGCTATGCTCTTAGACATGCTTGTATTAGCTATACAGGGGGGCTGCAGACAGGCTGTGATAGCCTGTTCTAGCTCCACTCTGCAGTGCAGATCCTTCATTTTTTAAAGTGGGTCAATTAATCCTCAAATGGCTTTATGTTGCTGTGGCTAGACTGCTTGGTCCCTGTGCTAGCTAGGGCAACTCTCCGTAACATTTTATGAGGCTTTATAGTCCTCTGGGTCATGCCAGATAGAAGCATTTGCATCTCTTGAAAGCTCCTTAAGTTACCTGTGTGCCCTGCCGGTCACTATCCATCCTGCTCTCCTATGCTGACACTCATTCACAAGCATTTCTCCACCAAGATTTTAAGTGCAAATGTTCTTAAAAGGGGACAAAGCTTCTGGAATCATTGAATCATTAAGGTTGGAAGAGACCTCCAAGATCCAATCATCGGCCCAGCACCACCGTGACTATGGTGCTGTCCCTAAGTGTCATGTCTACACATTTTTTTCACCCCTCCAGGAATGGAGCCTCTACCATTTCTCTGGGCAGCCTGCTCTAATGTTTTACCACTCTTTTGGCAAAGAAATTTTTCCTAATATCCAATCTAAACCTCCCCTGGCACTACTTCAGGCCATTTCCTCTCATCCTATCAGTTGGTACTTGTGAGAAGAGACCAGCATTTCGCTGCATAGAGGTTTAATTTTGAACATGTCCTGAGTGACTTCAAAGCAGCAAGTTGTAACAAAGCTGCATCTAATGAAAGCAAACCTTGAGACAGGCCGTCTGCTATAACGTACAGAGAAATTCCTTTTGTTAACATTAATATTTGGCAGCTGGTGTAGAACACAGAAGGGTATTTTAGTTGGGTGTTAAAGCAAGAAAATTGACACGGAAATAAGGTAATGATTTTTTTAATAGAGGATCTCTCTGGGGGGTTGTGTTCATATCACACACACTCACTTTATTGTATTTTATGGAATGGACTTTAAATGCCAGTATATACAAGGCAGCATTTCATTATTGGAGTCTGTGTTTATTCACTTGCCCTTGTCAGTATGTTCCCTTTTGTTTTCTCGTGCTGCTCTTTGTAAAAACTATGATTTATGAATATGGGGTTTAGAACCTTCACAACACATTGTGGGGATGTGGTTCGATAAAAAGTTATTAAAGGAAAAATAAAAATCTATATTTTTGTGTGCTTTGCCCACCTCCCATAGGAAACCCCAGTAAGAGACTCTTGCACTAAGCTAAAACCACATGCACAAGCCTGTAATCTAAATGACCTTCTGAGAGACCTCTTGCAGCCAGAACCCCTGCTGAACCATAGCCACTGCAGACGATGACCATTTTGCCTACAGAACTGCAGGATTTCACCCTCAAAGTTATGAAAATTGCATAAACCAAGAAGGTAGGGGGAGATCTGTCATAAACCAGTCTATTTTAGAATCAGGAAACAAAGACTTCCAGTACCCTTAAGCTACAGAGTACGAATGGTATTTGATTTTCAAATCTAAGTGTGTCCCCCCTACATATTTAATTTATTTCCTAAAACAAAGCTTGTGGTCCTGCTGATTGCAGGATAAACATAGCTGGCTGGCATTTTCCAGATCCCACTTTGAATCTGAATTTCTGCAGAAAACTAACACTGTTTCAGGCTAAAATAGAGAAGGTAAGGCTGATTTAGATCATTGCACCTTGGCCCACACACAGACTGACTTGCCACAGCTGCGCAGCCATAGAAAAGAGGGGATGACAAATTGGCCACTCTTCCATCTGGCTGGCAAGGAACAAGAGCTGCCTGTAGCACTGACAGCTGAAGGAAGCTCTCTCTGGGATGAAAAATAACCTGTTTGTGAGGAAGATGGGGATGGTGGTAGAACCCATCCATCTGCAGCACAACAGGAAGAGTACAAGAGATGGGTTATAAAACAACATTGCTGCCTATATTTCTTGTTCCCAAATCTCTGAAAACCCACAGCTCTACAAATAAAAAGCCCTCTCTCTGTCTTGGGGATGGATATCTTCAGCAAGTGAGGATTACCCCAGTGAGTCTGACAAGTATTAAGGCAATGAGGCACACCAGTGCCAGCACCGCATCGCGCAGGGACACGGAAGCACGGTCCATGGAAGCAGTTTCTCTCCGCTTCCTTCGGGTTCTGTCACGGAACAGAGTTTCTATTGAGACAGCCTTCACAGCCCCTCTGTTACTGTTCTCTCTGACAAACAAAGAATAACAGCTATAATCCTACATCCTCCTGGAGATCTAATCTAGAAGGTTCCAACCTGCTTCAGACTCCTAAGATAATGCTGCCACCCGCAGTGCTGTGTTGCCTGCAACGTGCAGTCCTCCACACCCGTCTGCGGCCACGCGGGAGGCTGGATGGTGGAAGGAAAAGCAGCCATGAACACAAGAGCCCAGCACAGCCACTCAGCTGAACAATCTGTTGTCCAGAGTCAATGTTGCTAATACTGAAGCACCAAGGCTTTGCATCTTGTGTACCTCACACACTCCTCCACTCTGTATCTCAGGAAACACAACAGAGCACCTGTCCGTGTTGGATTCACTGTGGTTCAGTACCTAGGTCACCATTGGCAAGATTCCTCTCCTGCTGAAGTAGGAGAATAAAGTGACTCATTTCTACTAAAAATATAGGTAATAAGCCCAATAAAACACGTTGACCAGCATAAAAAACAAAGGGAAAAGCAGTTTAGAGTAGTGGTCTACATTGCTGGGGTTCTGAATGGTGAAATAACCAATAATCCTGTGCATTTTGTTTCTCAAAAAATGTTTGATTTTCTCATGAGTTTTCATGGTCAAACCACTGCAGTTAACATTATCACTGGAGATCTCGATGCTTGTAAAGCTGATTTTCTGTTTATAGCTGGCAATGGAGCTGCTGAGGATGTTGGCGATGTTGACGTCTTCCATTTCTTTAGTAAGTTCATTTGCAGGCCCCTAGGAAACAGGAGTGTACAGTTACTTTACAGTTTGTCTTCTGCAGTGGAAAAGTGCTTCAATCATTCAAGAGACCATAAGGATAAAGATAAAGGAACACAGCTTCATATGTTCATCAAAACCTGTAATATTCAAGCATGCCTTTCAGCTGCTGCCTATCTTAGGAGCACCCGAAGTCCCAGAGATGCAGGTGTTTCCACTACTGTACTTCTAGGGGTATTTTCAGACCTTTGAGTGAGTCTCGTTCTGTGCATGGAGGAACCCAACAACCGTCACGTACAACACATGAATCTTGATCACTTCTACACTTAAACATAATTGGTGGGGAGCTCAGTAGCAAGGTGGGAAACCTGTTTCCCCTCTGACAGGATTTGGACTCTCTATGACCACTGGACTATAATCACACTCAATTGTTTAATTTCTCACACTGAAGCGAAGCACAGTGAACAATCCACTCTCCCTCACAACCCCCACAGAGCATTGTGGGACTGATGTTCTGGGAGGAGAGGAAGAAGGGTTCTGCTGTCCTCTGGGAGAGGAAGTTACCTTCCAGATCAGTGTCCTAATCGAAGTTTTTCCGTAGGAGAGTGAAGAGATGCATTACAGTCCCTCTTTTTCAGCTGCATTTTGAAAGGAGCAGAGGTGCTTTGTGCTCCTGCATGAGCTTCTCTTGGGGCTACAGAGTGAATTCTAGTGGGAGGCCAAAGGGCCTCACTGAATGAGATCCTGCAGGTCTAACATTACTGTCAGCTAAGGCTGCTGGCCCCTCAGCTGGTGTGCAGGAGGCTGCCAAGGACCCAGAGGACCTGTGCTGTTCATGTGTTTGTGGCACACAAAAATTTACATTTAGTGACAGGAGAAGTAATTGTTACTGTACCCATAACAGGAAAACTGTTTGTCTTATTCAATTAATGGAGGACTAATTATCGTTGATCCAAGATAACTTATGCAGGTAGGTCAGGCTTTACCTCTCGAGGTGCTTTAGCTGCACACTTCTGTGATGAGCTGTAGTGAGCCACTGCATATTCCACAAGGGCACCAAAGATGAAACTGAAGCAGATGCCGAGGTAAACATCAATGGCCTTAATGAAACAGTTGGTTTTTGAAAGTGAACTTCGTGAGCCAATCATCAGAGTTGTCATGGAAAGCACTGTCGTTACTCCTTGGGAAGCAGAAAAGCAAGTAACTTCTCTTGTGGATGCTTTAGAGAAGGCTTGATCTATCCTTCTGCTTGCGTTGTCACTGTTGCTAGCCAGACAGAGCACATCACCTTTTACTAAATCCAAATCATTCATCAAATGAAATACTTTTGTAGCACTAGCTGCTAGCTTCACATGGGCTTTTCCTGCCTTTGGCAACTTGACTCCAATAGGCGCTTGGTTCTTTTATTTGTCTTACCTCCAGTAAAACAAATTTCTCCTCCTCGCACCCTCCAAAGCACACCCTAAAGAGTCTGCTCTGTCATCTGCTCTCTGCTGTGGACTTGCCAGGAGCCTTGGCCATACATAGGTGGGCAAGCATGCCCACCACAGCATATCTTAGAATCATAGAATCACCAGGTTGGAAGAGACCCACCGGATCATCGAGTCCAACCATTCTTATCAAACACTAACCCATGCCCCTCAGCACCTCATCCACCCGTGCCTTAAACACCTCCAGGGAAGGTGACTCCACCACCTCCCACACTTCCACACTTTGTGCTGCTAACCCAGCACTTTCACAAGTAAAAGAAGAACGTAAGGAGGCCACTGAGCAGAGGACTCAATAAAACTGCTGTCTGCCCAGCCCTCAGAGGCTCCCCTGCCTGCTTAAATGTTCCCCCTTCCTCGGGCAATAACTTACCAATGCAGGTTCTTGCAGGCACTGAATCCAATGTGATCCAAAAAGAAACCCAGGACAACATAACGAGCAGAGTGGAGGGAACATAGGTCTCCAAAATGAAGTAAAGGACATTTCTTCTCAGCTCGAACTGCAATATCAGTCGTGGATAATTGCCTATTTGCAAAAGGAAGAAACACAGAGAACATAAGATACCCAAGGACACTTGAACTGAAGCTGGGGCAGCCCAGCACCAGCCATTCAGCTGCAGTGCAGCTCTGCAGATTCACATAAGTCATCGGAGATGTACAAGCTTGACCCTCTTGCCTCAGAGAGCTGAAGCGCCTCCCATACGAGGATGGGCTGAGAGAGTTGGGGTTGTTCAGCCTGGAGAAGGCTCCGAGGAGATCTTATAGCAGCTGCCAGTACCTGAAAGGGCTACAAGAAAGCTGGGGAGGGACTGTTTACAAAGGCTTGTGGTGATAGGATAAGGGGCAATGGGAATAAACTGGAGAGGGGCAGATTTAGACTAGACATTAGGAGGAATTTCTTCACAATGACAGTGGGGAGGCCCTGGCACAGGTTGCCCAGGGAAATTGTGGCTGCCTCATCCCTGGAGGTGTTCAAGGTGAGTTCAGATGGGCCTTGGGCAGCCTGATCCAGTGGGAGGTGTCCCTGCCTATGGCAGTGGGGTTGGAACTGGATGATCTTTAAGGTCCCTTCCAACCCAAACTATTCTATGATTCTATGATCTTGCTTACCCAAAACTGCCTAGATGGGAAGATGCATCCTATAGCATTGCTGGACAAGACATGAAAATCAAAGTGCAAAGGGGCTCCTGAACATAACTCAAAGCGGAATTATTTTATACTGGTTTCTTAACTCAGACCAGAGAAGGGCTGATGCTTTCATCTGTTCTCTCATACTCAGCACAGCACAGTTTTCCCAGTAACCACTTTGAAGGGACATTGCTGAGTTCAGTCTTCTCTGACAGCTGAGAACTAAACAAAAGGATTCTCTATTTCAGCAGGCTCCAGCTCATGCCACGAAGCATCCCAGTATCTTTCCATCACAGGGAATTACCCCCCCTTTAATGATTTGTGATCTTTGATAACTGTATCTTTTGTGTCCATTTCACTCCCCACCCAAATCAGTCAATTTTTAAAAATCAATTTGCCATACTAATGACACAAGGGTTCTGGGGCTGGAGCGCCAGTAGTTTCAGGAGCTGTTGCTGCTGTTTAAACAATAGCTCCCTTTGAAGTGTAGAAACAAACTCCGTGTTGTCTGTGGGCTGTGTACATTACAACAAAACAAAACATTGTTATTTCTAGACCTGGTCATTCTAGGGAAGTTTTGCCTCCTTTCTTCTGGAGAGAAGAGTTATTTACACTGATAATGAAAAAGACATTAAGTTCTGATATACAAAGGGATCTTATTCCATCATGATAGAACTGTAATTTACAAAAAAAAGGATATTATAAACATTAATTTTACTCCCAGTTACTGCAAATGTGGCTCTCTGCAGTATATATAGACTGCACACCTGGGAGGAATGGAGAGTTTCTTCAGGTGTGTGTGGAGAAGGAAAGAAGTGGAGAATTTTAAAGAAAAAAGATAACTGAAACTCCATCAAGTGAATATAGCATATTAAACCCCCATCTTTCCATGGATTTCCAGCTTAGAGAATATCCTGACTGTAACTCATTGGATTTCACCCTCTTTCCAGCCATGTTGCTTTGTGAGACTAAGATGTGCTTGAAGGCTTCACTGGTTCATGCTTGAGTCAAAACACAGTGGCTTATAGAAGGGAAGGGAGGTGGGAGGGGAAATACTTGACACCTTTTGTTGCTTTTCCCTTTCACCCATTTACCTGTTTCCTGCTGTGACTTTGAGACCAGGGTGTAGTAACGTTCCACTGTGTACTGAGAGAGCCGCAACTTCTCTATGCCATGGACAGAGTCATTTCCTCTCAACCATGTGAAGATGACATCATTTTCATCATATCCCCCTAAGGAGAAGACAAAGACCCCTGTTACTGTGGTTTAGCCAGTAAAAGCCTAACTATTGCCTGCCTTGTCTCCTGAGCGGGCACAGAAACATGATCTAGGCACTATGGGCTGGACAGATGCTCTTAACGGTGTCAGACTATGGCTGGACATTGGCTCTTCTTTCATTGCTCTATTTCCAGTCTGCTAGTTCAGATTTCGAGAGGAGCACCCACAGCTGAGAATGATTCACATCCTGCAGCAGTCAACCCTTGAACATAGTCTCTTCAGTCATGAGAGGAGAGCAAGAGAAATGCAGTGGGTAAAAAAGGGAATACAGATTCCACTGAGCCCCTTACCAGGTAGCAGAACCACAGTTCACTGAATTGCCTATTTAAGTGCTTAAAAATGCCAGAAAAGGCATTTTCATTGAGTCGAGAGCTTGGAGCTGAGACTACTCTGCAGTTACAAACCAAGCTTTTCTGACTGGGTACATGTTGTCCAGAAACTTGCTTGTAACAGCAGCTTTTTCTACAAATCGTTCCTCCTCTCCCCAAAGGCCTTAAGTTACTGAGGAGAAATAAATACAACCAACACTTAGGCAACACTAAATTCACTCAAATATGAACAATTCAAGGAGTTATCAGCAAACTCCATATGTGCTGGCTGAGTCATTGCCTCCAGGAATGTAAATAAGGGTATAACATAACCTCAGGCTGGACTGAGGGATACCTCAGTCTGAGGGAGAAAACCTGGTCTGAGTCACCAGCCTGCCATTCACTTCAGAAATTTCACTTAATTTAGGAAACAAGCCTATCAATCTCACTAATTTGATTCTTTCATTAAGTGCTCTTCTTTGAGAAAATGAGTAGTGATGCTTTGATTTGGATAATAACCTGTTTATCCTGGTAGAAGGAATAAGATGCAGTTGCAGCTCTATTTTCATCTAATTGTGTTTTCTTATTAGACAGAAATTACCAGAGCTTGAGTGTGATAAACTCCTAAATTAGGTGTCCAGGGCATGAATCCCCACGTAGAATTCTGAACATGTGACTTTTAAAGTTTCTCAGGAGTTTTATGAATTGTGGTTACTCAGGAAAATTTTATAATAAATGATAGATTGTTGTTAATTCGTCTGGCTTATATTTAAATAGCATTATTTCTGGGCACTTATCCTAATGGAATCTCCAGTGGGCAATGTGCCTGTAATTTCATTGAAATTGTACAGCAACTGAGCATGATGTAGGACCCAATCGCTTCTATACCAGTCCCAAACAAGCGATGCTTTAGCAGAAGAGGCCAATGATTATTATTTCAGGAGCTATCCTTTGTAATGAAGTTAACCATGGTGAACTAATACGATTTTAATGTGAAAATAATATGTGCTTCCCTAGGTGCTTTGTGCTTGAGCCTCAGAAGCTGAAACCTGGTCTTTTCGGGACTGAGATTTCAGCTGTTTCACGTTGCGGCATGCAGTGGGAGATAGTTGCCTGCTTCTGCTGGAACTTCGCAGATAAAAAGCAGCAGCACTGCTCTTTCTGAGCCCCTATAGTGTCCTCAGTTTTCCTGGAGACTTTCCCAGCCAGCTTTATCATGGATGAGCTTTTAATTTCATTGAGAGCCTACTTCACTGATTATCTCTTTTGTTGAGACTCCTTGTGTTGACAAGGGTCCCGTCATCTGCACCGCTGTAACAGGCAGCCCTCGTGGAGAAGCATGTGTCACGAGGTTGGGTTTCACCTTGGTTTCTTTTCTGAGTCGAGAGGCACATTCAACTCACATTCTCTTAGGAACCATGCTTCACACAGTCTTGGTTCAAGTGGAAGTTTGGGGGGTGCAATACGTGGCGGATAACTAAAAGGGTGAAAAGCTGTTCCTGGCTCTGCCCCATCCCATGCGCTCACCCCAAAAGTTAATCTTGAAGAAGCTGTGTGTGCAAAAGGGATGGAATTTGGAAAACCAGCCTTGCTGCTTCATCCTTCCTGTGAAAAATTGAACTATCCACAGTTTAATAAAATAAATATTTATAACCACTCTTTTTATATAAATTGCACAGTGACAGAAATCCTCTAAACTGTGCGTTGCAGCACAAGTGTTTGAAGAGTGATGAAGCAATGTTGTTTTCTTTTGGACAAATACTTGCAGGAATAAAAGTGTACTCCAGAAAGCCACTGTGATGAATCCAAATATTCAAGAAGCATAGCTACATGTGAATAATGACATTTAAATTAAAGTCATTTTTTTTCTAGAACCTCATACTTACAGCTTTCCAGTTGCAATCTGCAAGTTTGTGTGTCCATGGGATATTTGGACAGGTCCATGTTACAGGCAACAGTCGTAGTGATTCTGTAGGAGGAGAACAAACTTCAAAAAGTTGCAATAAAAGTGTATAATGAAATATATCTGTTTTTCATAGCAAACTAGACCTCAAAGCCTCCGCTCTCATTTAGATAAATTTGACCTACAAAATGAATTAACGGATATAATCAGAGAGATCCCTCCTTAAGCAGGCAAGGACTCTGCAGCCACGCTGCTGAAAATGTAACAGAAGGAGAGATTTTACTTTGCTGTCATGGGAGATGTAGCGTAGATTGACATGTTTTCCAGTGCTGCAGTTTGCATATCTTAGGAAGCTGCTCCGTGTCCCCTAAGGCACAATAACCAAATGCACACAGATTTGGGGTTGCTCTGCTGCAGGGGGTCAATGAGGTCATTTATAGCAACTTTACTTTGTGGTGAAGGTAACTGGGGCACAGTTACTGGAAGAGAACTGTGTACATGGTGCTAACACAGTTACAGGGCACGTTTCTGCAAAAACTTGGACAAATACCTTTTGCTAAAAAGCAAAACCCATGGCTACATGGCACGGGGCAAGGATGTAGATTCCTGCTACCTGTTAAACTTTTACCATGATGATGATCTCGTTTCATTCTTCCCTCACCTCCATCTGACTCTGCTCGACTTCTGGGTGACACCTAAAGTTGTGAGCTTTCTGAGCAAGCGCTGTGTGGGACACACCACGTACTATGGTGGGGAGTCCTGATCCTTGTCTGGCTTTTCCAGATGGCCAGGATAGGGGGCAATGGATCAGAAGACCATGGTCACAGTTGGCTTACTGACTTATTATTACAGGTTGCCCAGAGCAGTGGTGGCTGCCCCATCCCTGGAGGTGTTCAAGGCCAGGACGGATGGGGCTTTGAGCAACCTGATCCAGTGGGAGGTGTCCCTGCCCATGGGAGGGGGGTTGGAACTGGATGATCTTCAAGGTCCTTTCCAATCCAAGCCATTCCACGTGTCTATGTTCCTGTCTAGCATAATTCTGAAAATTTACTCTGAGCCAGCAGCTGCAAAGCCAATAACTGATTTACCTTAAGGCATACAAGATAGTGCCATTAGAGAACAGTCTGATGAGGCGGTTTCCCACAGTGACATCATGCAGGAAGGACTTTTTTGACTCCACAATGTACGTGTCTGGTACCCAGAGCAATTCCACTAGGCGAGCATCTAGCGTGAAGCTCTTGTTGCCATGAAAGACCAGCCGGGGGTCCGTCCAGCGCTGCCGCAAGTATATGGTAGCTGTGTAATCCTGGGAAAAAGAGGAAAACCTGTGAGGATGCACATCCAGGCCACTTGCACAGCACAGCTGTGGGTATGACATGTGACAGAGGCAGAACACACACTTAATTCACCTATCAAAGCTCAGCTTCAATTGCGTGCAGTAAATCTGACAGATTATCAGCATAGTTTTATTCATTGCATTACATTTCTCATATCCTTACACTCTAAGAGGTAGTGCTTGAAGACTGAAGATTATACTCATAGTACTTTTTTTTTTAAATGAGCAGTTATTGTAATTGATATTTTGGTGTCCATTTTACAGGTAAGAACACAGATGGGAAGCACACACTTGAAGCCACAAAACTAGGCATTGCCATTGTCTAGAGCTCGAAAATTACACATGCATTATAAACACAATCATGAAAGAGACCTTGGCACTTCAGAGAAAAAAGGTAAGCAAATCCACCTTATTTCACCAAGGTCTTAAAAACCAAAACAAATAAAACTCCCCAAATTAGTAGCATCTTTTTTAGTAGGAGTTTTGAATCTAAGCACGTGAAGATTAATTCATCCTGCCAAGATCTACCTGCATTTTCACAGTATCCCATCATAAAAGAATAAGAGATAATCAGTGCTAAAGATAGTTCTTTGCTGAGCTTTCTGGACCAACACAAGGCACTGTTGGACTATTTCACTTCCTTATCAATGAATTAAATACAACCTCTCATGTCTTTTATTTTCAAAACATCACAGACAGACTAGTCCTGGGGTTGGTACTAACAGCTTGGAGTCACTATAATTAAGAGAAAAGGTCTAAGTCAACATCGACTGTCAACTGTTAGCTTTTGCAGCTTTTAAAGTTTTATTCTCACCTTGTGACAAAAGGAAAAACATGTTAAATACTGCACTGTTGTGGCTTTCAGTACTGTGAATTGCAAAGTGACAGGAGTGGAGAATCCTCATTGGTTTCCAGCTTTTCACAAGGCACAGAGTAAGCCTCTGCAATGTTTTCCATGTGGTCAGAGCAATTTAGATGGATCATTAAGAATAAAAGCTCCAGAACAGGGACTATTCTAGAAGGCACTTTAATTAAAGTTCTAATTATGTGAATAATTTATTTTGTTGGTTCTGTCCCTTGCCCCAAATTAATAACCTTATCAAAGTTAAAATATTTTACCCAGTGAACTTGTTTAATTTGTTGGGGGTAGAGAAGAGAAAAAAAGCCTGTGCTGCTCTTGAAAATGCTGAATTAAATGTTGAAATTGTTCCCAACTGAACTTTGAACGGTTTGGACATTTTCTTTTTGTTTTGGTTCTGTTTGGACATTTTTGGCAAGCAATGTTTGAAATCCAGCTATCAGGAATGTAGGGAACCAGACTCATCAGTGGGAGGAAGATGTTCTCTGTAGATTTGAAAACTGTTATTATTTTGTTTTCTTGGGATGACCAGTACTTTCAGCCTCAGAGACTGTTGCAGCCCCATTTCTCCTCCTTGTGAAGAAACCCTGTCTCTGCCTTCAGCCAGTGCCAGCACGTCCAACAGCAGCCAGCCCTGCAGCCCTACCTTACACAAAGGGCTCCTACACAGTGGAAAGGTAAAAGAAATGCCATGAATGATTGATTTTTCCCATATCTAAGGGGCCTGATTTCCAGGAGCTACTGAGTTTTTGACCAGTGGGACCCTTGGAGCTGTCTCTGTTTATTTACGAGCCCACATTACTATGGCATCTACGTAGTCTGCAGTCATAAAGGAGCTCTTTTCTCATCACACCTCTGAAGGTGGCCAACAGACACAAGAAGGCACAGCAGCTCGAGTAGGGCAATCTGTTTCCATGCTGCACACACAGGAATATATGACAAGTCTCTCAGGCAGATCTCTTATAAAAGTTCTTTCACTTACCATGTCACTCTCCGATATACTAGAAATACTTGCGATGTCCAGACTCATTGCAATTTGAACAGGTTCTCCTGTGGAGGGAAAGAAAAGCTTGAGCAGAGAGAAGGGAGGAACGAGAGGCACAATAAGACTGCTGAGGGTACTGTGCAGCGTGGGCACTGATCGCAGCGTCCCGTGCACGCAACGCTAGCTCTGAAACCACAGAAGCCCAAAGGGTTAGTCAGAGCTTACAGATGATTCATGATCCAAAATAAAGCTGTCACTGTTAGGGAGCCGGAGTTCTGTAGGTGGCGACGGGTGGCAGAGAGCCAGTGCCCACCAGCACTATCCGTGAAGGCCAGCAGTTTGAATAAGAAGTGTTTCAGTGGTGTTTATAGATAGGCACTCAGGGCTGGTTTATCCCTTGTTACCATCCACAACACCTGCACAGCGGCAAGAAGAGCAACCTGCACAGCGGCAAGAAGAGCAAACCGTACAAAGTATTTCTCAAGACAACTCTTGAAGGACTCTCCACAAGCAGGTAGCAAACGGCATCCCTGTTTCTCAGAGAGGAAAAACTAATGGGCAGAGAAATTCAGTGACCCTTGAAACCATGGACTGGGTGACAAAGCAGAAGTGCTTTTGCCTGCTTTTATTTACTCTGTTCCTATTCCATCTACAGTCCTGAACCTCTGCAGCCCCGTTTCCAGCACTACCTCTGACAGAGCACCACGAGAGGGCAGCTCCTCCCAAGGAAACACCAGCAGTCTTGGCCCTGGAGAGGGCTCCCCAGGTCGTGGTGCACAGTCCGCTCTGAACTGGGCACTGGTTACACCAGCAGACACAGAGATTTTCCCTTAGGGTCTGCCAGGTTCACCTAATCCCCCTTGGGAATCTGGGGCTCTGAGCAGGGCTTGGTTCTTTCACCCTCACTGCCTAAGAGACAACACGACAACGTCCTTCTTCGTGGGACTTGGTAAAATTCCTTTTCATCATCTGAATCGTAATTACGAAAGTCCTAAGGATGCAGTTTCTAAATCTCCTTCCTGTTGGTTTTGTTTTTCTTGGTTTACTTGTTTTGAACTTATCCCAAATCCAAGATAAATTTCACTTATTAAAACTGAATATTTTTTGAAGCAGCCCGAGCACGTCCTCTGTCTGGCTTTTGGCTATTTAGACCCTTGAAGCACACCTCAAATTAATGACTAGAGGGCAGATCTGTGAGGATCCCATGCTTGTGGAGGAGGTCAAACCAGAGTCCTGACCATTTTTGTTTAACATTTATGGCTCTGGTAGGCGTGGGTTGGTGTAGATGCAGTTGATCTCCGTTACGGAGTTCAGAAGCATCTGCTGTGACAGGATCTAGAGGAGCTTTTCTTTTCCTGCAAGAGAGCAGGCATTCATGGCGTAACAAGCTAGTAAATTCTGCATAGTCCCAGAAATCCATCTCCATGGTCAGAAAAAGGCAGAAGCGCAAAGCTGCCAATGGCAGGTGGCTAGTCTGCAGGAGCTATTATAGAGTGGGAAACATCCAAACCTGGTGATAGAGAATTTTTCTGTTAAGCACAGTTTCATTAACAAGTTACTGGCAGAAAAGCCAGTAACTTCATAGCTGAATATCATTTGGAGAAACCCTTTCCTTTAAGCGGATATAGCGTTCACCTGGAAGGGGAGAGCCCTGACACCCAAACTGGACAACAGCCTCAGGTAAGCTCCCAAATGGGTGGCTGTCCTTCACGTGCTCACTACTCCCTAGAGTTTCACGAGGGTTTAAAGTGGCTTTTATTTGTGTCTCAGTGTGAAGTGAAAGCATGTGTCAGAAGTCAGTGTTTCTGGCAAGGAGAACAGCTTTGTTCCTCTATAGCTGCAATTTACTGGATTGACATACGTGAACAAAAACAAAGCAGAAAATCACAAGGGTCAAAGTCTAAACAAAAGCATGTACAATTAGAGCAGAGTTTAGTTACTCTGTCAGGTCTTTCACAGAGGGGTTATGGTTTATAAATTCCCTATTCGTAACCTCATGGATGGATGTGTTCTCATGCCTCACCCCCGCGTGCACAATGTATTCAAGATGACACTGGATGTAGAGAAAGGAAAGCAACTTTGGCTACCAGCTCATTTAAAAGGAATGCAACCTCTTCAACTGGGGCATCCTAAAGAAAGCTTAAAGAACGCTCTTCCCTCCCCACAAGCCTTATAGACTGTTCTTCAAATGGTCAAATGCAAGAAGCCAGCTTACCCCCAAAGTAGGGTCTGAGGTATTTATTGTATCCCATGGTGAGGTTCTCAAATCCAGGGAGGGATGTTGTGTCGCCACCGCGCAAGTCAGGTATGTGACACAGGGAGCACCTCCTGGGAACACAAGTACGTACTGTTATGTGTAGCTGGGAATTCCGGGCACATCTGGTGTGCGGCTGCAGCTCTGCATCCAGCTTACAAGCAAACAAACCACATAAAATGCTTATTAAAAATAGGTAGATCATTGACATAGTGAGCACTTGCTCTCATTGTTTATCTTGGCCAAATACATGGCCCCTTGAAGAAGTGGGCAAATGGCAGATTACCTCAGCCGACAGCTACAGGTTTACGCATAGAGGAGCTTAAGGACATTCTTAGGATGTCCCAAACAAGTCAAGCAATGTCTGTATATCACAAATCTTAATTATGACCCCAATCTTTTATGCTTATGCATAAAAGCAACATACATTTCTTTTCCTCAGGCTGCTTATGATGGCCTGAGACAGCTCTTGCTGACCAACAGCTCCTCCTCCCCAATCCCTAGTCTCCTGAAGAAACTCTCACCCTTTTACGTTAGTGTCAGCAGCATCCCTCCAGCTGCCGTCCAGAGTAAAACCTCCAAGTACACCAAGAAGGGAAG
Source organism: Phaenicophaeus curvirostris (assembly GCF_032191515.1). NCBI lineage: Eukaryota > Metazoa > Chordata > Aves > Cuculiformes > Cuculidae > Phaenicophaeus > Phaenicophaeus curvirostris. The sequence goes on along the minus strand of NC_091406.1, from coordinate 16,583,352 downwards.
AGTAAAGCACCAAGTGCTTCACAGACACTAACAATGCTTTGTGGACTGAGCCACCCCAGCTGCTGTGCATACAGAGGTTTCAACTCTATTTTCCAATGTCAAAATTAATGTTTTGTGGATGGACAATAGAGCTAGTACCTGACATTGTGAGGCTTGCAGATCTGTACCATATCAACAGCTTGAGAGACAGGGATTTGGGCTGTTATAGGTTAAGTTTTATGGTGCAGTGTCCCTGTGTGGTCATGTACTCTCTTGATGAAAAGAGGAGTTTGTCATTGCTTTGGAAAGGGCTAAAGGAAGTGGAAGGCAGCGCCTCTGCCTGTCTCCAGATCTTCTGGACCACTGGTCTGTGCAGTATGGAACTTTGTCGTGTAATTACTCAAAGGTCTAATGATTTTTTTTTTTAAGCTGTCCTTAGAGATTTGATGGAGGTTTTGGACCAAAAAGGACATTACAGCAGAAGTGAACCAGTTAGTGAGCAGCATAAACAATTCAGAAAATTTAGGACTTGTCATTCCAGAGTTGATAATAACACAGCTGGGAGTCCCGTGGGGTGTGTTTCCAGGGGAATCTGCCAACTCTTCTGGTCCCAAACGGGAAATAAGGGGTTGCGCTGTTAATGTACCTGTTGTGTTTTGGGGACCTGTGCAGGTTGTTCTCTTCTACATCACATCCCTTACTGCTCCCAGCTTTCTTTGGATAGGCTGGATAACTAGAAGGATAGTTTCCTTTTGACCCTACTATTTATGCAAAACATAAATCAGACATTCCCTGTAAAACAAACCAAACACTCAGCTTACCTTTGAGTTGGAAGGAAAATGCACAAACTGAAGAAGAAGGAATATCTGCAGAACATCGCTGGAGATTGTGTCTGTGTCTGCTTTCCTTGTCTGTGAAGCAGAAAAGTTTTGTAGTTTAAGAAAACTGTTTTAAGGGAAGGGGACAGGGAAAGAAATTCTGCACAGTCAGAACCACACACTGTAATATTTAACATACCCAACACACGGTGGCTCCTGCCCTCTGCACCGTGCTGTCTTAATGCTTTCCACATAAAAGACACTAATGACAACTCGGGTTCTGAAGTCCTTGACAGGGTCACCAAATTTTAGCTGCCACTTGAATTAGATAGGGTTTTTCTCCTTTCAGCAAGGAATGGTGACTAGCTAGTGTTGAGAATGACACTATGGGAAGGGATTTGTTAAACAGAAAAATGCTTAGGCAGTTCCTAAAGTTAGTCAGACTCTGAAGCCAAGTGAGATCCTGCCCACGTGTGTGAGATTCATCATCTTTTCATCCAGGGCTCCACAGGAATACTGTAGCTCTGCTCTCCATTAGCTTGTACCTGGGATAAATCCATGCTATTACTGGTAATGTTGACAAGCCACTCTGCATGCAGTACAGGATGAAATCATTCCACTTAAAATGGGTTTCGTTGACTTTTCTGGGAGTGGAACCAAATTAGCTTCTGGCTTGAGATTCCACAGGCTCATTTTGCCTTGGAGCGGGCACCGCGATGGGCAACTCCTCACCATGTTCTGCTCCCTGCATGAAACGCTGCATCAGTTACACACCTTTTCTCAAGCATGAGGATGGTGCTGCATACGGTCGGACTCGATGATCCAGTGGGTCTCTTCCAACCTGGTTATTCTATGATTCTATATCCAACGTGTGCTGGCACAGCAAGCTGCTGCAGGGTGGCTGGTGGGTACGACTGCCACAGCCGCCAAGGGGAGATTGTTATTCAGCTGTCACTAGTCTGAGCTGCTAACCCAATACTGCTCAACCTGCTCCACTGCACTATGTGAAGGGTACCCCGTGTGTCAGAGTTTTCCTGCAGATACTGGCAAGGCAACCTCATTCTTGGATGAATACCAGTCTTCCTCTTGACCATTCAGTTACAAATTGGGAATGATTACACAAATTGTGAGTCCCTCTGCCTTGGCACCAGTGAGAGTAAGATCCCATCTTCAGATTCAGTGCATTTCTCATCATGCCCAGCAGTCAAGACCTCAACTTCAAACCTGGCTGTTCCATAGTAACCCAAATATCAGAAATTTTCTGCTTGGGTTAGATTCTTCCTGTGGTAGTTCCCCACAGCCCAGGGGATGCTCTGCCTGCTCAGGCAGATGTACAGCTCTGGTGCTGTGCATGGGACAGTAGGGCTCCAGGCAAGGAGAACATCTGGGCCCATACAGAACCAGTCAAAACACCTGAACATTCAAACACCACAAATGCAGGTTATCCCGATGGAGAAGGGAAGTTTTTCAGAATAAAACATGCTCCAATATCTGTCCAAGGTCTGAATTACTCACAAGGCTTTGCACTTCCCACCCTTTCTCTGAACAGAGATGTTCAGATGTTTCCAGGTGTTATCGAGTGCTCTTCACTATGATGTGATCATGCAGGGCTAGAGTCTGGTTTACCTGCTCACAGCAATGTTGGACCACAGTTTTGATGAGAAAGAAGAAAGATCAGTCCAGGTAATTTAAAGAAGAACGTCTAGGAAGAAAGGGTAATTCTACAAATTAGCGTTTAGCTGAAGTATGAAAACTCAGCTGATAGGAATGGTTGGACTCAATGAACTCATGAACTTCAGCTGAGGAACTCCTCACAGGCATCCTCCATAAGCATGTTTTGCACAGGGGATGTGGCTGCTAGCATTCTGGTGCATCAGAACAAGTTTCTAAGCACTTTTGTTCTATCTGATCCTAGTTACTAAAGACCTTGTTTTGAAAAAAACCATCTTGCGACCCTGTTGTGCCTTCAGTTAATGGCAACAAAGTGTGCACTGCGAGTGCAGCCAGCTGAAACAAACCAACCTGGAGAGATTTATAGCTGCTGCTCCCACAGACCTGAGCAAACTACACGGTCTAAATTTCTTTATGACTCTGCTAATTCTTTGCTAAACAAGGAAAAGCCTTATTCCCTCCTTCTGGATGGCTGTCAAGATGACAAATACATCAAAGACTGTGAGGAAGTGAAGGGAGGGTCTGTAAATACTTAACAGGGGTAGAAACTAGGCACATACCAACATACTCATGGGCAAGAAAAAGGTGACACCAATGCCCAGAATATATCCAAAGCACTGTTTTACTATACAGTGTATCAGTTACTACAATTGCAATTCTGCTTTTATAGTGCAGGAGCTTTCATCGGAAGTTACCAGCTTCACTAGTACAATAAACTGGGAAGAAATTACTGTAAGATTATCTACCTATGGTTCTCTGTCTCATAAAGGATTTCAGTTTACTCTAAAAAAAACACCCTTAAACACTTTTAAGCTGAATGTTTTCCTACGGTCAGTGAAAGCACGGCATAGGCAAGGCCAGAAAAGCAGCAGTCATGAAGGCAGCACTGGTACCACTGGTTGAGAGACTGCTTCTGATGCCAAAGATGTATGAAAATCATTCATCACAGACTCAGGGATAACAAAAACCTCAAGAATATAATAGCTCATTCACTCAGCTCTGTATTCTCCCCATTGGTTGCAAAAAGCATACAAAGATGCAAGTATTATAGCAAAACAGATCCAGCAGAAGTCCTCTGTGGAAGCCTGTGTCTGCTTACGGAGAATTTCATTAAATAATACATCTTTATACAAAGCAACAACAGCATGTGTTTACACTTCAGCTCCACCTGTGTTTCCTTAATTCAGCTGTGCTCCACTGGCTTCAAAAGTGTGAAAACACAAAAGGAGGAAAAGCCTCTGACAGCTGCAATAATTCTGTTTATAGGGAATGGGGTGCGAGAAAACAGGTACGTACGCTGGTGCGTGATGGGTGGTACCCAGGCCCCTTTGCACTGCTGCCTGGGTGACCCACAGTGACAAGTTCCTCCATCTGGAGTGGTAAGAAGCTATGAAGGAAGCTGGCAGCAGCCACCACAGGCCTCACTTCCCACACCACATCTAAAAGCATCATGTGTGTCATTGTGCACAGTAGATTAATATGTTCTCTTATTTTCTGCTGGCTGACAACATCCCAGTGACAGACAATAGGAGCATTTATGAGACTAAAAATCCACCCAGAGAACCAAACCTATACGACCAGTTTACTAAGCTTAAGGTAACGATTCACAAGGTCAAATTTTACTAGAAGCAAATTGCTGTGACAGCAGAACGTGCCACACAGGCACGCATGTGTCTCAGAGTAAAACCTGGCTGGGGGAGACAGCAAAAGCAAAATAAATGCTGAAATAAACACAGATTGCATTTAGTTTCACCATTTAGGCATTGCCTCTGTTTATTACACAAAGTTAAGGTTTCCATGATGAACTGGAGCATAATTTCTCTGCTTTGTTTCCCTCAGCCTGTAAGATAAAGCCCTGCAGGAAGCATCCCGGGGCCACTTGCACTGTGGGCAGGGGTGGTTCATCAGCTCCACCAGGCACAAATGGTCCAAGGACAGCCTGCATCCCACATCCCTGACCCAAATGCAGACCTGCAGCACCCAGGACACCCTCACACCCCAAAGCTCAGCCTGCCTGAACCACACACAAGTGAGACCGCGTTGGGCAACTGTTTTCTTTAGGTATTTTCACAAGCGCTTTGATTCCCAGGACAAGGTTTGACAGATGTCACATGAGGACACTTAGAATCACCAAGTTGGAAAAGACCTCCTAGATCATTCAGTCCAACCGTTCTTATCTGCCACTAAACCATGTCCCTGAGCACCTCGTCTACCCGTCTTTTAAATACCTCCACGGATGGTGACTCAACCACCTCCCTGGGCACCCTCCGCCAGTATTTTCCTCTTGGACACGGATCTTTTGGGTTTGTGTGTCTCAGCTCTGCTGGAGGACCCATGCAGCCCTGGCAGCAGCGTCACCACCTTTCAGCTGCCCAGGCCCATTCATGGTCAACACAACCAGCACACAGGAATGGTGCTACAGAGAGAGAGTGAGCAGTCAGAGATTCCACCTTCCTCTCTGTATTCACTCCTGAGGAATAACTTCGCAGGAGAGAGCATCACTACACGATCACCAGGAGTTTCCAGCTTCATGCCCACCTTGTGGCTGCACCATTCGGTGCTGGGCTTTCTTTGGCCACCAACATGAACTCAACAGTTGCCAAATACCATGACAAAATGATGAGGGAGGCAAAAACCATCACGCCCATAAACTGGAGGCCCAGTTCCAGTCTTATATATCCCAATGAAAATCAAAGCAACTCCAAGATCCAAGGTGGCTGTACATAAAATTAGATTCAGTCCTTATGTAAGAATGTTAAACCAATGCCTGAATAATGCACTTACATTTTCAAGATATAAACTCTCATCTTTTGAGTTACGGGTGGGAGGAGGCAGCTTGCATTCACATCTGCCTGCCCCATGTGGTACACAGGTCTGCCTGCAGCTTGCAGGACTGAGTTCTCTAAATACACACAGAAACATCTTAAATTATATAAAAATGAAGGTTTCTGAGATTTACTTACGTGAAATAAATTCTTCCTCCAAAATGTCAAGTTTGGCTTCTGATTGATCACTTACTTTGCTGCGTTTTAGCAAATATAATGTACATAAAATTTATAAATAATTACAAATATTATAAGATTGGCATGCTCCTGGCAGCTGTCCTTCTCCTGCCCTAGATAACTCTAACTCTAATCTAAACCTGTCTGCAGTTGTCAACCTCCTGTGGCTGCAGATCTATGACCTCAGAGCTGTCTGTACTCGGTCACGTTGGGCACCTATTTCAGCTTTCATTCACTCAGTGAACCTGCCCCTCACTGCAGGCAGGGAGCCAGGGCTGGGTGCAAGAAGTTCATCTTCTCTTCCCAGCAGGCAGGCGGCTCACAAACCCAGCAGCGTTGTTTTCTATGATTTTGCTTTCTACTTGCCAGCCCTGGAACTTGCAGCCCTATATATATACGGTCCCTCCCACCTCAGCGGTACCGCTCCCCACGTCTCCTCCATTGTGTATGTGCAGGTATTTTCGGTGAGACATCATTATTCTTGTTGGTATCAGCTGAGACAAGCATGCACAAGGTTAACTCCTTCGTGGGACACAAACCTGTGTGCCCCAAGAACCTCTCAAACTGTATTTATACAGAAGAGGATGGGGACTGTAGTATGTGTTACATTAATGGTAAATAAAGTAGAAGTGGCTTGCTGAGGAGCTTTACTGAGTGTTCTGCTCAGTTCTGGGCGTGCTAGGGAGGAAATGGGAAATAGAGTAGTTATTCTGGAAAGAATCTCACGTGCGCAGAACGTGGAAAGAACAGGAATGTGTCATTTAGACAAAAGGAGTTAGAGGGACACAAAGCTGAAGTAAAGGAATATATAGAGAAAGTACACCAGACATTCAGTTCCTGATTATTCTTGCTCTCTATCAGACCAAGAGCATGGCCAAGACACCAAAAGGCCACAACAGACTCACGGCCACAAAGCCCACAATGAACAGGTGGAAATTTTGCTTCCAAGCTTCCAGGTATCAGATAAATGAAAAATAAATAAATCTGCAGATGTGCTGGGTAATTCTGGACCGCTTTCCTCGGTCATCTTCGGTAGCTGTGCCAAAGGAAAGAGCTTCCCTTGTGGCACTGTGCTGGCTGGTCTCCCTCGCTGTTCCTGCACCATCTGCCCAAGCTGGCGTCACAGGCAGAGCTGCAAATCTCTTCGCAGAGAATGTGATTTAGTTGAGCGCTTGTACTGTCCCAGCCCCCCAGAGGAAAGGCACGAGGGACTCGCTGACCTCACGGAGCAGGAAAGATGGACAGAATCGCTTTATTTTGTCTTCATTCTCGCCGAGCACGTGCCCCCCTCGAGGCAGACGGGTGTCCTGGTGTGCCAAGCTCCGCAGCCAAGGAGGGGACAGGACCCAGCGCTGCGGAGGGAGGGAGGAAGGATGAATAGAGCTGCCAGTAAGCCATTAATAAAAGGCTTGACAACACGGTGACAAATGAGCATGTAAGAAAAAAATATCAGAGAGGGCCCCCAGGAGCGCGGTTCAGACGCAATCATTCATCTTACACGTCTATTAGTCTGGATTTCTGTTGGGCCAAGAAACTCTCCTCGCTGCAGTAAGTTTTAGGGGAAAACCAGCCACAAAATGCCTTGAATGCCTCCACAGCCCTCTTCTTCCCAACACGTTTGTTTTGCTCTTGCAGGCAGCAATCAAAGCTGTGCTGCAGTTGCACGTCCTTCCACACCAGCATTCATTTTTCCTCAATATCCAAATAAAGCCATGCACGTAGAAACAAAGTGCCAGCATTTGGCTTGGAGCAGAACTTGGCTTTTAGTAGATAAATGTTTTTACCTATTGCATTAGGAGGAATAATTTATACATGAATAAATAAAACCTTAAAGCCAGTGAACACATCCAAGATGGACCGCTGCAGCTTAGTATGAACAATTTGGCTTTCTTTGTAGCACTTCTAAAGCCATCACAGTGCTCTGGCATGGTAGGATTACCTGGCCATAGGTCCCCCGTGCCTGTTAGCAGTGTCACCTTGCGGCCACAAAGAGCTCATCACATGGCAAGAGATACCTAGGGACGTTAATTAGCAGCAACTGCAGTGCTGCAAAAGGGGGACTGACTTGCCCACAGTAACTGCCACTAAGAAAACTGGATATGAAACTGAGTGTCCCACATGCTGTTTGCCTTCAGATCACTCTGTGCAGCAAAGGACACGTGTGCCCATGTCCCAGGAGCAGAGCCGTGGCCCAACAGAGCTATGTTCTGATGCTATCTGTTTTGCTCAAGTCCCTGCAATTAATGCTTTCCCTCAACGAGGCACTGCTGGGGGTTATAAGACAACAGGAAAGCTGGTCCACCCAAAACACCAGACAGGAGGTGACTGAAGGCACCTTGGGATCTATTCAGGTTTGCCAACTCTTGCCAACAGTTTGGTGGCAGCTTTGCCCCATCTTGCTTCCGTTGTCCCCTTCCCACCTTTCCATGGCTCGGTACCCTCGGCGGGGCTAGGAATGTTTGAACGTGCCCTGGCAAACTCTGCTTGGGCCTCAGTGGTCCTGTCAGTCCTTCCCTGAGACAGGCTTTACCCAAAGGAATTGAATCCCTGGAGGTGTTCAAAGTCAGGTTGGATGGGGCTTTGAGCAACCTGATCCACTGGGAGGTGTCCCTGCCCATGGTGGGGAGTTGGAACTGGATGGGCTTTGAGGTCCCTTCCAACCCAAACTATTCCATGACTGTAGCAATCTGGATTCTGTTTTATATTACCTTCTTTTCCTCTTGTTTTTAAGTAGCTCAAGAAACAGTAGAAACATTCCCTATTTCTAAAGACAGAGAAATTAGGTAGCAAGAGGTCAAGTTATCTCTCTCTTAACTATTACCAGTAACCGTCAGACTGGTTACCAAGGTGAACGAGCCTCCTCCGGAACACGTGCCAGCACCTCCTTGCTCAGACCAGTCCCAGTTTCACACCTCCTGAGGACACCCTGGCTGGCAGCAGACTGCCAGAGAGACAAAGGAATTACCAGCTTCCCCCTTTCCGCTCTCTGAGCTGGGGCTGCAGGAGCAGCAGCCACCAGGCCGATGTGCGCCGTGTCCTATTTCCTTTTCGTTTCACTCCTACCCATACACCCAGACCCCTGTGGTGGGCGCTGGCCTGCGGAGCACCAGCTTTATTTAAGATAATCCTTCACATCAGCAATCATCAATAACTGCTAACCTACTCCCTAAAAGACAAAGATCAATTGACAGATTATTATAACCCCTTAAAATATTAATGCCGTATCAGGGAGACAATTTCACTGGGCCTGGAGACTCTGCCATTATTAGAAATTATGCCCCAGCCTTAAATAAATTAACTCAATAAATGTCTTACCATGAATACAAATTCTTGCTTAGGGCTTGCAAATAAAATGATTTAGAGCTGTTCTCTGAAGAAAGATGAGGTATTTAAACTTGCAAAAGAGGAAGGGCTATCATATTCATTAGTCTTTTGGTTTAAATGGACTTCTAGTTTTAAACTGAAGGCATTCCTTGCAGAAGGGAGGGGGAAACCTTTGGAAAATCGTTATGTTTCCTTATGCTGGGCTGCACAGTTTCGGTTCTGGCAACACACAAATCTCTGCTCACCTCCAAAGGCAGTTCTGGGGCTGAGAGCACCACAGCTGCAGGGAGAGGCTGCCCAGTGCCACCAGCCCCGCATCCCTGCGGGGCACACAGCACGCGGAGGAGCAGGATGGGTCCCCAGCCAGCAGCCGTTCCACCTGTGCTGGTGGGAGGCAGAGTGTGCTCCCAGCCTAGATACAGGCCACCAGTTCTTAGAAACTTCATCTGGAGCACCGAGGCTGGAGGGGACAATTCTGCCCTTGCCCCCCAGGTTGAATTTGGGTAAAAAGAAGCTCTTGTGCTGCGCAATTCCTGCAGTCACGACCTCATCCTGCTGGAATTGGGAGGCACCCAGACCCCAGAGCAGTGGGTGCTGAGGCAGCACTGCTCACCAGTGGCACAGCAGCTGCTAACCCACAGCTCAAAAAGTACCTTGAAGAGAATGGAACGCAGCGCTGCCTACTCTGAGGAGAAGCTGTGAGCTCCTGTCTGTGCACAGAGCGCAGCGGCTGTCTTTCAGACCTGAAACCTGCTTTTATGCTATGGCTCCCTTAGCTTGCTACTACTGAACACAGAGTTAGACAACACAAGCAACCTTTAGTGTGACTTCTTCTGTGACATGCATCATAGAATGGTTTGGGTGGGAAGGGACCTCAAAGATGATGCTGAGAAGAGACGCTAGGCTGGGCCACTCTGCTCCTGTTTCCTCACCAGGCTTCAGGTCACCTAAGATTCAGCCAAGACCACATAAAACCATGCTGCTTGGCACAGAAACCGGTTCACTCGGTGGAGCCATTCAGCCTGCACCTTGCCATATTTCCCCTTACAATGCCCCAAAGACCCTGCAGGTCACAAGGTGACAGATAATAAAGCTTCAGCTTTAGCAGGTGCTTGCAGTTTCAATAAACACAAAGGACATGTAAGGCCATTAATCATCCCAAGCCTCTTGTCAAAGCGTTTGCCCTCTTCATATCAATGAATCGACTGGAGCAATGTGAAAGCCACACCATGACATTGAATTAGAGCTGCATTTCACACCAAAGGCCCTTGATGTTTCAAGAAGAGTATTATAGCTTTGCATCCCTATATGAATCTCTGAGCTGGCAAGACAAATCCAGAGCATCAGCAGAGTCATACGATACCTTCCTGGTCCATTGTACATGCTCTCACCATTTCTGTCCACAGCTTTTTGAACAAGTTACATGCACACACACTGCCTTTACTGTGCACTGCTGTACTGCTGCCAGTGCATCCCTCGAGTAACCTGTTTTCTCAGGTGAGCACAGCCTGTTTTGCTACATCCATAGTGACCATAAGGACAGGACAGCCCTGATGGGTAGCCTGCAGCGTAGGGACATGTGTAGGTAGCACCCATGGCTTGGTTATCCACCTGGCAGCCTGCCACTGCCTGCCTATGGGATGTCCAGAGCCACGTCTGTACGACAAAACAAGGTGCATCTAGATCTGTACCACAGCACAAGCGTGACATTTCCCCAAAGGATATGCCACAGCTCAAAACACAGTGTAAAGAGACACGCATTCCTGAGGCAGTGCAGGTAAACAGATGCCTTGTGCAGATAATAATCAACAAGAACATCACGGGGAAGGTCAAGGCGCTGTGTTTTCCTGGTGCTCAAGTATCAGTTTGATGACATTTGTTTTTTGACAACCAAAGCACTGTTTGCTGATTAAAAGCTCACGTGACTTTCTTGGCCCTAGTTTAAGAAGATCAAAACTTGGCTCAAAAACGGGATGCAATGGTTCCAGTTCTTATTTAAGTTCATACATACATGAACTGCAAGATACACATAAAAGACATGAGTCAGGATGAAAAAACAGTCACATGGATTCCACTGGACTGAATCGGTAAGGTTTGTAAAAGACACCATAGATTCAACTCATTTGTTTTGCCTTGAGAGAGAAATTGCATCAAAAGCCACTCACAGAGACACCTAAACACAGGGAGCTTTTACAAGCAGATTGGAGAGATTGCCCTGGCAGCAGCCTTCTTGTTGGTGTCTCCTTATTGTTGCATCGACTTCACAGTTGGACCTGTTGCATTCCCAACTGATGCATGAGAGCGCTGTTGTGCTGGTGACACGAAACGTTCCCTGGCAGGAATGTTTGCTTCTAAGCTGTAGCTTTTAACTACAGCATCTGAATTAGCTTCTTAGCATCCTCAAGGGCTGGGAGAAATACAGTCCCAGCTTACACAAGTGAGAAATTGAGGGAAAGGGAGTGTGTGGGCAGGTAGACAGGGTGCAGAGAGGGGCAAGCAGAGAAAGGAACAGCTCCTCCCCTCCCATCCTCACTGAGCCCCCACAGCCCCAGGATCAGGAGCCTGCTGCTATGCCTGTGCTACCACAGGACCTTTGTGCACTCACCGGCACCTGTGGTCACCACTTCCCAACTGCTGGTCCCAGGTCAGAAACATCCCATCTGCCTTGGTTTCCCCACAGACCTCACTTTTAGCAGTCGTACGCAGCCACCAGTTGGCCCCAACACAGGACACCCCACCTGCTGGCCCCAGCGCCCAACTCTCATCCATGGAGAGCCCATGCAGGCACCATCAACCACCACCACATGGTTTTATGACATTTACGGCCACTTGGCTTTGGTGATAATGGGAAAGCGCATCTGTGCGGAAACAATAAGTTTTGAAGCAATTTGGCAAAAAGTAAGGGTAGGGCAGTGATATCTTGGCTCTACACCTGGATGCAGAGGTTTCTTGGCAGCATGGTAGGTGGGTGGCCACCCTCTCTGAGCCCCTGCTGTCACCTCCCTCTTGTCCCCGGCACCTGTGGTTTCCTGCTCTGTCTCCAGCTGCTGGCCTGGAGCGGCTCTGCCGTGGTGCAGCTAGCGATGATCCTCACCGAGGCCGGCTGATGCGTTGGGAGAATTTTCCTTAATAGGCTGATCTCTGCGCTAGCGAAGAACCGAGGAAGGGAGGAATACATTATCAGTTCCAATCTGGTGTTACAGCATGCTTACTACTTTGGTTCTGCCTCCAAAAAGCAGAATTAATTGCTGGGCTAGAAAATGCAGATAAATCAATCAGCTCATACCACGTTTATTTTCTGTAGCTATGCATTAGGCTCCTGGCAGCTTAAAACAGCAGCGACACCCACTCTTGCTAGAGAGAGAGAAGTTCAGGCTCTTGGCAAAGCCTACCTGCAGAAAGGAGTGGTTGCCCAGCATGCAGGCAGGACAAGGTAGTGGCACAGGTACAGCAGCAACCTGGAGCCACAGAGTCACACCAGCAGCACTTCTGCTCCATTTCAACATTTAAGGCGACTGTCGCTCCAGACCCATTGCATAACTTATCCTTCTAGCTATTCTAAAGCAAATGTCTGAAAGGCAGGGTAGAAAGAGGAGGCAGAAAGCCGATATTCAGATATTCTACAGTAGACTTATTTACAGCAAACTCTATGACTCCACGACGGTGTCTACAGCAACAAAGAAAATAAAACACACAGCTGTTGCCAGTATGCTCTCTTTGGGTGAAATGATAAAGCAAACAAACCTTAAACCAGACTCCTATCTGCACAGGAACCACTTTCAGGTCTGTGCTTTCCCATCCTGCGTTCTCATCCCTGTCTGTGTTCACCAGCCCTGGTAGCAACACGGGTCAGCCAAGACCATTGGCTGAGCCTTTTGCTGGGGAACGTGTAAATCCAAGTATTGACCCATTCTTCCCACTTTCCTTCACTTTCACCACGTGTCTGATGTGAGTGGGGCAGGACATCCCAACATTCTCAGTGCCCCACTCCTGTCCCCGCATTCTCTCTTCTCTGCTATTTCCCCTGCACCAGGAAAGAGATTTTAATGTAAAAGGTTCTTTCCAGAGCTCAGACAACCAAAGGTCTGAGAGATGTAATTAGCATGGTTATGTTTTTTCCTATTAATTACATAGTAGATCCAGTGCAGTCATTTTTTCTCCCTACCTTTTAATGTGTTCTTAATTGATTAAATAGAAAAGAAGCAAGCCAACAGCCCTTTTCTCCCTGTGCCTCGAATGCAATTCTCATTGCTGATGGGAACAGCAGGAGGAGCGGCTGGACAGGCTGACCTAACGCACTGCCTGCCACAGGGTCTGTCCTTCCAGAGCACCCCTTCCCCTGTCCTGGATCCCACAGCATCGTGTCCCTGCAGCGCTGAGACCTCCACACCTCCCTGCCCTCTGCCCAGCGGTGCGGGACAGCGACACCTTCCAGGAGAAGAATGGGCTAGAAGAGGGACATGAGCTGCTGAGCAATGTCAGAGGTTAGGGAAAACCTTTGTGTTACTTTGAAAAATTCCATCAGTTCTCCAGTGCCCCATCCCTGGGGGTGTTCAAGGCCAGGTTGGATGGGGCTTTGAGCATCCTGATGCAGTGGTAGGTGTCCCTGCCCATGGCAGGGGGTGGAACTGGATGGGCTTTATGGTCCCCTCCAACTCAAACAATTCTATGATTTTATCCACATGAAAAATGGAGATCATCACTGTTCACACTGTCTCCTAGGGACCTCTGAAGACAAAGATTCATGGAAACATCCTTTCCTGTTGATCTCTTCTCATATTGACACTCAGTCATCAGGAATGGCTGTTCATTTCCCTGGCAAATGACAGGGTCAGGTAAGCCAGGTGCCCCATCCAGCCTTGGCACAACTCCAGACCGCCTGGGACTGCTGCCCCCAGGAATACAGAAGAAAACAGCCAATATTCTAACTTTTATCCAGTATTTAAATCCCTTTTAATGAGTGAATGCTTTGTGAACTGCCAATAAATGAAGGCATGGGACACCAGGGAACCAGGCTGTAGGACACATGCCCGTCAGCGCGGTTTCCTCAGCTGATGTGTCCACAAGAGCAGCCAAACACACTCAGGTAGCCCTGAGCCAACCTCACAGCAGTCTGGGGTAAAGCTCTCTGCAAAACCTTACCCAAGGCTATAAATTATTCATGGCCAGGCAACTATTTTCTGTAAAACACATTTGAGGGGCCAGGTACACTTCAGAAAACAAGCAAATGCTAACTACAAATTCTCTGTCACTGATATGTGTCTTGTCCTTAACAGGTCTAACGTGCCAACACTGTTGATGCTTGAATAAAAAAACCCCATTATCAGTAGGAACAACAGTTCTGGACTGGTACCAGGCAAGTTGTTTTCCAATCCAAACCCCCATTTAGTTTTCCATTACGATGTTTGCCCATTACAACCTGGAAACGTTCTTTTATCTGTGTGCACATCAGCACCCAATGCTCATGCCTAGATTCTTGTGCAGCTTTCTAGTGTCACTTTAAAATATAGAATACACTTCAAAAGCAACAGAAGGTCAGTGTAACCCCTTGTCAGACATGAGAATGAGTTTGGGAACAGACAATTAATTGGACACTCAGGTTCAGGTGCTCAACATTTTGTTACAGTCTCAGATTAAAACACAATTGTGCTTTAATCTTTAGCCAAAACTTACCTGATGTGATGTCATTCCTTTCTGGTCCCTAACTTATTAAATATATATTTCATCCATATGAGTGACTTCAGCTGTCAAAAGCTGGGCAGGTGTTTTAACTGGCACTAGATTAGAATCTGTTGCAAAGCTTATTCCTCTGTTAATAGGATGGAATGCACTCAGAGACAGCAGATCAGATCAAGATGTGTTTATGGAGACAAGCTGTAGTAAGTACTAGTTTCTGGTCTACCTGTTCAGAGGAAGGAAAGTTATCTCTATTGGCTGCATGTATTTAAATGTATTTTATGATTAAAAATAGTTTCAAATGTTGTCAGAAGGGATTTAGCATTTTTTCCCCTTTATCAGCAAAACATAGCAGTGCAGACAAAGAAAAAGGTCAACTGTTGTTACTCAGTGAATGAGGAAATACCGCAGCCCGAGGTGAAACATTAACTTCGCTTTGAATTATGATGGGATGTAAAAGAGCCTGAAAAAAAACATTGCTGGCCTTTCTTTTGAATGCACAGACTTCGAGGTCTTCAAACCCAAGTTTCAATGGTATCAACACACACCTTTAATTTTACCAACACGTTCACTGAAATCTGCTCTGAAGGAAAACATTATTTCGAGCACTG
Source organism: Phaenicophaeus curvirostris (assembly GCF_032191515.1). NCBI lineage: Eukaryota > Metazoa > Chordata > Aves > Cuculiformes > Cuculidae > Phaenicophaeus > Phaenicophaeus curvirostris. The sequence goes on along the minus strand of NC_091406.1, from coordinate 16,568,271 downwards.
TGGAAATAAAGAAGAGAGAAATTTTACATGATGGAGGTTTCCCAAAGAACTATGAAAATATTCTAAAGGGATAAAAAGAAGTAATGGCAAACTTACCTTCAGTTTTACATTTCAAAAAATAAAGTTTTCACAGCATTTATGTAGCTCAGGATGTGCTACCTGCAGAGTTTGCTGCCCCTTCTGTGGGAGCTGGTGTCAGCTTCCCATGCATGCTGGGTTATAGCCAGATCGATACACCTTGTGTACGTGGGATAAAATAGGCTTCACTCCTCCTTGGGGTCATTCTTGATCTTTAAGATGTGGCAGGGACAAATGCCTTTTTTTGCCAGGGAATGCACACACCAAACCAAAAGAAAAATCACAAAAAGGAGGGAAAAAAGTAACATTTTCGCCCATGTGATTATTTAGTTTATGTTCATTATAGTATAAAGTACCTCCAGCCCTGGTACAAATAAAATAACAAGTTCCTGTTACCGACGGTCATTGAAACGCTTGTGAGCTGATGGAGAACTTGACCTTTGCTATGACACTGATAACTATCTGACAGAGAGAAAATGTCTGGTGTCCTTAAAGGCCCTGTAGCCTATTAACAACCACGTCTGTGGTCACGTCAGATAATCACACATCCCCAAAGAACTTACGTGGCATCTGGAAAATTACTGACCAGTATGTCCCTGCGGGACCGGGTACCCTGGCAGAGCCAGTACCATTGTCAGAGGGAATTTACTGATGTTATAGCTGTATATGCAAGCACTGTAGCAAAAGGAGATCACTGACAGGAGAGATAGAACTGACTTTGGCACTCCTGCAATTTTTTACCATTTATTTCTGTTGCCACATTAAAGCAGCTACTCCTCAAATTAAAAAGACTAATGAGAGAAGCTACAGCACCACCCCAGCACGTGCCGTGTGCAGGTTTTGTTTCAGCCTGGCGACCCTGATGAATTGTGACCGTGGTTCAGAGCTGCTGATTGCATTACAGGCTCTGAGGGGCAGCGTGGCAGCGGTGTCCCCAGCTCGTGGCTCAGGTGCCACTCTGGCTCGGGTGAGCTGGCGCTCAGCATGTCTCGTCTGCTAGAAGCACTTTGGGGAATTTAATAGCTTCTTTGGGAGCACTGCGCACTCTTTCCCTGTAATGTCCTTCCAATGTTCCCACTCCTGAGATGGAAACCTGATGGCACTTCACATTTGCAAGGGAAAATTTAACTCTAATAAAGATTAATACATGGGGACTCTATCATATTTTTTCTAACTATTTTTCAAAAACATTCTCAGCAACCTTAAACAAAAAACGTGGCCTTTTGTTTTTCTGTTTGTCAGGCAGGTGTGAGGCATAGCCAGCTCTTGCTGCATAGGAGCAAAACAATTCCACTAGACAACAATTCCTAACGGACAACAATTCCTAACAATTCCACAGACTCCTGCACTGAGGCACTCCAAACTCTTCAATCCCCACGGTTCCTTTAACAGCCTCTGCTTAGAGAAAAAAACCTGTTTTGTGAAGTTGGAGTGTGAATTATTAATTTTTAAGCTAAAAGAAGGGAGATTTAATGAGATTCTAGGAATAAATATTTTGCTGTGAGGGTGGGGAGGTCCTGGCCCAGGTTGCCCAGAGCAGTGGTGGTGTTCAAGGAACCTCCAGGTTCATCCCTGGAGGTGTTCAAGGCCAGGTTGGATGGGGCTTTGAGCAACCTGATCCAGTGGGAGGTGTCCCTGCCCATGGCAGGGGTTGAAGCTGGATGGGCTTTTGGGTCCCTCTCAACCCAGACCATTCTATCATTCTGTTTTCGTAAGTGCCCAAAAGCCCCTATTTGCGGCCAAAGTCACCACTGCACTAGCACAGCTGTTCCTTCTCCTGACTATCAGACACCAAGAACATCCCAAAATATCCTTGAATGTTGGACAACTCTGCTGCAGATACCAGATGGCTGCTCCTGAAAACTCAATGTGAGCAGGCAAGCAAAGGAGCCTTTGAAGGCTGTTTTGTGTTCACGAACGACTTTTTGGCGTTAAGGAAAAAAAAACATTGTACTGGGAAATTCCGACTATACTGACTGTGTATATTCTGGACAACGTTGGGGACTATAAAATCTTTTATGCTACTGCAATAATTACAGTGCTGGATATTTTGCTCAGCATCAGGCAGGGAGTGGGGGGAGCAGAGGTGCCTTGAGCCGCAGGACAGGTACAGCCGACTCCCCTCAGAGATCTCGGACCCTTTGCTTGTTTCTATGTCACTACCCTCATATCCAAATATATCTTCTGGGTGCTCTCTTTGGGGTTAATCCCTGACTCTGCACGTGGAAGGTGAGTGTTTGGGAAAGCTGCAGTGCTGCCTCCTTGAAAACAAGGAAGAAACCCATGCGGCCAGGGCCCAGGTGCCATGTATCAGTGGACTCAAAATACCTCGAGAGCGAAAACACAAAGAGACCAGCCAAACAACATCTATTGCTCCCCTCTTCACCAAGTGCTAAAAAAAGCCATAGGAGAAAAATTTCAGCACGGGGAACAGGTTTGACCAGCTTTGTCACATTTTTGTGCTTTCTCTGCTCTACAACACACAGCCAGGCAGGGTTTTGCCTGCCCCTTCCTCACTTTGTTGGTACCATGAAGCACCTCCTGCCCCTTCCCTAAGGGAGCTTCAAGCCCCCTGCCCTTAACTTGCTCAAACCCCTGAAAATAGGGCATCTTCTCACTCCCTGGACCTTTTGCTAGAAAGAAGGAATAGCTAATGCACAAGGACTCATCTAGCATGTCAAAAACTGGCTCTGTCAAAATTACCTCCACAATCGTGGGGCTTTTCTCAGCTCCTACACAAATGCTGGCATCACCTCCCAGCCCCACTGAGGCTCTGGAATACACATAGGAGACAGCAAGATATTCAGATACTGTCAACACTGAGGTCATACAAGGATTGTAAATATTGTACCAACCTCATGGGCAGGGCTGCTGGAACCCTGGAATAGCCTCTCCACAGGCTGTACTGAGATTTCGGATCCAAATGGGGATTAAATGTGCCCTCAGAAATGTGAATATTCAACTTCTGGAATTCTGCTTTTGGACTTTGAAGCTGACAGAATCTAGATAGCTACTTCCTAGTTTTGCATTCTTACATGTTGCTTTATGGCACGTACTAAATATTCACGGCTACAGTAGGACAAAAACTAGAAGCTTAAATATGCTGTCAGTTTTAATTTATTGCTAAAATCATTGCAAGGCATTGATCTGATTGAAACCTCTTACCTTTGCATTTCAAATTGTCTCTTGTTTGCTTGTGTCCAGCTGTTTAATTTGTATGCACAAGGAGACCCATCTGGAAAACAGTTCAATAACTTGTTTGCAGCAGACGTCCTTAAAGATTTTAGCATTAGAATATCACAGCTCAATGCAATATAAAACAAATAAGGGAAATTAACTACCTTAAGATGTATTTTTAAAAATCTGAAGCAAAAATTGAGAACAATTAGAAGTATTTTTGCAGCTCGGTTTGTCATAGCAACACATAGGTTCTTCTGAAGAGTTTTACTAATTGTCAATTCCAGCACAGATTGGTCTTCTCTCCCATCAGTGCAATGTTCACCTGATAAAATTCATACTGGTTTTCTTACATACAACTCGTTGATAACACAGTGGTGAGTGGCCACGTGAAGGAAACAGGTCTATACTTCTTCACAAACTGAGTTCTCTAATTTTTAGAATATGTGTTCAGACAGAACATATGTTCAAACATTGTGTTGATCTCTACCTCCTTGCATACTTACATTGTTATATATTTTCAATTTTATCAATTTACTTATAAATCAATTTAAGTAATTAGAACATAAAGGTGGGATAAGCTTCTGTGAAAATGTCTACAAAGTCAATCTAACCCTGGGATTGCAAAATCAATCTTTGATTTTTTTTTAAGTCAACACTTTCCAATAACTTGCTGGCCTTCTGGAAAGTTCTGGGTCTAAAAGTGCTAAATTTTCACTGACATTTTAATGAAAGAGTTGACTGAATATTACTAAGAGCTGTCCTCTCCCTTCCATCTGCTACAAGAGCAGCGTGCACGCTCCTGGGCTTTCCCTGCAAACAGAAGGACTAAACACATACTGTAAAAAACCAGGAGAGTGGCAATGTGGCTTTACGATTCTTAAGACCCTTTTTCAATCACAGGCAGAGGAGCTGAGATATGGCTTGGGATTTGGACCGATCTGGACACGGTGACAAGAGAGCCTGTGGCATAGGGAAAAATGTTTTCATGAAGAGTGTTCAGGCTGACAAGAACAGCTTCATTCTTATGTTATTTTATCTGGGTCCCTGTCCATAGGCAAGGGTAGCAACCATCTGGGCGGATTTTCTGCTGCAGCCTGACTTTAGAACTGATCCCTACGAGCAAAAGATTGAACATTGCTTTGCTGTGCTGCAAGAGGCACCTTCTGTCCATCATGAGGGTTTCGAGGCAGAGCCTCACAGTGATCCCAAGTCCCTACAATAACTGATGGAGAAAGACACTTCTTTTTTACAAGACAAAGGAAAATTTAAACAAAGCAGGATGGAAGTCATAGAATGGTCTGGGTTGGAAGGGACCTTTAAGCCCATCCAGTTCCACACCCCTGCCATGAGTAGGGACACCTCCCACTGGATCAGGTTGCTCAAAGCCCCATTCAACATGGCCTTGAACATCTCCAGGGATAGGGACAGCCTGGGCCAGGGCCTCATGTCCCACTTTTTGGAGGGTGAGTGGGCCAGGCCTCCTGTTTGTGAAGAACCAGCCTCTCTTGGTAAACCAGTAGAAATAAATCCATCGCCAGCTGTCAATCAGAACACTCAGGATTACTGCATATGCAGCTCTCATACTTTATCCCATCCAGTCAGTACGCACCCGATGTGGTGAAAGGACACATAATTTTGCTTCAGTTCCTTTTCTGTGAATTATAAATAAAAAATTTCCCTTACATTCTGTTATTCAAAGTTGACCTCCCCTGCTTTTAGCTATATCTGCATTTTTGACATATCTTTAATGATCATATTTGTAAAAAACTAATACACGGCCCTGTTACTTTAATTAATTCTCAAAGCCAGCTGTGAAAGGTGTTTATGTACGAAAGTGGTTAAGTTAGCACTATGTGGCCCCTTCCATCTCCTGCCCCTCGGATAATTAAATGTGATGTGTGCTGGAATCTCCCTTCTCCATTGTCTGGCTCTGGTGATGTGCACTGGGAGGGATCTTGGTGACATCTAGCGTTCCCCGTGAGAGCCTGGAAGGCAGCATAAACACAGCACATGCCACTGCACACAGCATCTGCGCTGCCCAGTCAGACCTTGTCTTCTGAAATCTAGACATCTATTCACTGGCTGCATAAACACAAGTTATTTAGGCAGGAACTGCAAATTTTGATGAAGTTAATTAATTTTTACCTGTTCTCCTAGCTGAAAGACAGTGCGTGGGATAACTGCTGTTGACAGGGCACCTAACATTAATTCTGAGAAGAGCAAGGCTCATTTAGTAGGACAGCTCCTGTTTGCTAACCTGACACCAACATCTGTACTATGATCAGCTACAAACAGTATTAAGAATGATAGTGGCAATACTGAAAAAAAAAAATAGCAGCGTAATTTAGAGCAAACAAGAGTCTGCTCAGTCCCATTTGATTATCTCTTTTTTTTTGCTGAATCTAAAATCACAGTATTACAGGTATATACAGATATGATATACCTGGATCTGCTAAAGGTGAATGCAGGTGAAGATCTAGACCTCTCACATACATACATATTCATCTTACTCTCCCTTTTTTCTTCTTTAAAATGTTTGGCTGGAAATGTGGCTAACTTCTTAGAAAGGAGTTGGAACATGAGAATCCCATGGGGGAGTGATAGTACTCACCCCAAATTTAACTCCCGACTCAAGAGAGACACTTTTGGGACAGAATTTTAGGAGGAAAACAGTCACAGAAAAACTGTATATCCTGTATGCGCTTACCTGTGCTGTGCAGATTGCGGTGACTGTCATCCAGACACAGAAGGACGTGTCACCTCAGCTGGCCTCAAGTCTGTCAGCTGTAGAAGAGCAGATTTCAGGCTTCAGCTGGCATCCAGTTTCACTGTGTGTACTACAGGGGTGGTTTATAAAGGGATGTCTAACTCAGACTGGCCTGGTGTGGTTGATAAATCAAGTTAACACAGGAGATTAAGTACATTAAGAATTTATTACCACTATTAGTGATACCTCGCCAATTTGAGTTAAACTGCATTTTTATTATTCTTTAGCCTGTAATTAGTGTCACACGGACAATTAGAAGCTGCATCTTCAAATTTGTCTTGTCACTTCTGTTTAATAACATCTACTTATAAAGAAGTTCCTATGTATTCGTTTCATTTGGCCTTAATGACCGAAGATCATGCTAGATATGAACCACCTCATCCCATGCCTCGATCGTGTCCTCTGTACTTGTCTGCTGTCACTATTGCTTGTCACCAGTTTGAATTTGCTTTGTAAAAGCACAGGAGTTCACTTAATCCTAAGCATGGCTTGAGGGGCAGATGCTGTGGTTTCAGACAGACTGCAGTTAAAGAGATCATTTGGGATAGAAGGCAGAAATTGAACAAGCTGCCCTCTTACCAGCAGGATTGACTTAGGGTTGAACCTCTCAGAATTGATCTCAAGTATTTGGCTTTAGAGACTATGCGTATCTGGTGTTTCTTCCCCTACATTAATTTGTTCAATTAAATCTAGGTTGCAGACCAATAGATACTCGTTACCCCACAGTGCTCCCAGTCACGTACCACTTGAGTAGGATACAAGCCTCACTTACCCCACCGTGCAGCATGGTTTCTCCAGGTTTCTCTGTCTCAGATGCATCTTCCAGCCCCAAAAGCAACAGAACTGAGGCCTCAACTTCTACTTGTGCAAAGAAGATCTTCATAACCCACCACACCCAAGCTTCCTCCGTTTCCAGTTTTGCTGGACCTACACGGATAAACAAACATTACAGAATTAACCTCACAGTAAGAAAAAGCTTTTTTTTCACTCAGACGTCACCTCTCTTACATGCTGAGTTGTGGGACATGCCTCATTCCCACACCCTGCAGAACTCTGCTATGAGATGCTGTGGGGACAGCCCTCGTTGCTGGTGCAGACCTGCCCTCTCAGCCTACAATAGTGATTGGCTGAGAATAAAATTAGAACTGTCTAAAATTTCACAGCAGTTACTAAGAGTTGGAACAGCCACTTGAGCAAACCTGATGCTGAAAAAGGAATAATAAGCATACACACGTGCTGGTGAGCAGGGGTGGACCTTGCCTGGTGGCAGCTGGGTGCACTTCAGAGCTAGTGAGAGGCACTGGACAGGCAGCTTCAACACCTTTTCCTTGCAAGGACAGCAAGAGGTCAGAGTTGCCATTTTTTGCAGGGAGTTGTTGTCTCTTCTGAGCAGGCTGGTACCTCGGTGGCAGAGGTGGCTGTTCCCAGGGTGCTCGCTTGCTCCTGGTCTGCACAGCCAAGAGCTGGGCAACGCGATCTGTTCAGGCGCTGGACTGAGACCAATACCACGTTTCACACAGACATCTTTATTTTCTTGTTTCTGCATGTATGTAAAAGAACGTTCTTTTTCCTGGGATGCGCTGGTAGACATATTATACCCTACAGAATGCAGTTTAGCTTATTTTATATATGTATATATATGTACACACATATATATAGTCTTGCAAAATATCCTCTGCATTTCTCCCTGTATCAGAATGGATGTTCACAACAAACCAGAGCTAAAGGGACACTGTGAGGTTTTATTTTTCGTATCTAAAATAAAATACCACTTGCATTTTTCTTCACCTTGACTGCCTGTTCTCCTGGTTGTACTCAAACAAAAATGCTGAAGAGAAAAGATACACCTGTAAGATTTCAATATTTACCACTCAGATACTCCCAGTGATGCAGGTAGGACATTTTTGAACTCTTATTTACACCAGGCCCAGACTACATTAGGTGTATGCCACCATACCAAATATAAGAGCATCCCTGACTCAATGCTGAAAATAAATCATTAGCATGCAGATATTACAGCACGGTTCAGCATCACGTATTGTGTGTTTATAAGAGTCCTGCTTTTAAAAGTTTCTCTGTACACTTTTAACCTGACAGTGCCCCTTAATTAAAAAGTACATCCTGGACTTAAGAAAAGACACCCTCCAACAGATAGTTTCTTTTTATTATTAAAACCATTCAGCAAAATTTAATACAAATTACCATTGGAGAATAGCATTTGTGAAGCTAAGCATTGCTGCTCCATTGACATGGCTTTAGTTATCACAACTTATATTATTTGCACGTTTCCTTAGGTCTCTCACGGCACTTCCATGAAGAGGAAAAAATGGCTGTTACACTGCTGCTACCAGCTGATCAGAGACCGCACATGGACACAGAAGTGTTTGTTCTTTGTTCTTGATTTGTGTCACAGTCAGGCAATGCCAAAGTTCTGCCCACAATGCTTGAACCTTAGGACATTCATACCTCAGGTTTATAGCTTGACTCGTGATTGCTCACAGCATTGCAATGCATTCAAAGTAACACAAAACAAACATTGACAGTAACAGGCACAGTACATTTTTTTTTCTTTTTTTTGCATTATCATTAATCACATTCCTATTTTTCAACAGATTGTTGCCTAAAATACATGTTAAAAAGGCTTTTCATTTTTTAGAAAAGGCTGGCATGAAGATGCAGACTAATGTTTGTAACTAATGAAACAGTCAGACTAATGATTCAGACATTATTGAAACATTCACAACTCTGAGAAAATTGGCACAGCTGATAGCACTGACAGATAGTCTAACTGTAACTCAGAAGCCAGCAGAGGAACTTCCTTCCACACGCCAGCAGTAGGATTTGTGATGGTGTCAGCTTAGGGTAGCATACTATGTTTTACTGAGAAAACCGTAAGAATAAGTATTTGCCATAAATATTGCAAGCCCCATTTATGAGCGATGGGAGGCTTTGCAAGTTTACAAAGGAACATCCACATAAAATATAAAAAATAACCTGAAAGGCATTTCCATGCAGAGTATGATTCTCTCACAGTCACTGGATCTCTCAGCTGTTGGTTGGAGCACACGTGCCATATAGACGTAAGCTGCTCATGGAGAACCCAGAGGCTCTCTACACATTGATGAACACCAGTCTCTGGCTGACTTCAGCGCGATCAGGGACAAACACAGGATCATAAATGGTTTTGTAAATGCAATGACTCTGCCACAGACAGAATTCACAGTCAGAGCTAAAGAAAAATACAGCTGTTGAGTGTCACTTTGCCAGTCTTTCTATCTTGGCTGCAATGGCCTTGAAGTGGAGCAGAAAGGTAGCAACCCAAGACTGAACATCAGGTATGTGCAGGTGGGGTCTGGATGCCTGCAAGACTGAAATCAAAGCTAGTTATGCCTCAAAAGAGCAGAATCTGGACCGGTGCAGCTTTCAGCATCTCTTTCTAACACGCCCCCATCGTTACTGGGAGCTGAAAAGTGACACTGTGAAGCAGATAAGATGCCAAAACAGCAGAGTAACTAATGGCAGCCTGGTTCCAGCAATGCATGTACTAACATCCACATGTTTGGAGCGTGTTCCCAAACTGAGGCTACACTCAACAGAAAGCAGTTGCAGCCCCTATGACACAGGCAGCCCACGCCACCTGCATAGCTCTTCTAGGGGAGACACAGAAAACAGAGCTAAAGACAAATTAATCACAGTAACTCCAGAAATTCGCTTCAAAGACTGTGGTATCATGCAACTAATAATGTTTTCTTTTGAAAAGGGCACACTTAAATATTGCTAACACTTCAGGCTGGCTGTGCCATCTCACGAGCACATTTGGAGCAACAATGCTAGAGAAAGGCACTGTGCCAGCCCAATGCAAATGCTTGGGTTTAATAACCTTGACCACTTTTCCCTCAGCTGAAGTAACTGCTTAGACTGAAAATAAACAGATGCTCTTTTGATGTGAAGAAAAAAATAGATTATTCATTATATTAAATTTTATCATTTGCTAAAGTGACACTGGAAGAAGAATCAAGAAGGAACAATGTAAACATTGTGCATTATTTCAGCGCTGACTGATGTCTCTATCAGGTGCCTATAAAATAAAACCAAATAGACAATACCGTACAAGTGGAGGACAGGGCTACTCACACATCATTGCATCACTTCGTCGAATCACAGCACATTATTGGAGTTGCAACGCTCTATGCCATTGCTAGGAAAGAATTAATTAGGAGTATTTCTATGACAGGCAATAAACAGGATAGACTAAGGTGTCACTCCCACATACATGTAACTTCCCTCACTTGAACAGCACTTTTGATGACAAGTGGGCAACTTAGAGGAATAGTTAAGACTACATAGAAACATATGAAGGAGCACAGTAGAAGGGGAAAATGTCCCGTCTTGGGGAATAAGCATAGCATTACACTAGTACTGATCAGACCTACTTCTATATTCAGGAATACTTCAATACATTAATTTTTTTATAAAATATAGGGCTACAGAAATGAGGCATTCTATATATTTTGTATTATAAAAAGCTTCTACTTACGTAATTTTTAAAATATATCTTTACTGCTAGCATATGTTTTTTGTAATATAGTATCTAATATAATAAAAATATATGCTTACTGGATGGGAGTGACGTTGCACTATGGCAGGGACTCTCCTTTCTGTGTGGTTCAAGCAGCTGGAAAAATTGGCTCTGCCTTCCTTCCCTTGATTTTCCATCTCTCAGCTGCCCAAATACTGCAACGGCACCCTGGTGTGTTAACTCTCTTAAGAGTACTCTGCAAAGCAGGCTCTGACAAATTATCTACTGAGGAAAACCCAACTTAGTGGAAATTCACTATATATTTCTTTTTGTTTACTAATTAAGAAAAAAAAAATAAAAGAATCCCAAACCAATGCACCGTCTGGCTTTAGTAGGGAAATGGGACTTGTACAAGTCATGCAACTGCCTTGTAAGAGAAGAGGTTTTGCTACAGAAAATATTGAATTGCCCAGAGGGATGTATGGGTCTGGCAGCTGATTCTGAGACTCTAAAGCAGGCAAGACTTTGCTCTAACTTCCAGTAAAAATACAAACTCGGATTTGTGTGCCAAACTACACAGGAAGGACGGCCGTGCTGCTGAGATGCACACTGGAGAATCACTTGGTGCCCCACCACGTGCGGAAGGTGGCTGGGAACAGAGCAGGTATTCATCTTCCTGTACCAGCCCTTACAAACCTGCCTGGTCTCGCAGGAACTTACCATTGTTGAACAGGATTTATTCTGTAGTTTGAAAATCTACATGTGCAATGTGTTTTGCTCCCTTCTGGCTCACTCTGGCATGAAGATCCTGTCATTACTGTTTTTGGGAAACACTCCACCAAACAGTGTGGTGGCACCAGTGTATGTGAGAGGAAAAGCGGGATCTCTGCAGAAATGAGGATATTGGCTACACGGACTGTCTGCTTAATGTCCTAGGTACATTTACGGTTCAGTTTTTACACATCACCCTGGTAGATTCGACTTTGTCAAAGCAGATTAATGGCAAGGCATTCATAAAACATTTGGCCATATGGTAGCATGGGCTGAGCTTTTCACTTGCAATAGATGGCTGAGTAAGCTATCAACATGTGCTATCATATGTAATCAAGCTTGCTAGATTAAAAGCAGTACTTGTGCCTAGCAAACAACGCTGTATATTACTCATGGAACTTCGAGCAGCAGTTCTCTCTTGTCAGGTTTTATTAAAATATTCACATGCTTCCAAAACGAATCAGAGTTCCACTGGCGTCTCTGGGGAAGAAGAGGTGGGATTGATTGCATTCGGTTGCCATTTGGTTGGAGATGTCATACAAAATCGTCACACGCTGAACATGGCTGGATTGTAAAAAGCTTTCACCCAGAAAGGAGGTCTTTGTTACACAGAAAGTCAGACTCCTCCAGCAATCGCCTGATGTGGTTACATCACGTTCTCAAAGAGCTGTAAGGATCGCATGATATTGTCGTCCTGAAAGCAACGAGAAGACATTTTCATAAAACCAGCACTGACAAGTACGACTCGTAACTTTTTATAGCACAGGAGGGGCTCTGAAGCTGTCACTGCAGGCAACAGAATCATAGAATCACTAGGTTGGAAAGGACCCACTGGATCATCGAGGCCAACCATAAACAGCCATGCTTTGATAACGCTTTTCATCCTCGATCAGCTGGGATCAATTCAGTGATCAGGTCCTGATTTAGTAAAGCAGTCATCTCTTATTTTGGCATCTTAGTTGATTTGAGGCATGCACAGGATCTTCTCGTAAGCTTGACACTCAGCACAGTCTTGTGCTTCACTGAAGAAACCAGACGCCAGCATTGAGGCTGGTGACTGCACGGAACCCTCGGGCTCCAGTGCCCGACTGCGTGTCATTGATCCTGAGCAGGCAAATATGCCCTTAGCTAATGCGCTCTAGAACTCCCAGTGAACTGCAGGCTTTGAACTGATAAGCAAGCTATGAGTTAGGACCACTTCATGCCAGAAATACAGCCAGCTCAAACCCAAAACATATGCAATCTCAGCCTCTCCAGGCTTCCTATATCCAAGAGAAAGTTGGACATACAGAAGGCAAATCCCAGATTGCTTCATATGAAGTCTGAGAGTTGCATTTCAAGGTAATAACCAGAGTAATATTTAAAACCTTAATGACGATCCCCCCCATCCCCCAGGAATTCAGTTATTTCAGAAATTAGAATAACCATTTGCCTGCAGTATGAAGATAATTTTCCACATGGAACAACTTCAGAAATCTATGGTATCTCATTCCTTTATCTTATTTTGAGGCTCACTTCTGACAGAGTTTGGTGGATACGTACATGCTGACATCTTGTGTGGGGAAACCAATCTTCCTCTTCAAAGCAATGCTAGATGCTCACTGCCTGTGAGACATTTCCCCAGAAATGGCTGAGGTAAGCACTATAGTGCTTTTTGGTTTGATTTTAGTAATTAAAATAACTCCATCTTAGCATTGCAGGGCTCACTCCTGTCCTCTGGGAATCCACACCTGACAGTGTAGCCTGCACAGCCCCTAGCGCAAGCGCATCAACAAGAGGAAACAAACCCAAACTAGAGCAGAGCATTGAATAAACTAACAGCTGAAAGTCAAAATAAAGCTACTTCAATACCAAGAGTAATAATCATACTTATGCATCCAGCCTGAAGGCAAAAGATGAATGTAAATAATAATACACAACACAATCAAATTAACGTTGAGGAAAAAATAAGCTAAACAATCAGGAGGGACTAAGAACGAAGCAAATGAAAAAAATAGCTTTGCGTTCTGCATCTGCTAGCAAGTGTTTTGCCACCCAAAATCCATGACTGAGAAGTGGTCTGGATGTTGCCAGAGCCAGATTTAACTCAGAAATGATAGGGAACCAGCCTAGCCCTCCACAGTGAGTGTCTTCCCTTTGCTCAGGCATAGGAGAGCTGTCTGACTGCAGAGCAGGAAAGACCTTTCTGTGGAAAGTAAAATGCACAGGAGGGCTGGTGTGTAATTATTTGTACCAATGTACCTTCTAAAATACAGAGGCCATTCTTGTACCAGTATCAGAGATACCTCTGAGCAAATGTCCACACAGTTAATTACAGTCTAAGACAATCAACACTGGCCAGTTGCATGTTAATGTAGATGCTTGTCTTTGTGCCAGTGCTATAAATACCAGCAAATATTTGTTAGAGTCAGCAAAACGTATGGAATTTGCAAGAGGGGGCTTATTTCCAGAACAGAAAAAGAAAAAAAAAATATTGCTATGATGACAGCATTTGCTTTTAACATTTGACCATGAAAACATCGACTGGTTTTATAAGTCAGTGCTATAACTACAAGATTTTTAATGACCTTTGGCTCTGGGCACTTCCAGCAATGTGGCACCTGCTGATGACACCCAAGGGCAGCAGACAGAGGCAGTATCAGCCTCTTAAAAAGCAAAACAACCCTTAAGAAAGGTTAAGGGCATTATGAGGTTTCTCTAGAGTTACCTGCAGGTCTACAGAATCTGCAGTTTGCTTAGGACAATAAAAGCACTGGCCACTTACACTGGAAATGAAGAGGCCCTCATGACTTGTCTGACCCTATTTGCTCTTCAGTCGCAGACTTCAGAGCATCACCAGAAGCTCATTCTTGAAGACAGATTTTTCAAAGAGCAAAGGAAACCTGGCATCCTGAGCAGCATCTTGGTGTGAATGGATTTTTCCAAAGGGAAAGCAAATGCTATGGCACGAACTAAATCTTTCATTGCAGTCATAATTTTGTCCTTACCTCCTGACACGATTCAATAAACTCATCTAAAGTTACAACACCGTCTTTGTTTTTATCCATTTTCTGCAAAAGAAAAAAACCCAAATTATTTCCATAGGTAGCACTGCAGTCATAATATCTTATTTGATGCAGCCTGAATAAAATTGGGGCACTTTATGAACTTATATTACAGACTCGGTGCCATTGGATAAATTTGCTGACTCGTAAGGACTTGTTTGAATTTGGAACACTTTTGAGGTCATTTCCAACTATTTCCTTCTTGACATACACAGCAGCCTCTGCCCTTACTACATCATTTATTTATTCACTGCCTCACCAACCAGCATCCATACTCCTGTCTCTGTTTATGGGAAGTTGAGAGGAGAAGCACAGAAGGGCTACATCCTGATGCAAAGGGTCAGGATAAAAGACAAGTGGGATACCTTGGAGTCAGGAAGTGAGCAGACACTGTAGCATTAGGCTGAATGGCTGCTAGGGTTTATTTTGGAATATATAGTGGGACAGGATTAAACTTGGGTCTAAGCTTTACGATAAAGTATATCTCTGCGTAGCTCAAGCATTAAGGAAAAATGCATCAAAAATCAAATACCTGGAAGAATACTTCTACATGTTGCCTTGGAGCGTCTTCTTTGAGCACTGGATACGTGTACTTTCCCATCATATCATAAATTGCCTTTACGATATCCATCATTTCCTGCAGTAGTGGCATGCCAACACAAGCACAAAAGAGAAAATTAATAGAAATTTTAGTACATTTCTTTCTTTTACTACACTTTTATTCATCCTTCTGTCACAGGACAGCACAGAGAATGCTATACGTGTACACAAAGAGTGACGTATCACATAAAAGTTCATCTATAAACAGCGAGTGCTGATTTCTGACTGCCATGACTTTACCACAGCGGCGTTGGAGGTGCCTGCAGTGCTCCCTTCCCTCCTCTGGCCAGGCAGGGTTGCAGGACTCGTGTTCTGACACAGCAGCTGCTGGGGATGGTGCTGGATTGCAAGCAATGTGCTTGGTCCTGAGCTCGGCAGCACTGAACTTGTCCCAGAACCTCCTCTGGGGCCAGGGACCTTCACTGCAGTCCCTGGGAACTCAGCCCTTCTCTACACGTTGCCTAAGCTGCCACAGAACTCCACGATCTGTAGCAGCAACCACAAACCCGCCAGGTACGCACAACAATTTTGAAAAGATAAACAAAGATCTCTTTACAAAATATTTAGGTTACTATGCTCAAAATCAAGGCTTCCAACAAATGGAACAAGCAATAACAGATAAGACAATGAGACGATAATAATGCAGGTTGTGGGAGTGGTGCTGGGGGCCGGTGAGCCCACACCATTCCTCCCAGTACAGCTAGAAAGCCCCATACTACAGTCACTGAGCAGCTATTTGCACCATCACCCTCCCCTTTGCAAAGGTTTATATTGTTCACAGCTGTAACTAGGATTTTGCTCCTGGCTGAAGCAATCCATTAAAGGCACTATAAGACAGGAAAATATGTCTACAACATCATGCAATATAAGATCACTGTGCACTTTATTTAGACACAAATAAATGCTCAAGTCCAGTCTGATTTGCATTTAATTAGCTGCATGCAACATTAATTGTGCTTTGCAACAGAAACCAGTCATCTCTCTTCAGAAATCAACCAATTTGTCAGAAACAGCCTTACCTCCTTGTTTATATAGCCATCCTTATTTATGTCATACAGATTAAATGTCCATCTTAGCTTTTCATGAACGGTTCCCCGCAACAGGATGGACAATGCCATCACAAAATCCTGGTTCAAGGCAGAGAGAGAAATGTGAATTTTGTTTAAGTCACCTTCTTTATATCAAGCTGTCAAAAGACTTGTCTTTTTAGGATAGAGCATATAGTTATCTAACTCTCCTGACTTCCTCTCCCAGAAACGTGTCTTCTCTGACTGAACTCAATGGGCGTAACATCCCCTAAGATGATCTGAGCGCTGTCACACTAATAAATGTGTATGAGGTAACCACAAAAATCAGAAAAGCATTCAAGTACTCAACTGCAGTCACCATAAAAGCCAAGCTTATGATACAGGTGGGGCAGCTTAGCAAGGCTGGAAGGGCAGGAAGACCTAGTAAGTGCTTCAGCCTTAAACCCTTTTAAGTCCTTGAGTGAGGGATATGAAATAGCATGGGCTCAACAGCAAATCCACTCCAAGTCAGGCAGACTTGGATCCTGATGGCAACGGGGCAGTGGCTGCTCTGGCTTCTCAGATTTGCCAGGAACACCACTGTATGCTCAAGGCTAGAAGCTGGGACACCTTCCTTGCTACCCATCCAAGTTTATTATCATACTCTAAAGACTGCATGAATGTGAGCAAAGTACACGTTTGGTTTTTAAGAGCACTGCGAGATGCTCCAGTGGCAATTTCCTGCCTAGAAATGGTTGCTGCAAAGAGGAGTCACTCAGATGGTGCCTGGTTAAACACAGGTGGACTCTAACAGCAGCAGTGAAGCTCAAGGTTTCTTACCATCCAGCCTACGATCCCAGTGAAGGAGGAGGAGGATCCAGCATTTTCTCTGTGTTCACCTTGAGGGAGACAAAAAGTTCCCAAACTCCTCTAACAAGGGGAGCCTCAGATTTTTTTTCTCTGACAAAATCTGTCAGACTTGATCAGATGTGGTTCCCACCACCAATTACTCAGTCTGGGACACAGCATTTTAATTGTAATTTTTTTTTGTTTACAGCTAAATTATTGCTTCCAATAACTTTGATTTATTGTCTATACTGCACAGTCACTCAGACATTGTAAGTAGCATTACTACAGGAATTTATTAGCAGTAGCAGAGCTTCAAGCTAAGATAGCTATACTGTTCCTGACACCTTGTTTAACGTTCTTAGTCCTTCCTGTGCTATCTCCATTAGCACTGCATGGGGCAGCACATCACTTCTTAGAAACCTTTGCTCCTTTCCCCCAGGGCTCAGAGGAATCTGAATTTGCTGAAGTGTACTAAAAAGGGGACAAAATGCTTATGTTTGACAACCACTAAAGAGACAGGTTGGCCAGGAAGGAAAGCTCAGCACTTTTTTTTTTTTTTTTGATAAAGACTTATCTAAGCATTTTGCTGTGTCTCAGTCTGTTTAGGTTTCTGGAAGTCTCTAACTACTGAGTAGCTGCCAAATGTAAGATTCCCGCTGCAGCCATCACTACACACACATATACGTATAGTAATGTTCCCATTACACATTTGATAAATGAACTAATTTCTTAGTCTCACCTGGAAATTACTGGAGTTCTTAGGCATGTGATGGCAAGGGGAAGAGACTGTGTAGGATTTCTAGTTTTTTAATCTCAGAAAAGTCTTCAAAAACAGGCTGCCCAGGGAGGTGGTTGGGGCACCTTCCCTGGAGGTGTTTAAGGCACGGGTGGACGAGGTGCTGAGGGACATGGGTTAGTGTTTGATAGGAATGGTTGGACTCAATGATCCGGTGGGTCTTTTCCAACCTAGTGATTCTATGATTGAAAATCAAGAAGCTCATCCTCCACTGGCCTGTGACTTAACATATCCCTTTGCTGCACTTTAACTCTGTGTGTGAGCTTGAAGGATGGCTCTTGGTAGCCACAGCAACAAGACTTTTAAGTAAAGGGTGGATTTTGTTTCCCTAGGGATGAAGTATCTGAGATACTTGTTCAATACATCAAGTAAGCTAAAAAAAGCCGCATGTTCCAGCAACAGACAAACGTAACCCTACAATGTGCAATGACCAAAGACAACACACAATGTACCGGCTTTTCTTTGCCACCCGCATTATCTGTGCAAATCACTGGATGAGACGGTTCTTGGCCTCTCCTTTCTGCTGTACAAATCTCTGCACTTTCTCCCTGTGGTACTGAATAAGGTGATGCATGTCTCTTTAGAGAATGGAAAAACACAACTCCATCTGCATAAACTACAGTCAGATTTTGAAGTATTAACTGATTTTAGACTGAAATCTCTAACCTATAAACCAACAAGTGCCACTAGTTAGCAGTGAAGAATGGATGGAGAAACTTAAAAACACAAAACTGAGAAAGAGGCATTGAAGGAGAACACAAAACAATTACCTCAAACTTCACTGAGCCATTTTGTGCAGTGTCAAATGCGTTAAAGAGATAATGAGCGTACATGCTAGCATCTGAAAAACACGAAGGGCACTGATTGGTACAACATTTTATTACACACTCATGGCTCTAAACAGCACTCATAACCTTATTTTCTTCTGTATAAAAAACAAACTTGAAGCATTGTACACATATTCAGGTGAATCCTGGTGCCTTGTGCTATGCAAGCACTCAGGTGGAGCAAACCAGTTTTTCTTTACTCTGATCTCTATGAAAGGTTTAATATTTTCATACAATTCAAACCCACGAAGTATAAGAGCACGGAGAAAAATCAAATACTTAGGTTACTGTCATGCATAAGATTAGAATACACTGACTGTAGCAGAAAAAAAAAAATCTACTACATTTTTAAGAGAAAGCTTCTAACGTAAGAACTCCATAAGCAAACCGTAGAGTTACTTATGGGATAGTCCCACTGAAAGCTAATTAAACTAAACTAAACAAGGAACTGAAAATGTTAAAATAGAGACCTTATTTCAATAAGATATGATGTACATTAAGAAATAATAGATCACCAGTGTCATTTGATGACAGATAAACAAAAATGAAAACCCATCATGGATAGGAGCCCTATGTAAAAAAGTATCAAAAGCCTGGGATAACGCTGCACAAAGGTTTTACATTTCAGAGCTAATTTACTCCCTCTGGGATGCACAAGTTTATCTGAAGAGAGAGTCATAAAAGTGAAAAAAATTCCAAGGAATCTGAAATCCCACCATTTATGATCCTAAGGTTATACAAGCTGTTTTCAAATCAAGTGAACCAACGTAAACTACAAAATCATATTTGCTGTTAGACTGACTATTATTAAGCACGTCCATGCTACCATCATCACTAACCAAAGGAAAATTCTGTTTCAAGGGTATGGGACAAGATAAAGAAAAGGTAAGTTTTTGTCAACCTCAATAAAGCAGAAAGAAGATATCTATCCACAAAAAAATTAAGTTTCAGTGCCTGATTGTTTTTCACACATGGGAAGTCACCCAAGGCGTGTCACTTAAAGGAGTTGGTGCAGTTACTTGAGGTAACTGGAGTTCTGTGGACATACTGGCATTAATATTGAAAACACAAAACACATCCAGAAACATTGAGATTATAAACACTGAAATTACTGTGTATTAGTTAAAAAATGGGCTGGTTGCTCTTTATAACAGAGCCACAAAAAGCAACCACAATAGGAAATCATCAAGTCCATGCAGAAATTTAGTGTAACCTTTGAGGTCACGTGCATTGTAAAACGTAAGCATAATATGTTCTATATTAACACTTGGTTGAAAAAAACACTTGTTAAAGGCTTTCTTAAACTATATGCACCATGCACACCTAGACTCTTGCAGAACTTCCAGTCATTGTTCCACAGTGAGTGTATTCTGCAGCTACTACAGCGTGGAATGTCTTTGCAAAGTCTCAAATCCTGAATCTTTTACTAAGCCACTTCAACCAATGACTCATTTCTTTCAATTCAAGAACAGTACCCTCCCGAACATATCTGGGTAGAGGAACTGTGTTGATGGTTGGACTTGATGATCTTGGAGGTCTTTTCCAGCTTTAATAATTCTATGATTCTAAGAACAGATAAATTCTTGATGTTTTTAAAAGGCAGGACATACATTATTTGAGAGGTTTGATACAATATTTTAATATTCCAATACATGACATGACCCTATTTAACCACACAAACACAAAAAATGATCATTTTGGGTAGTTTGGAGTTCACACATCAACTAAGAACTGCTTTAAGAATTTTAGGGAGATTTTGACTAATTTGCAGGGCAAAATGATGTCTTGGACTCTTTTGTTCTGGGTACTACTTGCACAGCAGCCCACCAGCAGGGAAGCAATGACACACGGAGGGGAAGGATTCAGCTTTCTGCCATCCAGAAAGTCAAAACAATAAAAAGCATCAATCCCTAGTTTGTGTTTTTGACTTGGGGAGTAAAGAGCTGAAAGCTAGCGGCAATCATTAATGTGGGTTTGTCTATTTTCTCGTGAAATAACTGTTCAAAGGGCCTGACTTATTTTTATTACCTCGATGCTCGTGTTTCTGTTTAAGATTCTGCAAAACTTAAGCTCAATTCGCATTTCTAGCACAACTGATCTGAAGCAGTTTAGCAGCCAGCTGGCAGTAAGCAATGTTAAGACATGCTTCAATAAACCTGACAGACACAAAGTGCTCCACTTACCTCCATGAGGAAAAAACTGTGCATAGATCTGTTTGAATGTCTCTTCATTAACAACCCCACTAGGACATTCCTGTTGGAAAACAAAAAAGGGAAAAAATAATCGAGGAAAACCCCAGCTCTTTAAAGGTTCATTTGTGAAACACTACAAGCCCGAAGAGAGCAATTAAACAAATCGCATTCCTGTTCTCACAGTTCTCAAATTGCATAGACTGTGCTGCCGAAGAAATTAAAATAATTTAGACTGCAATTTCATCTTAAGCATCTCATAGACTTGGTTCACCATTATCAACACTTCTAACAGAATATTCAGCAGTGTTTAATCTCCATTTTAGAGGATGACCTAGAAAAGCTGCTCACGTGTTCTGTCATACAAAGTTTTAATCTAATAATTACAAATGACATTAGTGTCAGATAACACTTTCCCTTTCCGATGCCTCCATACATACGAATTCATTAATCCTCAGCAGAATACTGCAGCCAGATACCTGACACCATCTCTGCGGAGGCTGACGGTATATCCCCTACCCAGAAGTCCTTATAAACGAGCATTAGGATTAGGTTGAAAAAGATTAGATCATTTTTAACCTGCATTTTACATTTTAACCTCTGTAAACTTCTGAGAAGCCAGACTGTGCCCATGTAGATTTTCTAAGCAAGCAACCTCCTTTTTCAGCTCTAGTACTAGAGCTTAAAGTTTTTTGTTTCATTTTTGGTTGCCTTGAGTAAGGTTAGACACTTCAGAAGAGAGTGGCACCTGTGACCAGGAAGATGAGGCAGGTATGAGGAGCTGGGCTTAATATCTTTCTTGCACTTCATTAAGGATCAGGCTTAAAAGGATATGTCATGGCCCTAGGTAGGTTTGCAAAGCAGGGCAGAAGCCAGTATTGCCACACAAAAGCCCCAAGACTAACCCTATAGCTTGGGAATCAAGCTATACAGACTGGGAGGGGAGAGACAAAAAGATTGTTACAGAACGTATTCTAACCTGTCACAGTGAGACAAGGCTTTACTCAGTATGAGAGGATACCTGTGCAAATAGAGATGTTTCCTTACCCTCAGTCAGAAAATATCAGTGTGCACCAGCTTAAAATGCTTTGCCCATGAAGCAGCTTTTAGCTCATAACAACATCACTGTGCTCGAGCACTCACCCTGCTCACCAGACCTGGCTCCCTCTTCCCAAAGATAAGTCAGTGCTCAAAAGAACCTGTTTTTCACTGATAGAGGATTTGAAAGCAAAACCGATGGAGATCCTTAACAACCTTTCAGAAAATAATCTGTGGAATTGCTCTGAATGTCAGCAGCATTGTATGCAGCTGTGTGTCAGCTCAGAAGGGAACTATTTTGAAGGTGATCATAGTTGATTTCCTTAATTTGTCAAATAAAAAGTTACAGACACACAGTCTCTGGGTTTTATTTGTGTCAGACCTCATAGTTACTCACTACTAGCAGCCTGGAGCTGCCACAGATGCATACACTCACTGCATTACACCCCACTCTGCAGATCCAAGAGAGACAAATGCTTATTCTGGTGGCATCACAGGTTGTTCAATTTGAGATGAGTAAACTTAGGAAGTCTAAGAAAGTCCCTTTGAATTGGTGACACAAAAAGCTGGAGGAAGATGCACATCAGTGGCTTATTTATTGATGAGTTCTTTAGATACCTTTTAAGAACAAAAAGGACTTTGACAAGAAGTTCTTCCACTATGAAAAGCTTATAAAGAAAAAAAAAGCATTTTTTTCAAGCCTCTGATCTGCCGGCATCACCTGCTGCTGATGTGCATTCAGCAACCACGGAAAAGGACAGAGCAAAGACAGAAAGAAATTGCTTTATCCTGTGCAACTCACATAAAGATAGTAAGGAAGAGTATGTCAGATAACATCAGAGACGGTTCCTTAATCATATACCCACTTGCTGTAGAAATTAGAATGATTTGAGTTCCTTCCTCCAATGCAGAAAACCTCTGTTTGGGTAGAAAACCATAAGAGATTTGGAATAGATTTCAGCTAAACGAATGATAATTTCTTGCTTGAAAAGTTATCTTTTACTCTATGTCTTTGTGTCCTGACAACTGCCCTTCCCCTGGTTATGTTTAAGTGCCCCAGATAAAACCCAAACCCAGCAATGTGGTTGTGGTCTTGACCTCACTGGAGTCACCTCTTCTCCAGCATCAATGTTCAAGTCTTGCTCCAAAGCAAGCCCAACCGGATTATCTAAAGCCAGTGGCTGCAGGACCAGACCTGGATTTTTCATTTACAGACAAATCTAACAATACTTTCTAATTTTGTATGGCAAAATTCCCAGTTAGATGAGTCTCCTCAAAACATTCCAAAGCTGTTAATAAAATTCCAATTGCTTGGTTTGTTCGTCATGAGGGAATTGGTTATTTATTTAATCTGTTCAAGCCAATTCTAATAAGCTAGACATCATTATAAGAATAATAATTAATAGCTACCATAAAAGTATTCTCCCAAATGTCATGCTTCCTAAAGCTTGTAATTCAATATACGTTAAATATATCTGATATTTATTTATGGCATCTTTTAACCACTGATCAGGCCAAGCATCCTATCAACATCCACCCCTGGGTAGAAACTTTCTCCCTCATCACTGGAATGCTGCTGCTCCTGGACTGACATGGCCTTAGAAGAACTTCAGAGTATTTGACCACCCACATTGTCATTCTTTTTTAAACCAAGCCAAGCACGGCCCCTAACCATCCTTTCCAGCACAGTGCTGCTGGCCAAACACACTAAGTGATGGTGTATTTCTTTCTCCCATCCTGATAAATACAACTATTATCTTCACTAAGAGCCATCACTTCGCATGCTTAAACATAGTTTCTGAATGCAGGGACTGCTGATTATTTTCTCTATACCTTCCACAATACTACATTAACATCCCATGTTCATCAAGAGCCCTAGCCCACCACGAGTTAGCCAAGAGCAGGCACAGGGGAGCAGCAGCTGCTGCTGCAGACACTCTCCTCACAGAAGCAAAGTCTCCTGCAGCTGTTTTGGCCGGCACACTTGATTAAGTTTTCTGAATTTCCACATAATCCTTATTGCTTCTGATTTTCCATCTGGAAGCCAAATGAAAGTTTGCATCAAACCTGCAGGACTGTTGGGGAGAGGCAGCATTGCCATTGATCAGCCTGTTTAGCTCTTTATAATTGCATTGCTTTCCAACACATATGCTCATACCAATTCATTTGCACTTAATTGATTACAATTTTGTTTTTACATGAGTCAAATAATGCTCAAGAGGCCTCATTAGTGCTACAGCACAAGGTAATACAGCTGACTCAAAAGAAAACTCTCTTGTGAAAACGAGCAGGAGATCTCAGTATCAACTTAAATTCCACTGAAGACAAAGCCTCATTCAGTAAATATTTCTTAGCAGCATGAAAAGGCATGGCCCTTCACCGTAGCATTTGTAAGGCCTTATACTTCAATAGCAGTGGGGTAGATTACAGATAAACACCTCTCATGTCTTTAACCTATGAATTCTTTTAAAGTGCTCAATGAGAAGACTTTTTTAAAGCAACCTCTCATTTGCAAACTGCTAACTATTGAGCATGGGCATTGAGAGCAGGAGTCACAGAGATCAATCTCCCCCCTCAGACTTCTTCTAGAATAATTAACCACAAAGGAGCTGAATTCACATAAAAAAAATAAAAAAAACCACAAAACCAAACAGAAAATCAAATAGAAGTTGCACTTGCTGTTTTTTCTTCTTCTGGAATCAGAAATTCACTTCATTGATTGCTTTCGAGGATGTGCAATGCAGCGAAGCAGGGATCAGCAGCAGAACCAAAGTGGGGCTAAGCATAACCTGCCCATCTGACCCTTCATCTTCTCGCCAAATCAGCTGAGAAAAGGAGTACTCAAGGGAGCCACATTTTGCTAAACTGAAGTATTAAGTTAGCTGACCACAGACAGAGCCTAACACTTTCCTTTAGGAGCCACAATTCAAATTTGCATCTCTAAGCATTCACACTTCTCACGTTTCCTCATTCTTACTAGGTTCTCCCAGTCTGGAGATACTGGGAATTATTAAAGTATCAGAACATTTCTACCTTACTTGTGCTGCTTGCTTCAGTCTCCCAAACCTGATTTGTTACAGATGATTACATCTTATTATGTACTCCACAACTAATTTTCTAAAATACTCACACTAAAGCAAGGTAAGAATGTCTCCAACAGCCTCTCAGTTATTTGGGCTGTCAACTTTCTGATTTATTACTAGAAAATCATCTCTTGCAGCTAACAACCATTTCCCCTAACAGCACAGAACCCCCTGAATTGAGCAAAAAACTACATAAAAATCCCAGTCCTTTTAAATCCAGAATGTGAGACATTAGAAACATAATGTAAATGGGAGGTATCGAATTACTGAGCTTGAACCTCTGTCATTGTTGGTCACTTCATTAACCATCAATTTATCAATTTTAATCTTAATAGTTTCTCATTCTCTTCCCTCCCATTCTGTAACTGTTCCCAAAATGTCACTCCTCTGGGGAATGAAAACTGTATTTTAATTACAGGTTATGCCTATTCATAGCCAGTTTGTTCCCATGCCTTTCAGCTCAAACAATTCTCTTGCCTGATGTGTTATAGACATAAAGTATCTCATTTTATTTTGTTAAGCTAATTCAAGACAAGATCCACCAGAGCTTCTGCTGGTTTTTGCTGTCTCCATTTCCTTGTGTTTGCAGAACTACTGCCGAAGTAATCAGGCCAAATGCCTCGTGTTAATCCATCTCCAGCCTGACAGCACCTTACTCCAAGGCACAAAACAGGCTATTCCACATAACGTAACTTGGGGACAGAAATAACTGCTAAGTTAAAGTGGACGTTTGGTTCTGGAATCGAGAGATACTGGAGAACAGCAAAACTTAGAAAGAAAGCTGTAAGCAAAGAGAGAAAGGACGCCTGGCCATGCAGCAAGGACACTGGCTAGGTTAGCGTGCTTTGCTTCTCTGGAGAAAATTCGGTGGAAGCCTCCAACAATCTGGTGCAGAAACACCAGCCTTCAGCTCCTGTGCCTCCAGCTGGGCTGAGCAGGGCCTCGTTCCCTCCACGTCCACTCTAAATGCCTGTAAATGGCTGCCATGGTTTTACTCCAGCCAGAAACTGAGTCCCACACAGCTACTGGTCACTCCCCTCTGGTGGGATGGGAAAGAGAATTTTAAGAGTAAAATTGAGGGAAAGCTCGTGGGTTGAGATAAAGACAGTTTAACTGGGAAGGCAAAAGCCACACTAGCAAGCAAAATAAAACAAGGAATTAATTCACTGCCTCCCATCAGCAGACAGGTGCTCATCCACCTCTAAGAAAGAAGGGCCCAGGAAGGTGGTTGAGTCACCTTCCCTGGAGGTGTTTAAGGCACAGGTAGATGAGGTGCTAAGGGGCATGGTTTAGTGTTTGATAGGAATGGTTGGACTCGATGATCCGGTGGGTCTCTTCCAACCTGGTTATTCTATGATGTGACAATTACTTAAGAACACAAACACCATCACTCTGAACATGCTTTCTTCCTTCTTCTTTCCCTAGGTTTAAATGCTGAGCATGATGTCATATGGTGTGGGATATCCCTTTGATGAGATGGGCTTAGCTGTCCCAGCTGTGTCCTCTCCAGACTTCTTTTGCACCCTCAGCCCACTCGCTGACGGGGCAGTGGAAGAAGCAGAAAAAACCTTGACTCTGTGAAAGCACCGCTTGGAAATAATGAAAATATCCCTGAATTACCAATACTATTGCCAGCACAAATCCAAAACACAGCCCTATATGAGCTACTGTGAAGAAAATCTATCTGAGCCAAACCCAGCGCAATGGCTCTGTGATAATCCAGGTGTTGCCGCATGATTAAGCGGGGCCCGTGCAATCACTGAGAGCAAGCAGTACATAGAAAGCAGAGAGAGGAAAATGACTGTATTCCCACAGGGATTTTGAATCTCCAGATGGCACTGTAACACCATCCCAAAATGCAGATGGTTTGATACAATAGGAACGATGGTAACAGCTGAGTCAGTTTGCCTGCTGTGCATAATTACTCATCCCATTGAAACCATGATTTACAGGCTACAAATGCTAAAGTTGCCCTTTCATTTCAATTTAAACCTTAGATATTAAAGCTTCATGCATATCATGTGCAGAGCAGCCGGAGGAAAACAGACTGCTTTGTCCTAACAACCTGATACAAAGAAAAACCTTGCCAGTACTACTAATTAATACCAAGGCCTTCAAGCGAGGTCTAAGAGAGGGTTTAGGTCACAAGTTAAATGCACTTGTCTATTATTATTCTTACCCTAGGAGGTAATGACTCTGCGCTGCTAAGCCACAGCAAAATGGGGAGGGGCAAGAGGTAAATGTCAGACCTACCAAGAGCATCGCAAGGCTGCCGCTCTGTTTCACATTGTAGGTGCTGGCACAGCTACTCCTCTCAGCATCGAGCAGGGCTCTCCCACACAGGATTTCCACCAAACAGAGCAATACAGAAAGCATTTCAGAGATCCTAGCAGAACACTTAGCATGTAAGAACTCTCTGAGTTTAGTCTCCCACTGTAGGTAGTCATGTCATATCATGCCGTATGTTAACTTGTCGAGCTCTGTCTCAAAAGCCATAAGAAATCTTTCTGAACACCAAAAGCATGAAGGGGTTTCAGAACATCAGTCTTCAGTGGTTAGAAAACTCCATATGTGAAATGATCTCCTATCTGCAGCAAAGGCTGTACAAATAGAACACATATGCAAACTGGAAAACAACGCAGAAAGCTGAGCTATGCCTTGGACTTCTTAGGTGTGGGATGAGACAAAGGATGAAAACACCAAACACCTTGAAGAAATCAAATATACATCAGAGATGTGATTAAATCAATTTTCAAGAGTGTCAGAAAGAAAGACTCTTCTCCATGTCAAACAGGTTTCCCTCGACACCCCCGCATTCAACATAGCTCAGCTTGCTTTTGCAAAGATTTCACCCAACAGACTTGACCTCTTTCCAAGATATTTTAGCATTTCACTGACAGTAGCTGAAATGCTGGAGCTGTCCTTTAATACAACTTAAAAACCACACTGTGTTTATTGAGCTAGCTCGATCCTGATCTATTAATCATCATCAAAACATCAGCTAGCACCAGCCACTTGGGTAACTAAATCCAGACCCTCAGGCTACTGTGTAATGAGTATTCATTCTTAAAGGTCCATAAAACATCTGCTCTATGTAGCCTTCAAATTTCCTATCTGTTTCTATTTATTATGATGAGTCCAAAAGAGGCAGCAGCAGGTAACTTAGGAGCTGAGGCTCCTGGAGCCGCAGGCACCCTGCTCGCAGGGAGAATACGGCTGGAATGGGGGCTCGCAAAGACAAGGATGGGGCTGTTCTGTGCATGTAGACGTGCCAACTAGTATGCCGCCTGCTTTCGCCTGAATCTCTAGCCTCCCTATTGTCTCCTCAGCCTTGTTACCTGTTTAGTTTCAATTTCTTTTTGGCTCCTGCCACTCCAGCCTTATTCCTAACCTGTGCAGCACCTTATAGTCCTAACATGCCAGTAACATCCTACTACGAGAGTGAGATTTCTCCAATTAGAGAAAAGATAAAAGAAACCGTCCTGGGCAGCTAATCACAAATAAGCAGTACTACACGTATACGAGCATGGGGAACTGACAGCAAGAATTAATTAAGTACCCATGAAAACATTTTCAGGTTATCCTGAAGTATCAGCACAACTGAGGAAATTGTAGCATGCTTACTGACATTTGGTGAATAAATTCAATGAGAAAATTATGTACTGGATATTCACTCAAATGCACTTTTAGGCAGATTATGGTGTCATAAATATTAGATGGAGAGGCAAATTGTGCTCATTTGGCTGTGGTAGGGGAGATCTAGCACAAACCCACTAATGTTTAGCATGGGAATTATACAAAATGCAGCTGAGCAGTTGAGGGTGGTGGGAACACACGTACTAGACTGTTCATTGCAGTATTGGTCTTACATTTTTAAATCCTCTGTAAAGCACCTGAAGTTCTCTTTTAGTGAAATTGGTTTGTGCTTCAAGCTGTTCCAGTCCTTCGGGTCTATGGCACACCGTAGTCATTTCTAATTCATCTTCAATTTTGTCTGAAAGAGAAGACAGGACAGTATTTATTACGGTTGTTACCTTTGCTCCGTTAACAGGATGAATAGGACAGAGTGGATTTCAAGAGCAATAGAGAAAAAGGCAACCATCAACAGAACTGCTCTGTATAACTGTTTTCAACCTCTTGAAAGCAAAATAAAAGCCATAAGAGTAAAGCAATAGCTAACATTTCTTACTGGGCTGCCAATTAGCACCCTCTCATTCACAATACCAAAACTAGCAGTGAGAACAGAAGGGTAGACAGCAGATACATTGCTCCAAAAGGCAACACCAGATATTTCTTATCTAAATATTGAAGCAGCTTGAGGAATTAGGCCTTTCAAAGTACTAGCTTTAAAGAAACCTGTGCAAATGTAAGCGAGAGAGCAGACGTGCTTAAGCATATTAGACAATGACATTACACTGAGGGTAAACAGGGAGGGAAACTCTTTCTGTGTGCTAACCAAAAAGCTTGCTACAAAGACACTAAAGGTCACTTTAATCCTAGGAGAAATTCAAATGATATCCATAGTTGCTGACTTGGGACTGAATCCAGCCTACACTTGTGGGGATTTCTTGAGGAAACAGAGAAGCGATGAAAAACTACTTCTGTGAATTTTATTCAACAGATTGCTCTCCCACAAGGAAGAAAAACACTAGACACAAGTTGCATTCTGCATTACCATAATCTCGCCTCTTCTGTGATGCATGTTTTGACCAGTCAAGACCATTTCCCCAGCAGTGTAGGTAATGCCCAAACGTATGCAAATGCTTAGTGTGCACCAAATTGAGATTCTCTGATCTTTAAGGACCCAATTTCAGGTTTCATCTGACATGAAATTCTCATCTACACCGAAAAGTTGCTTGACATAAAACTAACTCTCCCCTTACTATCAAACAGCACAATTTGTGCCCTGTAAAATATCTTAGGTTACTGGGATCAAGTACAATACAGCAATTCGTGCTGAAAGTAAAAAAAAAAATAAATCATGAGAAATGTGCAAGGAAATGGAGTTGCTCTTCATAGAGAAAATGCATGAATTGAGAATAGATTGGCTCAGAGAAAGAACAGACAAGAATAAAGCTATCTTTTTCATAAATGAATTAATTCTGTACATGTACATGAACATTACTAAGGGAGGACACACACAAGTGAGTGATAATAGTTAATTAACACCAGTTCATTATTTCTGCATTAAGAAATCAGTTTGAAATATTGCTGAATTGAGGATGAGCCATCCTCCTAATCTTCTGTCAGGAGTTTCACAGTCAGCAGTTGCATGTCTTGAGCAATGAAAAATACATGCTTGAATACTGTAACTCAAGGTCCCTTGCACAGCAACAGAATAAAGGTAAGAGACTTTGTAATAACATTGGGCAGGAGGAGAGGATCACCACATTTATGATGTGGAAAAAATGAGCGCGCCCAGAAGAATCCTGAAGGAGACCACTTCTCCACACAAAGGGAACACGAAGAGTCTAGAAATTATAGTTCCTGTTAGAAGAAAGGACATTGAAAAGGAGGTCTTCTACAGGAAAAAAAAAAACCCAGACAATGTGAAATAAGGGGGAAAAAGCCATTTCCTTTGAAAGAGCATGGATGTCAACAAATGAAGGAATGCAGAAGGAGCTGTAACAAGAGAAAAAAAATGGGAAGGAACTTCCTTGAAATGAGGGATGGGAAATGAACAGTTCCAAAAAAGAGAAAATCTGCTTGAAGGGAGCCAGGCTAGGGACACTCATCACCAATCTATCTGTCATATAGGAAATTTCTTTTTGTTTACCTTTGATTAAGTCAGTTACCTAAAACCCTTTACAAAACTCATGCAAGGCCAGACTCCTTCCTCTGCTGGTTCCCAATGCAATGAGCAGTTTTCACAGGACCTTAACAGTTTCATTTTTCTACAGGAAGCCATGTAGCGTGCAATGTGCAGGATATTAGCAAGTCCAGTTGTGAGCCTCTCTGCTTGGCAACCAGTTAAAAACATCCAGATTTTCACTGACATTTCATATTAAGTCACTCTAAAGGAATTTAGAGCCTCAGTCAATGTGAAATATAAGTATAAAATACAAATGCAAAATCTGGCCTTACCATCTTTACATGCTATAATATCATTCAGCAGAGGGGAAAAAAAAGCCCAAAACCTATGCAACCTCATGGAAGCAATGAGGCCAATGAGGGAAGCCAGCCTGCTGGATTACTCTCATACGTGGTTTTAATTACATTTGTACAATGTTGCTGTTCACGTGATATCTACAGAGGCAGGAAAGATAGAGCTGAGCAAAGTCCCGCTCTTTGCAAAAACATTTTGATCTGATCGAATTGTTTGTGGGTATTTGCTGTATACTTCTCAAGAAAGCAGTTTTCCAAAACACTTACTGGAATTTCTGTTAGCATTCTAAAACCAAATAATTAAAGAATAAGTTCTCACTCATGGAAAAGTTGCTGTATAGCTTCATGGTAGCTTTAAACAAAATCTGTAGAATTACAGCTCAAAACTCAGAGTTCTTTGGCTTTTACAGATGTCCTTTATATGAACAGGCTCAAAAATAGGGGCTTGGTATTATCTTTTCAAAATAGTCTTAAATGCAACCTTATTTAGTAATTATTAAATTGTAATTTAGTAATTATTAAATTGTAATTTAATAATGATGTATTGTCTTTTGACATTAGAAGCCTCATTCAGTGAATCATCATTTCAAAAGAGTTCAATTTGCGTTCTTCGGCTTGTCCTGCTAGAACACGATTTTTCCAACAATCATCTAATGAGCTTTGGTACCACAGGGCAGATATTTCTATGTTAAAAATAAGCCAGATTGTTGTAGATTTGATTCCATTTCCCATGCTGAGAAAACTGGCAAAAGGAAATTATGAAAAATTCATCCATTCCAAAGGGACTCTGTATTTCTTCCTTCCATTCTCCATTCCAGAACCAGCATTAAACTCTGCCTCTGAAGAGTATCTGATGGTTCCCTCTGGGTTTATCCTTTCATCTGTTTCCTCTTCCTTTCCCGAGGGAAATATTTTGAAACTTCTCAAAAAACCCTCCTGAAGCTTTTGATCTAGCCAAGGGAGCACTCAAAATGACACCAGACCAATAATTTTCCAGTAAACACACTCTAGAAATGGTAGAAATTGTTCCTGCGGTGGAACAGACCTTGACACAACAGAGCAGTCCGGGGCATTTCTTGGAGCCTCACTGCAGAAAATAACCACAAGACAGATTTACTAGGTCATTTTGTCTGTCACTAGCCAACAAAGAGCTATTTTCTGTGGTGTTTTACCATAGTATCTGCTTTAAAAGATAAAACTTATTGTAGAAGTAACTACGTCATGTTAATAGGCCTCACAGATTAAACATCCCTTGTGTTCATCAGATATTTACATTCACACTTTTCTCAGTTGCCATCTCACATTCAGAGATTTGCTTTCAGAAACTCGTCTGCTCGTTTCTCCTCCCTCCCTGGCGGAAAGCCCGCAGTGGGCGTAGCACGGACCTGTAGCCCGAGAGCTAAGGACGCTAACTGCTCTTCTGTGCAAATCAATCATTTCCAACTCAGTAGTCCCCACCTCACATGAAGATTTGTTTGGTTTATTTGTTTCCTTTCACGGCTTTCTCTCATGTTAGCTCTTGTAAACATTTTTCTTCCTTTCTCTGACACTCGATAAATTAACCACAGCAGCCTCATTGGCAAAAGAGATTGTCCCTTCCTCAGCTGCCTTTTGTCACGCCTGTTGAATTTCCTCTTATTTACATATTCATTTGCACATCGGCTCAGTCTCTCCCAGCTCTTCAGGGGTGTCACTGTACGTAATATGAGCCGTAGCATTTATAAACACCACACTATTATTAAACTGAAACTACTTTGCAATGGGTATAACTGGAGAGGGGCAGATTTAGACTAGACATAAGGAGGAATTTCTTCACCATGAGGGTGAGGAGGCCCTGGAACAGGTTGCCCAGAGCAGTGGTGGCTGCCCCATCCCTGGAGGGGTTCGAGGCCAGCTTGGATGGGGCTTGGGCAGCCTGGTCCAGTGGGAGGTGTCCCTGCCCATGGCAGAGGGTGGGACTGGTTAATCTTTAAGGTTCCTTCTAACCCTTTCTATGATTCTATGATTCTCCTTTATTGCGGTGTATACACAGATACACATACGCAAATTTAAAGTTTTATTAGGAGACTGTGAAGTTGGGATCTTTTATCTAATATCATGTCCTTCCTTAGTTTTCCCTTGTTTACAGCTTGCTGAACACCTGAAGAGATTTGAGCGTGAGAAATGGGCATGCTGCTGGTTTGAAGTTAATTTTCTTCTCCTTCAATTTGCAGGTGCCTGAACAGACCCAGGGCCCGACTGCCGACACTGCAAGGGATGTGCGTGGCCACCCCCCTCTCCCCCCAGCTCAGGTGACGTTCGTGACCAGCCACTGTTGCCTAAAGACTCCTTTCCACCTGGGACTGGAGATATTACCTCGGGGTCTGGGAACCAAGCAGCTGGCTGGTGGGAACTGGAGCCGTGGCAAACAGGTCCAGATTCAGTATTCTGGGTCTCAAAGCATGACTCATTTTTTGTTGGGTTATCTGTGTTTACCAATCAGGTGAACTCAGTAATTAAACCAAGAGGTTTCTCCTACCTGCAGACACTGATAAATGATAGTTTTGGTTTGTTTGTTTTTTTTTTTTTTAGCTCCAGCGCCTGCTAAAGTCATCCCTGGATTAATCCCTTCCACGCCAGATGGCTGCAGCAAGTTGCATCCTTGGCTGAAGATCACCTGCACTGTTCAGCCAGCACAGAACCCGCTTATGCATTTGCTTGGCTGTTTTTCTTGCAATACATTTAAAACTGGTGGAATGGGAAGTAGCATTTCTTGATTTAGAACTTGTCTTTGGCCATATTTTTATGGCTGCTTTTATAGTAGGGTATGAAGTCTGGGTCTGGTAGAAACGCCTGTAGTAATCTTGCTCCAAAGCAGGTCCAGGTCATGATAATTACTTAATTTCACATTTTAATGCAAAACATAATCTCTATTTGCTTAGCCTATAGGATAGGCACATATTGTATAGCAGGCAAAACAAATAATGGCTCTACTTTACAAAGAAAAATATTCCTGCCATAGTTGCATGTACATACATATTTTATGGATTGTTGCTAATGAGAGATACTGTTTTTCATTTCTCTGCTGCTTGCTCAAGAGCAGAGAATAAATTTTCATTAGAGTAGATCAATATTTTAACTGAATACACTTTGGAAATTACTTAACGAGGCTTGGTTTATACATCCTTTCATATTTTTTTTTGATTTACCTTTTGTTATCTTTACAATGTGAAGATTTCCATACCCAGACTGCCTGCAAATGGCTGTTTTACCGCTATAAACTCTGCTGATCAGAATTTGCATTTCTCCAAGTGATAAAGTGGAGTAATTTAAGTCTGTTCATGTGAGAGCTGTCTTGTGCATCTACATGCTTACAGACAAAACTGTTTAATCATTGAGGAAAACAGACTTCCAGCCACAGCTGACTACTACTCTCCATCACAGACCCAGGCAGCGGGACTCAGTCCTTCCCTTGCCCATCCTAAAGACAACAAATCTATTCATTTTGAAGGAAAATGAGCTGCTCCAATATTTCTCCACTTCAGATATATCTGTTTCATTGGAGACAGGCGCGTTTATCTACCGTGTAATGGAAAACATTGCTTCATTGTCAATATACCTTAAAAATACACAAATAGTGTAACCAACATTCAGAACAGCTACACTAGCTGAGGCTCTACCCAAAGCCAGTTCCTATCCATGCAATGCCTGTTTGAGGCCCAGTCAGAAACTTGCCAACACTGGCAGCAGAAGGCAAATTACCCGACACCCTCAGCACAGAAGTCGAGCCCTAAACCCCTCTGTTGATAGCACACCTTCCAGTATTTGCTTCAGCAACCCATTTCCGTGTAAAAATACCTAATCAATATTCTTTAGACCCAACAATCCTTGCCTCATAAGCAGAACAGATTAAATTGGTCACAGGTAATGACAAAGTTATATTTGTGTACTAAAAAAAAGGAAATGATTCTGTGTTATAGACCAGCTGCTTTCTTGGCTCTGGTTTTGAACAGCCACCAGTCCCAAATTTATGAAGCCGCCGGTTCTTCCTCTCCCTGGCAGCTGCCTCTACACAAGTAACACTGCGCACAAAAGCAGAAGGTTGGTTTTCCTGGGCCAAACCCACTTGTGAAACCCAAGAATCACTGAACACCTTTCCCACAGCAGCCACAAGTAGAATCATAGAATAACCAGGTTGGAAGAGACACACCGGATCATCGAGTCCAACCGTTCCTATCAAACACTACGTAATACACTGCAGTGATAGAATCATAGAATAGAATCACTGAAGTTGGAAAAGACCTCTAAGATCAAGTGCAGATGTCAGCCCTACACCACTGCACCCAATAAACCACATCCCAAGTG
Organism: Phaenicophaeus curvirostris; assembly: GCF_032191515.1. Lineage (NCBI taxonomy): Eukaryota > Metazoa > Chordata > Aves > Cuculiformes > Cuculidae > Phaenicophaeus > Phaenicophaeus curvirostris. The sequence continues at coordinate 16,533,074 of NC_091406.1, read as the reverse complement.
CTGTGGCCACATGTTATCTTGAACCCCTCCAGGGTGAAGACTCCACCACTTCCCTGGGCAGCTTCACCGCTCTTTCAGTAAAGAAGGTTTTCCTAATATCCAGTCTAAACCTCCTCTGGTGCAGCTTGAGACCATTTCTTCTCATCTTGTCCCTTGTTACTTGGGAGAAGCCCCACTCATGTGCCTGGCAAAGAAGCAACAGCAATGTCACATTGCATCATTAGGGCTGGCCACAGACAACCCTGAAACAGTTTGAAGGGAGGGTGTAAATGATGATTTAATAAAAATACAAACGAGACTGTTCCCTGCTTCCAAAGGCTGCAAGGTGAAACTGGGTGACAGCAGGATCCATGGCTAATGGGAGGGTTTTGAAAACATACTGCTTATAGGATCATTGAATAGTTTGGATTGGAAGGGACCTTAAAGATCATGTAGTTCCAACCCCCCTTCCATAATTATTATTATTATTGCTTATAATAAATTCACTTTTGGCGAAAGAAAAAAATCAAGATGTAAAACACAGCTAATGTGCCCAGTGTTAATTGTAAAACTGACAAGTCTTAGATGAAATGGGCAATTTTACAAACACAGCAGAAAGGAATTAAATTATGTGCAAGAATTATTATACTGCATCTTATTTTTATTAAAAAAACATTAGCTATACTTTAGGTGCAAGGTCCTGAAGAAAAAAATTAACTCTAGTTTATCTACACTATCTTCAAAATTAATCTCCAGCCAGAACACTTGCTTGGCCAAATATCACAGGGAATAGATCCCGCCTGTGGGAGACCAACTGCAAATATTTGAAAATTTCATGAGGAGGAAGAACTAAAGGCCTGAGTCCACAAATGCTCATTAGGGCAGAAAGTTACAGGAATGGGAGTCAGGGAAGAGCTGTGTTAGTGATGTACACCCTGAACACTGGCTTCGGCGTTCCCTCCGTCGGGGTAAGCGGAGCTGTCGGAAAGGCTGTTTTTGTGCACTTCCTTCAAGGTTTGTGGTACCAGGCTCCTGGGGCAAAGGCAGCTCCACTATCTGGAACCATCAAAGAACTTCTATGCAGTTTCATGCAATTCCACCAAGATAAAAACCTAGTGTTAGCCTTTAAATGAATCTGGCAAATACTTAGAAATCAACCAGGCTAGCATGGCAAGTAACAATAGTGCAGGCTTGTTCCTGCTGACGTTCCCTGAATGACAGGTAAAGAAGACCTTAAATACACATACCTGCACGCCTATAAATCCTAAAAAAAATGGTTAATTCAAATCTGCTCGGGGTAAACATCAGTAACAAAATGGCACTAAGATACATATCGATGTATCAAACATTAGACATATTTAATTAAAATGGAGCAGTCCTTTATTAATAAATTATTATTATTAATGTTATTGCCTAGCTAGAGAAATCAGTTTCTAGAGCAAAGGGACCCTCCAGCCATAAAGCAAAAAGGAACTGATGTCTCCTTATCTCCTCCCTTTTTCTGAAATGATTATTTATTTTTTTTTTTACTCCTTCAGGTCCATTTTCACCACTAAATTAGAAAAATCAAATTCATTACACAGTCAAGCTTAAAATGATTCTTCTCCCTGCATGAACCTGCAACACCACCAGCTGCAGAGGAAAGCTGTAAGAGAACCCGACAGCGTATAAAATTCTGAGATTTAATTAAAAAAATAGAAATTTCAGATTTCTTGGTTAATCCTTACAGTGGCCTATGCAAAATGTCACATATGAATACTTCCCTCTGCCTCTACACGCCCGTAATTGGTGTCAGAGTTGTACACAGAGGAAACTAGAACAGGGTTATACTCTGAAGAAGGAGCAGCAGCAGGAATGGTCAGAGCCCAGACGTACCTCCAAAACATCTTTCTGGCACACAACTAAGATCAGGCGCAATGATTTGAATACAAACTTTACAATGTCAAATTTGATTTTAAATGTTTAAGCAGACACTGCGTTAACTCTACTTTTCATTAGAAACAGCTTTGCTGTGGCCACTGGCCATTCCCAGGGCAGGACACAGCAGGGTGCCCTTTCAGTGCCCTGGACCTTACCTGGGATAGCCTTTTCTTTTCAATTTTCCATGCACATTCCTGTCCGTAGCAACATTTATAAGGGAAGCAACTTATCAAAACAGGTGGAAAACTGCTGAAAGCTTGCTGCTTTTCCATAGGAATGCGGCAGAAAACGTGCTTTGGGGACAAGTGCTTTCCTCCAAGCTGCTGTTCAAAAGTGAATTTGCGAAGAAATCTCACTAGAAAGGTTAGAAAATAACTTCCCTCTGATGATTTTTTGAAAATTCCCATGAATACCATCTCAAAACTTTACGCAGAGAGTACATGAACGGCTAAGGACTTGACTTAGCACGTCATGTGATAAAGCAGTGCACACAGAAGGAGTTGGAGGTTGAGTAGAAGCTGGTGCTGCCGGCACCAGAGGGAACTCTGCTGCTTCCCAAGCTGCAGCCTTACCCAGGAACTGGGCAAGTTTCAAACACCTTTAATTTTGTTCACTGCCTGCATGGAAAATGTGAATAAAGTCATCCGGGGGAATCCGTTTCCTGGCTTAAGCAATGTTTTGGTACAAAAATGATATGACCGATAGAGTCAAACTGGTTTAAATTTTACCTCTCTGATACACGTAAAACCATCGGGCAGGGTCTAGGAAAAAGTAAGAAAAAAATTTAACAAAAGGAAAGTGAAAACCATAAACAGCTTTGTCTTTTGTTAATTTTAAGGTGACACTGGACGTGTTCTGCAAGTGCCATGGGGTCCCCTTTCCCAGTTACTGTAAGATTGATTCCAAGCATATTTTACATTTTTAGTTTTTTCCAACCTGCCTCTATCCCTTACCCCAAGGGGCAGGAAAGGAAGTCAGAGCTTGCTGTCCCCTGTACAACCATGGAACTCAGGGCAGCATGTGAAGGGAAGCATGCCTGCAGTCATGCACCCATGCAAGCATCCATGCATCCAGCAAGACAGCAATGCAGCAGTCATCCTAGGAACTCTGCTAAGGGGTAAGGAGGACTTCACATGCAAGTTTTTAAGTCTGCCTTTTCCTTCCTCTCCACAGCTTAGCTCTTTGACAGCTGTAAAAATAAAAAAAGTGATTAGTAGGAGTGAAAAAGTCTTTGATCCGAAAGACTAACTGGTGGTCTAAGCAGTCACTTGCCTTGCAACACGGTCATTTTGCACTATCTCATGTCCCCTGGGAGAAGATTTCATTAGCATATTAGGTTAAAAAAAATGAATAAATGTTTTAAAAGATACATATATGGCTTCTCATGCCTTCAATTTCTTTTAACTGGAAAAGACTGCGCATGGTACACACCAGTCATTGCTTCTCTCTGGGTAGACAGAGAACACAAGAATCAAATTCTCCAGCTAAACTGATCTTGCAGCAGCCCATCTCTGCAAACCCTTGTGGTGCCCCTGAGCAGGCAACGACCAACTCAGGGCTTCTACCTGAAATCTTAAGGTTGAGCAATTCCACGATGAATTCTTTAAAGCCATCTAAATAATCCACATGTTCAATGTTTTCCCACTGAAAAACCAAAACTAAACAAGTCTAAAAGCGAAGATGCATTTTCCTTCTGGCACGTTTGAGACGGTTTACACACATTACACCAGCGTTTGACTGTTGGAGGGTTTGAAACTCTTATCATTATTCCCACCCTCAACTTTTTACTTTCAGCTTGGTCTTGACAGATGCATAAGCAGATTAAAAAGAAAATCTTTGGGACCAAATGTTAAACTGGTACAGGAATGGAGAGAACTTACTCTCTATTGGATAATTTACTAAAGTATCTGTCCACAAACAAACCAGATGGAGGTAAATAACAGAACAGTGCTTCCCAACATCATCATCCCCTTGATGAGAAAATGCCTGGTCAGATAGCGCTGCTGAGTCAAGGTGCTTCACCTCACTAACTCTGGCTCAGCTGTTCTCAGCCTGAAGAAGGAACAACTAAAGGAAAAACCCAAGACTGATGCAAGAAAACCACAGTAGATGCTCCAGCTGGCTGCTGGAGTGCAGGAGCAGCAGTGATACTGTGGACAATCACAGGGTCTGATCAATAATAGAACTGAATTCTGAATGACTGACTAGTCACACAGGGATGTCACCCGGAGGTTAGTGACTACAGATACCTCCACACTTGCCCTTTTGAACTGAAACTTCAAGGATGTTTCCAAGAGAACCTGGTCTCAAGAACAGAGTCTACAACCAACCATGGATTTAAACTACATACATAGAACACAACATGTACTAGAGACAAGGCAGTACATACTAAGAGCTCTACTGAAAGCATATAACAACAGTGAAGTTTAATAAACTTCACAGTACCACATGCAGTATAATTGCATAACTTCTTAACCTTCTTGATCCACTAGGGTAGGTTTATAATAGAGAGAATGAGCAGGTTGCCTAAAGAGGCCCCGAATCTCTGCTAAAGCAAAAAATGTTGAACCATGAAATCACCCACTGCCAGGGAAATCCCACTTTGCTGAGTAACTTGAGGACAGGGAGAAGTCTCATAAGGATAGTTCTAAATTTGCATGTTAACAGATTAGCTGCAAACTAATTTCCATTGATGGGAACAAAGAAATGTAAATGCAGTCATTAGAAAAAAACATGGTAAGAATGTCCTGATTTAATAAGGGTGAAATCAATGAATAAAAAAGAGCTAGAGTATACGGAGAGGTCCCACAGAAAATATAGGGCTTGAAAAGATGAAGATGCATCAGAGATGATTAACAGATAGCAGGAAACAATAGATGTGCTGCATAGAAAAAGAGAAATATGAACTATATTTACCCATATTGGGCAACTTTGAGAGTTATCAAAACTTTATGCTGTAGACAATGCACCCTGGATATAAAAATATAGTTTCTTTTCCTCTGTACAGAGATAAGAAAAAGACCCTTAAAAAAAGAAAAAGAGAAATAGAAAAAAGTTTCTTCTAACAAAACATTTTTCTTCTTTGCATGAAAGACTTCAGACTTAGCTTTCAATTGTTCAATTGAAAATTAATTCCCTTCCTGATTATTCAAATTAGAACTAAGAGTTTTTGGTTCATAGTCTGTATTTTTTATTTAACGTCAAATTTCTCTTTTTTTGAAAAATGGCACTTTTCAATAAGCTTAATAGAAAACTTCTTAATTATCATTTTCAATTCATATGCTGATGTCTCCTTACCAAATTAAATAGTATAAATAAGAGAAACTACAATCTATCACCACTTACAAATGCACTTCTAAAGTGTGCAGAAGCAGTTACTGAGGACTTGATTATTTGTCATCGCTCCCAAGGAAAGTCTTAAGATGTTATTCTAATCCCCCAGGTTATGGCTTGCTGTCTTGGTAGTGGAAACAGAGTAGTTTCTGAGCAGTTATGGATCAATGAAAAGGAAAAGAAATTAGCAGAAGCTCAGCTTATCATTTTAGGGGATTACTTTTAACATGCTAGTGGTTTGTTTACAAAGAGCACTTCCCTACAATGTCACCACACAGCACTTTACACCTCAAATAAAGCTTCACATTATACTATAGCCACACAGAAAAGGAAGAAGCCTACTCTTGATTATTTTCCTGCTTTGTAAGAAACATTGGTTAGCACTGGAACAAGATACTGAAATGCTATTTGGTAACGTAACAGTTCCCAGCTGAACAGAAATAAAAAAAAGGAAAAGTATTTACATACTAACTTGTTATAGTTGAGTGATTTTTGTATAATTTAATAAACATATATATCTCCTGGAATGCATAAATTTGATGGGCACTGGAAAGTGCTGGCACTTGCCATTTTGCATTACTAATATCACATTGTGAATACATTCAGCATCACTTCAATTCAACTTCAAACCTCTCTGCACAAGAGACAGATCAGGGCTGACATACAGTCACCTCTGAGAATAATAATTCTGTGTATTTTGTCGGGGAATTCAAGGCTCTCTCCCCTAAGCATATAATTTTTAGTTCAATAGATGGGTACATAACTCACAGTCTCTTAGGTCTGGGCTGATTAGGGCGCAGTCTAATGAGTTGGAGATGTGCCGATTCCCAGAGTAAAACACTAGGACAACTCCAAGAATAACTTTCTCAGTGGGTGGCCACGCCGAGCATGCAGAGGGACATAGACACCACATGGAGAGCAGTGCACACACTCAAGGCACTTTAAGAACACACTTCTCAGTCCTGCAAATCATCTGCATTGTTCTCAACCTCAAGATCTCAAGTCCAGGCTAGAGTTAGAGTAAAGTCTGCCTAGAACTGCGTCCAAGCTACCACCAACACCACTTGTGTATTTTGCAATGTTTTCTGCTGATTTCAAGAAATTCTTCAGCTGCCCAGCTGCAGTCCTGGCTTCAGTTTGTATATTTTTTTCTGAACCATTAGTAATGAACTTAATGGCAAAAGAGATTCTCTACTTAAAACTGTTTTTCAACATAGAGGCCCTGAAAAAGCCTCTTGGAAGAGTAAATCCAAGGACAAGCACCCACAATCAATCCCTTTGAAACACTAAGTGGCACTTCATAAGCCATGGCTACAATTAAACTGTGAGACTGCAAGGGGAAAGATGATGAAACTTCGACCTCCTCTCCAAAAAAACAACCCTAAACCCAAACTCCCTGCTCCTTCTTTGATGACCTCCAGCAGGAAACCTCAAGCCCAGGAAGAAAATCCTCCCAGCACATTAATTGCCTTGCAGCAAAAATCACAATAACTCATTGCCCTTTAGGGAAATGAAAAGGCAAACATTAGAATATACCATTCCCCTGAAAGAGGAGTTTTGCAGAACTTGCAGTATTTTGCTCAAAACACAAAATGGTTCATGCAAATCAGTTCTTACACCCTTAGGAGGACCGGGACTGCAGAGCTCAGGTCTTTGAAAAAGAGGAATGACTAACACAAACCTAAAAGCTATCTTGCTTGATAGCCCTGACAGCTTCTTTCAAACTCCCAGTCGTGACTGTCGATAGCATCAGCATCATTACTGGGTCTTGACAATGCAGGACAACCAGGAGTGCTGTTTCACAGCATTCAAATTCTTATAAATCTATTTTCCAACCCTGCTATAGAAGTGAGTTATACCTCAGTAGCTCTCTGGAGTAAAGGAAATTTGTAAAAACCCATCAGTAAAATAGGAATAACAACGCTTACACTTCTGTATGTGCTTTCCCAGCACTCCAGGCAAGTCCCTACAACTTCCTTAGCATTCTTTTATTGTGTCTTCCTTGTTACAAATGGGTCTAACTTTGTATTTTGGTTCTGTGTTGTTGCATTAAACAAAGCTCCACCCTGGTTACAGCAAGGACTCTCCCAAGAGTTGAATTATTTCTAGGTTGATATTTAGGCAGTGCTTCAAGTACAGCATCTGCTCCTAAATCACTCCAGGTACTTCAAAGAACAATCCAAGGAAGGCAGTCAAGAGTAACAGAGTGAAGATGCCAAAAGATGACCTACAGGAAGGACCGATGGCATGCACATATTTGATTAAACAAACAAACAAAGGAACAGTGGCTCTTCTGAAGGCGATGGACCAGATTCTTTTGCCATATTCCCAGAGCTACTGGCAGTACATTCTTTTTGACCTTAGCACTAGTATAACAAATGGGTTTAGTATGGCTAGTGTCACATGAACACATCTGTACAGCCATTGCCTTATCCAGGGAAACAGGCTTGTGGCTCCCAGCTGGGAAGCAGACACCACTCATCCCTTGCTCCATCACAAGGATTTAATAACGAGAGCCATGAATCAGAGATGTGAAAAAGCGTCATCACACAAAAGAGCTCAGCTCAGGGATGGTACAACAGCAAAAAACCCAGCTAGCAGAAGGTAGAAAGCATTTTGTCTACCTTAGCAATACCTGCCTGAGAAAAGTGCAGTGAACCCCAGGGAACTGCTATGAACCAACACAGAACATCGTCACTCATCTTCTTTCCAAAGACACCACCACCAACTTGTTCTAAGTGGTCTGCAGTATTTCATAGAGCAAGCTGAGCAACCCAGAGTAATTTCCAAAAAGAAGATAAGCATTCATGACAGAGGCATGTTAATTCTGCAAGCAGCCTTGATCCTTTCACCTGCTCCGGCTCCATAAGGGAGCTCACAGAACAGTTTCTGTGCTGACAACTCAGATGCTCTCTGGATCTGGGGCAGGTGCTGAACTCCAGCTAACAAGAATCCTTTGCTGTGCAAACTAGCAGCAGAATTGAAGCCAAGTACCATCTCGTTTGCAAACTGAAAAAAAGCCCCAGTATTCAAAAAAGCTGCAGTTCCTGGCACTTCACGGTCTAGCACAGTGTGCACTGGGAACAGTCTTTCAGTGTTATTCTTACCCAACCTGTGTTCCTCACTTCTATCAATCTATTCACTTCTTGGAAAAGGTGACACAGAATAACGGCCGCCTTGAGTCAGACCAATAAATTCCTCTAACCTAGGGAAGAAAATAAAACCAAGGCAACCACAGAGAGACCCACCACCGTCTCCAGCAGACCAAGCAAAATTTCCCAATCCAAAGCTGATGTCTTTGTATCCAGGATACGCACAGCTCTTCAATAAATGTTGAGCCTAGATACTCTCTTAATACACACACAACTGTAAGAGAAGAATCTGTAATAAAATTTTGTCTGGATTGCACTGAGCATCATCACAAGGAACAATAATGGTCATGGCTGAGACCTTTATAACAGCCAGCTGAGCTCAGAAAAGATCATTCTCCCTCTGGAGCTCGACTAGATCCTGGTCTTTATCAGTTATATCAGTGCCCTCAAGTCAGGCCCCATCCTTGCACAAATGCATGGCAGGGACAGTTCCTACCCACAACGTTTGTCATCTCAGCAGGAAACAGCATAAAGACAATTCTTCCCAGTTTAGGTGTCAAGACTGAGCGTTCAGGAGTGGAGCAGAGGAGCTTTTCCTGCATGCCAAGGCTATGGCATGCCTGGGCGGCTCTGGCTCATGAGTATTCAGTTTATAGCTGCTCCCATGTCAGGAGATTTGCTCAGAGTCACATAGGGAGCCTGGGATAGAGCTGAGGTTGCTCTGAGATACCTGCAGTCACACCTGGGTAGGGGAAGAAATCTGCCATTCAAGGACATAATTTGCAATTTATTTTATTTTAAATTGGCCCTGGCTAGAGATGAAGAACAGAAAATGGAAAAATGTTTATGCAAATCCTATTTCCTGAAAAATTACTCTCTAGCCAGCTGCAATGAAATGTCCTTTTGCCCTGACAGTCTGATAGCTGGAGATCTGTATATACGGGTATAAACTGGAGAGGGGCAGATTTAGACTAAACATAAGGAAGAATTTCTTCACTGTGAGAGTAGAGAGGTCCTGTCCCAGGTTGCCCAGGGAAGCAGTGGCTGCCCCATCCCTGGAGGTGTTCAAGGCCAGGTTGGATGGGGCTTTGATGTGATCCAGTGGGAGGTGTCCCTGCCCATGGCAGGGGGGTTGGAACTGGATGATCTTTAAGGTCCCTTCCAACCCAAACTATTCTATGATTCTATGTGACAGGCAGCAGCAGAGGGGCAGCCCCAGTCTCCAGTGAGGGACACAAAGCCCTGCATCCCCACCACCAACAATTTTGGAGAAGACTAATTTCTTAGTAATGGGTAACTCCCTTGGCAGAAATTCTTACCACACTTACTCACAGCGTTAATCTAATGGCTTAAACACATTACTGTACTTCTACTATAGTTTAGACCAGTAATTACCACTTGCGAAAAACAAAATTCAGTTGTGGAAGTCTCCCCAACATGTTTTAATAAGGTGTAGATAGCGCAAATAAAGGATGAGGAGGCAGCAATCTCCTCAAAGAGCAGCGTCAAGCCATCGGGCTTAAATGAGTTACCCTAGGCTGGGAAACGCAGGATGAGTCAGGACAGAGACAACACTTTGATTCCAAAGCAGCAAGAGAAAAGAAAAACCAGAAGAACATGACAAGACATAGAACCATGATGCTTTTTCAGAAGAAATATCAGAAACTCTTTGGAGTGCGCTTAATAAATAAAATAGTCACACAAAACTTCTGAGTTATAAATGCAGTAACTGAACTTTTCTTTTTTCTTTTTTTTTTTGAGAAGGTTATTCATCAAAAAACCTCTGATGAGTCAAGACAACACATTACAAATGGACTTATTCTCTCAGAGAAGAATTATTGCTGCCAGTGGATTTTTTCCTCGTTGAAAAGCAAATCAGATACTTCAAGCCCCTGATTTATTACTGCACCGATTTCCATGAACGTTGGTGTGCTCCGGCTTTGAGTTAGAAAAAGACTTTTGGAAGAACAAGATCAATGAATATATAATGTGGGGGAATGAGGCAATTAGAAAGAGTAATTAGTTCAGTGCCTAATTCAAGGACATGTTATTCTTAGCTTGTTCCAGGAAAAATAGAATGATATATTTGTGCATTCAGGGAGGTTTAAAATACTAAGTTGTTTTCCCCCTCAGAGGCACAGGTGGGGTTATGTACCCATGACACTGGCTGCAGAAGTGACATGAGAACATAGCAGACACTTGGAAGATGAAGTCAAATTGACAATGGTGTGAGGCCAAACAATTTAAATTACATAAAACTGTTATAATGAACATTCACAATCCCATACACAGTGCTTATGGTCATGACTGCAGAGGATCACAAAGCTGCATCCTCACCTGAGAATGCTTTATTCTGGACTGTGGCTTTTCACCTGGAGAGGGAGCATTGTGTTTATTATTTTCTCATCCGCAGCCTTGCTGCACCTTCCTGAAGGTGCCCAGCCGCTGCAGGCTGCTGGTGGGAGTCCCCAAAGAGAACTGCAGATATGGAAGACTCCTGCAGCAGCCTGTGAGCTGGGACAACCAAAACACATGGGATCCATCACCGATCAAGGGGCAGATGCTGCTGCAGGCTGGTACTTCCCAGTGGGTGTCCCAGGGTTGTGAGGATGCCAGGAGGGACAAGAAGGTCCCCATATCTGAGCCACCCTTGGGTGCTTGATCTGAGCTCCTAAATATGGCACTGAAGTTGTTTGTTTTGTGGGAGATGACTCTTCCAAATGTTATGTTCCACATTGGGAAACATAACTCAATAAAATCTTGTGTTCCGTCAAATGGAAGGTTTGACTATGATCTAGAAAACCTCATATTAGGAAATCTTTCCAATTTTATTTCTCACAAGTTTCACATTTCATTGTAATACAGGCAGAAGCCATCCCATCTGCACCTTGTTTGTGGTCAGTTTGCCTCAGCCCATTTACAGTGCAGTAGCTCTTAGCAGTTCTCTCTCTGTTAAGTTACCCAGTTCCATAATTTTTTACTTCATTATTGGGGAATGATACAGTGAATGAGCAGAAGCATAATGTATGCATGCTCATAGCCAGGCACCTACACTGGAATTCCACACACCAGAAATTTCAGCGTAAAGAATTTTTTTAAAAAAAATTAGTTGTTATTTTGACTTTAAGTTTCAATTTCTTAAAATCAACTTGTTTGTTCTTAAAATGAAGGATTGAATTTGGGAACAATTTTCCTCCTATAATAGCAGAGAGAACAGCCCAACGCCACCATGTTATGGCAATTCACCTGCACAGAGACTAGGAATAGTACAAATTGTCTTGGTCCAGGCAGACTTCAGGAATGAAACACCACTACTAAATATGCATGCTACAGATCACATCCAAATGAGACTGTATCACTGAAAAGAAATGCTTCTTTCCATTTCACACAACTGGTATTTAAGTTGAGCAGATTGCTTTAAAATGTGAAGTCTAATTAAGCAGAACATAAGTACCAATTAAGCCCTATTTGCACAGAAGAAACTGCTCAAAAAATATTGTTCCAATATAGATTCAGATTTTTCAATAGGACATGAGAAACTTCACCAAAACACATTTGTTCAAGTAAAGTTTTCTGCCAAAATAGAGTATGCAACTGTGGGAGCTGATAGCATCAAACCCGAGTTACAGCCCTAAGAATAGAGCGCTAACAGGGGGCCCGGGTCATGTTTCTGTAGACACATTGTTAGAGGGCAGCACCCACGCTTCATGCATTTCAGTGGATCTGATCTCAGCCCCTACATGGAAGCAGCTGGTAGCGCCTGGATTTCTCATTCATAAAAAATACCAGCATCCTAATTTACACTTTGCCGAGATGCTGAATGAGATGTGGGTCTTCAGAACACAAATATAAATGGACAGTGCCCAAAAAACCCTTCTGCCACAAGCATCTCTTTAAATACAGTCTATAGACTTATTCCTGAACTTAAACACAGAGCTGCTTTTGTACCTGTATATCCATTCAAATTCTTCAACCACATCTTTAACTGTTGTACTCAAGCATTTGGAATGCAGACAGCTATAAATGAAGTACTAGCTTTTATACACATACACCACTGGCCAGGACTAAGGCATTAGCTTGCTGAAAACTCTGTATCCAAATAAATACCAGCTCCTGGTGTTAATTAAAAAATATGAAAAACCCATCAAACTAGACTATTTGGCATGAATAAGACTCCAGTGTAAAAGCAGTAATTGGGTTCAAGACACATAACAGATTTTATTTCCTTACAAGTGATCCTTTCTCCCAGGCCGTACCTGGCCCCTGGTGATGTTCCAAGAGCAGCTATTTCAGTCAGTTCACTCACCCCCCAATTCCTCCCTGTCATCCCAGTTTTTCTTCATCCCTCACTTTCCCCTGCACTCCTACCAAGGAAAATCTTATGAGTTTTTTTCCTACCCCACCCCAGGTTATGGATTACTCTGTGGGCTGTAGAAATAGAGCAATTTCTGAGAAACTATGGATCAATGAAAAGAAACTGGCAGAAGCTCAGTTTATAATTTTGAAAGATTTGTTATCGCGTGCTAATGGTTTGTTTGTAAACAGCAGGCAATTATAGAATCACAGAATGGTTTAGGGTAGAAGGGAGCATAAAGCCCATCCAGTTCCACCCCTGCCATGGGCAGGGACACCTCCCACTGGATCAGGGGCTCCAAGCCCCATCCAACCTGGCCTTGAACACCTCCAGGGATGGGGCAGCCACCACTGCTCTGGGCAACCTGGACCAGCGACTCCCCACCCTCACAGCAAAACATTTCTTCCTAAAATCTCAGCTCAATCTCTCCTCTTTCAGCTGGAAACCATTCCCCTCATCCTATCATTGCACTCCCTAATAAGTAATTATTTAGAACTGAACCATGATAAAGTTAGAAGTTTTAAATTCCACTTCTTTGTGGGTTTTTCTGCTTCTGAAACATATCATTTTTCCAACAGGAATGGGAAGGCCCTGAGGCTTTTGTCTTCCCAGGCTGGGCCTGGCTTTGATCAACCCCCCTAAAAACACTGGCAAATTCAGAGATGTGGTCTGTTTTCAGGAGAGCACCCCTAGAGAGTGATTTGATGCTAATAAACATCAGTGCTTGCAAACACCAGAGCTGTTCTGGTTGACAGTGTCTGAGAACTTCAGCAGGCAGAAAACAAATACACAATTGAGGACATGACCAATGCCAGAATGCAGCTTATTAAATTTTCATGCTGCCTCTGATTACTTTCATTTAGCAACACAGATGTGCAACCAGGATGAGGAGATATCGTGCCCATGAGTACTGGGAAATGGCTGGCAAGACGAGCATGGTTTGGAAGCAGTCACTTAGAGCAAATACCACTCACATGCACGATCAGCTCGCACCCGTGATTTTATTTTAAAGAAGCCATGAAAACATTTTAATATATTAGGCTTCATAATTTTGATTCTTCCAATCTGTTTTAAGGAAGTTGCCTAGTAGTCCACAGATGAATGAGAAATGAAGCTAGGAGAGAGAGCGTTGCTAAGAACAGTTAGAAAAAAAAATTAAAAAAAGAATTATATCCTCACTACATACACAGCCAGGATTAAATTGGAAAGTTTTGTCTGATATGTCATCGATATTTGCTGAGCATCTCTAATCCAGACTATATTAATAAAACCATAACAGAACTCAAGGCAGAAGAACCAGCTTTAGATGGATGTGCCACCATGGGCGAGCTCGTCCCATTACTAGCCCAAGAGCATGTCAAATAAAGATCTGTCTGTGTGGGTGATCCCTTTGGCTCTTTCCCTTTTGATCTGGGCCCCAGCTTTTGGACAGAACTCTCTAACTTCTGCTCTGGGCTCTGACATGAGGATGCCACAGGACCACTGAAGAAGGGAAGAGGTAACCAAGACCTACAGCCCTCATGCTGATAGGAACTCCTGCTCTAGGATCTACCTAGGGAAGCCCAGCCTGTGTGTTCAAGTGCTCGCTCTGACTTATTTTAAGGAAGAAGAAACATTTAACTTAATATATTTGAACTGGAGGGAGTGAAAAATTAAGAAGGAAACATTTCCCTTACTGAATGCTTTGAATTTCATCTTGTAATTTTAATTCTCCTTTTAATCATCTACAAGGAATTTAATAAAGCTTTGGCCTAATCCCAGAATAACAGAAATGGAGAGTTAGAGCTTTGCATGTACAAAGACACACAAAGGGAGCCTCTGCAGCTGGAGCTGGTGTGTGCTGCCAGCTCTGCTCTGGCAGCTGGGAGCCCACCCTGGGGCAGCCTCAGCAGCCTGGAGGTGTGGGGACAGGGCAGTGCTGCCCCTCCAGCCCTTAGGGACAGGTCTGGGAGATTCACTTTTCTCTTTAGCTACTCGTGCCTAAAAACCTGACCTTCTCCCAGAGGAGCACCAAGCCACAGCAGATGCAGCTGGACCCAAAGAGAACCAAGGGGATGCTCTGGGTGCAGCCACCACACCTCACAGCCTGTGTGTACCACAAACTGCTGCTTCGCATCCCAGTTTGGCTGCTGAAAGGGATCATGGACCGCTACAGCGTTGTTGTTAGGAAGCACGGCAGACATAACATGGACAAATGAAGTTTGCTTTCTTCCACAGTGTGAAATCTCATTTTAAGAGAGAAAGGATTAACTGTTTAAGTAGTTAAATTAATTAGGACTTAATCAAGATACATTTGGACATGCATCCTCAATTCAGGGTTCCCATGTGTGGATTTAAGAACCATGGGAGAGGGATTAAGGTAATGTTAATTACGTTCCATTTATGTTGACTATTTAAATAGCTATCCCTTTGCAATTATGAACCTCTCTAACTTAATTTCTTCAAGAAAAGCAGCCTTACCCTGAAATTCTCAAGGATGATCTTCAGCCAAAAGAAATGCCTCCCCCTACAACTGTAAATTTATTGAAGCCAAGTGAAATGATTCTGAATTTCAAAACAGGGCATGTTAGAGTAGCTCTCTGGTGGTTCTTGCAAGTTTTCAAAGCCAAGGAGACAAGCAAGCAAACACAGGTGTGTTTGTGTTTAGATGAGTGATGCTTGGAGTCAGTGAGTAGTGGTTCAGCAACAATGTGAGAAGGTGCAGCACAACTCACGTTTTGAGACTTACTAATAACAACATGTCCATGATAATCTGGCAAAACAGTGAAAAAGAAAAGTGAGTTTTAACATCCCACCAGAGTAAAGCCATTGGGACTGCCCTGGGGCCAGTGCAGGGATGGATGCTCCCTTGAAACCCAGTTCAAACTGCCTGCCTCAGATTACAGTCGTCTTCTTTCCAACCTCAGTGCCCTCTCCCCTCTCTCCTACTGCAGATAGAGGAGCATCTGCTGCAGCTGCACACGTTGCTTTAGGACTGTTCACCTGCTCTCAGGGCCACTGCTAACTCAGGAACTTGCTTCAGAAATGAGAGCAGAAAGCACAGCTGACTGCTCTTTACACACTGTATTAAAAGTGATTTAAAAAAAAAAAAAATCTCTCTACAGGATTCCAAACACTTTTTGTGTAATGATGATCTAAGTTATCATTAATGACATAGTGCAAAGAACTTAAACTTTACTTTGTTTCACACAGAATCATAGAAAAACCAGGTTGGAAGAGACCCACCGGATCATTGAGTCCAACCATTCCTATCAAACACTAAACCATCCCCCTTAGCACCTCGTCCACCCGTCCCTTAAACGCCTCCAGGGAAGGTGACTCAACCCCCTCCCTGGGCAGCCTGTTCCAGTGCCCAATGACCCTTTCTGTGAAAATTTTTTTCCTAATGTCCAGCCTAAATCTCCCCTGGTGGAGCTTGATGCCATTCCCTCTTGTCCTGTCCCCTGTCACTTGGGATAATATGTCTTTAAAATCATAGAATGGTTTGGGTTGGAAGGGGCCTTAAAGCCCATCCAGTTCCAGTCCGCCTGCAATGGGCAGGGACACCTCCTACTGGATCAGTTTGCTCCAAGCCCCATCCAACCCGGCTTTGGACACCTTCAAGAAGGGGATACCCACAATTTCTCTGGGCAAATAAACACAGTTTTCACACTATTTAATTTCTATAATTTAAGGTGGCATGGAGAGGGTAAAAAGAAACCAAAACAACAAACAAACAAAAAAACCCCATCTTATTTTCCTTCCTGCTGCAACGAGAAACCATATTTACTTCACATAAAAAAAAATACCATTATTGATTAGCAGGCAGAAAGCTTCTGGGTATAATAAAAACTGGTACATAAAGCTGCAGTTGCCTGAGAAGATGAGGAATTAACTGTAATGAAACTGGTTTAAAAGAGCCTTATAATATCACTTTAAAAATACAAAAAAGAAGGGAGTGGAAAGAAGAGATAAAGAAGATTTTTTTGTTAAATCACAAAATATTGTCTATTCTTTCTGCTTAATTCTTGTAGAATCAGAATGTCCTGAGTTGGATGATCCACAGGGATCATTGAGTCCAACTCCTGTCCCTACACAGTGAAACCCCAACGTTCACACGGTGTGACTGACAAAAGACAAGTCATCTTCTCATCTTTACATTTAAGATGTATACCTGGAAGGAACATTGTCTTCTCCAACATAAGCTAATACAGCATCTCTTAACAAGCAGCAATTTTTAACAAAGACTTCCTCCTGAATGGAAGATTGAGCGGGTTTTGCTGGTCACCACACAAGCCAGCTAACACAACTAACCTCCTGGTAACTTGTTCCTTGGAGATACAAGAAGCCCAGCTCACAAAGCTTCACTTAGGAAAACAATTCCAGTAACATCTAACAATGAAGTCGTTTCCATTTGCAATGCAGTGGCAAGACTCAAGGAGCAAAACCCATTGAGAAATTCAGTTATGGGGAAACTGTACAATCACACGTGTACTCAAACCTGCACCACAGAGCAAAGAGCAGGGTTGCTCTCTTGCCTAGCTAAGGCAGGGAATGATGCCATTTCACTTAACAAGGTATTACAGGTTCTTACCAGGTGCATTTTCTGGGTATTTTGGTCATCCGAGTCTCAGCATTTGGTAAACAGCTTTGATACAAGTAATACATACACACTGGAAGTCCTCAGTGTGACAACTATTTAATTATTCAAGGTATTAGAAAGCCTTACAGCACTCAGTTTTGGTTACGTTATAAAGGGAAACATTTCGCACTTGAATTAGAGAAGTTATTTGTTTCACATGCAGAACAGATAGTGAGTGGTCGGTGTCTGTAAGCGAAGGCTCCTCAACTGCCCTGTCAGAGAGGCTCTGCAGGCAGATTTTGCTGCGCAGCCTGTACCATAGCACATCCAGCCTGCTGTGTGGCCTCAAGGAGCAAGTTATTCATCTTGACCTTTTTAAAGTATAAAATTCAGGTCACAGAATGTTTATAAAAGCTGAGTTCCTTACTATAAGATGCAACCCAGACTCATACCGCTGGTTTCTTGCTTGGGAGAAGCTAGCCAGAGCTTTGCATTATTGAACTCTCACAGAGGCTCACCTTCTAAGGCTGAAGGATAACTTCACCCTCAAATAAACCTGCTTAGCTTAGTTATTAATTTATAACCAAAACTCAGTAGACAGGATCGCTTATTTTTTCATATTTTTGTTCCTGAAGTAAGCTTTCTCCTTCAGTCTTTCCCAATGGAAAAATGCTCAGATCCACAGCAGGTAAATAAAAAAAATAAAAGTATGACCCCAGCATATAAATTTCAGCAACATCGCAACTGAAAAAGCTGGTAATAAAGTGTTGAAAGTACAGGTGGGCTTCAGGGAAATAAATCACTACATTGTACTGAACCTTGGTAGATCATACCACAGCACAACACAAGGACTGCATGGCAGGCAGGATTGTATTTAGGTCATGGTTGCAAAGACATCCATTAATCACCACGACCAGCCTGGATGATAACATTCTCCAAGCTGCATTTAATTTTCCAATTCTTTATTAGAAAGAACAGTAGATATTTGTATTTAGTCCACCATTCAGCCCAGATGCGACTACTGATACAGAAACAGCCCAAGCCTGTCACACAGTAACAGTATGAACTGTGACATGTTTTGACACAAGCAAGTCTTTAAGACAGTGGCAAATATAATTCGTAGCTGTTCTGGTTAGAATTTTCTTCCACAGGATCTAAGAGGATGAAACAGAAAACATGGATTCTTAAAGATCTCATCAGAAGTGTGGAGAACAACTCCAAACCATACAGATTGAAATATCATGGGAGTGTTTTTTTTCTTTTTCTAGAGCTCCCTCTGTATCCCATATCTTTGACCGAACTAAGCCAATTCCTTCCTCCAGCATTTCATATTGAACAAAAAGGTTTCACGCTAAACAACTTCAGTTAAACAGCATGCAAAAAGATGTATTCACACCTAGGTCAGCTACTTTTATGTTCTTTCAAAGGCAAACGGCATGAGGCTCCACTTAACTTTGTGCTGCGCACTGTGATCTTCCCGACGCTGGAATCAAAGGTAGCAGAACCTGCACCACTGCTTATACTTTGTATAAGGCTAATTATGTGTCTGTCGCTTCTGTCCTTCAGGAGGCCAAGACAAGCTGCTTGCTTCTTTGTAGAGAGAATTGTTCTCCCTCACAACAATGAAAGAGAAACCTGTTGAGGATGACTGCATAAAGCACATCTTTGACAAGAAATCCTTAAAATGAAAAGCTTCTGAGAGTACTTGGACACAATATTATATATATTAGAGCAATGAAGCTGGTGAAGGGGCTGGAGAGCAGGCCTTATGAGGAACAGCTGAGAGAGCTGGGGGTGTTTAGCCTGGAGAAGAGGAGGCTGAGGGGAGACCTCATTGCTCTCTACAACTACCTGAAAGGAGGTTGTGGAGAGGAGGGAGCTGGGCTCTTCTCCCAAGGGACAGGGGACAGGACAAGAGGGAATGGCCTCAAGCTCCACCAGGGGAGGTTTAGGCTGGACATTAGGAAAAAATTTTTCACAGAAAGGGTCATTGGGCACTGGAACAGGCTGCCCAGGGAGGTGGTTGATTCACCTTCCCTGGAGGTGTTTAAGGGACGGGTGGACGAGGTGCTAAGGGACATGGTTTAGTGTTTGATAGGAATGGTTGGACTCGATGATCCTGTGGGTCTCTTCCAACCTGGTTATTCTATGATTCTATATATTTTCTCTCCTCCCTCCAACCCCCCACACTCACTTTGGCCAGCAGCGTACCGACAATTTGCAATCGTCCTGATTATTTTATGAGGCTGATCCTGTTCTTTTGCATCTCGGTAATCGATGGGCAGAAAGCTGCAGAATTTGAAAATAAACTAACTGGAAGCTTTATTTAAACTTTACTGCCCAGCATCAGATGCAACTTGGTTTTGACCAGCACTACCCCAGATGAATCTCTCTGGCACCTCTCTCAACAGAAAATGAGGATTCATGCGGTATAGAGAGACCTTAAAGGGATAGGTACTCTTCTCACTAATATAAACCACAAACAAGTCAGAAGACTTGAACTAAAGCCAGTGAAATGCAAGGCAGGTTTTAAAATAAAGCCACATCATTTTACAGTTAACCAGAAGCACCGATTCCTATTATTGTTGGCTGAAAGGCAGCAAAATGACAAGTTGGTAATTCCAACACAGGAATCTCCTCTTCCCAGGAGTGCAGCATTGCTGGACCTAAGTGGAGAAGTCACATAGGATTCAAGAGAGATGAAGCCTCCGTGCATGCTCTGTATTTCAAAGTGGTTCTGTAGTCCACAAATGCAGAGCCCTGCACACAGAATCCATTTTCTATGCTATTAACTCTCTTCGAAATTTTATAATGGTGTTAATATTGCAGAGTATTTTGATTTAATTTGGAAGGAGGTACAATTTCAGAGTTGGTGAAATGAATGTCTTATAGCATCTTCCAGACAGCTAATTGGTATGTATACATTATTTACATCATTACAGAATTGTGGGGATATGAATTAACTTTTCAGCAAAAGCAGATAAGAATGTGGGAAGGGTCTGGAACAACATATTTATGTGATCAGTCACTACTAGTCTATATTAACATCATCACACCCTGCTAGAGAACACACTCAGGTTTTCAATCATCTATACATTAACCTAGAACCAAACACTAGCTTCTTTTGTGCCGTGTATAGCCAGCCTGCATAGCTGCTGTGCCTCCTCCACACTTTATTATGTTTCAGTCCCATGAAAAAAGCCTGGATTATCATCTTGCAGCTTAGTGGAAATGTAAAAACATATTTGACACCAACAGAATTAAGATCTTCTGTCTGAAAAGTATTATATGTTGTATGTTTGCACAGATAAGATCCTTTTTATTTTTTTGCCGTTGCTTCTGTGAAACCATCGATGCAAGAGAAAGAAGCACGTAAGCGGTGCTCTGAGAAAACTAAGCTGGCAAGAAATGAAGTAATCAAACTGACAGTCATTATCAAACTATTGTACCTCCAGAACAGGATGAGATGAAAATTAAAATAAGCTTCATTCTGGCTTCAGAGAATTAATCCCCTGAACAACAGGCAAGAAGTTGCATGAGAAATGAGTTCTTCATTACCTGCACCTTGCTGATGGGACTGACTCCATGGCAAGTCACCCCTCAGGAGTAGGCCACAAAGCATTAAAAACCAGGTCTTTTCAAGCCTCACCCTGAATTTCACCTATCAGACAACATGTCAAGTGATATACCCTATCGAAAGGTAGAAATTCACCATAAATAGCTGGAACATTTATATTCTGCTAGTTTATTTGTATTTCTAGACTAGATAAAAGCTGCTTTAGCATGCCCTCAGTGATAGAGTTCTTGTGCCACTCCAATACCTGCTGTTCACGAGGAAGTCACTGCACTAGATATATTAAGATGGACAGAATGCAATATTATACCATCAGTACATGCGCTGTTACCTCCAAACACAACACAACATCAGTGTATTGTTACAGGAGCCTCTACAGCATACAAGCAATTGACCAATTGAAAGGAAGAGAAAAACATCACCCTGCCAGGGTCTCTAAGTAGTGCAAAACCTGAAGCAGCAGAGGAGGCTGAAAGGATCAAAGATATCTGAATTGCTTCCAAAACTGGCTAACATCTCAACCCCTTCAGAAATATTCTGAAGTCTTCTCCAGAGCCAAGTCTGCCCAGAGGAATTTTGCAAGAGAACATTTAGAAATATTTCATGTCACAAGATTACTTCTCTCAGAAAGCTGGCCCGTGCGCTGGTGCTCTCCATCCACACCAGCAACAGCCCATGACTCCCTCCTCTTCAGTTGACAAAGGATATAACTCAGGTTAATGCAGGTGTAACTTGGAAGTCAGACATTCATTCTAACCCCTTGCAAAGTGACAAGCTCTCACTGCAAGAAAACAAAACCCCTCACCATCCAGACAGACTTAGCTTTTAATTTAAAGCATTTTCAACTTGTGTCTCTATCTTGTCAATACATTTCAATCGAATTTATTGGCAAAGATATGCTTCACAGAGGATTGTATCAATCCTCCTCAGCATTAGTAGGTAAGGACATTTGATCTTCATGTTTGTTGACATACTATGCAACTTTGCTGCTGTGATATATTTGAAATGAAAACAAAATCCCCCCCTCCCCTCCAGTTATACTTAAAAACTTTGCTTGAACTTTCAGGAAGATGGGGTTCTTTGATTGCATAGTTTAGGAAACATTGTCCCTGCTAAACAAAATAACCTGCATGGGAAAATGCACAATCCTGCCTGAATCCCCCACCATCCAACTGCTCTTCCATCCCCAAATACATCAGATAGAAGTTTTGAAGAAGAAGGGACAACAAGGACTAAGAGAACAGCAGACCAGGCTCATCAAATATACCCAATCTGATCTGCACTGGTGAGTGACAGACACAATAACATCTGCCATACAGCCCAGCAGCTGGTCAGTAGCATTGGGGAATCTCTAACTTCCATAGTCAACACTTCCACAGGTCATAATTTAAGACTAGCTTTGACAGCTTCTCAGAAATAAGCTTTGCACAAGGACAAATTCATCTTCAATGATGATACCACTCAGTTTAGAAAACACTGCATATGTACTTTTCTTAACCTAGATCAGCTTTTCCTTAAAAATACCCTTCTCCCTGCTGACTGCATTTACCCTCCCTGCAATCTGATGTGGATCCACACCTACACAGGCATTACATAGCATCGTGCATGCTCTGTTTCTGAACTGGGGGGACTATTTTGCTTGCTGTTTTGCAAGGTGGATTTGATCCAGCATGCTACACTCCACAAACCTCTGCAGTTTTGGAGAACACATAAAAGCATTAGATCCTTTTCTTTAAGATAAAACACTTAGATACCTTCACAATGAGGGTGGTGAGGGACTGGCACAGGTTGCCCAGAGCAGTGGTGGCTGCCCCATCCCTGGAGGGGTTCAAGGCCAGGTTGGATGGGGCCTTGGGTAGCCTGATGCAGTGGGAGGTGTCCCTGAACATCACAGAGAGGTTGGAACTGGATGGGCTTTAAGGTCCCTTCCAACCCAAACTATTCTTTGATTCTACGATTCTAAAAATCCTTGCAGTGAAGCTGAGATTATCCATCAAGAAGTTTTATGCAATTCTATTTTAAAATAGTCTACAAAACATTAACATCCTCTCACATCCTTCTACCCAGCAGATAAAAGGATGGATTTACAGAGAGGAGTCTGAAGGGAGAGATGCGACGTGGAGGGGAAGATAGGTAAATAGGTACAAAACTCACGTACCATTGTATTTTTATATACATGGGGATTTAACAGAGGCACAGAAATAATGGAATTATGGTGTGTAATATGTTAAATGCTTTGCTGTGCTACATTGGTATATCTTTTTTGCACACCTACAGTTTTAAAAAAAGGCCCAAGTAGTCCTCTTTGAAGTTATGCTTAGTAAAATAACTAATTAAGATGATTATCTAGCTGATTCATCACTATCAAAGGTATGCACTTTTAAAACCGTTAACAAACTTCTAAGTCAGCTCAACACCGAAGCTTTTCAAAGACTATGGGATAAATCACAATAAGCACTTCCATTTCACAGAGTGGTTTACTTTTGATCTCCTTTCCAGCACTGTCTGTCCCACTGAAAACACGTCCCTTTCTTCTCTTGGCCACCTGAAGCAGAACTGCACAGAGGACACTTCTATACTTTCAGTCGTGCTCTCACCTTCCAGGACACTAACATGCTGTGCTTGGACTTTCTGTTCATGGCACGTATGTTGAATTATTAAGACATGTGATTCAAGCTCTAAACCGGAGGTGGTTGGTACTCTGGTTTTCTGCAGTCCTCCTTCACTCGGTGTCTTGCACCCCTTCATCCTGATGCACCCCCCCTAACCAGAATATGAATGAAAATGAAAATAGCATTTCTAGGAGGCACTGAATACTTGGAGGGAAGTCTCTGGACCAGATTATGTGTTACAGACAAAGTGAACATTTAAGAAAGTCTGTATGGGAAAGAGGACCTGCTAGCAACTTCAATGTTACCTTTTTTATACATGTAGTTTCTGTTGAAACTACAAGTTCTGTAGTCTTGTATCCAAGTAAGCAAAAAGAGCAGATTTTAGTACTAAGCTGCGAGGGTGAGATTGCCTCAGGGCAGAGTCTAAAAGAGCAGAACTTCAGGTTTGGTCACAGGTTCTGTAAAAATGAGTTTTATAATCTTTCTGTAAAAAGGAGAGAGAGATTAACATAAAAGAGGGGGTAGCTTTTCAGATGACCAGAGCTAGTCACAGCATAGCTTTGCTCCTTGAATGCCCGTACTCTGCTGTCCTAGGGACACTGGGGTTCAGAGCTCCGCTAGCCCAATCCCACTGCAAAGGCGCTGGCTGCAGGACAAAACCCTACGAGATTGCAAAATGAGGGAAAACAGTGGCTACAGTAGAAATGGAAACAGTGCATGTTCCCATATTAAATCTGAAAGCTAGGGAAGCATGAAATGAAGAGCATAGGTAAGTTGATGAGCCACAAAAACAATAACAGGCACATGCATGTACAAACATGAGGCAGTTTTACACTGACCCAAAGGGACACACAACAGGGCTGTGAAATGTGGGAAGCCTTATTACAAGGTAAACATAAACAAATACAAAATTACTATTTCAAGAGAAAGGTTAGCAGGAGAGCAGCTATGACAAATATCAAACTATAAGCAGCAGAGGTGCAATATGCTCTGATAAACACACAGCCACGAGTAATTGCAGCTACTAACTGAATCACTCTGCAGATCCAGAGGGCTGAGGCAAAACCTTCTTCTGCTAAAAAAAGTTTCTAGTTGAAAGGCTTGAATTGTTTGTCTGAAAGAGTACTGGACACTAGAAGCTTCATTTTTAGACAAGCAATGGCACAAACAACTCAAACTTAGTTCCTCAGGGAGTGGAATGACTGCAATTAATCCACAATGTCAAAACCTGGAGCTGAGAGAAAAGCCACAGAACATCATGAGTGGTTGTCCAAAACTAGTCCAGAGAGACTCTTTAGGCACTAGCAAATATCACCCGCACTAGGAAATCAGATGATAATGTACAGTGAACAAAATTCACTTCTTCCCCAGCTGGGAGCAGCTTCGGCTGTATCAAGGCTACCAGTCTCCAGGAGCTTCTGCCACAGGCTGATATAATGAGGTCTAGGGGGGCACCTAGCTGTGTGGGAGGGACAATCCTGAAAGCTTAAAGTGCTACAAGCTTCCAGAAGATTTCATTACAGGAAATAATAATTATTTGGAATGTCTTCTTAAAAGCTAAATAGACATAGATTAGAAATGCATATCATGCACTTCCCCCAATATACACAGGAGAGGCACAGGCAAGATATTGAAAAACAGGAACCCTCAAGTTCATTTTGGCTGCACAACCCTAATTCTGCCCCCTCATGGGTAAAGACTATGCTGTGTTGTTTTACCATGTGGACATGAATAACACCCTCATGAAGCA
Source organism: Phaenicophaeus curvirostris (assembly GCF_032191515.1). NCBI lineage: Eukaryota > Metazoa > Chordata > Aves > Cuculiformes > Cuculidae > Phaenicophaeus > Phaenicophaeus curvirostris. The sequence continues at coordinate 16,507,899 of NC_091406.1, read as the reverse complement.
GGACCACACTCAGTATTAAGACTAAGCAGCAGTGGCAGTTTAGGCTTCCTTTTGTAACATGGGACTTTGTCTTGCAAGTTACCAGTGTGTCTAAATGAGCTCAACATTTGAAAGCATGATACACCTCTGCAAACATATGAACATGGTGTTATGGCACATCCCTGGCCAAACAAATAGGTTCTGAACTTGATAACCCACCACAAGTTTATCATTTGGGTTTGTCAAAATACTATTACTGCCATATCTCAGAGTCAGGGTCTCACTGTTTCCAGCGGAACAGCAAATAATTGTATAAACCCACTCAGACCACGATCGCATGAGAAACCTGAGATCTGATGGAGACGTTGGGATTTAATAGTTGCAGTAAGAACTGTAGCCCGAAATATTAATCTACCAAACTAATTCAGTTCCCCACACTCTCATGAACAGCTTCTGCACAGCTTCAGAGCTAAAAGCATTCAAACTCACACTGTCGCAAGATGGAAATGGAGGGGGCTGAGAAGGAAAAGGGGGAGGGCTACCGTGCCCCTCAGTGATTTTCATACAGATGAGAAATGACCCAGGACAGCCTTGTCAAAACATTCCTTGCAGCAAAACTACTGATACCTGTAACATAACTAGGTACATGACTTCTCTTGAGAGGAAAGATGCATACCACCTTGTATGCAAACTACCACATATATAAAAGCAAGAGGAAAGTTTATCAAAGGCTAACAACATCAAAATCTCTGTCCCAGATCAAACTACGCATGTTCTCTATCAGAGCTCATGCTGAACCTTGCATAAAACATCTACCTTTCCTTGCAAAGGGCGGTCCTTAATACATAGAAGATCAACCACAACAGCAGGGCTGGTACATGACTAACTTCAACTGAGGAGCTGGGGAATATATTCATTTCAGTAGCATATCACAACATACTCTGTTCCATTATACAACCAACTGGGATTTTCAAAGGTGCAACTGAAAGATCTTTAAGACTAAAAACTGATCTCCTCAAAATATTAAGGAGCCTTGACTTTAGAAGTTGTAAGTCCCTTTCTTTCCTAGAAAAAAAGTTGTATCAATCCCTGCCAGGAAGGCAGGTAGTGAAATAATGAACCTATTTTCAGGAACTTTCACAGATATTTTATTTTTCACTTTCTTGTGTTTGAATGTAAAGCTGTTTAATTTGCATTGTACTTGTCAGGTCATCTCAGTGAGCAGCACAGTAAGTCAAGGCAGGAGAGCACCATACTAGTACACACTGCAGAAAAACCTGGGAAACAACAAAAATCACATGCAGCAGCAACTGTCATCAGGCACACTGTTTAACAAAAAAAAATGGCAATTAATATTGGTGGGAAGAACAAAAGACAAACTGCATGAAGGAAACCAACAGGAATGGGATCCGACAGCGGGAGCAGCTTAAGTCTGGAAGATGCGGTGCACACGCTCTGGTGCCTGCTACCCTATTGCTTCAGAAAAGATGTACGGTAATTAGAGATTGCTTTTAAATAACACTTCTGATTTGAGTCCTTTGAAGAGTAGGAATAATAGTTATTTTTATCTTCCCTATGAGGTAAAAAAGCAGTGTGAACATAAAAAATGGAAGAACTGCACCAGTGAGGAAAGGAGCTGGACCCTTGTATTTGTGTACGGCTCCACTCTCTGCCAGCAGTGACACTGCTCAGGCGCTTTGGAGAAGCCTCACAGCACAGTGTCCTACACGCAGGCTCCCAAACTGCTGATGTTACCCTGTGGCTGATGGTGGAGGTTCCCACCATTTCTGTCTCTGAACAGGCTGTGAGTGCAGAAAGGGAATATGGGATTTCTGCCTTGGATGAAGAAAAACGCAGACAAGGGGTGGGATAATTGAAAAGAAATCACTGACAAAAATGTAAAGGAAAGTGCTGATTCCGCTGTAATACAGCCTCTCCACCATGCAGTGCTGATGGGCTGAAACCAGCATTTTCAGTCCCTATTACTTCATAGCTGAGCACCTTCACAGGTCACATACCCTGAAGAGGAGATAGATTCCAGGTTTTAGTCTGCTCAAACCTCTTCCCTCTTTTCCACTCTGTAAAAGGGGTTTGTAGTTCCCACACGAAGCTTGAAGAAAGAATACGTTCTCACAGGATGTTTCATATAAGAATATCCCTATTCCACATTTGGATTAATCCATGCTTTTTCAAATTATGATAACCAGCCAGAAGAGACATTTCAGTGCAGGCTGGCTAGTATTTCTATCAGCTGAACAAGAAATATCTTTGTAGAGGTGGGCTCAGGGAGCCAGAGAAGGAGCCCTAGTCTGCCTCCTGTGCAGAACTGATCTCCTCTTTAGAGGCTTTAACCTTTAATACTATTGCTTAAAACCATGCAGTATCTCATTAATCAAATCATTACCAGGAATGATTTGTCTTCAGCTATCCCCAGCCTCAGCGCTTGCACCAGTACCAGAGGCAGTAACAATACAATTTGAGGATGCCATTTACCAGACCATAAACCTTACCTCTTTGTAGCTACTTCGACTGTGAACTCAGGCAGAGCTCCTGCTTCAGGACTCAGCTGGTTTAGTTTCGAACTCAGCTGCTGACAAGTGCAGGCACTACAAACTAGATCTGAGGTCTGGATTACCTTAAGGGCCACTTGAGAGAACAGTAAATGTTTATCCTTTCTCTATATAATTTTGCATACTGGACACACAACAACAACAAAAAAAGTGCACTGAGAAAGGCTGGGAAGCACTTCTAGTGAAGTTTCAGGGAATTGGTTTTAAGACCCCATCTCTGCTGGCAATTGTATTTAAACTGTTTCTCTCAGTGGCAACTGAAACCTACCAGCTGGCAGTGTATTTTTGACATACTGTTGAATTACTGAGACACAACCTTCAAAGTATCTGAGACAGCCGATTTGTAAATTTATTCAATCAAAAAAGATATTTGAATACCTGCTTCTAATCTTCTGACATAAAATAAGTTACTAAAACTAAGGAAAGGAGGCTTTCCTGCATTAAAAGTTAAACTCCTTACAGTATACTTGCTGGTATGTTTTACTGTATTTACTTTTGTGGTTTTGTACCCTGCCATACGTATTACTGAATCAATTCTGACTAGTCCAAAAGCACAATTCATATTTGCTCTGGATCCCTCTAATTTAAAGAAATATGATTTATGAATGCTTCAGGGGTACCTGGAGGATGGATGGATGTTCTGCAAAGAATTTGAGTTAAAGCCAAACTCAAAAAACAAACAGAGTCTGAATTTACTCTTGCTTTACAGAGAAGGTTTTTGGTCTCCAACCATAAGTTAATACAAGGTTTCACCAGATGGTTTCCCAACAGATGCATAATACAGGTAATTGGTTTTGGATGCATTGTTGCACTAAAAAAACCCGATCTTCAACTCCTGGCCCACCCTTTTGGATGTGGTAGTGATGTCCGAGGAGCTGGGGGTGAACCTAATGAGACTGCAGCAGCTCTGTCACAGTACAGAACAGCAGCAAGGATGCAGCCCACAAACATGAAACCCTGAAAGGTAGAGCAGTAAAAGGAGCATGAAGCAACAAGTCATCAACATTTCTATGCCTGTTAGTCACAAAACCCTGCCTCACGCCTGACAGATCTTTTCTCTTCTGCTAAGCAAATTTTGCCTCTTAACTAAACCTAGTCACTATCCCGCCCTCCCGGTTTTAATCAAATAGGAACATTTTAATGATGAATTTGAAGAACACAGTGCAACTGGCAGAGTTCAGATCTCATTGGAGTTCTTCTGAGTTTGAGGGGGTCATTTCACCCAGAGTATCTCTGCCTGTGTTTCAGATGGTACAGCAGAAATCAGAAAAAAATACTCTTTCCTATTGGTTCAATATTCTATTAAAAAAAAATGCTCAACAGTCTTAGTTTGAGATCAAAACGGCCACTAACACCTCTGATTTCAGTCATTTCCAGTCAAACACCCGAATGAACAGGACCTCACCACAAAGTGGAACTTAGCAAACATGCATTAAGCTGCATAATTTCACATTTTCCAAACTGCTGTCTACACTATTTCCCCTCTTCATAATTATTGCTTCTTACATTAGACTAATGAAGAACCAGCACTCAGCTTATTTTTCTCCTTTAAAGAGAACAATGGGACACTGTTTAAGTCTATTTCTTCTAAAGGAGACAGTAATTCTAGTTCTGAGAAGGAATAAGAATATAGCCAATTTCAGTGTCTTATTTTAGTGTTATTTCATAGAGCAGTGAGGAAGCACATGAATTTCTAGATGTTTATAAATAAAAAGCAGTGATCACTTCTGGTGAACGTAAATACATAAAAAATATTTATGTTGCAATACAAGCCCTCACTTTATCTTTCCCTTCATTGCCACACAGCGTATCAAAGAAAACAGTTTATTGCCACCTTTAAAGATTTCCAAGAGATTGAAAGTCTGCTTCACGCTACATTGATGCTCACCTGCATTATATGTGTAAATAGCAACATTAACCTGAGTAATTCTAAGCATAGGTACAGAGTCAGAAGGGAAAACCCACAAACTCATATAATGAAATGAGCACCAAATAAATCAGGCTCAGAGCAAACTATTTCACAGTCAGAAAAAAAGTATTCCAAGGAAAATTACCCAAAGCTAAAAAGATTTACAGTATCACGCTCCTCTATCCTGTCGGGTAATCCACCAGCAATCAGGAACTGTGTGTGTCAGTAATTTTGACCATGTTCCTTTACAAAGAGTTAAAAGAAAATGCTACACCCTTCTCCACTTGCATGGATTGAACGATTGACTGATGACTGCAAACAAAACAATCAAGGCTCTTCAGTGACTACAAGTTGGGACTTTTTGCTCAATTCATCTCCGAACAGACAGCATCGAGTATTTGACTTTGCTGGGGAAACACTGGGGAGACTCATCTCGGGAAAGTGATTGCTTTGGAAAGAGCAGACATGCAAACCAGAGCAATTAGGTCTAGAAAGAAGGTATAAAATGTTCTTGCAGTTAAGCAGGTAACAAAGCATTTGCCTCAGCCTTTGACTTGGCAGCTTGTTTTTAAGGTGAACGCTTCTATTGCCATTATTTGAAATTAGCTGTCATTGTCAGAGATCTTAGTTTATTTATAATTATATAATTGAAGCCCCAGTGACACTCCAGGAGTAAACTAAAAGCTCCCACGACATTCAGTTTATGAGGAATATCAGCATTCATGTAATGACAAACATGTGCCAATTTACATCTTTTCTTAGTCTAAATGAAACAACTCTCTTATTGAGGCCATTTTTCATATTTGTTCCTAACCGTGCAGAAGGATTTCTTGAATTATGTGACAGCACTGATTTTACAGTAGTAGAGTTAAAATTCCATCTGCTTTTTTTACTTAATGTTATCCAGTAAAAAAAAAATCAGTATATAAATTTCCTCCACTTTTATTCAAACTTTCATCAGCCCTAGCTAACCCATATTTTAAAGATAATATGTGTTTATGCTAATATTTTATCACTGCTCTTTCCTTCACTAGATAAACTTGGTACAGTTAGTGATCAAACCAAGAATACTCTTAGTGGGGGACACATGGTTGTACTATTGTTTTTAAAAAATACCTGATTTTCTTCATCAAGAAGTTATTTTCTTTCAAAACTCAGTGATATCTACATCTCTTTAGGAAAAGATAACACAAGCCCCCAAACCTTGCTTAATTGTTAAACACATACTTTAATCAGCCGAGAAAAACCTTAAGAAAAGGGGTTCCTAACATTGGTAATATTGGAGATCAAACCCTCCAGTTCAATGTACGAAGACAGAAATATTTCTCCCTAGGTTATTTTTGCTGCTGGCCACTTCCCTGAAGTGTTTGGAATAGCAAACACAGAGGAGCTCTGTTTTATTCGCATTCATTCCATCACATCTTTTATCTGCAAATGTCACAACAGAACTACTTTAAGTAGCCATATGAAACCATGCACCTAATTATCAGCTGCATTTCCATTATTCCAAGAGAGACTTTCCTTTTTCCAGACTGGTGCTAATTTATTTTCAAGAGAGAAAAAGAATTAACAAAAACTACAAATAAGAAAATTTGATAAAATAATACATAAGGCAAAAACCCACACACAGCTTCAGATTCTCTCTGGCTAGAGTAACACACCAACAGCAAATAATAGCACTCAGTAAAGCAGAAAGCGTAATTCTCTCCTCACAGCCTGTTATGATTCTTAATAAAGACGAAGACAATATTGAGAATCAGTGCAGTGACAGACAATGCTTCTTTCCCCGCAGCCCACGGTGACTTTACTGAAACAGATTTAAACACAAGTAAACAGGAGCTGGAAAACTTGGAAGTTCTCTTACCATCTGACAAGTCAATTAGCCCAAGGTAGTGCAAAAGTTTCAGAGAGGAGCACACCACCACCACAATCCCTAAAGTCTGGAGCCCCTCCGACTCGCCTTTAGTCCACATCCTTTAAGGCACCACACGGCTACTACTGATGTGTCTGCAAACAACTGGCCGGCATCTACAGCTGAGAAATCCTCTGTTTGAAGCTTTTCTTCCTGCTGCTCAGCTAAAAGCACAGCACATTTCCCTCTCCCCGTCTCTCTCATTCTCACGCTCCCTCTGTTTCTCAACCTCTCCCCCTACTTCTAGTGCTCCTCTTCCCCCCTCTCTTGCACTTGCTTTTTTTTTTTTTTTAATAACATGCAAGCAATTTCTGCATTTAACTGTAAATCTATGGTTTTATTTTCTTTCCCTTCAGGGCAATTCTCTCAAGAGTTTGTTCTGCCCCTAAACAACTTAGTGCTGTGCTGCCAACCTCAGCAACATCTCACACAAGGCTTTTTAATATATCTGTGACACCAGTCAATTTTTGCATTTGGGATTTTCTCAGTAATCTTGCCGATGCAGATGCTCCTTGTCAATGCCTCTTCTGTACAGCATAAGAGAATACGGCACATTGTAGGGGAGGGAAAGAAAGGTCTTTTCCTTTAATCCTTCTCCCCCGCCACCCAACATGCTGGGAGATACATGAATGCACTCCCCACATACATGTATATGCCCGATCACAGCCCAGGACCTACACAATAATAATGTGAAAGCAACAACTCCAAACTCCATTCCTCTGGGGTAAGTGCTGGGCAGCAAAGACTGCATTTTGCTGGTGTTTAATATTTACCCAGACATCAGCATGGACCAGTGCTGGCTTGGAACAAGCACCCTTTGCAGGCAGCTAAGGAAGATGGATGCACTTTACACTTGTTCATCTTTGTAATATTTCACGAGGCTGCTGGCACAGGGTAGCACGGTGGGTTGCTCTCAAGTTAGAGTCAATTACCTTCATCCCCATTACCAACACAGATGAGTAAACAATTGACAGGTTGAGTATTTTATTGGGACGGCAGGTACAAGATTGCAATGCCAGTAAAAGCCAGATTTTTCAAGTGCTCTATCAGTGGAAGATGCTGGCATGCCTGATGTGGATGATCATGAAAACATAGATAGTCAATGCCATTTATTTTATGGGACAAAAGGCTGTAATCTTCCTCATGCTGTTCCTACACTTCCACCCTGTTCCAGGCAAGCTGCAGCTCCAATTCCTCAGAGTCCCAAATGCACAGGGCAGGCTGGCTTTCACCCTGCCACTCTGCTCCCATAAGCTCTTCTGATGCTGCCTCTACCTTAAACCACTGCTGAACAATCACATCAGGTGCAGAACCTCAAAGGGATTTTCTACATCACATCAACTAACTAATGCACTTGAATTGCTTAGAGATGTTCCTATTAAAGCCAGGTTGGAGGTGCTGAGTACTCACACATACTTGAGTGATCAAGTCAACAAATAACAAACACTAATGGAATTTGAGCTTTTTTTTCTGTATGCAGGTGGCCAAGAAAACAATCACATTTGCAAATGTGTTATACACAAAGGCCCTGTCATTGGCACCTACCCATCCAGAGCTCAGTGCTGTTATATGAAAGCCATCCCTACTGATGAATACTTTGGAACAAAAGATGGTGGGTTTTTTGTACTCTGTAGCATCTGCCACATTAGGTTTTCATTGCCTTGGCTCTACAACTGGCTGTGATACCACATTATGGTTCGTATTTCTCAGATTTGCATATTCAGCTCTAAAATTATTAAGGAATTGAAATCACTGCACTGTTAAATCTCTCCTAGAAAAGGGGAGGAACATTTGAAGACCAAAATAAACAGACCTCAAAATATTTAGCTACTTTCTTGTTTTGTCGTATCCTGTTTCCGTTACAAAACCGCAAACACTGCTACCACTAGGAGAACATCCATTCAGCCAACAAAAATCCCCTCTCCATCACATCAGATTTTGTCAGGCATATTGACCATAAAAATAATCAGGTTCCTTCCTACCCACAGAAGAAATGTTTAACATATTTTCTGACTGCCTGGTAGACTGTTTTCTCAGGCCTCCAAATTAAGAGATCTTGAAGAGCATACAGAATGAAAAAGCATATCTCACCCACTCATTCCCAGGCACGTTACTACTTCAATACGCATCTAACCACAAAGTTTCTTCCCCGTAATGCATGAAACTCTTGAATCTGCCAATTACTGCAAAGATGTAAAACTAAAAAATGATGATTTGATTAGCAATGATGCTCACAAAGCCTGGCTTCCTACAGGTATGCCTTGCAATTCTGCAGTTCTCCCACTGTGATGTCCCACCCCTACATATTTCAACATTCTGCAGCAGCACCTCAGCAAGTGGCAAGGGGAAGGGCATGGAAACTGGTAGTTCCATTTTTCATGTTACTGCAATTTATGCCAAATCTGACATTTTTTTTTACTCTTTAGGTGTTTCTGACATAAGAAACTGCAAAAGAACATTTGGTTTCAGACCCTAGAGTCCTTATAGCATGAGGACCTCATGTAAGTCAGAAGCTTTGAATGTACTAGAAAGTATATTTACTGATGTCAAAGCCTAACCATGATTACTCAAGGCTGACTGAGTTTTTAGACAGGCTTGGAGGGAATGCTGAAGGAGTATCTTCTCCATTCAGGACCTTCAGCCTGGTTTGGGATCACTTTGCAGCCAGCAGCTCTTGCTGGATGCTGCTGCTTCTCCCTCATTTCCCAAAACTTCCCTCCTTCCAGTCATTTAGCTCATGCTTCATTTGCTCGTGACTGCCCCAAGAGCTGAGCTGGGATACTTTGTTAGGGACATGTTGGTGTCACTTGGTGCTAATTTTCTATGGAAATTACTGCTAGCTGCCTAACAGACAGAGCACCAGATCCCTCCATCCATCCAGCTTGGAAGCTGCGCACTGACCTGTCATTATGGCACACAATAACTACAACAAATAGGCTTTTTCCTGCTATTTAAACATTCAAATCATCAGGAGTGACTGACTAGAGGAGTTGGCTATGGATGCCTTACAGGTGGCAAATCATAGAATCACAGAATCATAGAATGGGCAGAGACACCTCCCACTGGATCAGGGGCTCCAAGCCCCATCCAACCTGGCCTTGAACCCCTCCAGGGATGGAGCAGCCACAACTTCCCTGAGCAACCTGGTCCAGGGCCTCCCCACTCTCATGGTGAAGAAATTCTTCCTTATGTCTAGTCTAAAACTAATTTAAGTAAAAGACAGCATCCCTACTCAAAATCTTTCTCTCCCAGCTTGGCCCATTAGTTACAGTAACACTCCTTTTTTACTGTGGTCTTGAGCTAACAAGAAAAAGTGGTTCTGTGATTTAAACTAGATAAAGCCTAGTCATTTTAATTCTCCAAGTGAAATCTGCACAGAAATAGAGGATCATAAAATCTTAATGAGAGGCAGAAAAATTAATCAAGAGTTTATTAGGTATTTAATTTGACTAACTCCTGAAGCAATAAAGAAAAACACAAACCAATGTCAAATAAATAGTGGGATTCAAAATTTTTGAGTTCTACAGAATAAATATTCTACAAAGCATGCTAAAAAACATTCTACAAAGAAGCTTTTGGATTGATGCTTCTCAAGCATCTGTAAATCTGCTGCAAAATACACATTGCTATACTCAGAGAGGGCAGCTCAAGGGACTAAATGACTTTAACTAGAACCACACGTAAAATAAACAGCACAGACTGAAGTGCCTGGGTTTCTCCCATAGCCACTGAATAACAGATCTTGTAGAATGGCATATTTTTCTAGTATATACAGACAAGGTTAACTTGCCAGTGAAGCAGTAAGCTTTATTTTTGCCAAATATTCAAAAAAAAAAAAAAAAAGGAATGTAAACAGCCAAATGTTTAAAATACCAGATGTCTTGATAATAGCAATAGATGCTCTTGCTAATGCTTAGTGCAGATCTCTTGCATGCAGCAAAAGGGGCTGAATGCCACAATTAACTGTGAAAAAGGTTTACGCTGGGTATGCACAATGTGTGCCCTCTGGGAACATAAGCAGGAACTTTATAAAGATCAATCAAAATAGCATGTAATGAAAAGGAGTTTGTGGCCATAAAAGATTTGCTATGATGAATCATATAAATGATTTATGTAACCTATAATCAGCTCTTAAAACTGGTTGAGGGAAAAATACATCACATGAAGGTACAAAAATCACAGCAAAACAGAGAATAATATTCCCCATGGCAGAACCTCCTCCCAGAGACCAAACTATTTGGAACACATCTATGCTTTCAAAGAGGAGAATTCATCTCCTTGCTTTGTTTTAAAACAAATGCAGCATCACTCTTTCTCGTTACTCACACCTTTAAGAAAAGGCCAGTGGTATTCTATGATTAGCCTGGTATAAACCCCTAAATATTAAATTTTTGTCATTTTGATTGACTATTCCTTTGCTCTTATATTTTGATAAACAGAAACATCTGACTGATGTTTCTCGTACAGCTCATTATTTCAAATATCTCTAGAACAGCTCTGTTCTTCTGACACTTAGCAGTCCTCAACAGTCTTCTCGCATGGCTGATGTCCAAAAGCTACTTTCATTACAGGTCTCTGAAGCCCTTCCTCTCCTGTTGTGTTGTAGAAATTGCATAAGGAGGTTATTTGCAGCATTGCAGGTGGCCACAGCACCAAAAGTGTGAAATTACTATTCCATGCATATTTATCAAGTTTGATTACTTTTGTGCATGCATAGAGATAGCGGGATTTATCGCTGTTTTGATTTTAAGCTAAACAAACCAAAAAGAACACCTTCTCAGGAGGGATTATAAACTTCCCTAGTCCCAAGCAATGATACTAATTCTCGAAACACAGTTGTTTATCAACTTGGCTTGGCCAGTGGTCATTCATCTGCCCAGTTCACCACAGGTGGTTAAGTCTCTTTGGTGTTTCCCAGGTATCTTTTGATCCAACTAACCTTAAGTAATGTGTACCATCTGCAAATGTTGTGCAGAGGAAAACATTGGTTTGCAACTGCTGACAAGAATGTCAAAACAAATTATGCTATGAGTAAATCAGCGGTTTAAGTAATTGAAGGTTTATGGGCCCCACCTACAGCACAAACAATTTTCAGATAAACTAATAGCCATTTGGTGACAATGAGCTTAGGTTCCTTCCCATTTGCACCTCTACCACACCACTCTGACTCCTCTGCCTGCAAATTAATTTGTCTTCCTATCACACTTGTGTCTCTCAGCAATTTTTCAAAAGCTAGGAGTGGTTTTGGAAGACCTGGCTAATTAGCACTTCTTATTTTTGTCACTAGAGATACAGTCTGCATAATGATAGGTGAACCACAAATGTCTCATTAGTTGGTTTGGGTAATACAGAAATTTGGATGCTTTCCTGTTAGTGCTGCACAGGGAGCTGGGAATAAGACCTCGATTCCTCAGTCTGTCATTTCCTTGCCATGTGAGTGCAGGGAAGTAACTGGCAGATGAACCCTTGTCCTGACATAATAGAAGTTGTTCTGCTATAACAAAGCCAGCTGTAGTCCCATCAAAATTTTCCCCCTTCATTCAATTCTTCCAATTCACCTGAAGGAGTTACTATATTTATTTGATCAGCATCTCCCAGGCTGCTGGCAATGCTGTGATGCTGTTGGGTCTGAGAGGACCCACGAATGATTTATGCAGAGAAGCAGGAAGAGATCATACATTTTCGCCCATTGAGAGGGATGTCTGGAGCTAGCTGTTCCCAGCCTTCCATGAGCCCATCAGCACAATTCACATCACCAACTTTGAAAGATTCCAGAAAACCCATACATCCTTACTGACTTTTTCCAGGCCAGCTGGAGGTATGGGACAAGCACATCCTACTGCAAAGTTATGACCAACTGCTGAGTGAAGGCCTTCGCTTTCCTCTTGACCTCATGATTGCAAAATCTGGTGAATATAAATGCTGCACACACAGGTCAAAATCAAAGCTATCAAGCTGCAAATCATAAGACCAGCAATTAATGATGAAATCACGTAACCTTGAAGGACTAACTTCAACTGCAGTTTACATGCACACTGAAATCAAGCAGTATAAAATTAAGGCAATTTATAATTAATGAAAGAGTTATTAAAAACCTCTAAACTTTTAAATATCATTGACAAGCATTCAGATGGGCTCAATTGCAGTTTTTCCTTCTATTTAACTGGTATTCACCTATTTTTCTAGTATTTTATTTGCAAACCAACATAGCTGTACAAATCACAGTGCCAAACCCAAAAACCAGCTGCCTCCTCTAAGATCACAGATCAGTACCTGATTTGCACAAGTGCAGCGGCTGCTTTCAGGACTGACCCAAGGAAGCTCTCCAGCATCAAACTTGGTCTCTTTTCAGTGCTTTTTAGGCTGGATGAACTGCTACCAACTGCTTAGTAACCTCAGCTGCACTAGGAAGAGAGATAGGAGGAGTCTCAGGACTTCTCACTGTCCTATTTTTTAAACAGACAAGGAAAGTTGAGAAGGACACATGCTGTGAGAAAAAGGCAACTAGGAGAGGAACTGAAAAGTTAAAAGAAACAGCATGAGAGGGTATTCCAAGTCTGAAATAACGAACACTGAATAAGGGGATGTAACGTGAAGAATAAATCTAGGAAGGCCTCAAATGGGGCTATGTACAACCTGAAACTTGCCCAAAAATATAAATTGTGATATTTCAATGATATTGGAGGTTCATTCTGCAAACAAGGAAAATGCCACTGCACCAGTCTATGCAGCCAGTGAGTGCTGAGCTGTTACCCTGAAACCCAGGCTCAGAGGGGAGTGTTCTCATCAGCAAACACACAGAACCAGTGGCAGGAAAGAGCAGGCACAACAGCTGTTAAAACCCACTATGGCCAGAAGACAGACGTGCTTTGCAGCCACAGCTTCTTGCTTGCTGGATTTCTGCCACAAGCAAGAGGAGCTGTGACCCCCGACTCATGGCACTGGCTATAACTGCTTCCAGAACCTGAACAGAAAGGGCTATAAACCTAAAAGCCTCTGCTATAAAGTCAGGCTGCAGTGATTTTCTCATCATAGGTGGATTTCCCCCCTCATTATATATTTCCCAGGGGCATCAGCTTGTCACAGCTTCACTCCCAGTTTTAATAAAAGTGATAATTAACAATATCGAACCTCTGCTCTCACTTTTTTTCCTAATGGGCTTTGGTTTTCCAGATTCAGATTGAATTAGCCATATGAGAATGACAATGAACAGGTAGGTTCCCCCCCACCCAAAGACTCATAAGTTCATGTCACAGAAAACTGATGCAGCATAAATCACAGGTGAAAAGCAAATTAAATTTGCTCAGCATAAATCATACCCGGTTATTTGACCTATCTACATTTATTATTTGTAGTTTCTATAATGGCAGGTTCTTGCCTTTCCAATGCATGCCAATTTGCTGATAACTGCCAAGATGTTCCTTCTGACCAGGTCTTTCTTATTCCAACTTTACTGGTAAAGGGAAAACCCCCAAGGGATAACATCAGTAAAACCATCCAGCATCACATAGGTTTTACTTCTACCTTTTTTTCTTCAGTCACAGCAAAAATACAGGGAGCTGGTTGTTAGGGGTTTTCACTATAATTATATCAATCCACTGGTGTCCCCAGACACCTTGAAATCTTATGGAGAAGTTAATTGGAAGGAATACCAGAGATCATCTACTCCAATCTGGTGTCCAGAGTAAGAGATGCCTCACTGCCAGCACGTACCAGACTTTAAGACTTCCAAGGATGTGATCCCACTGCTGTTCTGAGACTGCTGCTTACTGCAGTGCTGCATCACTCTCCCAGGGAAGATGCTTCTCCTACCATTGAATCTAAACCTCCAAATCTGCCACATGTTGCCACTGCTTCTTCTGTTATAAAAATACACGTCTCTCAACATGGCATGCAAAGGTCACCTGTAAGCCACAAGCCTTCCTCCACGCTGTCCAGCTTTTGCCCATGGGAAAAATCATACAGGCTGCTCTCAGCAAGGCAATATTTGAAGCTTTTGAGTCTGTTCTTTAGAAAAAGCCTTTGAGCATGGACCAAGTTACTTTGCTGCAGTCTGTTCTGCTCCACTGCTGCCATCCATGTGCTTTTCATAATCTCAAGAAGGGCTAGACTACAGGCCAACAGCACATGCTCTTCCCCATCTCCTCAAAGCACTTTCAACTAAGACGCATAGAGCTTAGTTACCTAAATCAGTGAACTGGTCATAAAGTTATCTAGAAAGGACCATATTTTGATGGAGAAACCAACAATGCTGCCTTGCAATGTGGTCTAATCAGCATGCAAGGGAAGTGTTGCTTTGCATTGTAGCTCTGAAGGCTGCACTTAAACTATGGAATAGGATTAGAAATATCTGGAGCAATAAAATACATTTTGACATCTCAGACTTTGCCTGGTTACTCAAAACTTCACGTGTGCCTCAGTCCATGAGAACACATTGTGACAGGAGGAGGGTGGCTTTGTATCTTTCAGATCAGAGGGATTTTGCATGAGTCTCAAGGGCAACAGAATCCAAGTAATCATGAAAAGACAATAAAGAAATTTAAATTTGGAATTCAGGGGTTTGTAGGAATAGTTGTGAGCTTGGAGAAGAAAGAGAAATGCCAGGAAGCCTGGCCTCCACAAGCAGTTTGCATCCCTCTGGAAAAGCCATGGAACTACATTGAGTGCCATAAGATACACCACTGTTGGTGACATCCGTGCCAAGCAGATTAGCAACTCAATTCTTTGTCCCATCTTTATTGTAATATATACACATTACTTAACTCATTTTATCATCTGCAATTTGTATTCCTGTTCTTCACCCAGCCTGAAAGATTTATTTTAATTAGTTATTTGCATAATTATTCTGCAAAAGATAGTGCCACAAAAATAAGGTTACTACTAGGAGCAGCAAGAGCAATAAATTCATGAAGTAATTATGAAACTATATCGAATTCTCCATATTTTAAATACATCACAGTGAATTATGAAAAAGGACTGAACTATTTTAGATACATCAGTCTCAAATCACGTAATCCCCCAAATGTTTGGAAACCTGGGCCAAGTAGAAAAAACTCTCAGCAATTAATGCTTTGCAATGAAATAGAAACCAAGAACAAAAGGGCCAATTAATAAAGGCAAAGTTTAACATTAAATGTTCCAAACAGTTCCAAATACGCAGACAATAGGAGATATTTTAGAGGGTTCTCTGAGAAGGGGACTGGTTTTGCTTCTGCCAGCACAGCTCCAACTATTAGATGCATGGGCAGCAGTTTTGTGTCTAATAACTTGCACTCAATACAGGGGTCAGCACTCCAGAGCTTACCAGACTGACTCTGATTCACGAATTATGGTTCAACTGCTCGTCTAGCAGCACCACTACTTAAATTCTGCATCTGGATACAGCACAGAGGTTGACATGCATGGAAATAGGAAAGTCTGAACAATGAAGCACTTGGAGAGCTGCATTACAGATGCACATAACAGAAACTATACTTAGGATGCCAAAGCTAAGCAACAGCCTGATAGTCAATCTCCTTCCAGCCTTTTTCTTTATGTGCATCTAAAAACATTCCCCAGCAAACTGGACACACTGGACATGGAGGCAGCGTCCTGCTCATTCCCATATGGTTGCTACAAGTCATAGAGCAGAGAAGGAAAGGAAACCAATACAGCAGCAGTTTATACTGTCTAATCAGGGGAACTAGAAGGACCACAAGGTAAAAGAGTCACCCTCAGAGATAACTCTTTTGAGAGAGCTGGGAGATCAAGACAAAAAAGTAAAATGCTGGAAGGACATAAAAAGATACGAGAAGCATGGAAAAATGCAGTGAGGAAAATGAAGGTATTGGGGATTTTCTGCAAGCAGATTTACCTTCAGAATTTAAACTGAAGCTCAAGGGCAAAAGCAAACTGAAGTAGATTTATGACTGTAATGTCACATCTGGGAAAGGGCAGCACAGGTAAAAGAATGATTTGTACAAAGCACATCCCAAGTCTGTAAATATTCATATTTGGGGCACACTATGTATCATACACACTTCAGCAGTTACAATCTTCCCCTGATAGCCCACAGTCCTCTTGAATAACTATATGCATTACAGTTGCATTTCCATGGTTGAAGATGATATCGCAAGTATCTCTTCAGGTGACACAGGAGAAAGTGAATTTCTTCACAGTCCTCAACACATACAGCTCAAAGCCTAACCTTTGTCTAAGAAAGTGTAAGACTCTTGAAAGCCAGCTCTCTGTAAAGAAACATTCATCTGCATGAAAGAGTTTGTTAGCTCTTATTGCAAATGCACTTACCCTCCAAAGCAAAATACCTGCTCATTCTCTTTGGCTAATCCCCATGTCAAATGGGATAAAAGCAGTCTCCAGTGAAGAGGGATTTCGGTGCATTTTAGAAGCACTGAACACTGGGACTGGAGGGTTTCTTCAACGTCTACAGAAGGATGGTGATTATGTACACTCCCTTCTGAAGAGCTCTCCCAGGACAGATATTATACTGTATCAGAACACTAACATGAGCGTTGTGAACCAAACAGCTTACCCTGTGTGTATCTTACATACATCTAAAAATTAATCACATGGTCATTTACATATTGCATTTGTACTATGTCATTTCTTAATACACATTTAATACAGAGCATGCAGAGTACGAAGGTGAAAGACCAAATCCCATGATGAATTGTGCTGCTCCAGTTCCAGCGTCAACCTAAAATTGAATCAGTTCAAGCGCACAGGAACATCATTGCTCTTCAGAACATTGTAACTGACTACCCAAAGAGCTTTGTAAGGAAAAGTGGATTCAGTACATCCATAACTAAACCAAGTATTTTCACAACTATCTAATATTAAGATTTTAATAAATCTGTTTCTACTTAAATATTCCTGGAAATTCGCTGATTCGAACACATTCTAATTAAAGGAAAAGAGTATGATAGAGAACACTTTCCCCTCCCTCTCCACAAGTTAATTAAACTGTAGCTTATTAATTGCAAGGTACATTCTTGTGAAAAAAAGTGCAATGTTTAATTGCTGTTATTAAACTAAACATCAGTTTGGATTTATCAGTGGATGGTTTGCCACTGCTCAAATGTATCAGAACTCAGGCCTAAAGGGTAATGAAATGAAAGTGTATTTTAGTTGTTGGTACATACTCTGTTCAGAGCCCTTGCAGGCAAAGAACAAACCCAAAATCTAGCAATGATACCAAATTAAGTCCAGAAGTATTGTAGATGCTAGTTTAATTTATCTAAACGGCAAAACACACTTCAGTATGTTGAAAAAAAATCTTTGGCTGGAACTTTCTCTATCCTTAAGCACTTTACATATGCAGTCAGTAGCTAATTATGATTAACCGTTTTGTTAATCACTGGGAAACCATGCACTACAACAAACTTCACATAAGTTTGTATCCTCCAGTTACAGCTTAACAATGTTGAACAAAAGAATTGAAATGAATTCTAGAGATGTATCTCTGCCATTTCCAGAGAGAAAAAGATGGCACAACATCCAAGCACTCAAATCTTTACTCAATAAGGAGGCACTGAGCAGTACGACATTTCCTGCTGGTCTTGCAAACTCAAGGATGCTTCTCTGCAGATAAGGGAAAACATGCAGGGAAAAGATTTGGGAAATGGAGGAAGGCAGTAGTCCTTCAAATTCTGGCAGATCATAAAATCATTCTACCAGTTTCAGCTTCTTGGGAGAGAACTATAGCACTTTGGCAAAATAAATTTAACCATTTATGCAAATAGATAAAGAGTCAGTTTGCCTGAGGGAAGCTGGATGATCTAGGCTGGAAAACACTATTTTCTGCCCTCCACTCCCATTTGTATTATATTTGGTTATCAGAAAGGCAGCCTTTACAGACTGGCCACCGCCTACAACTGAATTAGAACAGAAGCTCACACAGCATGAGTAGCGTCTTTCTGCATAGTCTCACCCTTTTGGCTCTGTGGGCTACTTAAAAGGAGGATTGTTTTAGATTAAAGACAAATATGTACTTCTGTACCTTAAAGCATCATGGAAAAACCCATGCATCATGAAAAAAAAGTCCCATAAATATATTTGTGAATATGTGAGGCTTTGTGAGCCTGAAAACTGTTTGCAAGGCTTTCAAATGACCCAGTTCCACAAAGTGCACTAATCCCAATTGAGTTCCCAGCTCCAATATCATCAAAACAGGAAAGCAGAAAAGTGCTCGATTTCACAGCTAAGCACACAGGCAAATTGGCATGGATTCTACTAAATAATTGTTCTGAACAGGAAGGAATTTTCTAGTGCCTAGTTTGTTGCCTGGATTGCAAAGCCACAATCTTTTGTGCTAACATGCACAAAAACCTGATTCCTCTGTATTTCTCCTGAATACCAAGTAGTTAGTCCGTAGCTGTTAGGATAGAAACACCAGCAAGCATTAATACTTAAGTTTCTTCAGACTCGTGTATAAGCTGTTTTCCAATGGGAGATATATATATATAAAAATATATATATATCTTCCTGAACAATAGAAGAGCACCTGGAGAGTCAGTAGGAGAGAAATAGCATCTTCTCAAATAACAATCTACTAAAAACTTCTCTATTATAAAACTCTAGAAATAGAGGGTGAAGTTGGCATATTTATTTAATACAGTCAGTTCAGTTTATACAGTAATTGTGCTCAGAGCGAGCATTAGACAGTGCACAGACTTGGAAATACCATACAGCAGTCTTAAACTTTAAGTATCAGCTGTGGATTCTGCTTATCACTTGTTTATGGTGATGTTAACTGCACAGACACTCAATTGACTTTAATTGCACAATGTCGTTTCAGGCTTTGTTTTGGTCTCTGCTACAGCTCCAAAGCACACAGGCAGGGGAATTAACTGCGCTACAAAAGCTGAACTGAAATCTTAAACATGGGCTTGGATGAAAAGCTGTGCCATACACAGGTGAAGCGCTGCACCTCACATCATGATGAATTGTGAAAGCAGGGCTTGAACCTTCACAGGAGGTTCTCTCTTCAATACCTTTCTCCCTTGGTAGGCTGCAAGAAAAGGCTGCCAACTTCTCCTAGTCTGGAGCTGCACAGGGTTGTTGTGTCCCAAGTGCAGGACCCAGCATTTGGCCTTGTTAAACCTCATGCCATTGGTCTCAGCCCAGCGGTCCAGCCTGTTCAGATCCCTTTGCAGAGCCTCCCGACCCTCCAGCAGATCCACACTTCCACCCAGCTTAGTGTCATCCACAAACTTGCTAAGGGTGCACTCGATGCCTTCATCCAGGTCACTGACAAAGACATTGAACAGGGCTGGACCCAGCACTGGGACCTGGAGAATCCCACTTGTAATATGTGGGTAGAGGAAAGGTCAACGTGAAACATCCATCGGTATCAATATAGGTCTTAGACCAAGAAAATAACTGTGTGTCACAAAATCTTAATAAGCTCTTTATGTGAATTTGAGCATCTCAGAGCACAGCAAATGATTGCTCATTTCCTCACAAGCACTTGTCTTCCAGAGAGCCATGTGGCATGAGATCCCTTCCCCAGGCCTCATTTGCATAATTCTGAAGAAAGTTTATTGAAAAATATAGTTCTGCCCTGCTCTGCTAACAGGGAGGAAACACTTTCAGCTCACTCCATCTTAGAGACTGATCAAATCAGGGTCCCCTTTATGTAATGGTGCTTGGTAAAACATCAGCTGCTGGGCACATTGTGATACAGGTTTGCTGTAACTTTAGGGGAAGCACAGACCAACACTTCCATTTTAATAGAGATATCTGTTGCCAAAGATGCCATCGGGAGAAGGTAGTTCCTGTAATGGGGAATTTATAACTTCCTGTAATTAGCCATTTAATTATCTTGAATCCAATTCATTTAAAAGTTGCATATTCTCATTTAATTAACTTCTCCCAGCCTCTGCTTTCCAGCCCATTCAAATTGCAGGAAAAAAAAAAGTGAGAAAGGTAGGACCCAGCAAGAGATGTCCAGTTCAACTGTGACAGCCTCCAAGCATGATCCGAAGCCAATCCACATTGTATGGTCATGCCTACCCCAAGGAAAGCTGAAGGAATTCTGCAGTTAGGTTTGCCCAGAGCCAGCTGTCATTACAGAATCACAGAACAACCAGGTTGGAAGAGACCCACCGGATCATCGAGTCCAACTGTTCCTATCAAACACTAATCCATATCCCTCAGCACCTCGTCCACCCGTGCCTTAAACACCTCCAGGGAAGGTGAATCAACCACCTCCCTGGGCAGTCTGTTCCAGTGCCCAATGACCCTTTCTGTAATTACACACGCTGTGGCTTGTTAAGTAGTAGTCTGGACATGATATTGAACTACTGATGAACTGGCAAGATCAAGGCAATGACTGGTAGCAAATACCTCAGTGCAGGGTAACCCTAGTATGTCAACACATTCAGGATGTGCTATCTAGAAGCATCCTAAAAAGCCTCTCCAAGACCCTGCTCTGCCAACCAGCATCTGTTCAATACTTACCAAAAAATCAAAGACAAAAGGGCCAAGTCTTAACTCGCACCTTTATATCTTCCCGTCACTGGATCCAAGCTCCACTATTGAAGCCTGATGTTTTCAAAGAGTGTAAGGAGAGCAGCACTTCAGCTCTGCCTGAAAACCACTACTGGAGAGGGAGCACTGAATTCTCTTTCACAGTGATTTCTAAGTTATCTCAGCTCTCTGCTTCCTTTCTTTCTTAACTTTAAAGAGAAGAAAAATCACAAAATGCTGCTGGATGAGGGAAAGGCTGTGGATGTATCTTCCTGGACTTCAGTGAAGCCTTTGACACAGTTTCTCACAGCATTCTGCTTAGGAAGCTGTCAGCCTCTGGCCTGGACAGGCGCACACTCTCCTGGGTGGAAAACTGGTTGGCTGGAGGGCCCAGAGAGTGGTGGGAAAGGGTGTGAAATCCAGGTGGAGGCCAGGGACAAGTGGGGTTCCCCAGAGCTCAGGGCTGGGTCCAGCCCTGTTCAATGTCTTTATCAATGACCTGGATAAGGGGACCAAATGCATCCTAAGTAAGTTTGCGGATGACACTAAGCTGGGTGGAAGTGTGGATCTGCTGGAGGGTAGGGAGGCTCTGCAAAGGGATCAAAACTGAGTAAGGCAAAGACAGACTGCAGCTCTTTAAAACCTACAGGGTAGTTCTTGATGCCCTTGTTTTGACCCAAGCAAACACACACAAAGCCATTCTGACTTCATAGAGGAAAAAAAAATGGCAATGGTGGGGCAGGGAGGGGAAGAAGGATAGGGAAATCACCTGACAAAAACTCCACTGAAGCACTAAGGCTGTAGATTGATGAAAGGCAAATAAGACTGAAGGAAAAAGTGTAGCTCACAGCTGAGCATTTTGTTTGTTGAGCTAATGCAAACCCCAGAAATTTTTCTCTGAACAATAAAAGCTTTGCCTTCATTGGGAAGCTAATTCATTTGAGTGAAAAGCATAAATAGAACTTGCAAATTCTTTCTTCTCTTCAGAAGATGGTTTTGGAGTGAATTCTGGTAGCACAAACAACATGCAAATACTGCATTTGTGCTGAGAACTGTACCAGCACACAACCCCCAGAGAGCAAGCTCATTTCATTTCAGAAGACGACGGAGATTGATAACAGACAATTCAGCAGAATCAAGGGGATGTCTTACATAGCAAACTTTTGTGAAAACCTCTGTATATTATATCTCCATGAGTTTTTCTCTCTCTGTCCCTTGGAAGCAGCAGGAAGGGCAGTCAGAGGGTGCAACCAACACCCAACCGGCAATAACTTTGTAGGGTGGGAATGCTGAGGGGACCCTTAAGGCAGCACAAAGGGGAGACATGAGCACGGACTATAGAGGATTTTACCTCCCCTCTCAAACATCCAAAGTCAATTTTCTAACCATTAATATGTTGTCCTGCTTTGTTCCAAGTGTACCAGGCCAGTTGTGCCTGTAGAGTTTAAAACTGCAGATTTGAATCGGAGAAAGTTTGGCAAAACCAGACAAATATACTTGTTGGGCACATTAACAAGGTTTCTGTTGTCTGCTTTTTATTAATGATGTTAGAGAGAAGGAAGAGTACAGATACATTAGGAGGAATTTAAAGTTACTTATAAAGACAATCCCATTGGGTATTCTCAGCACTCGTATAAAAGAAATCTAAAAACTGTACACTTAGTTTATATAGATTTCTCATTTCCTGTGTCCAAAACTCTGTACACATTGAGATGGAACAGTTATTGCTGCTCTGACACTGATTACGTTCATTTAATGCCAAAGTTCAGTAACACATTTGGAAAAGAGTATGTCATGTTCAGGACAGAAGAACAGGATTTTTTTGTCATCATTCCTCAACCTGCATGTAGTTTTGGGCATCTCCAAAAAAAAAAACAGATTAAGTTATTTCCTTAAAACAACTCAGACCTATTCTCCCAGGCCAGGTCCCCACCAGAAGTCTGGATTTTAAGTCAAATCTCTTCCACATTTGAGTGGTTTTCAGAACTGAATTTACACTAGATCTTCAGAAGCATGCTTTGAAACTACATACATACCTGTAAGTTCTTCTAAACCACGCAAAATACTGCTTAAACCATAGGAAATTTAAGCCCACTTTACGTTAAGATGGACCCTAGCCTAAGCACTAGCTAATGCACATTTTGTTGATACAGTAAGATATTTTAAGTCCCTTTCCAACAATATTTTTTGCTGGTACGATTATAGAAACCTTGAAAAGCCATGCATAAGACACTTGAATAACATTCCATCAGGATTTACTCAGTAATGCAAAAGACAAAAATCTTTTGCATTGTGGTTCTCAGAACCACGCTGGACTACTTCTCTAAGGCCATTTGTAGTTGCCATTTGCAATGACAAATGGCATTCGTACTCGGCACTGGTGAGACCGCTCCTCGAATCCTGTGTTCAGTTCTGGGCCCCTCACCGCAAGAAGGATGTTGAGGCTCTGGAGCGAGTCCAGAGAAGAGCAACAAAGCTGGTGAGGGGGCTGGAGAGCAGGCCTTATGAGGAGCGGCTGAGAGAGCTGGGGGTGTTTAGCCTGGAGAAGAGGAGGCTGAGGGGAGACCTCATTGCTCTCTGCAACTCCCTGAAAGGAGGTTGTGGAGAGGAGGGAGCTGGGCTCTTCTCCCAAGTGACAGGGGACAGGACGAGAGGGATTGGCCTCAAGCTCCGCCAGGGGAGGTTTAGGCTGGACATTAGGAAAAAATTCTTCACAGAAAGGGTCATTGGGCACTGGCAGAGGCTGCCCAGGGAGGTGGTTGAGTCACCTTCCCTGGAGGGGTTTAAGGCACGGGTGGACGTGGTGCTAAGGGACATGGTTTAGTGTTTGATAGGAATGGTTGGACTCGATGATCCAGTGGGTCTCTTCCAACCTGGTGATTCTATGACAGCAACACCAGCAGTGTTTTTCATTCCAGGTCTTATCACAAGTCATTATGCTTCCCTATCCATCCTAAACAACAGCAATGAAGAAAAAGGCCTGTTCCAAGAAGCGTTTCTTCCACTGGTACATCCTCTGCTAAACTCTCAGGCAATGATATTTTACTTCAGCAGCCTTACACCAACCCATAAAACCAAGAAATTAATTCTGGACTCTGAGTTATAATCGAGAACATAAAGCAGGTTGCAAATAGACAAGGGTGCTAATATTTCTGAAGTGAGGAACTCTAAGGAAGTAATTTGAAATACATAATTTCTCACTGCTCAGGAAAAAGCAACAATTCTAACTTTACAGAGAGACAGGCAGTCTGTAACAATAAGGAGCATTTTCGTATGGTGGTCTACTCAGAAAATCATTCAAGGGTAAGCACTTCATGAGAATTTTTCATTAATTATGTCCACCATCAATACAAATGGACAGTTAATTAACATTTATTCAGAAAGCAATACTTTCACACAGAGAATTTTTAGAGTTCTACATAGAGAATAAAATAGCTGTAGCCAAAAAGCTCAGTAAAGCAGATTTAATAACCTTCACTCAGATATATTATAAAGCTATTAAAAGTCTGCCATTCAGGTAATTATTGGAGGCTTGCCATATCTTTTACTGTCCCCAGGCCAAGACATGAGAAAAAAAGAGAGAGGGAAAAAAACATGAGGGGAACTTAATGGATCCAGCCAAGGATCTTTTCTCAGTAATTATGCCTGATTGGAAAATTGTCTGCTTCAAAGAACAGAAACATGAAGCTTTATGAATAATGAGAGATCTCAAGTTTCTAATTAACTGAAAACAAAAGTACCACACATTTCACATTGTATGCTCTAGTCACACATAAGCCCCTGCTTTCCAATTACTCTCCAAAGGACTAATTTGCACATGACATGATGGAGAGGGGAGTGAGGAACCTTAAAAGTAAAATAAAGCTGGTACATCAGAAAACTCAGTTTGGCTTGTCAAAAAAGTCAAGCTGTTTAATTGACCAGTTATCTACTCTAAACACACCCAAATTCAAGTGTGGATGTATGTTACCTTTTGCACGTACTTTCAAGTGACAGGTAATAAACCTGGGCTCACTGTGAAGCAACCCAGGAAAACAATTCAAATTCCATGTCTTTCTACATGAGCAATAAGCTGGAGCTGCACAAAGCTGGAGAAGATCTGTTCCCCTTACAGTTCTGGAAGAGCATAAACATCACAGTCTTTAAGGAGCAATTTTGTTCTTACAGTTTCCCACTCTGTACACTGGGCATAAACGTTGGGAGCTTCTAGTTGAAATCAGACAGCCCACAAGTTAGAGACATACTGCAAACACTCACAACATAAGAGCCTCTGCCCACAGAAGCCCAATCCAGCACTAAAATTTATCCCTACCCTTGATTTCTGTGCACCAAATGCTATCATTCATGGTCACCAAGGCCGGCAAGGCGGAACTAGAGTATGTGACCTGGAGGTCTCCACAGAATCAAGGTATCTGAAGGACACCTGAAATACTCATTGGAGACTGGACTTGACACATACCCCAAATAGACCTATTTCCATATACCTGGTTGCAAAATTTACATTTGGCAGTCTCAGTATCACCTTTAACTGAGACAACACTTCAGCACAGCAACAGTCCTTGCACAAATAAACAAAATGTCCAAACTTGATCTAGCTCTCATTTTTTCAATTTCTTTCCTATTTTTGCACATTATTAGGACACCGTCTACCAGCATTAAAAATGGCAGAAGAGACAATACTTAGATTTTCCTGCTAGATATGACTTTGTGCAAAAAGCAAACTTGCTTAATATGGAATTGAGAGGAAAAAGAGATAAAGGCTTCTTACTGAGCTAGAGTGCTTGCTGTATCCCAAGTTCAGCAACCTATGCTAATGACTAGGTGTGTATCTCAGAGTCAAAAGTTCATCCTATTGCAGATACAGACAATATCTAACCATGGAACCTCTTGCACACGGACATTACAGGGCACACACACTTTCCCAGTAACACTGGTACTGTTTGCACACTCGTATCCAATTAGTAGAGCTCTGCACAGCACTGGCGGGCCAGAGATCAGCTTTTGAAATGCCACAGCAACTACTTCTTCTGCTAACGCTGACAACAAACTGCTTGAAAACTGATGCCAGAGTCACTGCAGACCTGAGAGATGGGCAAGATGAAAAGCAAGTGCCCCAGTGGGACGTGGAGCACAGAGCTGACTCCACTTCTGAAGCACTACACTACCGTGGTGCAAAACAATATTAAAAAAAAAGTGGTGTGAAAGAGGTGACATCAAGGTCATCCAAAGCTTGAACCACAAGTGGATACCAGTAATGAAGGGATAGACAAGGCTGTTTTAGAGTCCTCAAACGGGATAAAAACCTGGCCCCATGAATTTGGGTCAGAGGAAGA
This sequence comes from Phaenicophaeus curvirostris, assembly GCF_032191515.1. NCBI lineage: Eukaryota > Metazoa > Chordata > Aves > Cuculiformes > Cuculidae > Phaenicophaeus > Phaenicophaeus curvirostris. Next base: position 16,481,727 of record NC_091406.1, on the reverse strand, counting down.
AAACCCCACCAAAACCAAAAATCAAGGTAGAAAGACTGAAGCCAAGAGAGGGCCCAAATGAGGGAATATGGACTTACACAGATGAAGGCAAGACTGCTGGTTTCCGCCAATCCATGCAAGAGAACAGGGTATGTTGATGATTGACTAAACATGACTGGATTTAGATTAGAAAATTCTATATGCATTTGAAATTCTGGATTACATTGACTGTTGAAGTTGTAATTATAATGTTGACCAGGGAAGGAAATCATGAAGAACTGCATTTTCTAGACTATTCAGAAGTAGCTGCTGAATACTTCGGCTCATTACCTGACATGCAGAAGGAAATCTCTGCAAGACTCCAGGGCTCAGAGAGATCACTGAATAACACAGTTCTTATACTGTCCTAAAAAAATACAACAATTCACTATTGCAGGGCCAATTGCTTGTCCTTTCAGAGACTGTCATCAGCCTGACGCTGAGCGACAAGCCATCCCTCCTTTCCTCTTGGAGGAGCTGTGACATACCTTTCTCCTTCAAGCTGGGCAATATTGTTATTTAGATATGATATTTTTTCAGCTTTTCCGATCTCATACGAGAGCTCTGAAGGGACCATTAACAACATGTACACTTCAGCTTAAATCTAACTTTACACTGTTTACAGCATTATGCTGTTGAAGTTGGCACTGGTAAGTCAAAGAACCTTGCTGAAATACCTATCAAAGTCCAGACCAGGTTATTTCCATGCTTGATGTCTTTGCTGATATTATCAGTAAGAACATGCATTACATCCAACTGTGGAAGCAGGCAAAGAAGAGCTCCCCTGGACAGTGACAATTGGAGTAAAACTGTCTTATTTCACAGATGGTAAATCCAACAGTTATTACCTGGTAATAACAGAGCCAAAATTTAGTCTATCGCCTACAAGGACAATCAAAACCAGAGTGCCTGTCTCTACTACCTGTCCAATGGAAACAATAATTACATGCAGAGAGGGCAAATCTCATTCCCTGTTATATGCAGCACACAGTATAATAGAAGTTTGTAAACTTTCTTTACCCCCTGCCAGAATGACCCTGAAGTCATCCCATGCTTCTCATTTCATCAGAATAAATCAGCAAAGCCTAATTTATTCCAAGATAAATATAGCATTCACTTTAAGAGATACAAGTTTTCTTCTCTCCTCTGTTCAATACTTGATTTTGCAACTTCACCTCCTCATTCTTCTCATGTAAGATCGAGACACTAACTTTTTTCTTTTGCTTTTGCAGAATCACTGACCAGCTCATGTCAGAAAGGCTGGAAGACAACAGTCAGAGGAGGATTAACTACAACACGTTGTTCAGGTAGGTTTGCAGTCAGGTTTTGACTGTTTCCAAGGATGCGTAACCTCTGCTTGTCTTTGATCTAAAACTTGCTAGAGTCAACAAGCAAACTTCTACTGACTTCACTATATAGTGAGTTACCTTGCACAATCCCTCTCTTTATTTAGGCTCAAATAGCCTAGAAATGTCATGGAGGTTTTCTCAAATCAAGTGCATTTGCACTCTACTTCATACGACAGTTTGATGCAGTGTGCTACGGGAATAGTATATAAACCATTCAAATGGAGTCAAATAATCTGATGTCTGTATGTTTATCAATCTTCTGTGTCTCATTTGAAGACAAAGCCCAATGTAAATCTCTCAAGAAGGCTCCCACAATTCACAGTTTAAAAGCAGAGAACGTTTCCTGTTTTACACTGAATTTATCTAGATACTTCAGCTTTAAGGACTCGTAACAATATCAATTAAAAAGACCATGGTTTAAGACCAAATTAAGTATCATTGTAGTAACTCACCAACTGAATCAAACTTTAAAAAACAGCAGAAAGGCTTCAGAGTTTATATAATTATATAATGAAAACAGTGTTTTCAGAAAAGTGGAACTGTTTTTCCAGCTAACTTTAAAAAAATCCTCTACCAGCTTTTCATCATCCAGAATCAAAACCTAGGGAATTGTTTTGGCGCTTGGAAGTCACCACTTTATTGGAAAGGACAGTAGGAAAGAAAACAAAAAAGTCAAAGAAAGTTAGTACTTAGGAGCAAACAAATTTTTTTTTTTGCACAGAAAAAGTTCACAGCACCAGGATTTTCTCACTGCCCTCTACATTTAGATAATATAGTCTATAATAAAAACAAACACTTCGCTAAAGGCTTCTTTACCAACTCCTCTCCCGCAGTCAGTTTTTTTTTTTTCTCAGTTGTCCTAGCTCGCACTCATCAATGCATCAGTAGAATCAGAAAAAGGTAAGACTTTGTGGCTAAATCCAGGCAGTTTGGATTGGGGAAGTGAATTACATAGGGGCAGAAGTGGCTTTGTGTCCTTTTACCTCTGTTGACAGACTCAGGAGACAACCATGAGCTTGTTTTAATCCCTGACTGTGGCCACAGACCACAAATCTGAAACAATCCGCTTCAGGTTTCATTCAAAACATTATTCATTCTATTCTCTACACCTTAAAGATGGAATAAATTCTATTTTTAACAGAAAGGTATTATTGTGGAACAAAAATGTTACTAACATCTTCAGAACCAAACAAATCTCCGTTGCATTGACTACTGCAAGCTGGCTCCTTTCTTGCCAGGCTTATGAAGGTTGGAAGTGCATTAAAATTCCTCATTAGTGCAGACACAGCATGGAAGGAAACAGTGCACTTCCATTCCTTGGGCTTGCCACATTCTGCAAGGCAACCATGTCGACACTTGAAGAAAAGCTCTCTCCCCCTATCAAGTGCATTATATTCCTCCCAACTCCTGTTTCAAAGGGGGATTTTAGATGAAACGTTTATATGTTTTCTCACAACAATGTTAACAGACCTTAAAACCATGAGAACTACAGCATGGATAAAACCTGAGTACAGGAGCAAGATTTTGGTTAGAGGACTGATGAAGGCATACAGACAGGATCTGACAGTCTGTTTGTAGAGTTCTTTATTATTCACTTGGTATCCTGTGAGTGCTAAGCAATGCATAGCATTAGTTCTTTCCCTAATTAAAAGCTAAATGAAAATGGTATTTACAAGAGGGATGAGGGCTTAATTAAAAAGAAAACATTTCATAACTAACACACAGCCACAAGAAGCAATTACACAAACCTTCAGAGATTGCTGAAAGCTGTGGTCAGCCCTTTTAGCAGGGAGGCTCAATTTTGCAGTGCTTCAATTCTGTTACTCAACATGCACTTTCTTACACAAGGCAAACTGTTCACTTGTGGAGAACTGACTGCTCCAAAGAAGTCAATGTTAAGTTTGTCTTTTCAGTCTGGATAGCTGTTTTATCCCTTTTTCTTATCACAACATATAAGCAGACGATAAATACACAATATTTTAATGAGACTTTTTAAGAAGTGTTCTGCCTCGGTACATTTCAGTTAAATTTTCTGTTACAGTCAGGGCTCAGAAAAGAGACATACTCACAGCAGCATGATTAAAAGTCAACATGATAACGGTGCCCTGCAAGTTGTAGTGTTAATTGGATTTCTTAATTGGATTGGAATGAAAGGGTTCAGTTCTATTTAGGCTGTAGGAAAGAAAAAGGAGAGACAGAAGAGGAAAAAAAGAGACAAAATGAGAAAAGAAAGAATGACCCAAATCTGCACCTATCAGATACAGGTTTTACTCCCAGTTTTCCTACTCACCTCACAAAGTAACACTGGATAAGTCACCCGCGTCCCCAGGTAGCTCAAAGTGACATGTAGAATCAAGACTCTATAACTTATAATGTTATAAAGAAGGTATGCTTATTCAGCACTGAGACGCACAGGAGAATTATTCCTCCAAAACAACGTGTGTGCCCATCATGGCAACTTGTCTTGACTTTATACAGTTAACTGTTACATATTCCAAAAACACGTATACATATTCATAACCTTTCCCTGCTTCTTATTATAATGAGTTTGAGAAGAGTCTTCTTCCTGTTTGTGCCTGTGCAGTGTCTTCTCAGGGATGAAGTCGATTGTCCTAACTTCCTTAAACTTCAAGCTGTGAGCATGTTCTCCGGATCCTTGCCATCCTTATCAGTGTTGATTTCCACTCTTATCACAGGTCCAATGACTTGCCCTGCTTATCAGAAATCTTCTAGCAACAGGCCCCCTTCCTACATAAAGGCTTATAGAAATACATTGCTTTAGCTAAACAACCGTCATACTGTGTATTCTTAAAGTGTGAGCAGCTTCTATTCTGCTATTCTTTAAGTGTCAGTTGCTTCAACTAAATTATTACTATTCTGTTTACCCTTAAGTGTTAGTCCTTTCTTTGTGTTTATCTCAAGCTGCTAAACAATGGTTATCCTGTTCATCAATGGTTAATTCACCTAACCCCGTATCAAAAGATACTTAGATTCTGACAACCGGTTAATGATGCAAAACGTCACTCTTGGACTCATCTTCACACTGTACAGGAATTTTGCCAAAAGCTTCACTAAATGAAAGTAGACTTCAATTTGCCACAAGAAAACCACAAACCCCCAAACGAGCCAAGATACATTAATCACAGAAAGGTTTGGGTTGGAAAGGACCTTAAAGATCATCCAGCCCCACCGCTGCTGCCACAGGAGGGACCAGCAGGTGTGACCACGTGAGTATAATAAGAAAGCAGAGTACTGCTTTAATATAATAAATACTAGCTACTATAGTCACAGCCACTACAATGGAACTCTGAAGACATAGTTTAAGTGATATCTCTTCTCTAACCGTTTGCCTTGATACAGCTGATCTACAATCGATTTTTTGTGGATAAAGATCTGTAGCTCCAGCATCAAGCTTGTGGAACAGGAACGTGTTGTTTCTCTCAGTGGGTCTCAACTATCTGTTGCACATCGTGGAACTACAGACATTAACTTAGATGCTCCTTCTGCAGTTCTTTATTATCTACATGATAAAGGAAAAACCTAGCAAGGACGATGCAGGACATCAGTCCACCTGTGATGACATCGGTAGCACACCTTTCTCACCAATGCCTCACTGTAAGCAGGTTCCCAGGGCAATAAATTAACCTCACATTGTAAAGCTTAAAGATCAGTACTTAAAAGAAGTTTTAAACGTAACACAAGGTCGCAAACTTAATCCTTAATCAGCAGAAAGCTTCCGAAATCCAGTGAGAGAGGATCTTGGTTCCAGCTGTTCAAATGCAGGTTGCTGCGTGCTTCCCCCAACTTCAAAGGAAAGCTGCAGTCATCCCTCACTGTAGAATTAGGAGCTAGTATCCAACAACTATGGGATGGAAACAGCCTAACACATCCTTCAACAAAAGGACGTGGAGAAGAAAATCCTCAAAATCCTACAGGTAATAGCATGTTACCAGGCTATCTCTTTCAACAGAATGAAAATAAATGTTGTATCAAGCAGGCCAATTGCATATTAAACATTTGCTGAATCAGAATACAGTAGAAATGTGTAGGTTTAGTTGAACCATGCTTTATTTTGTGCAGAATTGTACTATTGATTTTTCTGACGTCTATGATGAATTTGAATGCTGAATTATTTGGTGGCACTGAAATGAGAAAGTTTAAATTACTAGGTAGTGTGGTACTTCTGGTGACAGCTGAATAGAGATTTCAGAATGTTTCTAGTCATTGCTACAAACAGACTAAGGTTCAATTCGCATTCTGATCAAGTTTGTACAAAACATACCTTGAACAAAGGAACTCACATCTTTCGAGGGAAAGGAGAAGTTATGTGAACTGGGAAGAGAAAATAGAGGTGAAAGCTCTAGAGATTAAATGGCTAGCACAACAGCACGTCTGTGCTGTGTCCTCATCCACAGCCACTACCTGGAACAGCCACGCTCTGCATCGCGGGATTTATGTACCTGCTGTCTCTAAGCAACCTGTTTCATTATATAGGGAAGAGGCTCTGCCTACCTTCAGATGCAGCCCTTTCAGGGAACAAAAAAAATATTCATGTTCACTACTAAATTGATAAAGCAAATATAGGACAGATATTAAGAATGCAGTCAGGTCCCCTTCTGCATAGAAACTATACAGAGCTTGGTCACTTTCCTTCTCCTTGCCATTCACCAAGAAGCCTGTTCTCCTTCACAACTTTCCTGATACTGTTTGGCTGCATCAAAGGTTTGTTTGTTTTTTTTTCATCAGTTGTTGTACTAACAGGAAAAATAACAATTCAAATGGACCACCCACTGCAGGACCATCAACTAATACTTTGCAACCGATGAAGCAGGCTCTGTGCTCACACATTTATCACAGCCCTTAGAAATAGCATTTGGTAGTCACTGATCAACTAAATTGATATTCCAGGGTGAAGCCTCTCCACCAGGTGAAGACAACAATTGTGATTTGCTACTCTTATCCTGTATAATACGTAACAAGCATTGATGTGTGCAGAGCATTTATCAGCTCAGCTACGAGCCGTACTAGAAAACACATAGCTTTTCCCCTATTGTAAGTGTGCTTTGAGAGGTGGCCCGCATTGTAAAAGTCAAAATGCTAAGTTAGGAATAAGTCAAGCTGGCAGTTACCCACAAAGACAGGCAACTGGGAGCTGCTGCCTCCTTTGCCAGCGGGGCTCAAGGGAGCAGCCAGCGGCGAGGAACCACCACAGTGGGTAAGGACTAACCCTCTTTGCACCCCACACCACCCCTCTGGCTGGGGCTAGCAGCAAGCCTGGCTTCCCAAGCTGGCTGCTCCCCCCGCTCCTCTCCCCCCCGACTGGCTCCTTCTGCCAGCGCTGCAGAAATTAAAAGCGGAGACTGCTTAGGCAGACTACCTGTTCCTTCCCAGATAAGGAAAGCAAACTCGCATACAAAACACCCATCTGTTTCCCCTTCTTCCCCTGCAGAAATACATAAATCTCTTTTCAATAACATCTACCTGTTCAGCAGAATTTTGAGAGCAGCTCAACATTCCACTCCCTGACAGACATCCCAATCCCTTCCAACACAGTCACCCCAGAGAAACCACCACCTTGCAAACATTTCCTGTGTATCTAACACACAAATCCTTATTTACAGCCCAGCACTTCTAGTGTTATCACTGTTTTGTAGCCTGGACACGTGCAGGCAGTGGGGCTGTGCAGTGTTAGCGCTGTGATATGAAGGGATTCCACATCGATGCCTGCAAACCAGGGTGCACTGGGAGAGCTGCAAGGTTCTGCTGGACACTTTCTTCACATGAGCATGGGTAGGAGTAGGTTAATCACTCGCTTCAAACAAGCAGGGTAAGAGTAGGTCAATGCATTATTCACACCTGCCAGGCATAATGCACTGGACCAGCAGAAGCTTTGAAGAGCAATAACAGAAGTTGCAAGTGTCAGCTGTAAACCAGCATGGCCATCTCCTAGGCAGAGGGTTCCAGCCTGCTCCCTGCCAGCTCACAATGGCTCTGCTGTTACCCAGGGGTGAAGTGAGGGCCAGGGGAGATCGTCAGTTCAAAAACATTACTCCAAGTTTTTCCCAGCTATACCAGATCTAACGAAGGTGATCCTTTCCCTTACAGACTTGACCTCTCTTTTTAAGATCAGCATAGATAAACAACACTACCTTCGGGTGCTGGATGTCTAAGGACAGAAAACAAGCAATAAAACTTGTTGGTTATATTTATGCCATATCAGAATTTCACTCAATTTCCTGATATAAGTTGTTGTAGACACTTACTAAACAAGTACTTCTCAGGAACTTGTCCAAACACAACAAGGTAGTAGTGAGCTACCTACCTACATGGTTTATGCTACATGCATCTTGGCTAGAAAAGCAACTCTAATCTTGTACTCATCTCTGGTGGTTCAGAGAAATTTATCACACCCCAAATACCCAAGAAAGAAGTCTGCATGGAGATAACTCTGCTGCTATGTCTGCAAAGCTTTCCTTATTTCACCCAGAATAAGCACCTCAGAGCTAAAACCTTGTATAATTCTGAAAGGCCTAAAAAATATTGAAGGACATTACACCTGCAGCAAGGAAAACCCAAGAACAGTGGATTTCCCCCACTCCTACTGTTGTGGAGGAGGGTTCTAATGTCAATTGTCATTAAAATATCTTGAAAAAAATGTGTTCAGTACAACAGTCTGAAATTCAAAAGATAAGACTTGCTTCTCTGCAGGAATAAACAGTGTGATAGATTTTAAAATGGAAGTCTGGGAGGTTTTTTGGATGTAAATTCTCATCAAAAGCTTCATTCTCAAAATACATTTCACAGTTCATTCACCCTGAGAAGCATTTCTTATCTTCTGAACCTCCAGAATGTTGGGCTGAACAAAATGCGCAAGCTTGGCTTTTAACCCTTTTAGTGCATTGTGTAGGGAGGAAAGCAGAATAGCATGCCAGAAGGATTTCCTTGATCCAAGCAGCAGCCATTTAAACTGGAAAAACCCAGTAAAAATCCAAGTCATTCCACCTTCATCGCTATTTGAATCTAAATTAATCAGCTCCATTAATAAAGACTCTTTTCTTTCTGGAAATGCATCCATCAGCTGTGTTACCAGTGGTTCAAAAAGGTTAAATGACTCACAAAGTCCACAAAGCACATTATACCTCTACCTGTTAGGAAACGTGATAAAGACGAGGTCTGGACATTCAAGAGAAGAGGGACAATAAAAGATTTAAACCAGACAGAAACAGAGCAAGGATTTTCTCATGTTCTACTCCCACTCCATGCTCTACATAATACCTGACTAATTTTACAAAAGCAATGGGTTCTGGGGGATTAAGAAAATAAATCTACTCTTTACCACACATTTTTGTTTCTAAACAAAAAGTGTTGTTTACTTTTGCAAGGGATGATCATGCAACTAAGTTTATAACACAGTTCACATTGCTTTGCTCCCCTACCTTTATAACCCTGATATATTCTTTGGGAACAAAATAAACACTTCAGTGCCGCTGCTCAGAGTAATTCCATGATTTATAGATTGGCTTTTGCAGCTCTGCTTCCTATCCCTAGCACAACCCAGGTTTTTCTAAGGACTATACATTAAGGAGAGTTTTTTCCAATCAGTTGCTCTCTGCAATGTCTAGATTCTTCGTTTTAATTCTACAGTTAAGAAATCATTAATATCCTTATGTGAAATCATGTGGTTCTTTTCAATTTGCATGATCTTGTGAGTACAATTGAATACAAATGACTGTATTCTGTCTGGATATTCATTGAATAAAGCACAAATAATCAGTTGATGACTGTAAAGCACTTGCAAGATAAAACATGGCAAATGCTCTCCTCTATCCATGTGGGATTTTTTCCTATGCCAGGGGCTTTAATGACAGACATACCTCACTGAGTGAATAAAGTTGCTAGTTTCCTCTATTAAAATGTGTAAAATGTGACTCTAGAACAAAATCATAATGAAAGAAGTGACAAAACTGAAATGTATATGGATTTTGAAAAAAAGAAAAAGGAGGGAGAATAAATCCTGAATGCTTTTGCTGGCAAATGGTTAGCCTTTGTTTTTTTTAAAAGCAGTCAGATGCTACAAGAAACAAAGAATAAAAGAAATATAACCATGTTTTTGTTGAAAATGGCATTTCTTCAGGTTTGTGGATACAAACAGACACTCACACCGTAAAGAAACCGGTATTTTAAGAGATAACTACAACAAAAGTTTGGCTTTATAAGCACAGAAGAGGAGAGATTAGGTTTCTTTCAGGTGAGTGTTCCCCAAAGAGGTGATGCTGTCCTGGCAGTCCCCACCATCTGCTGGGCTGAGTAACCCTCCAGCCCCGTGCTGGGGTTGTTCCTATCAGTACAGCATTTGGGACACAAGCCAAACCCAGGCGTGACCTACAACCACTGTGTGCCCAAAGGCCAAAGCTGGTCCTTGGGTGGCATCAAGGAGGAAAACACCTAGGTCCATTCTGTCAAGCACCTAGGTAATGGCTCATGAAACTAAGCTAGGAACAGGCTACGTCTGCAGTGTAAATTAAAACCTCTCTCAGCTCCAAAAATAACACCACTTTCTTTAGGTCTTTAAAGTGATTTACAAAGGCAAGTGAATATTTTACCTCATGGCTTGAGCTAGCATAATGAATGTTCCATTTACCAGATCTAATGAACTTCAGTGCATTTAGGGTCTGTGTCAATTTAAAGTCCTCTTGTTTATCTATGCCTCTCATTTTTTTTAAAAATAAAAGCAGCATCCTCTTTAGCACACCACATGGCCACTACAATCACATACCTCTTCTGTTTTCACCCATACAATAGCTCTGTATTGTATTATTCACCTATCATTACACAATATTTCTGCCAGTAACCTGCAAACACCTGCTTTACACGTTCTCAAAATGCAGACACATTTGTGTGCTTATGAAGTTCCTTTATCATCTAAGTATATTTATTCCCTCCTCCCTCCAACAAGGCAAGGAAATCTCCCTAACCGGAAAAATATCAGTAGTTCAGAAAAATTACAAAAAGCAAGTCCAATGCCCATTTGCTGATTTTCGGTCCTCACTTCTCCCCTCTCTCTCTCCAAAACCTCAACTTCTCTCCTCACTCGAGAAAGAAGACTTTCCACAGGCAGCGTTTGCTCCTGTGGACTATTTTATCCCGGCAGCCTGTTTCCCTTATCACCCTGTACATTTCTCTGCAGTCTGATTTACAGCTTGAAACCTTTGTCTGCATGCAAACGTTTCCCCAGGAATTCTCCTTTTAATCTGTTGAATGGAGATCTACTTGAAAGCAAACACAAAATGATAAAACCTCCCACGCTCCCTGTAAGAAGCGACTACAACAAGGCAGATTTAAATGGCCCTACTGCAGCTCAGCATTAACTGTGCTCTCTGCCATTATAACCAGCCCTGTAACCCTTTCACCAACAACTCCACCAGGATATGCTCCAAACTCTACACAGCTTTAGCCAAGCCAGAGTCAGACCCATGCAGCGGTTCACAGAATCAAATAATAGTTTGGGTTGGAACAGACCTTAAAGCTCATCCAGTTCTACTCCCCCTGCCAATGCTTCAGTGAAGACATTTTTCCTAGTATCCAACCTAAACCTCCCCTGCAACAACTTGAGGCCATTTCCTGTCATCCTGTCACTTGGCAGAAGAGGCCAGCACCCACCTTGCCACAACCTCTTTTCAGATATTTGCAGAGAGTGATGAGGTCTCCCCTCAGCCTCCTCTTCTCCAAGCTACAGTCCCAGTTGCCTCAGGCACTCCCCATAACATTTGTTTTACAGACCCTTTATCAGCTCTGATGCCCTCCTCTGGACATGCTCCAGCTCCTCAATATCTTTCTTGTACTGAGGGGCCCAAACCTGAACACAATATTTGAGGTGCAGCCTCACTAGCACTGAGAAGAGGGGCACAAACCCTTCCTGACTCCTGCTGGTCACGCCACGGCTGATCCAAGTCAACATGCTGTTGGCCACCTTAACCACATGGACACACTGCTGGCTCATGTTTAGCTGCTGTTGACCAGCAAACCCAGATCCTTATCCACCAGGCAGGTTTCCAGCCACTTTTCCTCAAGCTTGGAGCATTGCATGGGGTTGTTGTGGCCCAAGTGCAGGACCCGGCATTTGGCCTTAGTGAATCTCATACAATTGGCCTTGACCAATTGTCATGTTTTCACTACATGGCACCAAACCAGAGGTCTCCCTTATTATCACTCACAAAAAATGGAATAGGTCATCACTTGAACTAATGTAATGAAATAGGAACACCTCCGGTGTCCGCCAAGGTTAGCAGCACAGCCTGATGCCCTAAGTGGCACAACCAAGTCCTCAGTCAACAGATCATCTGCAAGCTACAGCCCTGTGCCCATGCACAGGCTTCTGGCAGTTTTGCCACATCTCCTCAAGTGAACTTGAAAAAAATAAAACACCTCAAGAAAGCTGGTGTAAAGGCTTTCTCCCAAAATTCCTTTCCAAGCCACCAAGTCTATGTGTTATATGGCAATGGCGTCATTACCTGAGACATGATTTAACATGACTCACATTGAAAGTTAGAGTGGCAGGATCCCCTTTCTGCATTCGTTCCCTGTAACAAGCCTGTGCTTTAGTTTTATACATCACAATTCTCCAGTGAGATCCAGAGAGGACTAACAGACATTTAAGGTCTATAGCTTTCCTCAATTAAAAAAAAAAAAAAAGAAAAAAAGAATTATGTACACACTATCACGTAATTCCCTTAACTTCTGCTTTCCTCACTTCATTTATGGAAGTGCCAAAGGGGAAGAGCTTTACTCGGTGCAGAAAAGACAATTCTGGAAGAGTTTATATGCTGCTTCTGCTAAAAGTCCACAGCTATGGATGATTATGCCTTCAGGAGAAAACAAGCATCACCAAAGTGAGCTCCTGTTTTCTAAATACTGCATCCTGATTGACTGTATTTTTAATAACACACGGAGCTCCCTGTAGCTCTTATTTTAGAAAGTGAAAGAGCAGTCTCAGGTCGTTTTGATGCAGTCTGCTCTTGGCTATGATATTGCTTCACGGACAGCAATTAACTAAGGTCAGCAATATAATTTACCCCTTTTTAAATTACAGTGTAGAAACATTGCAGAGAGGCACAAAGCGCGTGAGATTTAGCAGTGACCTGGGAGCTCGGTCATTAAGCACACAAGGGACATATTCTCTTCGCTCTGAGCACATTTTCCATTAATACTAATAACATGTTGAGAAAAAAAAATATACTCCATAAACTTTCATTACTCTCTTTCTCCCTTGTACTTTGACAAATGAATTGCTGATGTAGACTCAGAGGTAGGCAATACATCTACTTTTCTCCACACTAGTGCTATAGAAAGCCAAAAATGCTTTACCCTGCAAGTGCAGACACTCCTACAACTCACACTGCCAATTTGATTAAATCCTCCTTTTAAGCCATTCAATTCCAGTCGGTATTTTTGTGCCATGCACAAATACAGTAGCAAACACTATCAGGAAGGACAGTCCTCTCTCTTCCCATCTCACTTGCCATCCCCACACTCTTGCCCCCTGCACTGCACCAGCTGTGGCACTTGTCTGATCCCTTGGAGAGTCAACCCACACCACTAAATCAGTAGAAAGAGAATTATTTCTCCTCTAGCCTAGGAGAAGTCTTGGGTCTCTCTAGACTTTTTCTCACTCTCAAAGAGGGTAAGTTTGTCAGCTGGCATCCTGGTGGCAAAATACAGCTTTTCTGTTTATTTTGTGTCCTAAACCAACTGTGAAAGAGCTGCCACATACCACTTTACCAGTGGCCAAATTTTGCTGATGAAAAAGTAGCTCTGAGGAATGAAAAATACTGGTCTAAGAAGAGGAAAAATGGCAGGTTTGAAACATCTGCTTTGGGTGTCACTCCATAATTCACACACAAATTGGAGATCTGGTCATTTTTCACAGGTATGAGGGACTCGTAGTGGTGAAACCATGGAAATATCTCAAGGAGGAGCATTCAGAAGTAAAGGCAGTTATAGGAAGAGACAGCAGAGCTGTAGACAGAGCAGCAGTCTTTGCTTGCAGGGGAAGAAAAGGGAATTTTGAGAGGGCTACCTGGGATGAAAGCATCCAGGCCCCTGCAGCTCCCTGCTACACCAACAGCTTGGAGCTGAAGCTGTCATCCTCACTCTGTCCTTGGAGCCCAGGGCTGGGCAGGACTCTGTGTTCTGGCCCAGGAGCTGTGTTTGCCGTGGCGGGACAAGCCATTCCTGCTCCCTGCCTGTCCATTCTATGCAGGTGAGAGGCAGAGGTGCTTTGCTCCACAGTGCTTCTGCCAATTCAAGAAATGTTCACTTTTGTTAGAGTGCAAACACTATCATTGTTGCTTTGGCTGCTAGATTTTACAGGTGAAGGAGAAGAGTATGTTTCTTGGAAAACTGCCTGAAGAGGCCCTATGGATAAACGTGGGCACATGGAAGTCACAGTAATCAGAGGGAAAACCAAACCTGACTGTGGCTTACCAGTAGTGCCCTATGCCCCAGCTCTTCCATCACCATAAACACACATACCTCCTTACTCCAAACTCATCCTGGCCCCGTGGAATTACTGAAAACGGTCTCACACTAACAAAATTCAGTTTTATCCACAGTAAGAGAAACCTTGGACCATATCTTACTTCTTGAACCCGGTCACTCTCTTTCAATCTACATTTCCACATATTGGAAAAAAACCCCACCAAGATAGTGAAATACAGCAGGAAATCCCACCCTCTCCTAGAATTTGTTGCTTCCAAAGCCTCTGCAAAGCTCCCTGTGCAGCTATGCTGTCCTCTTCTCCCCTTTAAGCTCCCAGGCCACCCACTCATAAACTATGCTTGAGTCTTTGACACAGCACATCTGCTTCCACTAAACCAGAAAAACAGAGATACAGATTTCTTTTTATCAATACATTTATAAGCCATGTTCAAAGCCATCTCAGTTCCCCTGAGAAGTTAGAATAGCTTGAATCAAGAATTCAGTATTTAAAACATGTAGCTCTAAAACAACTCTATGACCTTAGACAATCAATCTTTATTCTGAACAGTCCACAGTCCAGCAGAATATTGTGCCAGACTGAAGTCTAGCAGGGAATCAAACCTAAGTTCAGCATCAGAGCACTCCTGCTCCCTGCAAACCTGATTCACCTGTGCAGCTACACAAGCTCCCCAGCACACAACCCAACATTTTTCTAATCTAAGGAAACTAGCAAATCTATTTACAACTAAATAACCAAAAAAGAAAAGCAGTATATGAAAAAGGGCATCAAAAGCACTCAATATACTTCAAGAAAAGTTTTTAGACTCACACCTGGAAATCTTTAGCTTAAGGACATCTGGAGATATAAATACATTACTAAATAAATTATCTACTTGAGAATAAATAAGACAAACATACCTGAAAGAGCTCTACCACACCTGAGGATTCCTCCAAGCCATTTAAGGGCCCCACAGTGGACAGACATCATGCATACCCCTTTGAGCCTGCTCTCTTTTTGCCTCGTATCCAACATTCCTTACAACAGCACTCAGCTCAGGTGCTTATCTAGCAGCAAGAGCCACTCCTAACACGTCACACAAACACATAATTTTCAAAAAATCCCACATAACAAATGAACTTCCATAATAAAATTAACATTATATAAGGAAACCTAACTCTTGTATTGAGCAGAGCAGTGCACGTGCCCCCAAAACACACTCAGTAAGACACACTGCAGCGGAGGTATTTATTAACCGGGAACATACATCACAGGTTTAATGGAAACAGCTGCAAATAAACAACAAACAGGTGGGCTGAGTTACAGGGAGGTTTGCCCACTGGCAAACAAGCCTTCGCCTTATCAAAGCTGTGTTTGCAGCAGCTGAAACTCTTTAGAGCCTGTGCTTGGGGGTGCAGAGCTGAGAGAGAGCACTTGCTGCAGGTGTCCCTAATGGTGCATTCTTCACCCAATACTGTCCTTGCAAGGTGCTGCCAGTCACTTGGGTTTGCCAGCAGGCAGAGCCCCATTCCGCTGTGCTGCGGTGACACATGGAGCTCCTCTGCTCCTCTCTCCCCACTCCCTCTGAGCCACCAAGCACTTGCCTGCCTGTCCCCAGGCTCCACCTGATGTCTGCATGTAGCAGCTTTTAGTTTTAGCAGGGGCTCTCACTACATCAAAGAATGAAATGGATCGCTTTGAATAAAAAATTTTCAGCAGCACACTCATATCGTAGAATCAGTAAGGTTGGAAAAGACTTCTAAGGTCATCCAGTCCAACCGTTCAGAAGAGGAAAGCTTTATGGAGGTACAATTGCTGTCTGTTATCACACACACTGATTCCTCTTAAAATTCACACCTGCTCTGCACAAACTGGTAGGAAGTGCTGACTTCTGACAGGCATGTGAGCAGTTTTCATGCTAAGCAGGTCCCTAGAAACCACTGATAAACTAGAAGGAGCTGGTGCCGTCTAGTGTTGGAAGTTGTGTGGGTTTTTCTGTTTTGAGGGGAATCTTTTTTCCTAATTGTGGGTCACAATTGTTGTTTTAATGAAATAAATTTGCTTTCAGAGGTACTGAAAGTCATAAAACCTCTGAAATGTTCAGGACTACAGAAAACCAGATTATTCCTTTTCAAGTCTAGCTATGAACATGGATAATTTTTAAAAAGAATTTTGTTTGAGTTTCCTCTGCAGCTATTTTACAAGATGTTCCATAGTCTATCCTGACACTTGATCAATTCAAATCAGTGTTAAACCTATCACTTTCGCCAAATTGACTCAAAATTGGAAGTGAGCATCTTATACATTTAATCACTGGGCATAGTTCTCATAAGGGGATGCTTTGGCTTGTGAGACAGCACATGTGCTAGAGATTAACTGGAAACCACTTTTAAATATTCAGTATTCTGTATAATACCAATGATCAAAGATGCAGAGAAATTCTACTTATTAATTAATAAACCAGGCTTTAAGCCACGGATATGGAGCAACCAGAAATAGGAAGCTGTCATTCATGAAACAAAAACTGGTATTTTCCATTTCTTTTCCCACCTAGCTAATCACAAACAGTAATAAACCATGTGCAAAAAACTTAGTGGCTCTTGGGCAGAAAAATCAATGCTAAAATGACCTATTTAACCAATTGATAGTGCTTAAGTAAAGAACAGTATCTAAACTTCAGTTTTCTAATTACTGTAACAGGAAAGGTATGAAACTAGGAAAGAAAAGAGAAGGGACTCATGACATTTTTCATGTCAAACCCTGCTAGGAAGTTGAAAATCCCAGTCATATTTCTATTGGTGTTGATATTCATATCGGATTTTCCGAGCTGTATGAACTTTTGTCACAAATCACCCACAAATATTTAATTTCTTAGTGGATATTTTTCCTTGAATGGGTACTAACATGTGTACTGAAGCAGAAGGTTATAAGTTAATTGCTATTGTCATTTCTGCTCAATTACTGCCTACAGTAAAGCTGTCATGAAGGAAAGGCAAGAGAGAGAGAAATACCACCGCTAATGGTGAATTTCCTGGCTTTCATTGCTATGTCAAAACATTATAATTCTGTAATCACAGGCTTTGATGCAGAAGAGCTCAAATGGCAGAAAAATCCCAATGTGAAGCATTTTGAAATATCAGCTTAGTGATCACAAGGAGCAGGATAAAGCACTGCCTAAGGTTCTAGTAAGCTGGTACTTTAGTAAGCTGGAACTCTCAACCTAACGGAGGCCAACCTTTCCATTGAAGAGGGAGACAGGCTCCTCCAAGGGGTTTCAGAATGGCCACACTGTGTAGGCAGCAGGACAGTGGCAGGAAAGGTCAAAAGGACTGATCCTGTAACACAGGGAATGCGGCACTTCCTCCAATGGGCATTCATTGCATGAAGCCTTTCCCGGAATTCAACTTCAAGTTTGCAAAACAGGAATTCTGTCACTCAACAAGAACACACAAAGCTAAGTTTATACTCCTTTCTCATGCCTCAGGTCTCTAAATACCTTGGAGTAGTAACCTTGGAGTGCTTTTGCCAATGGAGATCAGGGCTGCTCTCTGGCTTCGTGCATATTAAAGCCCTCTCTGTTACATGATGACCCCCAACTAACAATGCTGGAAGAGATCTGGACCAGAGTACCTCTTGGGGTAAGATACATTCTCCTGAGAATGAGGAATGCACCCTCAAATCTAACTTTATAAAGAAGGATTTTCACCACTAAACCAGACTAGTGCTCCAGCGTCTTGGAAGAAAGAGTTTCCTCTTCAGGCTCCACAAATGTATCTCGTGGTTTCCTTTACACCTGTCCAGACTCAACTCTTACTATTCTGTGAACTATCTTAACTTCTAAAATAACCTCAAATGTCATGTGTTGCATATACGTCACTTCAGCAGTTTATTTTTGGCTAAACCAAGTTATTTTAAGGTGTAAAATTTATTATTAGTTTTGACCATTCTATTGCATGTATATTTCAACAGAAAAAATTCAGCACCAGTTCCAAAGCTGAATTCATCAACTCCTTTCAACCTCAATGCCATGCACTCCTCTCTGTCATTGTTCAGCCCTGAAACAAAGTAATCTGAGACAGAGAGAAAGCAGGGGAGAAGATATCATATTGTTAATGGATTGTGACAGCAGATAATGACACATCAATGTATTATATTAACAGATCCACACCTGCTCAAAGCTGCAATCATTAAGCAGCAGCTGAATCTGCCTATCCAATTGTGCACAGATCCCACATTTTCAGACACGGACATTCTTGTATCTCATTTGCAAATGCCCAAGATGGAAAGTCAGATTAGCTTTTGTTATTTTCATAGAATCATAAGGGTTGGAAAAGACCTCTAAGATCATCTGGTCCAACCATCAGTCCACCACTACTGTGTCTACTAAACCATGTCTCGAGTGAGTGCTACATCTACACAGCTTTTTAACCCCACCAGGGATGGAGACTCCACCACTGCCCTGGGCAGCCTGTATTACTGCCTCACCACTCATTCAGTAAAGAAATTTTTCCTGATATTCAATCTAAACTTCGCCTAGCACAACTTGAGACCATTTCCTCTTGTCCTGTCACTTGTTATTTGGGAGAAGAGGCCAGCACCCACCTCGCCACAACCTCCTTTCAGGTAGTTGTAGAAAGCCTCCTCTTCTCCAGACCATCTGGGGATTTTTAATCACACCAGGCAAGCATGCATACCTACCACACCTCTGCTCACGTGTAACCTTCACTTCACGTAGGAGGCTCCGTTCTTATCTGCAGAGCCCTGAATATCACATTCAGATTTGCTTTTTGCAGAAGCCCTGAGTGCTCCCAGCAACGCTTCACCAAGACACAGGTCCTCTTCTAAGCAACAGTGTTTGTTATAGGTGCATTTATATGCCTCACCAGCTCCTTCCCCTTCAGTCACTCAGACCTGATCCTTCCCCTGGAAATGAAGCATGAAACAGTGGGAAGCTCTTCACAGCTTGATGACTGTGTTTCTTTAGGTTGCTGAGCCAGATTACTAGGTGTGTGTGAATACACACAGAGCTCATTTACAAATCAGGCTGTTAGAAAACTTGGATCCAAAAAAGAAGCATCTGTGTCTTCTCTACATTACAAATACTGGCATTAGGTTGCTTAAAACTGCTTGTTTCTTTGGGTACTGGACAATAGTAATTTATGCACAGCCATTTACAAGTAATAAATTTCTCTGCTTCTGAAATGTCATGGGAATGTCAGTGGGTCAAACCAGTGGGTCAAATCAGTGGGTCAAACCGCTATCAGACTCCCTGGGAAAGGAGAGCATGCAGTTCCCAGACCAGGTATTGGAGCATGTCCAACACTGACCATTTCTCCTGTTGACTTCCCTCTCCCACCCTTCCCATTCCATCCCACCAAAAGCATTAATTCTTCCCAGGACATGAAGCAGAAATTCTTTCTGAACAGCGTAGGACACATGGAAGCTAAGATGCTTATAAGTGCTCCAGATCCCAGTGCCCAGGTCCTGTCAGTGGGGCTGGAAAAAGCATTAAATCAAACAGTACCTTTAGGAATGCCCGCAGGAGCACTGATCTAGAATTGAAAGCATCACTGGAAAGGGAAGGTCCTTGTCCTACCCTATATTTGTCACCAAGCCTGATTAAATCACTCCAGAAGGGGGGAACTAACTTGAGTGCTGCATTCTCATTTTATGACAACTCAAGGTTAGTTTAAAATTCTGCGAAATCTTATCTGAATGTCTAAAATGTATATCTATAAAAGCTATAAACTGCAGAGGGGCAGATTTAGATTAGACATAAGGAAGAACTTCTTCACTATGAGAGTGGTGAAGCACTGGTACAGGTTGCCCAGGGATGTGGTGGCTGCTCCGTCCCTGGAGATGTTCAAGGCCAGGTTGGATGGGTCTTTGATCTGATCCAGTGGGAGGAGTCCCTGCCCACGGCAGGGGGCTGGAACTCGATGACCTTTAAGGTCCTTTCCAACCCAAACCATTCTATGAATCTATGATACTATGATCTATAATATATAAAAGTTGACAATTCAGTCAGCAGTTTCTGCATAGGATCTACACTGGCTTGTGTGTTACATCAGTCGAATCATTGCACAAGATACAAGAGCTCAAAAGTCACATGCAATCCTTGTTGATAATTTGTTCAAAATGATATTTAAAAAAAAAGTTCAAGACTTCCATGGGACCAATTAATTATGTTATGCACAACTTCCTCCTGAAGACACAAACGAAATTAATTAATTGATTTTCATGTTTGCATGAAACTTACATTTGAGAGAATATTTTAATTTAATTAAGCTCTTCAGCACCAAAAGTTGTTAGCGTGATCTTAATGATCTAGCAGTGAAAGTGGAAATGAAGCACAAACTCAGCTTTAGACTGTCAAATACATATAAAATTGAATAATTTGTAATTCCTGTGATTCGAGTGGGGTAGAAATCAGAGACCTTTTGCTGCAGCACTGTATTTCTCTACCAGAAATCTCTGACAATCAAAACTACCTTAGAAGAGAGCTATATTGTATGTGCGTGCCCTGCATCCTTCAATTAATCTGATGCACTCCCTTATCAGACTGTACTTCTAATTGCTTGTAGCTGGGATTTCTAAGGATATGTGCCTGCCTCAGGATGTTATAAAAAAAGAAGCAGAAGAAAATCTCAAGAGAAAAAAAGGCCATATGCTTTCAGTCATGAGTAGGGTTAAAATATGTTGGGGTTTTTTTGTAAAAAGTCCTAGAAAATTAAGGAGCCAACATCTTGCTGTGCAATAAAGAAACAGGACTGCATGGTGGAGAAAGGATGGTTAGTTTATGTATTTGCTCAGGGCACTAAATTAAAGTTCTGCTAGTGAATTTAATAATAGTATTTCCTATTTCTGAGAGTCTTGTTTTACAATTTATGCAGCTTCTGCATTGTGTCATACAGCACATGTTCAGACAAATGCTGGAGGCTCTCATCAGCACAGTTCAGAAATCACTCTTCTGAGGGCATTGTAGTCTTCATTCTTCTGTCTCCTGCCTATGGAGCCTTTCACTGGCAGGTGACACAGGCTTCCTCATGCCTACCCCATCAGGGTGCCTGTTTTCTCTTTCTGTTCCCTCATGTGGTGGGTTCTCCTCACAATCTCTGCACAGCGATGCTGTTTTTCAAACTGGATTTGTTACCTAGCTTCTTTTCTAACATACTAAACCTAAATATATCATTTCTCAGTGAGTGAAGTGACTGACGGGATTTACAAAGGATGTTAGCTCTGAAATACTGCACTGTGTCATGGTTTGAAGAAGCAATTAGACTTGATATAGTTGGGAGAACAAATAATCCCAAAGCAGAAAGCATGCTTTCTGTTTTCGATGTAAACAAACAAACCATAATAATGATTTTCCAATATACAGATCTAAATCATA
Organism: Phaenicophaeus curvirostris; assembly: GCF_032191515.1. Classification (NCBI taxonomy): domain Eukaryota; kingdom Metazoa; phylum Chordata; class Aves; order Cuculiformes; family Cuculidae; genus Phaenicophaeus; species Phaenicophaeus curvirostris. Next base: position 16,460,492 of record NC_091406.1, on the reverse strand, counting down.
CACACTGTTTCTGCTTCCATATTATTTTACTGCATTGCTTAATAGGAAATATTAGAAGTGAAGAGCTGTCACCAACTGCCACTGAGCCTGCATCTCATCCTTTCTCATGAATTATCAGACCTGCACAAGTGCAACATTACAGGATTTTTAAATGCTTAAAATAGGCCATTTACTACTTTCTCCATTTGGCAAGCAAGTTAGTTCTGCAAATATTGCAATTGATTCCAGTAGAGAAGAGAGAAGTTGGAATTCTTTGGTATGACCTTCTCTAGAAGGGTTTTCTTTGCAAAAGAAACTTGTCATCACAGCAGTAGTTCCAGCTACTGTACCAAATTATCCCATTTCCAGCCAAAACATCACATCTGTAGTTTAACCTTCTTGGCTTAACCTAAGATCACTTCATTTTCTCCTTCAGCATCATTTAGCCACTTCCCCTTGCAATCCCCAGAACCTCATGGTACTTACGGTTCCTACCACATTTCATGTCCCTTCATACCTCCTCAAA